>NC_090940.1:63847661-64447661 GCF_040938575.1 Ambystoma mexicanum
GAAAGTTCCTTAATGATACCAGGACCTCTAATGGTTGTGTTCTCCTGCTTTTGAGGGCCTGTTAGGTTCAAAGCATCAAAAACAAAAGTTCAATAAAAAGTTCTTATCTTTATTTAGGGGTTAGTTCTTCACCCCTGGGTTCCCCTTCTTCCGGGCTCAGAACGCTCTCGAATATCACTTCTCTTTGTTGGGTTCACTCTGGCATGGCATGCATTCAAAGGCTTTCCCTCTGGTGTTTTGATTCATTGCACTCACGGGTCGGTGGGTTTTGGCTTTTCACTCTTTGATCCCCCTCCTCCGGGCTCAAATCAGACTCAACTGTTCGCCTCCCTCGATCGGGTTCACTATGGCTTTCAGTGCAACTTATTTGGTGACTTTCATAAATCTTAATGTTTTACTGTACAGTTCACTGTGGACATCCCTTGGCCGGATTCACTCTTGTCAACACACTGTATTTCGGCACTTAGGCTTCACCCCCTCTTTATCGGCATCCCTCTTTCCGGGTTCACGCTTGCCAATTGGTCAATCGTGCCTTCTTCCATTCAACTCATACGATTCAGAATTTATTTCCCTTGGCTTCACAATCATTTGTCGGTCAAAGACTTACGACTGTACAGAGGATTTTTACAAGACCCCTTCATGACCACTTTGACCCTCTTCTCGCCTTTCCCAAGACCTTCTGGTTATAGTAGTTTCAACAATCGGGTAATCTCCCAGAGTTTCCTGAATGAGCACCCACGTCGTGCCGAACCCCTCTGTTGCTGGTTTTCCCCCTTTCGATATCAATCACTCTTCATGCTTTTACTGTTCAATTAGCTGTTTGCTACTTTTCATTTAACACAGTTTGATTTCTTATTGACTCTCCCCTCGACTCACCGGCTGTGATTAACCACTTGGCTTTGTTCCTCTGTGGAGTCAAGGTTGGTACCACAGAGACAAGCGTCTCTCCCAGGCTTGGTTTTCAGCAGAGGCAGGTCTTGTGAACGTTGACATCTTCTGAAACACACACTGGCTATTGTTCACAGTCTTGCGATTCCTTCTGCGGAGGTCTCACGGGCCTTGGTCGAAAGGGCAAGGTCGCTTCTCTCTTTGTCACCCTCTCGGTTTGTGCCGTCTTTCTCCTCCCCTTAAACTGCTGTTTTGAGTTAGCTCTCACGTTGTGCTGTCTGCCTTGCTCATATTGTGCTTTTGTGCTCCACCTTTTATCCCTGTGGGGAAAGGGAAGGGCCGTCAGGCGTGTGATGTTCACGTCAATTGCCTGACTTTGCCTGACCCTGGTGTTGGGACAAGTCAGGTAAATGGCTCGAGTGTTCCGTTGTCCTTCGTCGTATGCGAAAGTGTTCACGTCGGCAGGAGGGATTTTGTCATGGAAAATGATACTCTTTGTCCTAGGGGTATCGGTAAATTCGGAATAGTGAGGTTGGTTTGGTTTGCAAAGCAAACTAAAACGACCAAAGTTTTTATTGTGACCGGAACAGGGGCAATGGTGGGAATGGTAGTGTGTTGTCTGAGCAGATTGAGAGTGTGGGAGATAACAATTAGAAGAATGGGAGGGTACATGACTGGGTGAAATAGAGTTTGGGATCCTGGGGGATTTATTATTTACAGAGGGATTGTAGGATCTCGGCCAGAGGGATTCACTGTGAGGAAGGGAGGTAGATGTCGTATAGCCTATAATGGCTTCTGAGGTCTCGTCTTCCTCTCCCTCTTCCTCGGTATAATCACCTGGGGTCTTTCCCTGAGCACAACCTCGAATTCCCCTTTCCAGGTGGTTCTCTGTCTTCCGTCCGCCCTGGGGTTGGGGGTCTAAGAGAATCGGCCGTTCCCAGGCCACCAGAATAAGGGATTCTCTGGGCTGGCTAGGTAGAATACCCTTAGGTTTCTCACACGTGTTATGTCTTGTATGCATTTCTATGCCTTTTCAGTTCTTGTTAATGCTTTTTGTATTCCTTATTGGGTCGTGTTAGGCTACCTTGGACAATATTAGCCCATGTTACACCAGGTCAAGTCATGCTGTGGCATGGCGCAAACTCAAGGCCCACAATTCGAGGTCAATAGCTAAAGCCTTTCTTCTGACTCTCCACTTATACCTCACAGATAATCCAAGCACAGTGCCATGCATCCTTGCAGTAGTGGGACAGTGAAATGTTCCTGGGCACTCTCCAGGAACTTGCAACCTACATAACCGATGACAGCCCATATCGCAAACATGCACATTCCAATGGCAGCATTGCTATGCTGACAAGCACTGGCATTGAGTAATCTACTACACTCTGCCACTTTGCAAAGTAATTCTGCATGCAATGTTACGTCAAGTATAGCCATCCTAAATGGCCATCAGTCTGCAGTTGTGTCGCTTAATTCCATTTTGAATGTAATGGCAAAGTATCAGATAGATGAAAGCCACCAATGGCAGCACCAAATGATATCACCCAAAGCCAAAAACGAACCTGTTAGCATCCCACTCTAACCAACACCACTTCTTACCACACCACCCTATCGCTAAATCACTCCATGTCCAGCACACCTTAGCCCAATCTCAAATCATGCAGCATGCATTAACCCAACTGGGCCCCCACATAAACTTATACTTGAGACCAAACATAGCTATGTTGGCTCTCACCAAACTCTGTGCCGATGAAATACCTAGACGTTTCCTCTCACACAAAGTCCAGTTTCTTCTAATTTGCATGCACCAACACTGAGGCCACATCTATCCTGCTCTGCTCCTACTAACATCCCAGCCTAACCCATCTCTTGCTGATGTATTTAAGCCAAGAGGCCATGAAAAGACTAAGTACCCAATAATATAGGATAACACTGTAGTAAGAGGTGTCTTTGACAGAATGCAACCTTTCAGGGCAGGATAGCCTTAGCTTTTTTGATGTTTTTTTTTTATTCTGGTTTTATTGAGTTTTGTCAAACAAAGAAAACTTTGGTTTACATCTACAGTTGAAGCGCTTTAGTATCATGATTTCATATATTTCGTTGACACATTTCAAACAACTTGGAACCTCAAGCATAAACTATACATTTCAAATTCTGTTTTCTCACCTCCCTCTCCCCATGTCAAAGAATCACTTCTAAGTTGTCTTCATGGTTCCATTTTTCCCAACAGTTATATAGGTCACTCCTTTCATTTCAGGATTGTCCGTAACCCAGTTCAAACGGCTTTAGGGCAGACAGTGTTTCATCAGTGGGTTTTACCTCAGGACCCAGTATCCATTGCAATTTAGTGAGGGGCATGTTCCTTTGACTGTTCTAGATTCCATCATGTAGTTTTCTAGTGAGAGTTGGGTAAGTATTTGTTCACAAAGTCGCTCCACATTAGTTCATTTTGGCCTGCTCTTCCATGAAGAGCAGCGGTAATCCGCTCCATTGTATATATATTGGTATATATTGGTTGCAACACTTGACCATTCTTTCTGACTCGGGGTCAGGTGTGACTTGCATTTTATCGCTATGCAAGCTCTTGCAGCTAGAAGCAGAGGGGCCACAATTCCATTCACTCTATTCACTTCATCATCACACTCTTCCAGGTTGAACAATATTAATAGGTGCGAGGGTTCCCTATGAATTCCGTCTAGCTGTTTGATCCATCCAAGGACCTCATTCCAATATATTTGAACTCTGGGGCATTCCCACCACATGTGCCAATAGTCTGCTTTCATCCCACATTGTCGCCAGCACACCAGCTCTTTTGTTTGGAACATTTTAGACAGTCTGTAAGGGTCATACTGCCATCTAGTAATTTGACAGCGTGAAGTTTATATTGTGCTGCGATGGATGTCTGTGAGGCCCCTTTACCTATCTTGGCCTAGTTCCTTTCCAAAATCCCTTTCCCATCTTTTCCTTAGGTTGTCTGTCAAACCCCTCCCTGGATCCAATAGTGTTTTGTACATATTTGAGATCATCCCTTTAGTCGTGGTTGTTGTGTCTAATAGTTTTTCAAAGGGGGTGAGGTTCTCTGAATTTTATCGTGCCATTTTCTTCTCATAAGCGTGCCTTTTATCTGCAGGAAGGGTAAAACTGGCAGCGGATGAATTCCTAGTGCCTCCTCGAGTTCTGTGATTGTAATAAAAATACCACCCCTCCACAGTTGTCCCACTCTCTCGAGGCCCGCATCGTACCAGGTTTGAAATTTTGCAAGGTCTACTATTTCTTCATGTATTCCTGGCGACCATATGTGGCTTAGGGGTGAGGGCCATGTAGTGGCACCTTTCATACCCGCTCCTTCTCTCCAGACGTCTAATTTTGTGCCCAGTATAGGGTGAGTTCGGAGCCTACCAATAGCTTCTTTCTTGGGCTCCATAACCACTCCGCTTCTGTAACCGGAGTTAGGTTGTGGTTATCCAGTTAGACCCATTGTTTCTCCTTCTTAGATGAGGGATCAATACCCTCAGTTGGACAGCTTTATAATACAACAGCAGATCTGGGAGGCCTACCCCCCCTTTCTCTTAAGGTCGAGTGAGAGTATCGTGTGGTATTCTTGGCCTCTTCCCCTGCCACAGGAAATTTACAGTTATTCTCTTTGCTTCTTTGAAAAATACATAGGGGATTTTTAGGGGAAGCATTTAGAATGGGTATAGGATCCTCGGTAGGCAGACCATTTTGATTGCATTTAGTCTTCCCATCCATATTGTTAGTTTTTGCCATTTCGTTTAAGTCTTCCTGGAATCTGGTTAAAAGTTGGGGGAAATTAGCATCATATACGTCATCTAGCTTTCTGGTCAGGTTTATTCCCAGGTAGTGGAGGGTATCATCTTCTATCACTAGTTCTAGAGACGTCAGTGCTGTAATGTAATTGGGAGTTGGGTCTTGTAGTGGAAACAGGGTAGATTTGGATCTATTAATTTTTAAACCAGCTAGTGACCCTTACTCTTCAATCAGCTGGAGTGCCCTTGGTATTGATGCCGTAGGGTTTGTGATGTGGAGCAGTAGGTCATCGGCATAGAGGGCGACCTTATATTCAGTATCTGCCACTTGCATCACTTCTATCTGGGGGTCTGCCCTGAATACCTGGGTGAGGGGTTCTACAGAAAGCGCAAAGAGGATGGCTGATAGGGGGCAGCCCTGTCTCATGCCTCTAGATAGGTCAAACCACCTGGAGTATTCCAAATTGACCATCACTGAAGCCTTTGGGGATGTGTATTTAACCTTAACTCCCTTACAAAAGGTTGGGCCAAGCTGACTTTCGCCAGTACTGCTTCAAGGAAGGACCATTCGACCCTATCGAATGCTTTCTCGGCGTCTATTGATAGAAGAACTGGGTTGGTCGTCATTGTCCTCACTTCATGAATCAGATGGAGCGTCTTACGCATTGTGTCTGCCCCTTGCCTTCCTAGTATGAATCCGACCTGGTCGGGATGTACCAATTGAGGCATATGGCCTTCTAGTCTTGCTGCTAACACCCTAGTGTAGATTGTTGCGTCTATATTAAGGAGGGAGATGGGACGGTAGGAACTACACAGCTTAGGGTCTTTACCTTCTTTGGGTATCACAGAGATCAGAGCCTGCAAGAATGTGTCAGGTGCCACTCCAGTTTGTATGATTTCATTAAATAGATTGATCAGGAAGGGGAGGAGGGAGGAAGCAAAGGTCTTATAAAAACCGGCCATATAGCCATCATTCCCCAGAGCTTTCCCCAGCGGGAGCCTTTTGATTGCCTTTTCAACCTCATCTGACGTGATGGGGGAATCCATCTCCTGTCGTTTGTCGGGGGAATTTCAGCATGTCCACCTTCTGTATGTATTGATCTATTTCGGTTCTCCTCGTTCCCCCTCAGATGTATACAAATGTTCATAAAATTTGGCGAAAGCCTCCGGGATATCCCTCAAGTCTGTCCGATGGGGATCATTCACTTCTTCTATAGCTGCGACCCATCTGTCCGCCCGTTGTCCCCTCAACCTAGCAGCTAGTAGTGCATCTGTCTTATCACCCTTCTCGTAATGTTTCTGTTTAAGAAACTATAGTTTGCGTATCACCTGTACCTCTTCTAGTATCTTAAGTTCCTCTCTTTTTTGTGCTGCCTCTGCTAATTTCTGGAGCCTATCGTTGTCTGTGTTCCATGCCGCTTCGTCCAGCTGGGCGATCTCCTTCCTCAGTCTAGTTTCTATCAGGGCCCTTTCTCTTTTTTTCGTCGCCCCTTCTTTGATAAGGACCCCCCTTCAAGTCGCCTTTGCTGCCTCCCATACAATTCTTTTGGACAACTCTCCTTTATCATTCACCTTAAAATACTCGTCGATTTCACGCGTGACTTCTGCTCTGAATACTATATCTTTCCAAAGTGACTCGTTACAGCGCCACTTCGAATTTTTTTGTGGTAGAGAATGCTATTCGATGTCTACTGTGACCATGTCATGGTCTGACCACGTGATCGGGACAATGTCGGAGGCCTTTACTACTACATTTATCTCATTCGAGAGGTAGAGGTAGTCTATTCTAGTGAGAGTCGAATGCAGAGCGAGTAGAATGTGAACCCTTTTTCGGTCGGGTGGGAGGTGCACCAGGCGTCCCGTAGCCCGTACAGTCGCAACATCTCCACTACATCTATCCCTCCTCCATCCAGTGGGAGGCCTGCTTCTGGGTTGCCCGGCAGTCTATCGAGGTCCGGGTCGACCCATAGGTTGAAGTATCCCCCTATGACAGTATACCCTGTTGCTTCTAGCATTATCTTCGGGATTGTGCGCTTGAGGAAGCGTGTTTGGCCAGCGTTGGGGAAGTAGAGAGTCACTAATGTGATGATAGTGTTGTGTATTCTACCCACCACTACCAGGGTCCTACCCTCCACATATGCCCATATCTTAGTTAATACGAAATTGAGTCCCCTCCTCACTAATCTGCCCACTCCAGCCTTTCGCAGGGGGCTGGAGCTCCAATGTTCAGAGCCTAACCTGGAGTGGAGAACTTTGCGTATGTACTTGATTTCCTGGAGGAAGAGGACGTCCAGCTGTGCCCTCTTGAATTCTCTGTTCACTAGGGATCTTTTATTAGGTGAGTTCAACCCTTTCACATTCAGTGTGCCCACCCTAAGTGACCTGGTAATGTTATATTTCAATGATACTGCCATTGTCCCTCCATCGTCTATGCAATATATGTATGTGAGGGCAACATACATTTTGCACGTATCATTTCCTGTAATTTCTTGGAACTGTTCTGAAGTTTCGTGTACTTTGCCATAACCTTTCCCCAAACCCTGCTCACTCCAGTCCCTCCCCCGCGCGGCGTCCGATTCGACCAGGTCATTGTCACCTAGTCAATTCCGGACCACCAGTGCGGATCGTGCAACCCACTGTCCCCTCTTTAAACACCTCAATCAACCTTTAGCCCCTTTTTGTTGAATGATTCAACTTTCTACATCATGTGGTCACCAACTTTTCTCGTGCTTTCGCTCATCATTCACAATCTCTGAACTAGTCTTTGGTCAGAGCACTTCTCAGTTACCTTCGGGAACAGTCCCGTCCATCTTTTTCTGTCGCATCTACAGTCTTCAGTTTGATGTGAGATGGTCTTCAGTTCTCTTGAGTGTTCTGATGTCATGAGCGGTCGCCCACCGTCTTGAGACAGGTCCCCTATTAAGGTATATCTATTGTCGGAAATTAGCTTTCAGAGGTCGTTCACTTCAAAATTCGGTGCCCGGGGAACCGTTTACTCTCCTGCATTTCCTGGATCCTGGGATTTTCTTTCACCTCGGTCCCTGGATACGCCATTGTCGCTCCTGTCGCCGTCCTTCCTCAGGATTTTGTTTGTTGGTCTGGTTATTCACCAGGTCTGTAATGCAGGTGGTTGTGTCTTTTTCAGTCCGCAGTCGTATGGTATTTGCTTCCCACTTGAACATGAGGGAGAACGGGTATCCCCATTGGTAGCCAACCTCTCTCTTTTTAAGCCATTTGGTCAGGGGAATGCACATTCTCTGCATTGCCAAGGTGAGCGGGGATATGTCTTGGTAGACCATCACTTTTGCATCATTGAGAAGGAGTTGTGGTGCATTTTGTTATTTTTGGCTTTGTCCAGAATTCTTGCTCTATCGGCATAATTGTGGAACCGCACCAGGACTGTTTTCGGCCCACCTGCCGCTCCCTCTGCTCTATGTATTCGGTCGATTTTAGGTTTGTCCACCGTGTCATTGGCGAACAATTTTTCAGGATCGTGTGGAGGATCTTTTTTAGATCTTGCTCGGATTCTCCTTCACGACTTGGTATGCCAAAGATTCTCAGGTTGTTGCGCCTCTCGCAATTTTCTAGATCGTCCATCATTAAACGAAATTCTTCCTCTCTTGCTTCCAGGTCAGCTAGTCTCATGTCCATCTGGGATTCCAGCATGTCGAGGGAGGTCTGGTTGTGTTCGACCCAATCTAGCCGCTCCTCGAGTTTGTCAATTCTATTTGTTAATTTATCGATTTTGCCCCCAATGTCCGCTCTCATGCTTTTCATCTCATTTAGGAGTGCTGCGACATCAGCCTTTGTTGCGGCCGCTTCGTTTCCGGATGCCGCCATTTTCGCTGTTGGGCTGGGGGCTATCTCTGGGTTGAGTGGGCTGTATGAATACTTGGCAAGCTTGTGTCATATGTCCATGTGCTATTTGTGTCGGGATTGTTTCCGGAAGCTCATTGTATCTTGTTTGCTGTGTGAAAACAAAATCAAAATATCGAGGCTGAGTACCCCAAAAGGAAATACACCGAACACGGGTTACAAAGGAACATACAAAGTACTTTATTTTATACTGAATCCAGTTACAAAAACAGAGCAAAGTCAGATAGCTATCGGCCCTCAGTACAATACAACGAACTCCAGCGTGGTTCAGTGTGTTCAGTGAGAGACGTTGTACATTAGAATGCATTCGCTTTTTATACACTTGGTGGGCACGATGTCCAGCCCACTTCGGGTTAATATTCCACTTAATACATCACCAATCTAGGGTTCGTGCCAAGTCTCGAACAACCGCATATAACTGGTTTGCCTTTAATACATGTATCAACAAGCCTATGCAATAACTTTGTATTCTAAGATTTTCCATGAAGGCCTTCTCGAACATTAATACAATGCAGTTAAACAGATGTTCTAGGTTCAGTATTTGAATACATTGTTTCAACATATGCTCGTGGATTAGTTTCATTGCACGAGTAATCCTTCTACACACAGGTCAACGAAGGACAAGGTCTCAGTTCACGACCTCAACAAGTGGCCTGCAGACAAGTTACATATTAGCTATGTACAGAGGTCAAGACGGCCATGTTGTATTCTGGAATTACATCGTCCACCATTTTAACTCACAGGGTGACTTTTGCAAAGCAAACCCGAAAATGGCGGTTTGACCTAAAATGGCGGCTTACATTGATTTAAGGTCAGGACCTTGCAACACGGATTCTTTCGCAAGCGACTTTCGAGCAGCTTGGCGTAGGTCAATATTAATATATTTATTGCAATAGGAGGCATGATATGATTTCTCTTTTGACAGCTGTATATGGTGCCGTCTGCGTGGTCAGGTGAGGTTCCAGTTTCTACTGCCTGTTATGGAGCAATGGGGGTGAGTTTGTTTGTATCAGGTCATAGGGTTCAAGTCCTTTCTGGGCTGGTACTTGCTGCTATAAGGAGTTATTGCTTGGTAGACTGTGTGTTGAGGTCTAAGTTGTGGAACCATGAAAAAGGAGGTGGGGCAGGTCCCCACGTTTTCGGTGTGGGCTTTCCTTTGTTTGGTTCAGCGCTGTTAACAGGTTGTGTTAGGTGAGGGACCTGTAGGCAAGGTGCCACTCGCTCTGAGTTAGGGGTGTTGTAGGTGTCAGAGGAGGGGACACGCCCCGAGAGTGGGGGCCCAACCCTCTGGTTGTCCGCTTTGATTGCGCCCCCCTATTCTTCAACCGGGGCTCCACCAGGATCTGTGGGCATTTGAGCGTCTATTGGGACCCTCTGCAAAATTAGGTTGGGGTCGCCTATAGTGTTGTTCTGGTTCCTTTTTGCGCTGTGTATTAGCCCCTGCTTAGCAGGTGGAGGAGGTCAAATGGTGTGCAGCTGAAGGAGTGGGGTTTTGCTGTCTCTAATGTTTTGTAGGTATATGGGTCAGTGGCTTCAGAGTGATTCCAGGATTACCCGGGCGGAGGTTCTGACCTTCCTCGTGTTGCTTGGTGCAATATCAGGCTTGTGTTTCTTCGCCTTTGAGATACAGAAATGAGACCCTACAGTGTGCTTCTTTGTATTCTCATCACCTACGGGGTGGCGCTGAGTGACATTGTACCGTGTGGGGCCGGGATCCCCTGCTGGCCAGGGAGCCCCTAGCGCTGTGCTTTGCTGTTGTGCAAGTCTTCCGTTCGTAGATATTGTGATGTGAGGGATTCGGGGCACCACGTTCTATTCTGGGCCTTCCGTGGAGTGCTTGGTGTCTCCGCTGCACCCCTCCGTATTTGACAGCGCTGTTAGGGAAAAATCCTTTCTGTGCCTTAGCTGCGTCCTTATGATGCTTTTATGCAGTTTGGTGGATGTATCTTATGTGTTGTCCCCAACCCGCGGTTCACAGAGGCAGTGCGCTGATCTCTTCTGTTCCGTGCTATGCTCTGTTGTTGCACGTGTTGGGGTCAATGGTTGTTATTTGTATGTTGCAGCAGTTCTATGGACACTCTGTATGGGTCCGATCGAGCGTGCCCGCAACTCTGTTCCCGTTACGTTGGGGGATGGGGGAGGGGCTCACAGCATTTACTCACTATTTGAAATGGTCCATCATTCCGATCGATTCCGCTTCGAGGAGAGCGGCAGCGCAGTTGTAGGTCAAAGGATCGACGACTAAAGTATCGAATGGTCAAAGGGTCGACACCAAAGGACCGAAAACAAAAGGATCGAAATTTTATTTGTATTTTTTTTTTTTTAATTTATTGGGGGGGGTCCCCCCGAACCCCTCTTTTTTGTTGTAAAAAACACTTTTTTTCCATAAACGAAAACCCACAAAAAAAATGGCATTAAAAAAAAAAACGGATCCTTTTGTTTTCGGTCCTTTGGTGTCGATCCTTTGACCATTCGACCCTTTGTAGTCGACCCTTTGACCAGACACCCAGCAGCGCCGGGTCATGGGCACTCCAACGTCTGCACCTTGGTCCCCCGGAACGTGCACCGGTGCAGTCCTCTGAGCCACTCGTTGAGTCAGGGGCTTGCCAGTTGCACGGGTCACCACCAAGTCCCACGCAGCGGTGTCCCACAAAGAAGAAGGCTCCTGCCCGTCTCCACCTCCTGGTCTGGGGGTCCTCCATGGGTCCGATGAAGCTGCCAGAGACGGATGCAGCACCAGGGCGCCTCCCCTCGTCAGAAGGCGGGCTCGATTTCAGAGCTGGGCCGCATGAACCTCCCATGTAGTGATATGCATGGAGTTTCGCTTTCACTTTCAGGGCGACGCAGTATGAGCGACAGTTCAGTTCACTCAGTTATGTCTCAGCGAAGTCTTTACCGATTTTCTCCGGATTTTCTGCTGCAGATGGAGATCACTTTCATGCACCTTGGTGCCAGTTTCTGTCCATGGGGGGGTCTCAGAAGTGGGGGCTCAAGCCGCTTCATGGACCATTGGGGATAGAGCTCACACGGTGTCTGACTTCATCCGTGCGCCCCCTGGTGGCTAGTGCTTTTTTGATTTTTAATAATAAAATGATGCAGGTAATTCTGTTTCTGAAAGTGAGATCTGCTAATTACACCCCTCTTTCAAAATACTATGTGCCATAAGCATAATGCACAGATATATCTTGCTGGGACAGTCGTATTCCATCCCCAGAAACTACCGCGCAGTGGCACAGGGCAGATTCAAATGCCACTTATGCATTTCTGGACACAGCTTCTGTAACACAAGGTCCCAACAAGCATAGATGGATGTCTGACCTGCCTGCACTTCTAATTCAAATTATCATGACTGTGTACCCCAGAAAGATCGATGGCAGTTGTTAAAATATAAATATGAGGTCTGTCTGGTTTTGCCATGATGGCTACTGGGATTACACAATATTATACAGCAGCCACAAGCATTGAATGCCTTATTGTTGTCTGCTTCATGAGCAATGATATATGCATGACAGGGCTGGGTTTGCATTAGATGTCTGGCCTGGTGCACCCACAGAATCATGTGGGACCCAGCTCAGAAAGTTTCTTCTTGGATTCCCCTGATTACAGTTGACACCTTCCTCCAGGGAAAAGGGAACCCTATCCGGTAGGTCACCTGGAAACCATTACTTCAGAGACAGACCGGTCCTGAAGATGTCCCTCTCACACCAGGGTGCTGATTACTGGAGCCCTTTTAAAGTAGGCAGACATAGGAAAGGGGTGGAGGCAGATTATCCCAAAGCAGAGATTTGGACCACAGAGGGATCTCGCCATCTTAAATGTTGGTATTGCTCCCAAACGTCCTGTCCTCCCTTCTCTGCACCTCCTGCAGACAAGGCACTCTGTCTATGACATCACCAGGCACAGGACACTTGTTGAGGCAACCTGTACTGGACCCTTGACAACAGTCTTCCTCTTGACTAGATCACTCTAGCATTTTGTCCATATAAAGTAGAAGGGGTGGGGGTCTTCAAGAACCCAAAGCTATTTGAAGAGGACCTGGTCCCCTGGTCTTTCTTTCTCTGCACCCTGATGCCTGTAGGCTTTGGCACATAATAAAAACATTAATAAAGGACCTTAGTGGCTTTTAAGTCCCATTCTCTACCTTTGTAAAGCCATCTTCATGAACTGGGACCCGGTGCTGCTGCAGTCTTTCCCAGAGCACCACTGTCTGAAAACGCAGAATGCCCTTTTATTTCAACGTCTGATTTCCCTGTGTTTTCCTTCACAGGGAGGAAGACATGTTTTATCAGTTGAGTGCATTTATGTTAGTTTCATTAAAGATCCTATTGTGTTTTTATAGAAACTTGATTTGGGATTCTGTATTATCACTGTACTGTTGCTGTTTGGAGTGTTTCTGGGCCAGATCACATCCCTTATGAAAGTACAGCTTGCCCTGCCCTGAGAAGCAGAGGAGTTATTCCATCCATGATGTGCTTGTTTCACCTTTATTATTGGGTCACTGCTGGTTTAGTAGTAGTGTGGAGCAGAGTAGGCGTTTCAGTCACTACTCATTCATGTACGGCTGCAGACCAGTAGCCATTTCGTCTGTAGGATGAAAGGCGGAGCCAGCCCTGCTGGAATTCATCACTGTCCCTTCACGTTGCTCAAGGGTCTCTGCAATACGCGACTTAACCCACTGTGCTATCTCAATGTTTATTCACTGTAGTCTTCCGTTTCTTCTGTGTGTCTCGGGCTGCACCTTCAGGCTGTGGGGCATTCAGGGCCACCTCGAAAGAAAGGGAATGCATCGTAAACCTGCAGCGTAAGGTATGCACTTTTCATCGGAATGCATGTGTATGGAGGATGATTCAACGAAATTGAATCTATGGCCCAGGAAATGCAAAGTGTTCCAAAGGCTGGTAAAAGGATATGCAAGGACCGGCAGCCTGGGTGCATGTCAAATGACCCGAGAACCTTGAAAACTGCACACAAGATGCGTTTCTGGAAGCAAAAGTCAATACATAAACTATCTGGTCCTTCCTTGACCTTTGCTCTCGTTCTGCTGACTCGGTGACACAGTATCCCTGTCCAAGCCAAGGACGGGAGCTAATGACGAGCTGCGCTTTACAAGGCATCGAGAAATGCCCCCCTCTTGCAGTGTCCTACCCTTCTTCCTTATTCCCTTCACTTTCCTTACCTTCCTCCCTCCATCTTGCGTGCCCTCTCTCTATCTCTCGCCATCTCTCTCACCTAAACACCCTCCCTCCATCTCTCTCACCAACCCCGCTAGGTCTGTCTTGCTTCCCTTCCCTCTCCTCGTGCCTTCCCTGCATTCTAATCCCATGCTCCCCTTCACTCCATCATCCCTCCCTCCCTCCCTCCCTCCCTCCCTCCCTCCCTCCCTCCCTCCCTCCCTCCCTCCCTCCCTCCCTCCCTTCCTTCCTTCCTTCCTTCCTTCCTTCCTTCCTTCCTTCCTTCCTTCCTTCCTTCCTTCCTTCCTTCCTTCCTTCCTTCCTTCCTTCCTTCCTTCCTTCCTTCCTTCCTTCCTTCCTTCCTTCCTTCCTTCCTTCCTTCCTTCCTTCCTTCCTTCCTTCCTTCCTTCCTTCCTTCCTTCCTTCCTTCCTTCCTTCCTTCCTTCCTTCCTTCCTTCCTTCCTTCCTTCCTTCCTTCCTTCCTTCCTTCCTTCCTTCCTTCCTTCCTTCCTTCCTTCCTTCCTTGATCAGTGTTCTTACCTGGCTATTTAGGCCTACATTTGAGGAGCCAGTCTAGACATGTGAGTTACTGTGGCATGGTATTATGTTGGCGATTCTCTTTATGGCAGTAATAGCACAGCTATCATCCTCACAATGGGGGTGTACAAGACCGGTAATGGCATGCAGCCCAAGCCTAGGTAGGCCACAGTGAAGCAAGGCCCTCAGCGAGGGCTTAGTGCCGTTACAGGCCTGGTAATCTCCCCAATGTGGGGGTGATGGTTATTGCACCCTGGGGCTTCATCTGGGGTGCTGATAGTTTCAGTCTTTATTTTGTTCAGGAGCTGGTCTGTGCATGTATTGTATGAGCCCAATCTTCCAACAAAAAAACTAAAAAAAGATGGCCGCTGCTTGAGTAAATTAAATCTGTTTCTATGGTGCGCCACGGATGGATGGAGATGGCAAGCAACAGTCAGAGCAGCAAGCACCAGGCCAGCAGCTAATTGGGTGAGGGGAGGGATGCAGGCTTGGAGCAGGATGTTTTGGGGGCTAGGTGGAGGTTGAGGGTCAGGGCAGGGGACACAAAGACTGGAAAGGTGGCTGGTGTAATGCGTGTCAGTCATTGGCAGTTCTTGCCATGTTTCCAGCCACCGGATTGACTGAGTGCCCTTCCTCAAGTGTGAATTACTGTTCCTATGTAGCCATACTGGCCTACATTGGTGCAGACTATCTGCGCATATTGTGTTACTGTGACATGCCATTTGTTCCTGGCATTAAGGGTACAGTCAGCATGGTGAGGGCTCTTGTGTAACCATACTGGCCTAAAGTAGTACTGCCAGTCTGGACATGTGTTATGACTGTAGAATTGCAATTTCTTACTGGCAAAGCTAACAAGAGTATGTTCTTATATCAGAACACTAGCATTTTTAAGTGTAGTTTTCATGGACATGTATATGCAGAAGAGACAGCATCAAAATGTTGCTGTGCATTGTTGGTGACTTGCTTTTATTGGATTTTCTTTAATTCATTACCCTCCACAGCTGACTGCAAACTGTGTGGCCTTTTAAACCATTTTTACAGACAGTGTTCTGCTAAATGCATCCTTTTATCGATTATTTTAAACATTTTCCCAGGTGGAGAACCCCCAGAACCTTCATTATTTGGTTTGTGTGCCCTCAGTAGCCCAGACACATTGGTGAGAAATGTTGACCCCCCTGCAATAAAAGAAAATCACCACCCGCCACTGGTTTTCATCTCAGATAGTTTGAAATGGCTGAGTCGACTTCTTAGCCTTGGTCTTGTCAGGCAATCCCCATGTCGAGTACTACCTTGCCATGATTCGGCCTTGATGATCTCCTACTAGGACAGGACCTACCTTAGTGGCCTTTCAGGCTTTACTAAGGCATAGCCTGTAGCCTCCATATGTGTTCTTCTTGGTAGGATTTTCTTCCACACTACCTAGGCATTTGTTAGGCCACAGTAATTATGACCCCCCCCCCAAGACACAGATGCACTTTTCTTCATTCGACGTTGGTGTCTTTTCAGCTTCCATCAGTGTCTTGGCTGGAGGCCTCAGCAGGCTACCCTCAAACTTCTCTGTCGCAAGGAATGGATCCAGACAGCCTCTGGGACAGGACTCCCAGCAGGCTCTCTACTCAAGACCGTCCATTAAGCGATGTCTGTTCTACATTGTGGCTTACTTGGCTTACCACCTGCTGTTCTATAATTCTCTCAATGTATGGCCTATTTGGCCTCGCCACTTTGGGTTCTATCTCTCCAGCTCCTCGCCTTCCCTCTCTGCTGCATAGACAAAACCCCGATACATTGACTTAACCTCATGGTCAGAAAGCTTCTGCCTTCATTTATAGATGGGATTGTGCAGTGATTGTTCTGATTAGTGGGTCAGTTTCCCCATTAGGGTGGACATTTGTGATTGGTGCTTTCCCAGTGGTTGCACCTCCTTCCCGGTGTCTTCCCTCTAGTGTCAAAGAGCCTGCCATCATCTTGGGATCATGAAGCTGTGACATGGTGGCCCAGTGCTGCAGCATCAGCAATAGACATGCCGTGGATAAGTTCATTCTTGAATAACCAGTGGGGGGGAATGCAGGGGTCTGCTTGTTTATTGTTGTTGTCGTGTTCTTCTATATACAATACTTGTGTCTAAGAGCCGCAACCAGTATGGATAGTGATGATTCACAGTTACTTGCGCAGAAAGCCACGCCGAACCAGTGAAGGAGAAAACAGAGGGGGGCCTAGGTGCAACGATCACTTTAGGCACGCGCCAACGCCAACGCATGGCCATCAAATCACAACTACGGCCATATCAACCATCATTACAATCTTGAATATGTTTGTGCAAGCAGCTGTGCCTTTCCACTCTTACAATGGCCGTTTATTTATTTATTTATTGCATTTGTGCAGTGCCCAAGCCGGGAGTATCGGAGCTCTTCTACATGATGGAAAACAGCATGTGGTGTCAGAAGGTGGAAAACAAAATTACAGTGATAACGATCATAGTGTAGTCATCCATTGGGACTCCAAACCAAACCTTCTGCCACAAATTAGAACAGGTGATTAGCCATGAGTAGAATATGTTTCCTGTGACTTACATATGTATGTATTTTAATGTGTCATAAATGGAGCTACAAGCTGCTGAACTATAAAAAAACAGCATCTCTTCAATTCTGTCAGATTATATGAAGCCGGCAAGGAAGGAAGTTAAAAATAGAGTAAGCCACCAACATTAGGTGAGGAAGGATAGCTTAGGGCAACGCGTTTGTCTTGGAAGCAAGACAAAGCAGCACAACACAGGTGTGAATACCGATCCCACGCTTAGAAACCACCTGCTGTTATTAAGCGCGTTATAAAAAAACAATTATAATTATAGCAATATAAAAATAGTTATCATGCCTTATGGAGCAGTCTTCACAAGCAAATGCAGAAAACAGTAAGTTTAAGAAAGGAGCTGGCAAACAAGGGAATGCAATAGCCAAGACTCATATTCAATATAAATGTTATTATGTGGAGCTTTTTCTAATCAGCCTTATTTTCTGAGAATCACTGCTCACAGCATCTCATTCTTCTGGTCCTTCATTTGTATTATATTTATTTGATTTCTTAAAACTGAAACCTAGCTTGGACTGAGACAAGTTCCTCTCCTCTTTCATATGTTCACTAATTTCTATATGACCTAGGGTGAGCCCTTCCATGCAAAGATCAGCAGGGGGTGCCTACCTTTTTATTTTGTCACCCTTTCCCCCTGCTTAAGCAGTCATCCAGCCCCTTTGCTGTTGCAGTTGCTGAGCTTGTGAAAGCAGATCTATGTCCCGTAGCCTAAGCCCCACCCACCTGCCAATCATTGCTAATCTTGTGCTGCCTTCTTTTTTTGACGCTATTTTTTCTCTAATTAAACAGTCCTCTAGCCTCTTTTCTTTTGCAGTTGCTGATCTGGTGCAACTGGATCTAGGTCACATGACCTAAGTCTCCCCCACCTGCTTAGCCTTGCCCCTTCCTTTCCTTTCTTAACTCTTAAATCAAGGGCATCCGAAGCAAAGGGCAGACAAAGTAAAGTGCAATTTTGGTTTGGACCTGAAGGACCCAGCACCAGAAGCCATGCTCCTCTACCATCAGGTGAGCTCCCTCGAATATGTGTCATCCCTCTCAACAGCCCATCACCAACCACACTGCTTCCCAGCAAAACCCTGGGCACCACCTCGCAGGAAACTCACTGGCGTTACCATACATCTCATCAGCTCTCCATGATCCACCACTATACAAAAACTGATGCTCGCCAATGGCCACGCAGCAATCAACAACACACAGGCATTGCCGACCTCATCACCACACATGACGTGGACATCATCTGCTTTATTGAGACTTGGATTACATCCACCTCCGCCCACTTCCTAGATATCCTCCTCCCCAGTGGCAATAGAATTCTGACAGAATGGGACCATCCAAAAAAGATGGGCAGAGGCCTCACCATCATTCACAAGGCATCCTGGCATGCACCCAATTGGGCGTTGCCGCCATTGTCTCTTTCAAAAACCTTCCTTGCGACATCCCACTCGCCCCAAAGGACACACTCACTTTTCACCTCATCTACAGACCACCCAAGCCCAAACCTCATTCACAACGATATCTTCTTCCTAGGTGACATCAACACCCCTGGCAACCCAGCAAACTAGTCAGCAAATGAAGAACTCCACTGCGTACTCAACACTCTGAACCTCACAGAGCAAACAAAAGACCAAGCGCACAGGAAAGGTATTACCCTCAACCTCATCATTACTGCCCTGCACACCCCCACCCACCATTATGGCTCTCCAGTTCCGCTCCACTGGTTGGACCATCTGGCAATCCCCTTTGACATTTGTTGCACCACTTTAGTCAAGTACATCCATCGGATAACCCAGCAAGCAAGCCTAGCCTATAATTCAAGAACTTTCCAGAGGAGGCTCTCAAGGAAGACCTCACCAACATCCACCTCACATGGGCTGGGGAGGAGAGCTCAGGGGCAACATGCTCGCGTTGGAAGCAAGACCACACAGAGCACCACAGGTTCGATCCCTTTGTCCGCGCTTAGAAACCTCTGGGTATTAAGCACATTATAAATAACCTATCATATCATAGGATACCTCAGATGAACCAGAACTGTGACTTGCTTCTCCAAGAACTCAACACCACCCTCACAAACATTAACCATCATACTCCAGTGAACTACTACCAAAACACCACAGCCAAGGCCAACAATGAAAGCAGAGCCCTCTTCAAGCACATCAACCACTTCATCAATCCTCTGTCGGACTCATCTGTGCCCATTCCAACAAAAAAATCCACCACCATCAACTCTTTATTAATCAATAAGATCAGCATAATCCTCCGTAGACCCAAATCCCCCAAGTTACAGCCCATTACACATCCCATATTGCAATACCACAACTACCTGGACAACTTTCTAGACACTCCTGATGGCAGACCTCACTGCCACCATAGCATCCCTCAAGGCCACATTGTACACAGCTGACATCCACCATGCCTCTGTACTCAAAGACCGACTGAAGCATTCTTCCCTTACATGACAATTCTCAACATATCCCTAACTCAAGGCACCCGCCCTTCTACCCTCAAGACCTCAAAAATTCTCCCAATTCTCAAGAAACTAACACTGACCCTCAAAACCTCAGCAACTATCGCCCCTTCACCCATCTTTCCTTCCTAGGTAAGGTCCTTGAGAGAGAAGTAGGCCCTCAATTCTTTCAACACATCCAAGCCAATAACCTTGTGCTCTCGCACCTTGAAGCATCTCTTGTGCTAGATGGAATTACCAATAAAGATATCAGACCAAATAACCGCACAGACTCAAGGAATATGGCAAACTACTGCTTTATTCTCTGTTTAATAAAGCAGGGTCAGCTGGCAGACATCACACTGATGCTTGCACACTCACACACAAACTTGAATACACAGAGGCTTTATACCCCAATATGTGTCATCTATGATGACATCCTACGTGGCAAACTGTAAAACCTATTGGCAGGAGGGACTGGTTAGGGGAACATATCTACTCATAGAAGGTATACAGGTTAGTACTTCATTGCCTGTCTCTTATCTATAAGACAAACCTCGAACTACCTCTAAATATGTATAATAGTGATTATAGCAGAGAAAGTAGCAGTGAACTGGTCTATGCAACATTGTATAGCAGGTTGCCCGATAGACTCACTGATTGGTTTGCATTCCCACCCAACCTTCGAATTTTGTCTCGGCTAGCAGCATGTGAGGAAACCGAAACCCAGGTGCTTGAGTGGCGTCAGATAACTCCCCACTTTCCCAATTAATCTATCATCCCTCATCAGTCTAACCATAAGCCAAGGTTTCCCATATGTGGTTGACCTTGTAGTCTTCTCTCTGTCCTGGGACATTTAAGGGACTGTAAGCACATCACTATCTTCAATCACAGCTTAATGAATAGCCCTTATTTTCGACTTCTGCATCATGTGTGAGGAGACCGCACATTTGTCAATTTCGACCTCCTGTTTACTGCAATTTGATTCAATTATGCTGGGTGTTATTACTCCTTTGGCCTCCGTAGACTTGCTTACTCCACCTTGTATGAGCCTTATTCACTGTTTATTGTCTAATCCTTGGCTCTTGCAAATGCTTTGATCTTCCTTAATCTAAGAGAAATATGTCTTCCATTCATGGCTTATCCATTTGCCTCCCTTTGTGCTTTGCAGCTATTCCTTGAAATAGCATCCTTGATCCTCGGCCAACATAGACTCCTCTTCATTTGCACACAAAGCTGTTTCCAGTGTCTCCTGACTCTGCAGCCCTGGTCTGTTTCTGAGGTAGCTGGAATTAATCTTTGCAGGAGCCGGCATACATTTTCCAATTATGGCCGTCCTAGTCACGTTATATATTCCTCTATAGAAAACGTCTATATGTCTCATCTACCTTGCGTTGCTACGTATTTACATTTACACTTATTGGTCACCAAGTTGCTTTATCTTCTTGTTCAAACATGATTAATTTATCATTTCATACATGTTTCTCTTGTCACTTCAGGTACATCATCACTCTTAAGTATTTTCATATTGTTTCAGTATGTCCTTCTATATCTTCTTCATGATATCACTCTGCCCTCATCAGATATCACTCAGCATTACATAATGCCCAATGGTGCATGCTGACATCCTTCCACTCTTTCAGTACGAAGGTACATTCGGTATGGTTGTCTGAGTGCATATCATCTCTCATACACTCGATGTGGTATAGGGGCAACACAGGGGGTCCCTCATGCAGCTCTTCTGCTGTTCTCGTATGACGGCAGTGAGGGGCAGGAGTTAGGGTATATGCGTCTACCTGCTCCTCTACAACCTCCTTCAGTCCTACCAATCTGGCTTCAGACCCACATGCAGCACAGAAACGGCCACCATCAAGATAATCGACAATGCCCTTTAAATCCTCAAGGATGTACATCCTTGCCTCCTGGTTCTCCTTGACCTCTAAACAGCATTCGACACAGTATATCACCAGACATTCACCGACAATCTACATCACTGCATGGAGATCAGCAAGATCATCCTCAGTTGGTTCAAATCTTACTTGCTAACCTCCACCAATTCATCCAAATTGATTCCTTCAAATCACCAACTATACCCATCACCTGTGGAGCCCCCCCAAGATTCATCCTTTCCCTTGTGATCTTCAATCTTTACATGGAACCACTAGGAACCATCCTGGCTCCACACAACATTCACAACAACCAACGTGCAGATGTCATGCATTGCTACCTTAATATATAATATCCTCCATCAAAGATATCCACGGGCTCAAGGCCTGCATTACATTGATACAGTCTTGGATGTCCAGTGTTTACCTGATGCTCAACCCCTCCTAGACCTCTGAAAACAAAATCAAAATATCGAAGCTGAGTACCCCAAAAAGGAAATACACTGAACACGGGTTACAAAGGAACATACAAAGTACTTTATTTTATACTGAATCCAGTTACGAAGAACAGAGCAGAATCAGATAGCTATCGGCCCTCAGTGCAACACAACGAACTCCAGCGTGGTTCAGTGTGTTCAGTGAGAGATGCTGTACCTTAGAATGCATTGGTCTTTTACACTCTTTGTGAGCATGATGTCCAGCCCCACTTCGGGTTAATATTCCGCTAATACAACACCGATCTAGGGTTCATACCGAGTTTCGCACATCCACATGTAACTGGTTTGCTTTTAATACGTATATCAACAAGCCTATACGGCAACTGTATATTCTGGGATTTCCCATGCAGGTCTTCTCAAACATTAATACAAATGTAGTTAAACAAGTGTTCTACGTTCAGTATTTGAATACATTCTTCTTAACATATGCTCGCGGATTAGTTTCATTGCACGAGTAATTCTTATACACAGGTTAACGAAGGACAAGGTTTCAGTTCACAACCTCAGCAAGTGGCCTGGAGGCAAGTTACATATTAGCTACATACAGAGGTCAAGACGGCCCTGTTGTATTTCGGAATGACATCGTCCACCATTTTAACTCACAGGGTGACTTTACAAAGCAAACCTAAAATGGCGGATTGACCTAGAATGGCGGCTTACATTGATTTTAAGGTCAGGACCTTGCTTTCTTCGCAAGCGACATAAGCAGCTTGGCGTAGGCCAATATACATATATTCATTACGATAGGAGGCACAATATACTTTCTCATTTGGCAGACAGAATTCCAACTTCTGACCAACAACACAGAACACACTGACATCCAAACTTGTCCCTCTGCTATGAACCTTGAGGGTGTCACACCCCAACTGGGCACCGATCTAAGTCACTTGGGCTTGCCATCGACAGACACCTCTCTTTCAAAAAGCAGATAGCAAGGACGGCACAAACAGCTTGGTATCAAATGTCTCTCCTATTGAAAATTAGGTTCTTCCTCCAAGAAAACAACTTCATATTTTCTGTCCAAGCCTTGGTTCTCTCCCACCTTGGACAGTGTTATCGCTCATTTGGAAGGGCTTCCAGCGACTACGGTGGCACCCCTGAGATGTGGCCTTTGTGCTGCAGCATGACTCATCAAATGACTCAGCAAATTCATCCGCATAACACTGACACTCATCAAACTGAATTGGCTCCCGCGGAAAGCCTGTATCATCTTCAATTCCTGCTGCATCGTCTACAAGGCTACCTCCCTGGAGTCCTCAAGCTACTTCATTGAGCAGTTTAAGGACATGTGTAGACTTAAACACTGCCGCAGCAGGAAGGAAAAAACTCGAAGACAGGCCTTCTCAGTTTATGCCCCAAGACTCTGGAATCTCCTCCCCATCAACACCAGACGTGCTCCTCACATCGACATTTGAGACCCTCCTATTCAAGGAATGACTCCTGCCTAACAGCAAGGCCCACACATCCTCCACTCCCCACCTAACATGAGACTGGGTTATATGCTCCCCCCTGCATCCTCCCCAGGTTGCGTGTAGATCCCTTGCTTCCAAATTGGGTGCCCTTCCACTCCCCCATAGTTAGCTCCATGGCCCCTTGTGTCTCTGCTTCCCTCACGGGCTCCTTCCCCCTACGATATGTAAAATGCTGCATTGCTTCCTGAAGCTAGGCCTGCACTCAATAAATACCCAAATAATAATAAAATATAATAATAATACCTTCCAACTCCAAAGCTTATTAGACTTTATGCATCTTTCCTGCTAAGGCTTTTGAGCAGGAAAATAGTTCCTTGGGTCTGGTTCTCACTGAATCGCGCCGATAAATAAAATGCACACAGGACGCGCGTTTTAAGTTGCGTGCTTCTAAAAGAGATGCACACTCTCCTTTTAGGTAACCTGCACATTGCTAACGGGCTGTGTGCCAGTGCAAATGATGCACTGGCACACAGCCACTAACATACATGCCCAAAGGAAAAGGGATAGTAGGCTCCCATCCTTCTCGTGGGTGCTAAAAGTGCATTTCCCTGTGAGAGGCCCTTAAAGGGCCCTATGTCATGAGTTTGTGAAATAGTGAAAATGTCTATCTCTGTTCAAGGGATAGAATGCAAGAGAGACAGCAGCGGCTCATGCAAATGGCCAATTGGATAAGCCAGCCATTCCAGACCTTCATTCAACGCATACGACTCCTTCACCCAATGGGGTTATGCAAGATGGACAGCAGCGGCTCATGCAAATGGCCAATTGGATAAGCCAGTCATTCCAGACCTTCATTCAACGCATACGACTCCTTCACCCAATGGGGTTATGCAAGATGGACAGCAGCGGCTCATGCAAATGGCCAATTGGATAAGCCAGCCATTCCAGACCTTCATTCAACGCATACGACTCCTTCACCCAATGGGGTTATGCAAGATGGACAGCAGCGGCTCATGCAAATGGCCATTTGGATAAGTCAGCCATTCCAGACCTTCATTCAATGCACGCTACTCCTTCACCCAACGGTGATGTGATGCCTTATAGTTGTAAGGTGAGGAACCTAGAGAGCGAGTTGGGTGGACTGGTGGGCAACAACAATGGGAGGCAGCATTGGCAGGAAATGCCAACGAACGGTGTTGTCCTCAAGAAGCAGACGATGGACTCAGAGGCAGATGTGCAGGTTAGATGTAGACAGACCTTTGCATGACGCGATGCAGAGTCTTATGATCTCAGCATGGCCACAGCGGTGTCACGCGGTTACACACGGAGAGCTGGATCCCAGGAGAAGAAACAAGAATGCGAACTTGAATCAGAGCACTGGAAAGCATTGCAAGGCAAGCCATACATGCCTTCCGGATCTTATATAGGGAAAACTTTAGAGCAGCCAACACTTATTCTCATAACTTTGGTATTGGGCACATGGTGTAACTCAGCAGCTGCAGGTTTTGTGGATTGCAAGCTTGGATTTACTCTTGCATGGCGAGGCGTCTCATCCCGCGTCCCAATTATTTCCATAGTGTCTTTGCATGCAATCAACCAACTCAAGGTTCCTGCGGAGCACTCCCTACACCGCCTGCATGCAATCAGTGCAGCTGTGTTTGTTCATTATAGTTCAATGTAGAGCTCTTATCGGGGGTCAGTTTGAAGGGCAGTGAGCCTGGGCTGCACTGACAATTCACAGGGTGAGCACGGTTACATGAAGATAGATTTGTGGAACTGCTGAGAAGCGGGTGAACATATTGGATACACGTTAAAATGCTGAAGCGGAGAACATCGAGGCGGTTTCCAGTGAAGTGGAAAGCTATGCATTACAAAAATGTCGAAACCCGCTTTCCCCCTACCCGCGACCACCCGCGCCCTATTTACCGTCACGTGTTGCTATTTACCTTCTCTCCCGTCAGATCCTCCTCTTGCCCTTCCCCCTGCAACGTTTGTGTCCTACCCCTAAAGTGGATAGAGACTTCCGTCGCAGGGTCCTTTTCTCCTGCAACGTTTGTGTCCTACCCCTAAAGTGGATAGAGACTTCCGTCGCAGGGTCCTTTTCTCCTGCAACGTTTGTGTCCTACCCCTAAAGTGGATAGAGACTTCCGTCGCATGGTCCTTTTCTCCTGCAACGTTTGTGTCCTACCCCTAAAGTGGATAGAGACTTCCGTCGCAGGGTCCTTTTCTCCTGCAACGTTTGTGTCCGACCCGTAAAGTGGATGGAGACTTCCGTCGCAGGGTGCTTTTCTCCTGCAACGTTTGTGTTCGACCCGTAAAGTGGATGGAGACTTCCGTCGCAGGGTGCTTTTCTCCTGCAACGTTTGTTTTCGACCCGTAAAGTGGATGGAGACTTCCGTCGCAGGGTGCTTTTCTCCTGCAACGTTTGTGTTCGACCCGTAAAGTGGATGGAGACTTCCGTCGCAGGGTCCTTTTCTCCTGCAACTTTTGTGTCCGACCCGTAAAGTGGATGGAGACTTCCGTCGCAGGGTGCTTTTCTCCTGCAACGTTTGTGTTCGACCCGTAAAGTGGATGGAGACTTCCGTCGCAGGGTGCTTTTCTCCTGCAACGTTTGTGTCCGACCCGTAAAGTGGATGGAGACTTCCGTCGCAGGGTGCTTTTCTCCTGCAACGTTTGTGTCCTACCCCTAAAGTGGATGGAGACTTCCGTCGCAGGGTGCTTTTCTCCTGCAACGTTTGTGTCCTACCCCTAAAGTGGATGGAGACTTCCGTCGCAGGGTGCTTTTCTTTTTTTACTTTATTATTCCTCGCTGCACTCCTTCCGTTGGAAGTGGGCGACACCCCAAGAGCTTCCAAATGCCAATATATTGATCATGGATAGCAGAGCACACCCCTGCATCCCCCATTTGGTATAATTGGATTCAGCATTTTCTTTAATGCCAAATGTGCATTTACTGCGCATTTGACCTTTTTAATTTGACATTTTTCGGGCATTACTGACATAGTCGCAATTTTGCATCGCAAAACGTAACTCCACCAATCAAGCGAGCACATATATTTTCTAAATGGATTTGTCTAATGAGAAATGATAAGACCTAGTCTGAAGTAGTGCAGTCTCGGCAGGATAGCTCAGCGGCGACATGCTCGCCTTGGAAGCAAGACGACGCAGAGCACAACAGGTTCGATCCCCGGGTGCGCACTTAGAGACCTCTGTGTATTAAGCACGTTGTAAATAACCCATCATATCATATACAGTAATTCACCATGTTCTAGTCTTAGCAGTTTCCCAAACATTCTTGTGTTCCATCATATCAAGTTACATTCGTTCCCCGACATGCAGCGCCTCTTGGTTACAGGGCTGAGGCCAAACTCCTGCAGGAATGAGGGTCATGACAGGGGTGATCTGAAGATTGACCTGTTATGAGACACTCACCCACAGAATGGGAAGGATAGCGGGCTTTAAGACCTGCCCACGGTGCCAGGTGGTCCGGGGTGCGGTAGATCCAGTCTGAAAGAGAGTTCCAGGGTTAAGTGGTTTGGGCTGAGAAGGAGGCCCCTTTTTCACATGTTTTGGAGAAGTATCTTGAGACTGGAGAATTGAAGACATAAAGGATAAGACACATGGAACAGATTCACAGACCAAACGCACTAAGGCCTTGCAACCTCCTCTCTGGCAAACCAGGCACAACTAAGTATCATCACATGTACTACTAGCAACACTCGACAATACACTCAGAGACTCGAATGCTACAGACATCCTAAGCCCAGGAATGATGTCATGTCTGCAAAAGCAAACAGAAACTTTCAGTGGACAACTGGGGCCTCTGAGGTCAGGGTCAGCGTTCACAAGCCGAAATACGGGCGACCAGTGAAGCGCAGCTAAACCCAGCCAACTGGCCATGACCTCCTGCAGCCCCCCCCCCCCTAACCAGAAACACATGTCTGGGGCACCTGCCCAGAAACAACAAACCAGCCTTGCTTCTCCGCCTTGGCGTCCGACTTTCCCACATGAGAGGAGGAGGTGACGTGGAGGGCGACGCGTGGCCAGGGCTGTGGTGCAGTTGCATGTCTTAGGCCCAGTGGCGTCACTCCTCTTCACCCGCCCCTTCCTCTTCCTTCCTCGCTTCTCTACAGCATCTCATTTTACCTGTGCTCATTTGCTGCATCCAGCCTTCCTGCGTCTCTACCGTTTCTTCTTTTCCTCCCTCTATCTTGCACTCTTCTCTTTCTACCTTAATGTATGTTTCTCTTCCTTCCTTTCCCAATTACACATCTTCTTTTAATTATTTTTCTTTTCCTACCCACTCTCTTTTCTCTCTCGCACTTTCACCGTCCTCAATTCACTTCTGACATTTCACGCACTTGTTTTAAAATTATTTTAATCCCTCCGTGGTCTTAGTTTAACCCCTTTATCTATTTCTAATACCCACTCAACCTTCTTCGTCAAACACTCTCCTTTCTTACCTAGTCGACAATTAAACATCTCTATTTCCCAGATAAAACCATCGCGAGTGGTCATGGCTTCCGCTGGGCGTGTCATGGAACTTAGGCTTTGAGTCAGGGAGACCTGTGACTGCAAACAGAGCCTCTGCAGGAACTGACTCTTGGAGCCATTACAAATGCAGCAGTTCCTCTATCTGCCTGCAGAGGGTGCTAACGCCGCACGAACTGGCGCTGTCTCACAGGCCAGCATCTGATATATTCAAAGAGGGCGCTCCTCATATCAGTGACATGAATCCATTGACACGTTAGGATCGATACCGCGCGCCCTGTCTCTTCTAATCACGGCTATTTATGGAGAATTGCTGCTGGCACACCTGCAAGCATGGCAAATGCGCGCTTCCCTCTTATCATCTCCCTCGGGTCCTCCACTCCTCCAGCCCGCACCCCTTTCACACATAATCGAGGTTTCTGCTTTTTGAACACATGTTCACTTTGGCCAATAAACTCTTCTCCAGATATCTGCGTCGGAAAGGTGCGCCAGTTCCCCCTTTCCTTGGAGTGCTTCTACCCGCGGATCATGTCAAACTGTCACTCTTTCGCTCTAATTTGCCGCCACTCCTTGAATGTTACATTACCACAATGTGCACTTGTGCCTTTTCGCGGCATTCTGCTTCCGTTCATTAATTGGTTCGTAAAGCACTGTGTGCGCCCTTCTGGACACTTGGGAATAATTGAGACTCTGTGCACCCTGGGCCAGAGACCACATCAGGGCACAGGGCCTGCTGAAATAAATGGAGGAGTGGAGGGGTAATGAGTGTGTAGAATGTAAAATAATATCACAGGAAGTGACGTATGTGGGCAAGAAGTCACAGAAAGGGAATGGCAGACCCTCTGAGTGGATGGGTGGGTGCGAGAAGGCGCCTTGGGATACACCCCCTCGCGTGGCGGCCAAACAAATGTGTTCTCCTGCCACACCGCAGATCTCCATTATAAGTAACTGCTGAGGCTGGGAGGCTGAATTCCAGTAAACCTACTAGTGTGACAAACTGCTGCCCACTTTTCTCACTTGATTTCACTTCTTCATCATTTCCATTTATTTGTTTAATTTGTCTTTTATTAGATTTTCAAATCAAGAAAGACAATAGACATTTTATCATACCTGCCTACATTCCAAAATTAAAAACCTGGAGATCTACGTTGCCAGAATGCCCCGCCCACACGTTTGCAAGGTCACACCCACATGTTGAAATATATTTTAGTTTATTGTATGTGTTTAATAAACAAACAGGATTGTAATAAGCAAGAAATGTGCAAACATATAAATGATCCATCACAAATTACAGGGCCTGCGGTAGCGGGCATGTAGTTATGGTTAAGTTGCTAAACCCATAGGGAGAACACTTTTTGGGCAGCTTATAATTTTGCTCCCCCTGGACGAATCCTCACCAAACTTTGCAAAAAAATGGAAGTTTGGTCAAGGGGGGGCAAAGTAATGGGGGGGGTCCCAAAATTTCTTTTTTTTTCCCATAGACATAATAGGAAAAAATGTCTGTCACGCCTACAGCCCAAAAAGCTGGACCGATTTTCAACAAATTTGCAGCAGGTGTAAATCCGTCCAGTAGTTCTTTTTAAATGACCCTGTTCGGTCAGCCGACTGGCCTCTGATTGGCTGTTCGGTCCGCGGACTGGCCTCTGATTGGCCAGAAAAATTTGCAAACTTTTGCGTGGTCCGCGGACATCGGGACACGGCCGCTGATTGTGTCTTGAGAAAACGTGAAATGTGTCGGTTTTCCTGAAACGCCCGCCATCTTTGATTCGCACACTTTTTTGGTGTCCCCGGACAGCGTGGTGAAAACATAAAAAATAAAAAAAAGCAGCATTGCACTTGTCAAACTCAACAATCAATCTCTGAGGATGTGGGGCGGATGAGGATTGGATTGGATATGGCCACAAGAAGCCAAAAACTGGGTTTTTTCACTCCCTGAATGTCCGCGAACACTCCAGATGTCCTGGGGCAGACCCGTGGTGTTCGCAGACACTTCAGATGTCCTAGGACATCTGTACCTATTTCTGCATTTCCAAGTTGGGGAAAAGCAGTTTTTGGATGGCTTATAACTTTTTGCCACTCAATGAAAATGCATGTAATTTTGCAATTCTATTCTAGAACTAATCCTGAATGGTCTGTCAAGAGGGGGTACAATTAGAGGGGGGGTCCCAAAATATTGTAAAGGCATATAAATGTGGTGTCATTTGATGAATCTGCACAACATTTGGCAAAACGATTTTGGATCTAGATATAAAAGGTTCTCTAATGTTTGGTGGGATTTTCTCAAGTGGGGGCATCTCAACATTTTTAGATGGCTTATAACTTTGTTGCTATTTGACTAATGTGGACAAAAGTTTTGAGAAAGATTATAGACCCAACCTTCAATCTTTGTGTGAAGACTGAATGGATTTTGTCAATTGGGGGCTAGGTTATATGACTATTGTATGTACATACATTTTGATACTTTAAAAAAAAATTAACATGGGTGGATTTCCAGCAAACTCGTGAAGACCACTGCAAAGACATTAAAGCATGGTTTTGCAAATCTGCCCGTGTTTTATATTTTGACAAGTGCAAGTGTCATAATGTAGGTACACAAAATAGTGATATACCTTTGGTGACTGAGGTATAGCCTGTGGCCGTGGGCAGTAGCCAGATTGTCTGGGTCATGGCATAAGGTCATGACGCGGACAATCTGGCTACTGGCCATGACCGCTAGGGACGAAAAATGGTGTTAAAGTGGCTATGTCTACCTGGGACCGGCTATGTGGTAAAGTTATTCGAAGGTAGGATAGGTTTGAAAGGGGAAAAAAGTGCTTGTGGTAATATGTTCATAGGGTTTTGCAGGCTGCCATGGCAAGGGAAGAGGGGCTGTGTATGGAGCCCTGCCTTCTCTTTCCATGTTGGCTGTCTTGGAAAAGGATTTTCCTTCCTTCTTACAGCGGGATGCTGCAGGCGTCCCGCTATAGGAAGAGCAATCTATGTTTTAGCACCCTGGGTTCCGGCTTTTGGAACCAGGGGTGATATTGGCCTTTATCCCCCATTTCAGGGGCTGCAATTGACGATAATGGTCCATCGCCCTGCTTCTTTATTTATTTATTTATTTATTTATTTATTTTTAACGCGCCAAAGCCCACAGACATCAGGCTGTGTGGTTACAGTATTTGTTGAGGAACATGAGGTGGAGGAAGACAGCTTACTACTGGCTGAGAAAGGAACAACCTTTCTGAGAGCATTGCGGTCACTGGATTTGCTGTGGCGGCGCATGGAGATGGTCCTGTTGGAGTACTGTCCAGGTAGTCTGCGACTGAGTACAAAATTGCACTCAGTGCATTTCACTTTGGTAGCTTTAGCCTTTGGAACACTCCCAACAGTAAGCAAAGAACTGGCACACCCATGATTCGATCTTGGTGCTAGAAGTAGGCACTTCCTCTACCTCATCTTCTGGTCCTCTCCATTGTCTTTGAAAGTACTGTGCTTTTTTTGTTGGAAAGGTCCTCCAGCCAGTGGTGGTGGTGGCTCTTGGGGAGGAGGGCTGTCAATAACTGATGCCATTTTTAAGATAAATAGCAGTTTGATAAAATTCTTCAAGTATTTACTGTGTACTAGATTGGTAATGGATAGGAGTACGAAAAGGTGTAGGAGGTTTGGAAATGAAATTTTGAAGTTGAAAGTTCCTAGATCAGTAGAAAATGCAATTCCGAACTGTCTTCGAAGCTCGGGTCTGATCACGAAGTGCAGACGTCTTTGCAAACATGTCACCATGCCACGCGCAAGCGTATGGTCACGTGGCACTGTCCAGAAGGTCTGCGATTAAGTCAGACATTCCTGGACATCTACGGATGCAAAATTATTTCAAAAAGTTGCAAAAAGTGTATAGATATGTTAAAAATGATGCTATAAGCTGGGAAGTGGCAGAGATTTAAGGTGAAACTCTGTAAATTGGACAAAAATATTGCTTATTGGCTAAGTATGATATTATTAAGTTGTAGGAAAAAGCATGCACTGGTAAAAACCTATAAACTTCACTAAAAAACTTTGTTAAAGGGACGTTATGGTTAAGTTGCACTACTAAAAACCTATGAAATTCAATGAAAAAAGATGTCATCTTTGATGTCCTGGGTGTTAGTCTTAGCAGTGCATGGTGGTGGTGTGAGTTATGGTTGCTTAGCTTACCATAACTGGTGAATTTCTGAGGTTTTTCGGTTTTACCTATAACCATAACGTCCCTGTAACAATGTTTTTCCATTGAATTTCATAGGTTTTTATTAGTGCAACTTAACCATAACGTCCCCTTAATTACGTTTTTTCATTGAATATATATATTTATATATATATATTATATTCAAACTTGAACGTGTATGTAAACTGAGTGCATTACCAACGTGATAATGAAATCTCTCGAACACCCCACAATAGCTTATTTTTTAATCCATAGCACACTTTTGCCACAGTGGAGGCTGTAATCTCTGCCCATCATTACAGTTAACTCACTTTGAAGACAAACATGAGCGCATTTGGGGGGGGGGCAAGAAACATTAATTCCCATCAGATGTACTGTTAGGGAGCGCCGACCGACACAGCGTTACTTGCTGCTATTGCATGCATGGCAGGAAAGGGATGAAAGCACACAAATCTAATGGAGACGCAGGGACTGCTGGAAAACCCAGAGACTCCACGCTCTTCCCCGGAGACTGGGAGGAGAGCATAAAAACCCTGAGTCTCTGGGTAAAATCCAGATGTTAGGCAGGTATGCATTTTATTAAACAATGTAACACATTTTGTCTCTTCCCAATTACCTATTCCCCTCCCATCATCCCTACCAACCACAGAACACACACATCAAGTCTACAAATGATACCTGTTACAACCTCACCAGAATGAAAACATATTGTACGTCGCTGCCACAATCCTGGCAAACCTGTACCTCGCAGAACGGAGGTAAGCTCCAGAACAAGGGGACACTGTAAAACATGACTCCGATTAAGTAATCTCCCATTACTCAATCCTGACCAAGGGTCGCCACTACCTGGAACTACAGATTCATGAAATCCCATACTTGCTGAGGACCCCTACCCAGCCGACCTCCACTCCTACACCTTTACCATGAAGCGGGGCATTCATGTTTTCCATCAAAAAGAATTCTCCGGCTTCCGCAAACCATTCCACCCTTCCCGACAGCCTGTCCCATCTCCAGTGTATCACCAGACAGGCCCTTGCCGCCAACAGGAAATGCACCATGTGGGGCAGAGGCATCCAACCTTCCCCCATCTCCCCGAACCCAAAGAGCATCCGCATGGGGTCCGCCGTGCAATGTATTGCTTCCACCACTTTTATCCATCCCACCACTTCAGTCCAGTACACCTGCACCTCCACACATCCCCACCACATATTCCAATACATGGACTGTTCCCCACACCCAGGTACATCTTGGAGAGTGGAACCAGATTGAATTGCCACTGATGCAATAATTTAGTCCCATGCAGTTTATACTGACATGCAACTGAAGTCCGGAAGGCTCTTCTACACATCAGTTGCCATAGATGTTGCCCACCTACCTCCCGAAATCTCTTTCACATCTGCTCCTTAAGGAGTCAGTATCCTCCATAATTGCCTCCAACAAAAAGACATTTTTCATAGCAATAAGCCCCTTCCATTACTACGTGCAAGTCTAATATCTTCTTCGTCCTGGTAAGCTTCTTTTGAATCAACCTCTTCCACTTTTCCGCTGTTAGGACACCCCTTCATCTGCAAATAGGAGAACACTGACAATGCCCTATTGTTAAGAGAAGCCTCCAATTCCTTCACGGTGATGAATTTCCCTTCCTTCCATAACTGTGTAGCTCTTGCCAACCCTGCCTCAAAACAACCCTGATAACTTTTTCAGGTACTGTATATCATCTCTCACCACCGGCACCCATAGGTGACTGAGCGGGGACTGTCATGTGGTAACACCGCTCATTCCCAGGCCCCTCCTCCATATATACCAAATCACCCCCAATACTGGATGGTCCCTGATCCCTCTCGGCAATTGTTCTCAAGGAACCAACAACCATTCCCCCACCATCACAGTCTGGAAATGGTAGTTTTCTAAATTCACAGACTGCTTCCTTCCACGCTCCCTCAAATGGAGCACCAACACCCTGAACTCGGCCGCCTTATAATATAAGTGGAGATCCTAGAAAACCATCCCAGCCTTCTTTTTGGGCCACACCAAGGTGTTGTAGGCAACCCGAGGATCCTTCCCCTGCCAGAGGAAACAGAACATTCCATTCTTCACCTGCATTAACATTACGGCACCAGCACACGGAGCATTGGAAATAAATCCTAGGGAGAGAATTCATCTTGAGGGCATGAAGCCTGCCCATCCAGGATATAGTCTGTTTACCCCACACCAACATATCCCCGTACAATCTCTCTTAAAGTGAAGGATAATTAGCCCAACTCAGCTCCATCACATCCCTAGTAAGCATTACACCCAGAAAGCTTAACTCATCAAACCTCATATCCACCCCCAGCCCACTCAACCCTTCCATGTCCCTGACTGGATCCACATCAAAGGGAAACAGAATCAACTTCTGTCTCTTTACCTTGAAACCGGAGTAAGAGCCACAGTTTTCTATTATTCCCAACGTGGCCAGTACAGAGGAAAGGGGTTTCCACAGATGCAATAAAATATTGTCTGCATACAAACCTAACTTGAATACCCGCACTCCTACCCTTATGCCTTCCACGTGCGTAGCAGTCATTGTTCAGCCAGAGGCTCCAGGGTCGGTGCGAACAACAGGAGTGACAGAGGGCATCCCTGCCTTATCCCCCTCCCCAGAGCTATCTGCCTCAAAATTCTACCATTCACTGTGACTCACACCCCGGGGTCTGTATATACTGTTCTTAAACAGTTAATGATCACCTTCCCAAAACCACATTTCTTGAGAACTGCATAAAAAAAGTCCCTGTCTACTCGGTCAAAGGCCTTGGAGTCCAAAGCCAACAGTGTGCAATTACCCTCCCTTACCTCTTGCTTCTTCCATAAAATGTAAAGTTTTCTTCACTGCATCCGCCCCCAGTTTTCCTGCTATAAACCCTACTTGATCAGAGTGAATTAAGCTAGGCATTACGCCCTCAAACCGAGATACCAACACTCTAGCAAATATCATTTTATCCACCTTGAGAAGCGATATGGGTCTATATGATTTACATAAGGCTGGGTCCTTACATTCCTTCGGTATCACTGTTATCAAGGCTTGACAGAAGGACTTAGGTGCCCTACCCGTGGACAGTATAAAATGAAACAATTTGGACAAATGGGGGACAAGAATACTCTTGAACATTGTATAGCAGTCCACCATAAAACCATATTCCCCGGGTGCTTTCCCCACCTGCATTCTTCGGATTGCTCCCTTAAACTCTTCCTCCCCAATCGGTGCCTCCAGACCCACCTCTTCCCTGTTCTTTATCCCTTCCATACTATACAGCCCTTCGTAAAATACTGTCAATTGGTCTTCAATCTCCTCTGATGCCACGTGACTATGCCCCAAATCATCCTGAATCTCCTAACCCCACCTATCCACCATCTGCCCGTGAAGCCATGCCAAGAGGGCATCCACCTTAGCTCCACATTCGTAGTACGTTTGATGTAAAAATTGCAGTTTGTAAATGACCTTAGGCACCTCCATCACTTTCAGCTCCCCCCTTTTGCCTCTTACTTCCTCCAATAACTCACTCTCATTACGTGCACTACCCTTTATCCTTTCCTCCAACTCTTTGTTCTTAGCTCGAAGTTTATTCTCCAAGAAAGCCCTTTCCTTCTTCTTATTCACCCCTTCCCTTATCAGGACACCTCTCCATGTTGCATTTGCTGCCTCCCACACTGTACAACCATCAAGCTCCCCACTATCCTTAACCTCAAAGTATGACGTTATCACCACCCTCATTTCCGCCATAAACACAGAGTCCCTCCATAGAGAATCATTGCATCTCCAAAGCGATTCCAAGACCTGCAAACCCACCATAGAAAGGTCCATGCTGACTATATCATGATCCGACCAACTTATCGGGACCAGGACGCAGGAGGACACCAAAACTAACAATTCCATATACACACAAACACAATCAATATGTATATATGTAATGTGGGGAGGAGAAAATAATGTAAACCCACTCTCCTCTGGGTGAAGCCGGCACCACATAGCCAACAGCCCTTGGGACTCCAGGTGTTCCACTAGCCGTCCTCCCCCTGCTTCGCCACTATGTCATTGCCCTTCCCCATTGCATGGCGATCCAACATCAGGTCGGCCCACATATTGAAGTCCCCTCCTAGAATCAGGGTTTGTCTACACTCCCGCAGCACTTGAGAGGGCATCTTTCTAAAAAAATCGATTTGACGCTGGTTCTGACAGTATATAGTCGCAAATGAGATCACAGCCCCCAGAGAATGCCTTAGACCACCAACTCCCTCTTCCCCTACTCCTCTCTATATTCTTAGGTCTCCCAACTCAAATCTTTTATGTATCCCCACTCTGCCTTTCTTCACCTCACCCGAGGGCCAGTACACTTGACCAATCAACCCACAGAGCACACAGTGTTCCTCCCTCCCCCATCACAGCCATGGTTTCCTGCACCATTAAAAGAACTAGTCCTGTCTTCTGAACTCCCTAGCTATCAAGGAGTGTTTGGTAGGGGAATTGACCCCCTTCACATTCCATGATCCAATCCTCAGGTGATCTAATCACCCCCCCCCCCATAGTCACAGTCAAGATTGCCATGACCTCCTCCACTCACAATACATTATCACCATCACAACCAATCTCCCGGCATCTGAGCCCATAATCCCCCCAGTATTGTGTAAGCCCTCCCCTCTCCCCCCTAACCCACAAACCAATAACAACCTCCCCAAATGACTTCACTTCCCCACCCTCACCCAACCCCCTCCCTCTTCCCCCATTCCCGCTTACATCTTGCCCAACCTGAGACACCCATTCATGAATGCACCATCAAAGGTAACTTTCTCCCTACCCACACCCCGCAAATTAACCACAAACCACAATGTGTGCACTAATACCACCATCACACCAATTAATCTATGGCGTGTTGCCATTGAAAACGTCACTCGCCCGTCTGAGTCCACCTCACTTCACAGGAGGTGATGTGGTGAGCCTCCAGTATTTCCTGCCTCTGGGCACCCTCATGCACTGAGCAAGAAGCCCCTTCACCAACACCAAGCACATGGCACCCCCATTCAACTGCAGCATACACTCTCCTTCGTTTCCACCTTCCAAAAGGTGTTGCAGCAGCTGTTGAGCCTCAGTGCTCGTTGTTACTCTGTAATCCACCTCACCCATCTCGAATACCAAGGCAAAGTGATATGTCCATCTATAAAGTACACCCCCCACCAAAAGCCAAGCTGTTAAGGTGTGACAGTCCCTTCTCCTGGCCAAGGTGAAACTTGAGAGGTCCTGGTAGATTTGGACCGAGTCCCCCTCGAAATGAACATCCTGCTGCCGTTTCACTCTCTCAAACACCTCCACCTTATCCCCATAGCAGAGAAACTTCACCACTATCGACCTCTGGCCTTTCCCTTACACCATACCCCCCTTGTTGGGCCCTCTCAATGTCCACCTCCTTTCTGTCTAGGTCCAAGAACAAAGAATTCACCAGGTGCCTCAATTTCCTTTGGACGTCGCACACGGTCTCTCCCCTGAGCTCTTTGAGTCCAGAAATTCTGAGGTTGTTCCTCCATTCTCTATTCTCTAGGTCCTCCAACTTAAGTTACACATCCTCCTCCCTGGACTCCAAGTGGGTCAACCTGGCCTCGTATTTCATCTCGAGTAGGTGGGTGTCGAGATGATTATTCTCCATCCCCCTCCACCTCATTATCCAAAACTTCAACCCTTCCATGTAGATCAGTGAGTGAGGCTTGTATGTCCCCCATGAGTGTCTTTATTTCTTGTAGGATGTCCAGAATATCGTCCTTAGTGGAAGAGGCCAGCTCACTGCCTACGTGCCACTGCTGTGCCAGTGCACTGTTCTCCTGTGTACCCGCCACAGCTGCACCACTCCTATATTGTTGCAGGAATTGTATCTCCCAGCTGCTGATTATCCAGGGCTGCACTCTAGCCACCACCTTTTGCAGGATCCATTAGCACCGCCTCTCAGACTGGGACCCCCTCCATGAGCACTATGTCGAACCCAGTCCCTGCCCGACACACATCACCAAAAGCACCACCCTGCAGGGCCCACAATTAAGTCCATCAGTGCCTGCCTGCTCACCCGACACCTAGGTGGTCACCAAGGTCTGCACTCTAGATTTATGTCACACCCAATGCCACTGCATTCTTCATGCCCCACCCCCCATGGTGAGCTGGGCTCTCCTCACAATCTCACCATGTCCGCGTGCATAAGAGAACACTATTCGGTCCCAGTCTGTTCCTCCAGAGACTTCACTCCTGTTTCTGGTGCACACCCGAGCCTCTCTCCTTCTAGGCCCTATGTGCTGCTCAGGGTCCACTGGCTACTTACCCTGCTCTCGACCCCAGTTCTTGCATCACTCCATGTGGTTTATAGTAGCCCCACCACCCAGGCGCATTTTATTCTCTGTCTTGTACTCTTCGCACATGATCACTAGAATTTGCTGCCTCAGCACGGCGTCTCTGCGGGCCCTCTTCTACGATCTCCACGGCCCCGGTTCCCATGGCGTGTCAATGCCTGGGTCCCTTCTTTTACCCTCCTGCAGGACCGCCTTCACCACTGCTCCAGCCCTCCATCTCTGTCTTCAGAGGCAACAGTCTGCTACGCCATAGGTCTTTCCATCACCTCTAATACTCCGCAGAGCCACCGCTTTTGGCTTCTTCCTCGGATCTCTGTCCCGCACTGCCAGGGCACTGCAACCCGGGGTTTCTCAGTACTACTCCCGGTAAATGCAGGATGAGATACATACTTGCCAACCCTACCGATTTAGGCCATAGGATACCACTTTTTAAGCAGTCCTACTGCCTACCGATTTAGTGGCAACAAATACCGATTATTTTTTTTAAATGTATTTCTTTGGGGGGGGGGTTGGCCTGGATTTAGCAGCCTGTTCAGCCATTGGTGCAGGGTGCAAAAGTACACAGAATCCGAGGAACGTTCTTCAGTGGGGATGTGTCCAAGCTGCTGCTTTTATAATGGTGTGTTCTTACTGGCAGCAGTTAGCAGACCAGTGTGCCAGTGCAACCTCCCCAGACTGTCAGAGGCGCCCGTGAGATCCGCTCCAGCACTTCTGCTTATCAACAGCCACATGATTCACTCTACCTCAGCTCCCTGGTGCCAGTCAGCTACATGCTGGGGCGAGCCGCTGAAGCAATGGCAAGCCACTCCCCCTAATGAGTTCTGGCAGGTGTGAGCTTGCGCCAGGAGCCGGGGGGGCGCTGGTTTCAGACCCGCCCTGTGCGAGTCTCGCCACTTCCACCCACCTGCAAGTGCAATATGCGTTTTCTTCAGCGTAGCTGCACAACGCAGTGCCCCTCTCTACGGCACCTGCTACATACTTGCCAACCCTACCGATTTAGGTGGTAGGATACCGCTTTTTAAGCAGTCCTACTGCCTACTGATTTAGTGGCAACAAATACCAATTTTTTCAATATTTTTGAAACTTTAAGATTCCTACAGATTTTTGGTCACAGAATGTTGGTATGTATGGAGGTAGGGCACATATTCTCCTTATTAACAATCAGTGAAGTGCAGAGCTGGTCTCCTACACGGCCATTTTGGTCCAGGCCCCCATTGGTCTCCATTTCAAATATGTTTTAATAGTCAGAAACAGAGATTGCAAGGTTTTCAGCCCCCCTGCCCTACATTCATGTAATGTACCATTATATCCCCTTTATAAAAACCTTACAACAACTACCAGAATGCAAAGTGATTGGAGCTTAAATGGCAAGACTGACCAACAAAGATTCATCTTTCGACACAGACATCCAACTTTTAATTAGATCAAATTTGCAATATAACCACACAACTTGTTTATGTGTATTCTGTGTTTATTTTCTTGAACAGAGGCAAACATTGCTGCCATCCGGTCGTTGTGTGGGTCTGTGCCTTGAGACATCAACGTGCTTATCCCAGTCCTAACGACCCAAACATCAACACTCACCAACAGGCTCGTCAAGAGGCTGTAAGACCTATGATTGAAGAGGGTCACTCCTGCAATCCCATTCAGGCTCATAGGGCCTCATTACAAATCAGGCGGTCTGGAAATAACGGTGGTGGTAAACCCGCCGCCACCATTGTTTCCGGACTGCCTGATCACAACTCCTGCAGGCGGGAGGTGATGTTCCTGCCAGGTCTGACCTGGCGGATTTAACACCGCCCGCCTGCAGGCGGACGAGGAAACACTGGCAGCATTATGAGATGCTGCCGGTGTTTCCATGATCCCCATTCCCATTGAGTCCGATAGGACTCAATGGGAATGGGGATTAACACCTTTCTGCCTCCGCGATTCCTGGAAAACCGGGGTTGTAATGCCCCGGTTTCCGGGAATCACAGAGGCGGAATGGTAATACGAGTCTGGCAGTAACCAGGCGGTTTTACCGCCTCGGTTACCGCCGGACTCGTAATGAGGCCCATAGATTTGTCCTCTGGAGACAGGACTAATATGCAATCTACAGGTAGCAGACATACTTCAAAACAAACAGGCAGAGTGGGAACATGCTCCACTCCTCTAAAACAAGTCATCTATCATCTTACCTTCTCAAAACGCAACACTTCCCCACTGCACCAAGACTCACAATCTTGGGATCTCTTTGACAGCGATCTGAAGCTCCAACAAGTCATCACTGCCACCACTTCTAGGCTAAACCTACTGAAAATCAAGGACACCCACCCTCTTTCCACCTGCTCTCCCACCAAAACTCTCCTCTCCACTGTGGTAAATATTTGACTCATGGACTGCTCAAGCCCCCCATCCATTCTTTCATGCCCCATGACAACATCCTCATCTTTGCAGCTCACACTGTCTAGAGTCTTCCCTGCTGTATGCCCTCCTCTCTCTCCACCACCGCTGTGCTGGCTAGGTTATCCTGCACTACCTTTCCCGCTTGAAGCACTTCTTGGCCTTCATATCCATTCATTGGTGAACCCCCTCTGAGCTGGCCTCTTCTCCACCTCACCCACCCCACCCCCACTACAGCACCAGCCTCAGTCTTGCAGTCCCTCCTCCACCAGTGCATACTCTAGATTCCACTGCGGCTCTCCACCACTGAAAGGAAAAACACCCCAAACCTTCATGCATTCAAGATGGCCTCCAAGCTCCATGAGCAGCACCACCACACTGGAGGGCCCCCCCATACTATCCATAAAACCATTTTCCTCTGCCATCATGCTTACCTACTCTGACGTCACTGTATATTGGAATTGTCCCCTTTCTCATGTTATGTCTCAACCCTAACATCCGCCACTCCATTATCCATTGAGCTGGATGACTGTAAATCACCCACTCAAGGGACTGCCCTGGCTACTGTTTGTAGCTACCTATGTGTTCTTGGCAAAGCATCAGTTCCTCATCAATGTCTACATTGACAAGTGCATGGCAACATAAGACCAAGCAGTCGAGCGTGCTTCGCCTTGACCCCTGCTTATCTCTTGTTCACCCATTCCCTTTGCTACCAAACAGCAATTTTAGATCTCGCGTGCCTGATTGGACGCATTGAGGATAAGAACCATCTGATTGACCATCCTCTGGAAGATTTGCTGGAGATGCTGGAATCCTGTTCTGGGACACAGCGATTATTGCAATTTCTGCCTCATGATGTACATCTCAACCAGATTTACCAAATTGGCTCTTGGGATGACCGATCTGACTAGGTCATTCGGCACACAAATTCTAAACACAGGGGTGATGAGCAATAACCACTACCGCAGAATGGGTAGTGACTCAGGGTTGTTGAGGCCCCCATTTCAATGACAACTGGCTGTGCATAAGCAATTGCCCAAGTTTGAGTGGTTACATTTGGGGGCAGTCTAGCGGTTGCAGAGGTGAGAGTTCGGGGGTATGTCTCGGTGTGGGACGCTGGTGACTCTTGTTTTTTTCTAGATATGTTTTTTAAATACAAAAAGAGCAAAAATGGATTCTGTTATTTCTGACACTGTATCCCCATTTATATTAAATATTAAATGAGAAATGGGTAGATGTTTAGAAGTGGTTATTTATTGTTCCCTTTTTCTGTGTCACGTCCTCCCCTCCTCTTCCCTCCCATCTTTCCCTGTCTCCACCCCCTCCTTTTTCTTTTTGTTTATGTTGGTTATCTAGACATCAAATAGGCCCACCAGAAACACACATCAATGTGATCCCAAATGGGGTTCTTGTATGTCCTGAAGATGGCTTGGGTATGAAAACCAAGTAGAGTACCGAGCCGAAACTCGAGTCAACAGCTTTTTTGTTTAAGTTCCATCGGACAACACAAGTTGGCCAGTCTACACGACTGTTATGGAGAATGTTTATATCTGAATCAGACAATCGATATATGCCAGCATTGCAATTATTGGGTGCATTTAATGTTAAAACTAGCATGTTGCACTTTTGGGTCGATTTGTAAGAGCAACTGTCTTTTTATAAATTGTTTACTTTGCGCCTTTTGCACTGTATGAATGGACCATGAATGTGAATGAATGAGGTTGGTTTGTATAAGTTACAGAGTGGGTCACAGTTGGCTGTGTTGTGTGATAGTGGCTGGAATTGAAATTAATTGTTGTATTATAGATTCAGTCATGTGTTATTAATGTATGAGGGCATTTTTTATAAACTGTGTTTTCACCTTCTTTCTATCTACTATACAAAATAAAGAATATTTTTCGACAACACATTTAATGTTTGATGCATGTAAAGAGATCGCCAAAAAAAGGAAAAATCAATAAATGCCATGAGAGTTTGTATTCACCCCTAGGTTTATATATGTTGTGAGGTACATCTCATTTGACTCATGAGTCCCATTTAGAGGTCATCTTTTAGCTGTGATAACTGCACGCCTTGCTCTTTTGGCTTTGGACCCTAGTGATAAGAGACGGGACTTAGACTGGACCTAGATGACTTGGGTGAACAGAGGTATTTATGCTTTTAAAGTTAAGTCCAGCTTTGGGGGGGTTGAGGTTATAACCACCCATTGAATTATTGAGCCCCCATTATGTTTTATTATTATTATCACTCGGTACATCAGTATGTTTACACTCTATTGTCTTATAATGTTTTATATTTCTTATTTTATGGAAAACCTGTCATTGTTTGTTCAGCACAATTTTAGACAACTTTTAGTTTCTTGCTTTTTTATGTGTGGTTAATTTTTCTTCCTCAAATAATGTCTATAACGAAGGCTGTATCCGTTGCCTCCCCGGGGAAGGGATCTAAGATAATCTGTATCGATAACCAAACCGAGAGACCTTTCTGCAATATTGAAGGCGGCAGAAGGACCCCCACCACTGGGGTCCCAAAGTCAAATTGTGTGGTGGATGCAGCTGACCCCAACCTCGTTGGGATCAGAGAGGTATAGACTTCCTCTGGGAAATAGCCTCCTTCAAGTTCTGTTACGGAGCAGGGTTGGTGGGCTTCAGGGCGAGTGTCCAGATGCTTTTAGATGCGTTTGAAATGGGGAAAAATCCAGGCAAGAGGGGGGCAGGAATTAATTGCTGGCTGCTTGCACAATGGACTCTAATGACCGTGGAGCATTTAGCAAATCATGCAGAGGGAGGGTCCATGGAACCAGCTCATAATTCCACGACTAGATGCAACGACTCTCTTCAGGGAAGCACCAAGGAAATAGAGGGGGGTGATCCAGTGATCTCTCCCACAGTTCCTATCTCCAACAGATCCTCTGAGTTAACTCCAGCGGGGACAGAAGAGGGAAGCAACCCACCCCGCTTGGGGGAGTGCTGGCCTAGAGCCAAAGCAATCTGAAGCGAGCTCCAGTAAAAGGCAATCCCCCAAAAAAGAAACATGGGAAGGGATCATTAACATGCAAGGGGTGAAAACGCTCTGTAGGGCCTGGATTCAGCCAATTAGTAAGAGAACTGCAAGGTCTGAAGGAATCCATTGGTTACCTAGGGACGAAGATGGAAGAGCTGTGCAGCAAAGAACGTCCTGTCCCTAGCAAGGGGCACCTAGACTGCCTCAAAGTTTCTGCCAGAGGGAGTATCTTAGAGGGCAAGGGTAAAAGCTACAATTTCGGTAATGTCAAACTAGACCAATGCAGAGTGCCCAAAGTGAATGCTGCAGGCGCTCAAGACACCATGAAACAGCCTGGAGCCGTTACAGAAATGATGAGCAAACATGTTGAATGAAATCCCCCTGGTATGTTAAGCATTAGTAGGTAGTCATCTAATTACCCACGTGCTTGGACACTGGCTGCATAGGCCAATTGGCAATCTGAATACAATAGATCAGGCGAGACGTATCAATGGACCCGACAGACAGAGGGGCCCTAGTTGGGGAGGGAAGAGTGAACATTTTGGACCAATGCATAACGTGCCCAGAATCCAGAGAAGGAGCTTTGAGAGCCAGAAAGCACCTATTAACAAGACGATACACTGAATTGGCCAACATAAGGGATGCGTCTCAGTGTTGTGAGACAACATTATTAGTTGTAATCGGCAGCGCATTTCCAATAATACTGACAATTATGTTCAGGAATTCCTGAAACATGATTGGTTAGCCCAAGGGTTGCTATCAATTGAGTTTAGGACCTATCCCCCGCCACCAGGACAGGATCCAAGATCATTTTGAAACCAAATATTCCCAAACCTGAATTTAAACAGGCAAATAGCAATGAAAGAGGGGGAAAGGGACTTCTCAAAAATCGACCACATTCCATGATAGACATGGGCACCCCCAAGAAGCCTAGCACTACAAAGTAGTTCTATAATGGAGGGTTTGGAGGATGTGGATTGACTTCATTCTGCATAAAATGTTCCCTGGCCCACAGTTAATTAAACGTATGAGTTGTTATCATGGAAAATTGCTGGAGTCAACAAGCAATTAGCTGACAAGTACTGGTGCAAGTTCATAGAGGAACATAGTATCATCTGCATGCAGAAGACCTGGGCCACGGAACAGGTGGGAATCCAGAGATATCAGTCCTTAGCGTAGCAGCCCAGGAGGGCTTGAGGGGAAGACCCAGCGGGGCCTCTTGGCCTGGATTGATACTGGACTGGACAGTAAGCCAGCTCAGCAGGAGTTCAGTTGATCTCCAACAATTGGTAGTGAAAACATCTGGTGACAACTGTATATTGTTATTTAATACCCATTACAGACCTAATGTTAAAAAACGACCTGGCACAATCTCCCTTCTGCAGGTGATTGTACACAAATGGGAGAGAATTGACCTCAGGCAATTTCAACTCATCGCGATGGGGGATTTAACGTTCAATTAGGCCTGGGGTATTCCCCTTTGGTGGCAATCTACCTGAATAGATCTCATAGTAGTGCCATTGACACTGCTGGTATATTATATGATCCCAAACTATGAGCATGTAATCGGCGCTTCGAAACTGACCATCCTGCCGATTCCACGTTCCTGGGTCATATCTGTGCTTCAAGGATCTATTATGTATTAGTTTCGGCTAATGATTGGCGGCAAGTTATAGGTTTTAGGCTTATTGATTGACATGATAACAATCACAAAACTTTAATGCTCACCATGAAGGTAGAAGCTGAGGCTGTGCAGCAGGGTTGCCTTAGCAACGTAGGTATAGCTGTGGCGCCCACACTCTGTTAAATGGTCAACTCTGGATAGTGACAATCAAATTCCTGACCTCTATGGTGCTGCGATTAGGCATATTGAAATTATTTGTAGCAATGAATGCTCTGCTAGAGAGACAATTTTAGAGTTCGAAAAACTGGTCAAACACGCCCAGCCTCCGGTTGGTAACTCCAAATTAATCATTAAAGAAGGAGTGAGGAAAACAGATTAGTTTGATGCTGAGAGAAGTGAAGCAAAGAAGGCATTGCTCACCTGTCTAAAAGCTAAGCACTCCATAGTGGATAGGGCCTATCTCCAGAGTCAGAGCTAATTATAAGGACATGGCCCAAAAAAAGAAAAAGGAGTTTATGTCCAATATGATATATGATATGTTATTTTTTTTCATGTTTTTATTAGCATTTATATTAATAACAACCATAAGATTGGTACAACAATGACAACAATAGATGGTCTTCATACGTTTAATATCAGGGGTCAGGCCTGTAGATGACATGGGGGGTCCAGTGGACTGGGTGTGGGAGAAGCCCGGCGGCGGGAGAGACCAAGCAGTTCAATAGCTATGCATTTAAGTGTGGCAGTTCAGTACTCAGTCATTGTAGCACCTAAGAGACAGATGTTTGGTGCTCACAGGGGTTTATCATCAGATGGGTGAAACATGTTCTCAGAGCATGACCAACGCTCAAGTTCGGCATGTGTTATGCTTGAGCTAAAACATGGCGCTGATGCGCAATGCCTTTTGGGGGCACTCAGAGCTATAATGGATATTTATTCCATGCCTCAATGAAAACTGCACTTGCTTTGCTAAAAGACCTGCTTTCAATGTTATCAATTGCTGAGCCTGGTATGCAGACTTTAGTCAAGGACAGTGTTCTGGGAAGCTGGTTTTGTTGTGTCTTGCTATGAGTTATGGAATTTTTTTTTCCATGGTGTTTAGTAAAGGGAAGCTTTGATCCTTGGGGGTTACTGTCGGTTGACCCGGCCGGCAACCAACGGTCACTCAACAATGCGCAAGTGCTAATGCCAGAAGGTTCAAGAAATTGCCACCCCTTTTTAGGAGGGCATATATTGGGAGGCTCTGGAGAGGTCAGGGGGGAAAAAATACAAAGACCTCAGTCGGAGGGGGGACGCCTTGTTCCGACCTTCCTGTGGGCTGTTGTGCTCTCTGCCTGGCTGTTACCAGGGTCTTCCAGACGCTTCTGGCGAGATGAGGGATTCCTTTACGCCCACGGTGATGTATCTTCTTTTGAATTCTCTATCTTCTCTGTGATTTATTTTTGTTTTATCACTTGTTGCTTCTTAGCTATGAATAAATAGCTGTATAAGTGCTCATTATTTTGCTAACTGCGTATCTGGTTGTGAGTTATTGCTCCGTCTACTTGCGTTGAAAATATTTTTCTTTGCCCTGCAAATGTACTGGTGATAAATAATTGTCTGTGCACTCTTTGTCAAACGGGAAATTATATCGTACCTCCTATCGCAATAAATATGTGTATATTGGCCTACGCAAAGCTGCTTATAAGCCACTTGCGAAGAGAACCGTATTGCAAGGTCCTGACCTTAGAATCAATGTAAGCCGCCATTTTAGGTCAATCCGCCATTTTAGGTTCTCTCTATAAAGTCACCCTGTGAGTTAAAATGGTGGACAATGTCATTCCGAAATACAACATGGCCGTCTTGACCGCTGTGTTTAATTAATATGTAACTTGCCTGCAGGCCACTTGTTGGTGTCGTGAACTGAGACCTTGTCCTTTACTGACCTGTGTGTAAAGGATTACTCGCACCAATGAAACTAATCTGCGAGCATATGTTAAGAACAATGTATCCAAATACTGAACTAAGAACACTTGTTTAACTACATTGTATTAATGTTTGAGAAGTCCTTTATGAGAAATCCTAAAATACACTGTTACCATGTAGGCTTGTGTATTAAAGGCAATCCCTATGCACATACTGGTGCGAACTCGGCATGAACCCTAGATCAGTAATGTACTAGAGGAATATTAACCCGAAGTAAGGTTGGACATCATGTTCGCAAATGGTATAAAAGAGCAACGAATTCTAATGTACAGCGTCTCTCACTAAGCACACTGAGCCACGCTGGAGTTCGTTGTGTTGTACTGAGGGCCGATAGCTATCTGTTACTTTTCTTGGAAAACTGTTCAGTATAAAATAAAGATCTTTGTATGTTCCTTTGTAACCCGTGTTCGGTGTATTTCCTTTTGGGGTACTCAGCCTCGATATTTTAACTTTGTTTTCACAGTTGGCGCCCGAATAGGGACCCTCAAGATTGATGCCAGATTGTCGAAGGTTGACGCACGCTATCAGACCGGGATCGGACGGTGTTACAAAATAAGGGGCCCCTTCTGAATGAAACATGACACCTCAGCAGCGCTGCATGACCCGATCCCTGGACGATTAGCTTGTGGTTCGAGACGGCATCTTGACGAGGGTCCACTTATTGAGGCAGGCAGATTTGCCAAAATCACCAAACACGAGGTAAGATTAGTTAGGTAAGATTCTTTGTAATCTAATCGGACCTCCTTAGGATTGATCAGGTGAGGCGTGACCCGATTCTTAAATATCCTGATAATTTGATTTTGGCGTATTGTATCTGCAGACACAATTATTGACCAGGTAACACAAATAATTTGATATGCCTGGGAAATTGTCTACCTGCTTCAGGGCGTTATTCCGCAGCGATAGACATTCTTTGGAATTTAGCCATCCAGCACCACAGGAGGGGTCGCCGGCATGTACTATGTACAGTAAGCATGGCATTGGAAGTATAGTGTTTAATGATATTTGGCACAGACAAACCAGACATGCCTCCGAACTTCAGTGGCCAATCAATGGTAGTTTTGAAATCCCTCGTATTGAGTATTTAGAGTCAATTCTATTAAAGAAAAAAGCTAGACCTGCAGCATTCGATGTTTTGCAGAATTGGAAAAAAGAAGCGTTGCAGCAACTTAAGAGTAGAGAAAAACATGCGCGCCGTCATAAGACGAACGCCGAAAAAGCATTATTGTATGACCAAGATAAACATTCTGAGTTGACTAGGAATATGGATAGGGCTTTCTTACTTGGAATTCAGAAAAGTTATCCTTCTAAAGACCTTCATGTTTCTGACAAATTCATAGACAAATTGCTAAATGAACGAAGGCCTGGTGCCTCTGTGCCACCTCTGTATGTCCCTCTTCCCGCTGCTTTGCCTCTTCCTGTTGTTCCTGCTCCTCCTATTGTTCCTCTTCCTCCAGTTACTGTTCCTCTACCTATTCCTCCAACCCTTCTTATTGCACCAGTAACAGTACCTCTATTGAATTTGCCTGCTCCCCCTCTTCCAAGTGGTCTTGTGCCGCTTGTAGTCGATCAGGGTGCGGGGTCAAGGGTTGTAACTCGCAATACTGTACCGCCAGAGAAGAAATGAGATTTGATTGCATGGGCTAAGCATTGTATAGAGAGGGATGATTGAGCTAATATTTTTGCCACACTTTTTAATATGGATAATTTTCCTGAGAAAAATGTTTTTATTGAAAGTTTAGGGATTCATTTATGTGTAATGTGGGGCAAATTAAATAATACAGATCTCCCACAAGGGTCAAGGGATCAAAACACTTTAGCGTTTTCAAGAGGCACTGTGGAGAAAGTAAATGAGCATGTTGAGAGGATATTTGAGTATAGAAAGGAGTTGGAAAGGTTACAAAATGAGGATGACGAGGGGGAAAGTATGTATGTACAGAAACGGTTCCTTCCTTGTTGTAAATCAATATCTGAGGAAGCACGAATTTGTATGAAAGACGTGCTTAAATGGATTTCAGATATGTCGTTAACTCCAGTTGAGGTATATGACACATATAGTCAGTATACGCCAGAAATTCAGAGGAAAGTGATACAGGTAATGATAGAGTACCTGCAGGATGATTGTGTAAAGAGAAACATTAGTTGTCCCACAGAGTTATCGAGTATTTATAAGAGAGCTTTTTCACTTGACACTTCTTCAACTGCTTTAGCGCTCGACTTAGCTATTTTGCTTAGTAAGCGTTCGGAGTTGCCTACTTCTCAGTTGCCTATGAGAGAGGTTCCTCCTACATTTGTCCTGAAGGTTGAGATTGCGACTGATCCTGCAACAAATGTAGTCGCTGTGAACATTCCTGCACATTATGTATCGCAGTTTGTTCATGTCCCGTTCTCAAGACAGGAAGTGAATACTATTAGACAATCTATTCCTGATATTTGGAAAAATCAGACAGGATTCTATAAAGAAATAGAGTCCGTCTTGCAGTCCTCAGTGTTCACCCTAGGCAATATTGATTTGTTATTTCCTGTACTCCTGCCCGTAGATTTGTGGAAACAAGTTAGCACTATAGATGACGTACCAGGGTTGGGAGATACATGGGCGAACATAACTAGATTCGATGGAGAAAGGCCAGCTTCTGAAAGACCGCCCCAGGTGATACTAACTTTGCCTGATAGAATTATTACAAAATTGAAAACCATAATTCCTCAGAAAATAATTATATGGGACAAACCTACGGCCTGTGTCCAAGGGAAGTCTGAGGGTGCTACTGGGTTCTTTGATCGGTTCGAACAGGTATTCTCGGATTTCAGTGGACAAGAGTTAGGCACAGAGTCTGGGAAAAGATTATTTGTGGACAAATTTGTGCGAGAATTGCTGCCTGACATCCAGTCACAAATGAAGTCTTCTGAGAGCGCTTGGCAGGCGAAGTCCCAATCAGAAGTACTGCACATGGCTCAGTACTACGAGAATCGTGTCAATAATGAAAAAGATATTGTTGAAAAATGAAAAGGTGATTTAAAGACTAAAGTACTATTACAGCAAATTTTTAAAGGCCCCAGAGGGGGTAGTTCACAGATTAGAGGTCAGTATGTTCCACAAGGGAACATGCCCCTGGGTCCTGTGAACATTAACCAGTGTGCCTATTGTCCACAAGAGGGTCATTGGCGTGCACAATGCCCCGTCTTTCGACAAAGGTCGAATAACACATTTGGGAATATGGGTAGACGATTCAGAGGTCGCCCGGGTGTAGGGGGCCCTGGTAGAGGTCAGTTTGCACAGGATCCTCAGTAAGCTTTCTCACAGGATAATCAGACTCCGAGTGTGGATACTAGGAACATATTTGATCATCCTTCTGCTGCATATCTATCTGAAGAGCTTCCTTTAGATGACATTCTGTTTCGTTAGGATTCCCCGAAGCAGGTTTTGGAATCTACACCTATTCCCGTCAATCAGAAAGGTCCCTATGTTGAAATGGTGGTGGGAAATAGGAAACATCAGTTTTTGATAGATACTGGAGCACAGAAGTGTTCCATTGATCATTCACGGGTTCCAAATATTCCACTGTCAGGGCAAACCAATGTTTCTGTAGGGTTTTCTGGCACACCAGTTGTTTGTCCAGTTTCTTCTCCGGTACCTATTTCTTTGGGTCCCTTTACGGACCACTGTCCATTCCTTTTGACTTCAAATTGTGGAGAGAATTTGCTGGGTTTAAATCTATTGAAAGAATTAAATGCAATAATGTATTGTTCTTCCGATGGAGTGCGCTTGACGATTTCACCACAGCAACTTTCTGTCTTTCAATTCTTAACCAGACCTTTGCCGCCAGAATTCAGTGATGTACCAGAGAGCTTATGGGCTGTTGACGATAATGATGTTGGTGTTTTACAGATTGAGCCTGTTAAGATAGTCTTAAAACATGGAATTAAGCTGCCACGCATTCCCCAGTATAAGATTTCAGTTGAGGGCGAGCAAGCTTTGAAATGCATTGTTTCCGATTTTGTTAATCGCGGTGTGATTGAGGAAATTTCAGGAAGTTTGTGCAATAGTCCGATTTTACCTATGTACAAGAAAAGAGATAATGCAATTCCATTCCGTTTTATAATTATTTACGTGCCATTAATAAAGTCGTCGCTCCGCAATTTCCAATTGTGCCTGATGTGACGACAATATTGACCATGATTCCAGCTACAGCTACTTACTTTAGTGTTGTGGACATGAAGAATGCTTTATTTAGTATTCCTATACACAAGGATAGTAGATACTTGTTCCCGTTCACCTTAGGGGGACACTCTGTCATGATCTCTGCTTCCAAAAGATCAGGACTTGCCCGACTCCCTTGGAAGCAGACCCATAACCCCGGTTCCGAGTGCCAGCCAGACCCAATTGGGACCTTTTGGACCCTGTCCTGGCGCCAGTGGCACCAGGCTCATAAAGATGCCCAGTCCCAGCGCTGGAAGCGCCGGGCTCATAATGCTTGGGTGGACTTACCTGCAGCAGACCATGCTGCTTACTTACCTGCCAGTTGAACCCCTGATCCTCTTCTGTTTGGGACTACTTTTCCTGTTGGGTGGGGCAGGAGCCACTCCCTAGGTTCAGAACACTGGAACTCTTCTGGAAAGCAGGAACTCTTTTCTTAGGCGTGGCTGTGGAAGGAGACACCTAAGCACTACAGGAGGCTATTTAAACCACACCCGATGGATGAATCTTGCTTTGCGTTATTCTGCATTCTCTGCAGCAGAACGCTCATCGTGTCTTCAGCTTCTGAGCCTGGGCCTAAGGGAACAAAGGCTTACCATCCTGGAATCCAGTCTTCAGCAGCACCTGTAAAGACAAGGAAAGAACAGGTTAGCACTACGGTCTTCAGTGGCAGCGCATCTCTTACCTGGTCCATCGGCTGTCACCAACGCCTCGCGCTGCATTCCGGCATCTGAAAGACAAAGGCTTACCTACTCTTCGCATGCTCCGGAGGTCTTCGCACTGCATTCCGGCATCTGAAAGACAAAAGCTTACCAGCTCTTCGCACGCTCCGGAGGCCTTCGGCGCTGCATCCCGCATCTGAAAGACAAAAGAAGGTGCGTTTAAAGACATTGGGCAACTTTATTACTCACGTGCCATTACTCCTTCCCACGCCGAATCCAGTGGGTATTCCAGCACCCTTCAGCTTCTTTAAAGCTCCGAACTTGTACCTGCAAGATAAAAGGGACAGTTAGTGCGCATCGTGAAGCAGGCTACAAGCGCTTACTTACGTGCTTCCAGGCGCTTCTATTCCTCACGCGGGTTCGATCCTCAACTCTCATCAGCCCGCCATCCGCCATCGCCGGAACCCTGCAAAACAAGAGATATCATTACAAAAGACTTTTAAGACATTTGAAGTGCCCGGAACTTACAGTTCGTGCAGTTAACGACGGACAGCAGTCCTCTGAGGTCAAGAGGCCTGCACCCTTATCCAGTGAAGAAACTGGTTACGGCACCCTGCCCCGAGGCAGATGGAGAGCTCGGCGTTCACTTACCTAAGGTGAGGGTGTTAACCTTTGGGGTTCTACAGGAGAAGAGAAAGGGAAGAGGAGAGAGGCACCCAATAACCCCAGTTCATTAATCCCATATTTTCTATCTGCAGACATCTTACTCTTCGAGTCAGACATACAGTGCACAGAGGTCCAGCCCAAAGAGCCAACCGTGTGTTACACATCACCTTTGAAGATACGGCATTCACCCAGTCAAGACCGGCGCCTCTGAGGGAATCAGGTGAGCGTTGCAGAACGCAAAGCCTATCGCAAAACTCCCACCCAGACGCTATGGAAACCTCGGATACCGACCAGCTAGCCCAGTTACTTGGGGAACTAAGAGCAGAAGTGCATGCAGCCCGTCAGGAAACGAATGCTCTAAGAAGGGAACTGATTATTTCCAAGGAGCGAACAGACGATCTCGCTAGACAATTGCTACAGTCACAAGCCGGACAAACTCCGTTACCCGCATCAGGGGCAAATCTTCCTTCAACATCCTCTACGAACCCAGTGCAGATCAACCTACCTGGGAATGTACCTCTGGCTCCGCCCGAACGATTTTCTGGTGACCCAAAGAGGTTTGCAGTATTTATTAATCAGTGCCGGTTGCACTTCTTATGCCGGCCAGCAGCCTTTCCAACTGATCAAGCTAAGGTAGCTTTCGTGCTTTCGTACCTTAGTGGCAATGCGGCAGACTGGTCGATTCCTCTAGTTAATCAAGATGATCCGGTTCTCCATGATTTTCAAGCTTTTCAGCTCAGTATGGAAAAACTGTTTGCAAGACATTCACAGGGGCAGGCCTTGGACAATGAGCTCCTTTCATTGCGACAGGGTAATCAAGACCTTTTGGCTTATATTGCGTCTTTCAACAGACTGATAGTGGAAACTCGATGGCCTGAGGACAAAAGGATTACGCTGTTTTATAGAGGTCTACGTGGAGAGCTCAAAGATGTGTTAGCCCAAGTAGTGAATCCCCCGCAAGACTGTTCGGACTATATTGACTTAGTCGTTCAAATTGACCACAGACTGCAGAACAGGAAGGCCGATCGTTCCAAGTTTGATGCTCGAGTATTTTCCAAACCACCAACTCCTACCAAAGGAGTAGACTCCGGGGAACCCATGCAAATAGGGGGCCTGAAAGGACCACTAACACAAAAGGAGCGGGAAAGGAGAAAACAGCTGCAATTATGCCTCTATTGCGGAAACTCGGGGCACTTTCTTCGAGACTGTCCGGTGAAACCAGCCAAGAAGGCAGTAGGAGCTGCAGTTACCAGGGTCACAAACTCTGAGCAGGGAAACAACCTCGCCCGACAAGAATAGAGGTCCTCTTGCCGAGCGTTAAAACCAGTTCCGTGACCTCGCATTTCGTGATACCTATGGTCCTCATTAGCCCTGAACATCCGGATCGATTACATGCGATTGAAGCTTACGTCAACAGCGGTGCCATCGGCAATTATGTGGATCATGAAATGGTTTTGAGGATGAATCTGACTCTTTGTCCAAAGGCTGTAAAGGACGTCATTACTACGGTGGATGGTACGGAGATAGCCTCCGGACCAGTAACGCATACCACCCAAGAAGTGATGCTAGTAAGTCAAGATGGACACCATGAGAAGATCGTGTTCGATGTGATCAAGGCCCCCCAGTTCCAGATTATTCTAGGAATTCCTTGGTTAGAGAAGCACAATCCTCAGATCGATTGGTGAGCAAGAACGGTTCAGTTTCCAGAATGTGTCTCCACTTGTCACCCTCGACCTGGTGTTGCACTGGCAGCAATTTCCTCGGAGGCTCCTCAGTTACCTCCTGAATACCCAGAATTCCAAGATGTTTTCCGGAAGGATCAGGCTAACTCTCTACCTCCTCATAGGTCTTATGACTGCCAGATAGACCTGATACCTGGATCTACTCCTCCTTGTAGTAGAATTTATGCCCTCACCGAGCCTGAGAATCTTCACCTCCGACAATACCTGGATCAATACCTAGCGAATGGGTGTATTCGTCCTTCCAAGTCCCCTGCTTCCTCAGCTTTGTTCTTCGTTCCAAAAAAAGAAGGGGACCTTAGAACTTGTATAGATTATCGCACCCTGAACCAGATCACCGTTAAGAATAGATATCCGTTACCTTTGATCCCTGAACTCCTGGACCAAGTCAGAAAAGCATGCATATATACAAAGCTGGATCTTAGAGGAGCCTACCACTTGGTACGAGTAAAAGAGGGCGATGAATGGAAGACGGCCTTCCGCACCAAGTATGAGCTATTTGAATATCAGGTCATGCCCTTCGGACTTTGCAATGCCCCGGCCGCCTTTCAATATTTTATGAACGATGTCCTCAGAGAGCTCATAGATGTGTGTGTTGTTGTTTACATTGACAACATCCTTGTTTATTCTTCATCGGAAACTGAACATCGGAAACACGTGAAAATGGTCCTCGAGAGATTGCGTCAACACAAACTTTTCGCTAAATTGGAAAAATGTGTTTTCAACGTGACTGAAGTTGAATTCTTGGGATTCATATTATCACCTAGCGGAGTGCGTATGGATTCAAAGAAGGTCGATGCAATTCTCAAATGGCCATCGCCATCCTCCGTAAAAGGTGTTCAAAGCATGTTAGGCTTCGCTAACTTTTACCGCAGGTTTATCCCCGAATTCTCTCGAATAGTCCAGCCCATCACCGACTTGTTAAAGAAAAACAAACGTTTTGAATGGTCTACCAAGGCGGAACAAGCTTTCCAGAATTTGAAGACTAGATTTATCTCTGCACTGATCTTAAAACATCCTCGCCCAGAACTCCCCTACATCGTTGAAACTGATGCTTCGAGCCTTGCCATGGGGGCAGTTCTATCACAAAAGGACCCACTAACCAATCAGTTGCATCCCGTGGCATTTTGGTCCCGCAAATTCTCGCCTCCTGAAATCAATTACACTATTACTGATAAGGAACTTCTAGCTATCAAGTCCGCCTTTAAGGCTTGGTGGCATTATCTTCTGGGGGCCCGACACACCGTTACTGTGATTACAGATCACCGAAACCTGCAATATTTGAAAACCGCAAAAGCTCAATCCTCTAGGCAACTCCGTTGGGCACTATTCTTTGCCGAGTTTGACTTCATAATTACCTATCGACCTTGTACAAAAAACGGTAAAGCTGATGCCCTTTCTCGGATGGGAGTGGAAGAACATTTGATCAATCCTAAACCTGTACCTATCATTCCTGAACAAAGAATTCTAGGTGTAATCGCCACACAATCCATAGAGGAAGTTAAGGATAAAGCCAGGCAACTGGTAACTCCAGCAGACATACAGAATTGGCATCTGCAGGGAAAGGACTTTACGGTGAAGGACAACCTATTATATTTCCAAGAACGGTTATACCTGCCCAGCACAGATTTACAGAAAAAGGTAATCTCTTGTTATCACGATTCTTTAATGGAAGGACATCCCGGTATGACCAAGACCTCGGAAAAGATCAAGCGCTACTTCTGGTGGCCGTCTTGGAAAAAAGATATCAGAGACTTTATAATGTCCTGTGGAGTATGCGCCCAAAACAAGAGTCAAAAGGAAAAACCAGCCGGCCTCTTACGCCCTATTGACATCCCGCCTCGCCCTTGGCATACGCTTTCTATGGACTTCATCACCAATCTACCTCCATGCTCCGGATACAATACGATCCTAGTAATCGTGGACCTATTCTCCAAGATGGCGCATTTCATTCCACTCAAAGGCTTACCAACAGCAGCAACTCTGGCCCGAGAATTTCTCGAAAACATCGTCCGACTGCACGGTTTTCCTTCAGTTCTAATTTCGGATCGAGGTATTCAATTTATTTCTCATTTTTGGCGAAGTTGCTGTCGGTCGGCTCAAATTGATGTGAGACTTTCGACCAGCCACCACCCTCAAACCGACGGACAAACCGAGAGGACCAATCAAACTCTGGAACAGTATTTGCGCTGCATGCTACAACAAACTGAAAAAACTTGGAAAGATATCCTTTGGATAGCCGAATATGCCTAGAATAACTCTGTCCACTCGGGAACTGGGAAGACCCCGTTTTTTCTTTTATACGGTAGTCACCCTCGAACCTCGGAGTTGGATCCACTCCAAGATCTTGGAACACCAGCAGTAGACCACCAGCATTCTACAATCACCCAAGCCTTTAAGGAAGCCGTTTCTCACCTTCAAAGGGCTAAAGAACAATACAAGAAAGGAGCAGACCAACATCGGAAGGAAGCCCCCCAATATCAAGTAGGAGATCAAGTCTGGTTATCCACCAAATATCTACCTCTAAAAGGACCATGCACATTCAACCCAAGATACCTTGGTCCCTATTCCATCACTACCATAGTAAATCCAGTAGCGGTCAAGTTGGACTTGCCACCTCACATGAAGATACATCCGGTCTTCCACGTCTCTCTATTAAAACCCGTGCAACCTCAAACCCGACTAACTACATCTCCAAAACCCATTCTAGTTGATGGAGAACTCGAGTTTGAAGTCAAAAGCATCCTGGATTCCAAGATCTCCAAATCTAAACTATTTTACCTGATTGACTGGAAAGGCTACGGTCCCCAAGAAAGATCCTGGGAACCTGCAGAAAATGTCCACGCGCCTCGTCTAATCAAAAGATTTCATCGAACATTTCCTAACAAGCCCAAACCCCTGGAGAAGCCCAGTTTGGGAGGGGCCTTGAGGGGGGGTGCTGTCATGATCTCTGCTTCCAAAAGATCAGGACTTGCCCGACTCCCTTGGAAGCAGACCCATAACCCCGGTTCCGAGTGCCAGCCAGTCCCAATTGGGACCTTTTGGACCCTGTCCTGGCGCCAGTGGCACCAGGCTCATAAGGATGCCCAGTCCCAGCGCTGGAAGCGCCGGGCTCATAATGCTTGGGTGGACTTACCTGCAGCAGACCATGCTGCTTACTTACCTGCCAGTTGAACCCCTGATCCTCTTCTGTTTGGGACTACTTTTCCTGTTGGGTGGGGCAGGAGCCACTCCCTAGGTTCAGAACACTGGAACTCTTCTGGAAAGCAGGAACTCTTTTCTTAGGCGTGGCTGTGGAAGGAGACACCTAAGCACTACAGGAGGCTATTTAAACCACACCCGATGGATGAATCTTGCTTTGCGTTATTCTGCATTCTCTGCAGCAGAACGCTCATCATGTCTTCAGCTTCTGATCCTGGGCCTAAGGGAACAAAGGCTTACCATCCTGGAATCCAGTCTTCAGCAGCACCTGTAAAGACAAAGAAAGAACAGGTTAGCACTACGGTCTTCAGTGGCAGCGCATCTCTTACCTGGTCCATCGGCTGTCACCAACGCCTCGCGCTGCATTCCGGCATCTGAAAGACAAAGGCTTACCTACTCTTCGCATGCTCCGGAGGTCTTCGCACTGCATTCCGGCATCTGAAAGACAAAAGCTTACCAGCTCTTTGCACGCTCCGGAGGCCTTCGGCGCTGCATCCCGCATCTGAAAGACAAAAGAAGGTGCGTTTAAAGACATTGGGCAACTTTATTACTCACGTGCCATTACTCCTTCCCACGCCGAATCCAGTGGGTATTCCAGCACCCTCCAGCTTCTCTAAAGCTCCGAACTTGTACCTGCAAGATAAAAGGGACAGTTAGTGCGCATCGTGAAGCAGGCTACAAGCGCTTACTTACGTGTTCCAGGCGCTTCTATTCCTCACGCGGGTTCGATCCTCAACTCTCATCAGCCCGCCATCCGCCATCGCCGGAACCCTGCAAAACAAGAGATATCATTACAAAAGACTTTTAAGACATTTGAAGTGCCCAGAACTTACCGTTCGTGCAGTTAACGATGGACAGCATTCCTCTGAGGTCAAGAGGCCTGCACCCTTATCCAGTGAAGAAACTGGTTACGGCACCCTGCCCCGAGGCAGATGGAGAGCTCGGCGTTCACTTACCTAAGGTGAGGGTGTTAACCTTTGGGGTTCTACAGGAGAAGAGAAAGGGAAGAGGAGAGAGGCACCCAATAACCCCAGTTCATTAATCCCATATTTTCTATCTGCAGACATCTTACTCTTCGAGTCAGACATACAGTGCACAGAGGTCCAGCCCAAAGAGCCAACCATGTGTTACACATCACCTTTGAAGATACGGCATTCACCCAGTGAAGACCGGCGCCTCTGCGGGAATCAGGTGAGCGTTACACACTCGTTCACATTTACTCGTGCACCTCAAGGTTATACAGAGAGTCCTAGCATCTACAGTAGGGCTTTGAAAGAACAGCTTGATACCCTTGAATTGCCCTCTACTTGTACATTGCTTCAGTATGTTGATGACCTGCTTTTAGCTGCTGACTCTGAAAGCGCCTGTAAGGAGGGCACTGTGTTGTTGCTTATTCATCTAGTTAAACATGGTCACAAAGCTTCACTTAAAAAGTTTCAATATTGTTGCCAGGAGGTCGCCTATCTAGGCTATCTCCTGTCAAAGGAGGGAAGAAGATTGACACCTGAAAGAATAAAACACATTTCTGGCATGTCTGTCCCAAATACACAGAAGGAAGTTAGAGACTTGATAGGTATGGCTTCTTGCTGTAGGTTGTGGATCCCAATTTTTTCACTAGTGATCAAACCGATGTTGGCTTTGACAAAGAAGGGCATTTCTTTGCCATTGCCGTGGAACACGGAACACCAGCAATCGTTTGACTTGCTCAAGAAAGCATTATGCTCGGTGCCAGTTTTGGGCACACCAAACTATGAAAAGGCCTTTGTGTTGTTTGTGCATGAATGTGATGGATGTGCTTTGGCTGTATTAACGCAGGAACATGGAGGGAAGAATAGGCTGTGCGGTGACTTTTCTTCTGCCCTTGATCCTGTAGCATGTGCTTTGCCAAGATGTTTGCGAGCTGTTGCTGCTGCTGCGTCTGTAAAACAGAGTGAGGGAATGGTCCTAGGCCATGCTCTAACCCTGATGGTGCCTCACTCTGTTGATGTTCTACTGAACCGAACCCAAACACAACACCTCACTTCCGCACGGTTGACGAGATATGAATTGATCTTGTTTGCTCCTCACATCCAAATTAAGAGGTGTTGTGTTCTTAATCCGTCTGAACTCCTACCTTTCCCATAAGGTACTGCTTGCATCAATGAAGAGTCACATATCTGTCTGAATACTACCGATCAAGAGAGAAAGGGTAGAATTGATTTGAAAGACACTCCTTTGGACAATCCGAAAGGAGAGCTGTTTTGTGATGGCTCCTGCTTCAAACTTCCAGATGGTACATCCACAGCTGCTTATGCAATCACCACATTGAGCACGATCGTGGAAACCAAGAGAATCACTCATAACTCCGCACAGGCCGCAAAGATTATAGCATTGACCCGAGCTTGTGAACTTTCCGAAGGGCTTACAGTAAACATATATACTGATAGTCAGTATGCCTTTGGGGTGGTTCACAACTTTGGGAGACTTTGGTCAGAGAGAGGGTTCTTAACTTCACATGGCACCAAAATCCAACATGGCTCCCTAATAGTACAACTCCTCTCAGCGCTTGCGCTCCCTACTCAGTTAGCCGTCATAAAATGCTTTTCTCCCACTCATTCTCTGTGATAGTTCTGCCTACGACCGCCTCCCACCTCTGCTTAAACAGCTCACTCTTAGGGTTTGGCCGCTCACTCTTAGGGTTTGGCCTGTCTGCAAGCTGACCGTAGAGCCTAGACACCGGCCTCCACCCATCCCCTAAGTTATGAAGTAGTGTTAGCAGCAGTGCTGCCTCCAGTTCCTCTGGCCAGGTTGCCCATGTGTTGCTCGCCACCTTTCTGATCTTCTGATACCAAAGGAATTGACCCGTGGGTAGTCCTTCCTTTTCCCTAATGGTGTCAAAATCTTTAAAGGAGTCCTCCTTGTACAGATCTCCCAAGTGTAAATGTTGTGTCTTTCCCGTATTCTGATCGTGGGTAGATCTGCCCTAGTGACCTTGAGGTCTGCAGCTATCGGGGTATCAGGTGAGTAAGAATGGTTTTGTCCCATTAGTTTCAGAGCTCTGCCTCAGACCTTCCATCCCAACAGCACAATCATCGGTTGCACCATAAGGCAGTCAAGGGTGCCCATAGTACCTCCTTCAAATACACTGGTGCCACTAATGCTTTAAGTAGGGTCGTTTCTGAGGTGACCTCGTCTGCCAGCCATTTAGCCCCATGGCTAAGTTTCACAGCTAAATATTATCTTTCCAGGTCCAGCAGCTGAATACCGCCCGACCTGTAGGGTAGCATCATGGTCACTAGTGAGAGTCTATGCCTAGAGTGACCCCATAACAGTTCCCTCAGTAGTTTTCCTAGTAATCTAAAGAATAGGGTTGGTATGTAGTAATGAACATTGTGGAAATAGTAAGGAATCATGGTAGGATTATCATTTTAGTTATGGCCGTTTTGCCCATGACTGACAGTGGCAGCTTAGCCCAGAATTTCATAGAGTTTTTGAACCCCTGTACAGCCACCATCATTTTGCCTCCATGCATCTGCACCGGGGTATGCCAAATGTTAACTCCCAGATACCTAAATTCGTGCTTACGCCACTGTAGCCTGACCTGTGGGAGGGTCTCCTCACTCATTCTTGCTAGTCCTGCCAGCAGGAATATGCCTGATTTTGCAGTGCTAAAGTGGATTCCCGATACCCGGGCAAAGTTCTGGAGCACATCCATAATCATGGGGACATTTAGGTGCAGGTCTCTCAAGTAAAGCAGTACGTCGTCCGCATACAGGGACACAACATGATCTACTCCTGCCACTCATATGTCCGCGTCGAAGAATTGCTTCCGTATGTAGATTGCGATAGGCTCCAAGCCCAGAATATAGAGCATTGGGGATAGCGGGCAGCCTTATGATTACTCCTCCGGATGTCTCACAACGCTGAGACAATCTTCCCTGTTTTAACTCTTGCCATCATTGCCTCATAAGGCAGTTTGATCCATCTTACAAAGCCTTCGCACAGCCCAAATTCACTCAAGATAGCAATCAACCACTCCCAATAGATGGAGTCGAATGCTTTTATAGCGTCTAGGGAAATCACTGCTATTTTGTTATGTTCTATTTGTTCCATTTTTGATTGTCTGTTCTGACTTGTATTCATTTATTTTTGAATAATCTAAATAAAGACTTTAAAAAAAAAAATCTGGGTCTTCATGTGCGAGTGTGTGCGGTGTCAGCAACAGGCCGGCACCTAACAATTCGTGGGGGTACACCATTCCCTGGAGTAGCGTCCAGGCATCGTCCCCTCTTCATGTCGTGTCTTAATGCGCTGTGTAGTTGTGTATGAAGTGCACTTTGTATTGCAGTAGTTCCCTGTGCGATTGGAATGCCACCCTCCGCCAAAATGTTCATCTCCATCTTGTATTTTCTGGTAACTCGTTCATCGCCCTGGTCCAGGTTGTTGTGTTCCATCCACATCCTGGCCGCTGCTGGCGTCTCCAAGAAGACCGGCTTCCCTTTGTAAATCACTTTGAGCCTGGACGGGTACATCAGCATGTATTAAAGCTGGAGCCGCCTCTGCAGATTACTCCGCCCTCTCTCACTTGCTTTAATTGGCACAAAGGAGTTTCTCGCCCGTTGGACTAGCAGCGTATAGCATGGATATATCGCTATGCTGGAGTTGTCTCGGCAGATTACTCTGCCCTCTCTCGAGAATTTCAGGATAGCCTCTCTCAGGTTCAGGTTTTTGACAAACTCGGTAGGGTTCGGGCTCTCCATCCCTTCTGGGAACCCTAGTAGGTGCACATTGTTGCGCCGAGCATGGCCTTCAGCGTCTTCGGCCCTGGCCTTCAATGCTGCGTTCTTTCTTTCCAGCTCTGACAGTCTCTTCTCAAGGTTACTGTTGGTATTCGTAGTCTCTTTTAGGTCCTGTTCAATATTCATGTCCCTTTCTGTGAGATTGCAAATTTCTTGCCTCATTAGTCGCATGTCGGATTTAACTTCATTGATTTTGGTGTCAATGAAAGTTTTCAAGGCAGCGATTGAATCCAATACCTGGCTATCTTTAGTTCCTTCTTCCTTGTCTGGTGGAACTGAATGTGTCGCTGCTTCACCCTTTGGTTGTCCCTTAGGCGTGGCGGCATTGAATGAGTCCATGATTGTGGCTTTTTCTTTATTCTTTCCCCTGGACTGAGACATATTGCAGCGCTGCCTGGCTCGGCTACACCTAGTTTCCCCCTAGTTCTGTGTGCCTCCTGAAGAGGGCAGCAGGTGCAGTTTGCATGTTTCCCTGACGCTCCGGGCCCTGCTGCGTATTAGGTGTAGGTGTAAGGCACAGCACTGTTCTCGTGGTGTAGTTTTAGGGTCACGTCCAATATTGCGCTGTCACAATGTCAACTGGCGGTGCCCCGCCAGTGTGTCGGTTACAGAACTGTCTTGAATGTCCCCCAGTGCCAACTATTCCTCTGTATGTCCCCCAGCAGCTTGTGTCTTTAGGGTTTCAACCCCAGCGCACAGCCGTCCAGCCCCTTTTTCTCCAGGTGCAGGGCAGTAATTTGCTCAGGACGCTTGGTAGAACAGTTCTGTGTTCCGAGCTGTACTTGTGGTGTTAAGTAGTGCAGTGGTCCCTACAGCAGAAGGTAGCACACAACCCGCTGCACAGCAAGATGGCTCCTGGTGTGGTACGGTATGTCCTCCCTCCCCCACTGCGATGCAAGTCCTCTGCCGCAGCACCAGACCTCGTATTATTTAGGTGCCTGGGTCTTCCTTACAGCCATTAGTTCCCAGTGTGACCTGGGCTTGCAGACTTCCTGAAGTCCCTCGCACACTGTGGGCACTTCGTTGTGTTGGACCTCTCGGATGTCCTAGTGTGATCCGTGCTATTGGGCCCTCTCTGTGTCCCAGGCAGCCTGGCCTAGTCGCTGCATTCCAGGAGCACGTGTTATTCAAGTGTGGAAGGCCAGCTGGATGAGGAACCACTCCTGGGGGCGCGTGTTGCTCTCAAGTCTACAGCACATCTCCTGTGCCTGCAGCGCACCCCTAGCCTGCTGCTATTAATGTCCCTATGCATGCTGAAGCGTCGGCACTCACTTCTCCCCACTTTGTGTACTCAGGCGGCCACTCTTACCTCCTTGTGCATCCTGGGTGGCTCTCGCGCATTTCAGCGTTTCATGCGCCCGAGGTCTGGCTGAGTTCACCCGCTCCTCACTCACCACCAGGGCTCCAGGCTGCATGGGCACAGCTGGGGGTAGCTGCTGCATCGCCCCCCGCCCCGCCGCACCTTCTCAGTACACCTCTCCCGGTTTGGTTGTGGGCCTCCTCTTCAGATGCGGCCAACTGGGGGAGGGAGAAGCTGCAGCAGGGCCAGCACCCAGCAGTAGGGCCGCCCTACTTCCTCAAAGGGCCGCCACAGGAGCGCCTTCTCAGGCTCATCACGTCCACAGCACTGTGCGTCCTCTGTTCCAGGCCACGGCAGTCGCTCCGGGCCGTTGCTGCTCAGCAAGTTTCAGGGGCCAAGTATCAGGATGAGCCCCTCCCCTACAGCGGTCCTCCTCCTCGCTCAGGCCGCCATTTCCTTGCTCCAGCCACCATTTCGTCCCCACCCCAGGGGCTCGTACACGGGCCTCGTTCTTCTGGATGCAGGCTCTGATTTTCTTCGGGTCTTCGCTCGGGAGTAGCAAAAACGCTTGTGCTATTAAGTGCTGCTGTTTTTTGACTGTACTAATTGCAATTGTTGACGAGTTTAAGTATCCACGCTAGGATCAAGACGGGAGCGCAGCCCTGACACAGCCTCACTCCATGGGCTCCAACCATGCCCCTATGGTATGTTATGGATAACACACTTAATACCCAGAGGTTTCTAAGCGCGGACCCGGGGATCGAACCTGTGTTGCTCCGTGTCGTCTTGCTTCTAAGGCGAGCACATTGCCCCTGAGAGCACATTTCCCCTGAGCTATCCTCCCGAGATGGGGACAACAATAAATGATACAACATGCTGGAGGAAGTTAGAAAAGGAGACTCAGGTGACACCTGGAAAGCTGTAACAGATTGACATTTAAAAGGAGACACAATTATACAGGCTGACATAACTCCTGGTATGTGGAGCAAGCATTTTGTGGGTCTGTATAGGGACTCCCATGGAACCTCGACCGCAGATACAATAGTTTTGCATGTAATTTATGAAACACAAAGAAAGGGAATATCGAGTTTTATGGCCTCATTATAAGTTTGCCGGTATCCCGCTGGTAAATGAGGTGGGATACCGGCAAACTGACCTGATGTTTCCGCTGCCTGATATCCCAGAATTCCTGGGATATTACAGGTGGGAGAAAGGGTGGTAAATCTCTATTCCAAGAAGTCCCGTAGGACCATGGAGGGGATTGCGGGTATTATGACATTGGTTTTACCAGTGCTGGTAATACCGGAGGTTATTTTTGCCATTGGGGGCCTGATTTACCACCAGCTCTTGGCTGGAGGTAAATCAGTGACCCTCACTGGCAGTCTTGTAGTTTTGCAGTGTGGAGAAAGTGCCAGTCACAGAATTACCAGCACTTTTCCTGCAATTGCAAAACTTGTAATGAGGCTGTTAGTCTCTCCTTAAAAGAGATTGAGGATGCATTAAATCCGAAGCAGGAGCAAAGGTGCTCGGACCCGACACAATCCCGGTAGATCTTCTCAGAAGCGAACATACAATTTGGGCCTGTGCCCTAATACAGCTCTTCAATGCCCTACTAATCACTAACATGTCCCCAGTGTGGGGTCAGATTCAGCCACAGACAAAAAGTAAACTGCATTTGGCTGCCATGCAGAACTTTGAAAACACACAGAGATGACTTCCACACTGAAAGGGCAGCATTTCATTCTCAGCTGCTACATCAAAATGCTGTTTCCAGAGAAATCAAATCAAATGGGCACTGCATTTGAGTGACTACGTCAAAAGGCCTGCAACTAACAATGGAACACAAATCTCAATTGATAGAGTCATGTGAATATATATCAGGATGTAAAGATGAACATTGAAGGCATGATGCAAGATATTAAAAGGCCTCATGTTTCAGAGGTTCTGCATTCAGTTTCTGTTCAGAACACTGAAACAATGTCCCTCCCCTATCTTCTATCTAAAACCTCTTTTTTAAGCCACATCAGTGGCCATTTATGGTGGATTGAGGGCCAGCAACTGGGTAAATAAAAACAGCCCTTAATGGGTTGACCTTTCGAAGATACTTGATTTAAAACTCAAATGTATGATCCTACCCCCTAAGCTAATGACATTTGACAGACACCAGAAGATGCCTTATGAGTCAGGGGCGTTGTTAGACTCATCTGGCCAGAGAGATAACATCACTTCTGTAGGCCTTTGAATTTTAAGGATGTTGAGGGATTTATACAAGCCTGAGTCAACAAAAAGAAACAGATGGACATCCATCTAAGCTGAGAAACAAAATGTACTTTGATTGTAATAATAATATGTATGCAATTAACAGAATTGCCTTACATTTACATGGAGGATCATACTTTGATCATTTTCCCAACACCATTAATTACACAATAATAGGGCACATATCACTGTAAAGTCTATAGAAAAGCATATATGTTGCTTCAACTCTCATAAGAATATGAGCTTGGGAACAGGCGTTACAACCTAGAATGTGTTCCTAGTTACCTAGAAAATACCAAGAAGCAGAGATTTAGGGAGGTAATAGCTAAATAAATTAGATATCTGTATAGAAATGGTCATGTTGATAACTGTTATAAGGTTTGAATAAATTACAAAAAACTCCCATTGGAACCTGCAACATCGTGCCGAGACGAGAAACGTTTCATTAAGTCCGGCATGGGCAGACCATTTCAGGCATATATATATTATTATGCTTTACTATAAATTAAAAATAGTTGCCATGTTGTGCATGAAGTGCAACATTGAAATGTGTAGAAATGTAAATTCAAGCCGGCGGCCTTATCCCTCCCAAAATTTGGACTTGGTAACTGAACGGGCCAATCAAAGAAAAGCGGTTCGGGCTTGGGTAAGGGGATGGGAAAATAGTTGCCCAAGCCCTGTCAAGAGCCAATAAGCTGGCATCTCATAACGTATGCATTTTTGTGGGAGTGTCAAAATATTTCTTAGGAGACACACAATGGAAATGACAGAACTGCCTGAAATCACCTGTGCTGGAAGTGCTGCAAAATTGATGGAGGAGACCAGGAAAGGAGACAGAGGCTGGGATCTATGATCAAGGAGAGGCACCATGGAGGGATTGAGACTGGAGGATATCCATGACTGATGTTCGATTCTGACCGGGTCCCTGCACTGTACCCGAAAGTTGACCTGAGGCTTGATGTCTTTTCCAGAGCGCAAACCCAGAGATATTTATGTACGTTAACTTGCCCAACCAAATCAAGTCTTGTGGGGATTTGTGTTATGTCATTTTTCCCTTTATTGAATTGGTTGGCAGACCAAATTAGATCTTTAGCAAGTTTACTAAACAATAATTTAATTCATTCTCATATACACGCAGTGATTTTGTTGAATTTGGAAATCAACAACATTGCTCAAGTGTGCATACAAATATAGTCTATAAAGTAATTGGGTACTCCTATTTCTTTTTACAAACCTCAACATTCTCTAAAGGGAGGGGTACATTAAAAACAAAATTCCATACACCTTCCCATTCCCCTGAACACTGCCTCAAAGCAGAGGGGTTCCAAATGATCCACTGAATATCTGGGTTTGTGTGCTGGGGCAAAACCATGTCTTACCAAAGTTAAACAGAGTGGAGACATTGATTTAAAAGTGCACCTTCTACTGAACGTGAGAAAGTGCCTCCTGGGAGAAGGGAGATTGTGCAGTGCACAGTGATGAAGGAAGAAAGGTTTCTAAATCTAAAGAAAAAGTGATTTTTCTGAAAGGTATTTTGTATTATAGACTGCCAGCTTTGCTAACAGGGCAGTGCCAGTCAGCATTCTTTTTACATATGATTACGTTAAGCGACACTGTAAAGCATTGCTAAGCGCACATGGATATAAAAATACAGATTGCTACAAGTGTGAAATTGTCTTTGCAAATAGTAAAGTGTTGCATATTAGTTCAATAAAACTTCATGTAAAGTATAGTGCCACGCTCATGGTCCAGTCAGGTTTCAATGTGCTACATGTTATTACAAGTGAACCTCATGCAAAGTATAAAGGTAATTAAATAGTTTTGTCATGTTCAGGGTGTTGCAAACATCTATCCATTAAGAGAATGTTTATTAGTGACATATCTGACATATTCCCGTGGCTCTATGTAACCCGGTGGAAAAGAACGCAAAGAAGGAATACTCTATACATTGTGGGGTTAAAGAATGTGCGATCTGTGTTATCCTAAACCAACTAGTGTTTTCAATTTATGTGAAAAGGGAAGTGTTAGGAAAGAAAAACATTTGGGCCACAGAGTGAAGCGGATTGATTTGTGATGTTTTACCAATATTACTTTTCTTATTCATTTTAAAATATATATGCTTTCTGTACACTCCTGGTTCTTGGCTTATCTATTGCTAAAGGGTGAGAGACCTGTACGGTTCTATATGAATCACAGACAGGGCTAGAGTAAACTACATCACAGGTATATTGGTGTGATGCTTTTGATTGGGGGGACTGAACTCACTCTATTAATCGTGGTCCATAAATATATCTAACAAAATGCAGGGTTAGTCCCAATTGATAAAAAGGTTGGGGGTAAAACCCGGCCAATTAGCGCCGCCACCCCCCCCCCCCCCCGATATCCCTTCTTGACGCCTCTGGGAAGATCTTAGCAGCAGCGATACTTACGCATTTAGAGGATTGGGTTGACACTGCAGGGCTGTTGAGTCATTTGTAGGGGGTGTTTCAAACAGATATGAGTACTCTGGATCAGGGGTTTCGGCTGTTCTTGATCGTGCTTGTAGCACCGACAAAGACCAGACTTTATGTGGTATTCGTAGACCTGAATACCACCTTTGATAGTGTACCAAGAATACTATTGTGGCAGGTGCTGCTATCCAAGAACAAATCAGACCACCTAATGACACTCCTCCACCAACTATACTCCAACCATAAAGAAGTAGTACACTGGAGTTTGTCAGGGGATGTGACCAAACACATTGATGTTGTGAGGGGAGTAAGACATGGATGTGGCTTGGCCCTCCACTTATTTTGTTTATACATAAATACATTATTGTATTATAGAGGAGTTGAACATGTCCAGCCTAGATCCTCCGTGATTGGATGCCGACAACATTCTAGCCCTGTTCTTTGAGAATGATTCCGTCCTCCTGTCAACTACACTCGTAGGCCTCCATGTAACGCTTAACTGCATCTCGAATAAATGCTAAGAACTGGGACTGGAAATAAATGCAAGTAAAACTAAAGCCAATGTATTTGTCCCCAAAGACTTTAAGCGTAGAGCACTGCACAGAAGCATCGACCTGGAACAAGTTCCATGGTACGACTATTTGGGCATTCAATTTGCAGACAAAACCTCTTTTGCCCCTCAGATAGTCAAGACCAGTGTCATCCTCGAAAAGAACAGTTGGAATGTGATTGTTTTTTAATATTAGTCATTTTGGAGGTTGTAAGGAAGGCATGGTATAAAACTGTTAGACAAGACACAAGTGATCACAGTTCAAGGGTGTTTATTGGATTTCAATTGGGTTTGAAATACGCCTATCTAATCCTAAATCTAAAGATGGGAGCAAGCTACGACCATCAAATAATAATAACGCAGTCCTAGTCCAGTGTGTCAAAATAAAAGGGCCTATATTATAAACCTGTTGCCAGTCCTTACTTCTAAATACAAATAGTGTGGGAAACAATGTTTATACAAAAGAAAGGTGTTCTAGAAATGATATGTCAGGATATTCAAGCCATTGCCTTCCCTTCCTTGCATTTTCAGAATGGGACAAGGTGGCACACTTGAGGTTAGCACAGTCTCTGGCTTCTCTAGCATGATGATGCAGTTCAATACTTCAACACCAGGGCCTTCTGTGCCAAAGTCTCTTTGCCATTCAAAGTCTCTTATTTCAGAGGGCCTGATGCAACACGACAAACATCAATGTATTTTTTTTTCCACATGGATTTCACATGTACAAATTCTTGGGTGATTTTCTGTTCACCCTGGGTCCCCCTTCACCGGGCTCAAACCCACTTTAACACAGCTCCTTCAATTGGTCTCCCTTTGCCGTACTCGGAACACATTTACATACTTTTCCTAACTTTCTCTATTTCATCAAAATTGAGGACTTTCGACTGTGCGCAGGATTTTGCTTGACCTGTCGCAGGACTACTTCGATTTACATTTATTCATTCTCTTTCAATTGGTCTGCCCGCACCAGGCTCAGACCAAATGTATCTACTATTTTTACTTCTCAGCTGCATACCTTAGAGAGACCTTTGATTGGGCACCCACGCAGTGCCGGACACTCAATCAAAGGTATTATAGCTTGCTTTAAAGTTCAATCACTCATCAGCAGTTTAACTTCACTCACGTCTCTGATCACACACGTTTTAACAATGTTCATTCCAGTGCTCGCCATACAATGTTGCTGCTTGCAACCTTGGCTTCAACACAGACCGGTCTTGTATCAGTCTCCCCAACTCACTGGCCATGTTGACTTCACTGATGATGCTTTGTTCTTGTTGCCAGGGAAGCTGCCACGGAGGCTGGTGATTCTCCCCGCCTTGATTACTGACGTGGGAGGGCCCCGGGTATCACCAACACACAATGCAGGATGCTTTAGTTGGTTTCCTGCTCTTACTCTTTCTATTCTCGAGGTCTCTAGAAAGTAATGGTTCTTTGTCGCAAGGATCAAGGGAATTTATCTCCTTGCGATTCCCTTTGATTTTGTCTTCTTTCCCCTCATGCTCAACCTCTGTCTGGAAACTGCTGTTTCCTCGTGTGCTTTGCCGCCCAGAGTGTGCTCTCATGCTCTGCCTTTTATCTGTGTGGGCAAGTGTAATGAAAGTTAGGTGTGAGCGATTGTCGATAATTGCCTGACCTCGCCTGAGCATAGTATTGGCACATGTCAGGTACTTGGCGTTGGTCTGTTTTCCCTTATAGCGGGCTGTCTGTGAGAAAGTGTTCATGTTGTAAAAAGGGGGGGTGCTAAATAACCTACAGGGAAGGGGATACAGCGTCTCACCATCCAGTGTCCAACTCCCACTCCACGAAAACCCCTCACGCAGGTGATCCTCCCGCACTGGTCCACCCCCAATAACTGGATCCAAAAGTGATCGCCATGTTTTAGCCACCTGGATGACAGATCCCCGGGGACGAGACACCTTCTGGTTTCACACATAACCTTCCCCTATGCGAGGTCGATATACTTGGTCCTTTCCTAGGTTTTTCAATTTGAAGATCCTGGATGGAACAAGAGGGAAATATTCTTGCATAGTCCATGGGTTTCTTTTCCTTTGCTCTGGTAGAGGTGAGGTGTTCCCATTTATCTCCTGAATGCATCCGAAAAACTGGCATTGAGGGGTTGATTCCGGAATTAGGCGCTCTCCATATTTTGTAGAAGGGTTTTGGTAAATGTTAGGCTCAAGGGCTTATGTCTCCGTCCACCCCCATATGGGAGGGGTTTCGGAGTAACAGTTGGAGTGCCAATGGTATTGGGGTACAAATTCCCTGTAGGGGATTGGAAGTTCCTGCAAGAGAGTGGAGATTACAGGGAAGTCCCTTCCCACAATCACTTCTTTGGAGAGTCCAGGAAGGATGACTGATGATACCAAATATGACTCTCCCCTGATGTTAATTCACCTGGGTATTTTGGGGTATATTTCGTTATCCCAGTGTACACATGTAACTCTGACTAGGGTTGCATTTTTGAGGTCTGTTGTTGTAACCAAAGTGGTACTTATAGCGGTCTGTGTGCTAGCTGAGTCAATTAATGCCTTTACTTGTTTTCCATTTACCATGGCCTTTTCATACGTAAAGTCGGCGGAAGATTGACATAAACATATACTAAAGGTTTCTAAATCTTCTTTGGGTTCTTCCCACTCTTCCCCTCGTAGACAGTCTATTTCCATGGGTTCTACCTTCATATTTTTAGGACAGTTACTAACCAAATGGCCAGTTTTTCTACATGAAAAGCAAATAATATCTGGGGTTGGGAGTGTTGAGTGAGCTCGTGATCTTTCCGCTCCTCACTTCGATATTCCGAGTGGACGTGTTTGACTGCATCCAAGTGATTTTGAGCAGTCTCAATTGCCATGATTAGGGTGGGTCGATTTAGTTGTAGTACTGCCTTTTGCAAAAAGGGTGGTAAAGAATTGGTGAATTGCTCTATAGTAATCATTTCTACCAATTCTTCCATTGTTGTGTTGTTAATCCAGAGGGGGATACTATGTTTGATTCTTTCCTACAGTTCAAGGGGGGGTTTCACTGGGGTTGAGTCTAATGGCCCTTAATTTCTGCCGATAGAAGTTACAGGTCTGCTCTACCCTTTTTAGAAGCCCCTCTTTTATAGATATAAAGGTAGCCCCCCTGGGTAAGATTAAGTAGCTTGTAGGCAGTTTGCTGCTCACCTTTCAGCAGAGGTCTTAAATAACATTTTCTTTTAGATGTTCTTCCATCCTAATTGTTCGGCTAGTCGCTTGAAATTGGTATGGTTGGAATATTCCTTAAGGTAGTACTGGTCCTGCCTGTGACTCAACCAATTTTGTTAAATTCTCTTGAAGTGAGCTTTGGCCTGAATTTGATGGGTGGCCAGTTGGGCTATGATGGCTGTCAGGTCAGCCATGTCTTCCGGTCGGGTAAGGGTTCCTTCTATCATTTTTCCTGAATCAGAAAAAAACAGGGTTTGACTCCTTCTGAGAGGGTTTCAAAGTCGTCTGATTCCCCTGAGTCTGATTCTGACAGAGGGGACGTTCTAGATAGGTTGATTGCTAAACCTGATGGACCAGGGAGCAAAGCGGATTTGGTATCAAAAAGAAAAGGTTCGGGAAGAGGGGTCATATTTTTAAGATTATTTGATCCCACTGTTGGATCTTATAATGGGAAAGTGGAAGGGCATCTAATAACAGCAGAGTTTTGAAGAATACATCTTGTTGATCAGTCGAGAGGTGAAGCTGAAAAAAAAAAACACTTTAAGAGTGGATACAAAATCCGAATCGAGGAGTTCAACAATTCGGTTTTTGCCTTCTGGTGGTACAATGATTATCAGCATTGGTTCTCAGTTTTTATCAATTGAATCAAATCCCACTCTGACACCATATGTAAGGAAGGTGTGGTATCAAACAGTAAGACAGCCATGGGGGATCACAGTTCAAGGGTGTTTATTGGATTTTAATTGGGTTTGAAAAACGCCTATATAATCGTAAATCTAAAGATGGGAGCAAGCTACAACCATCAAATAATAATAACGCAGTACAAGTGGAGTCTTATCAAAATAACGGGGCCTATACTAATAAACCTATTGCCAATCCTTACTTCTAAATACAAATAGCGTGGGAAAAAGTGTTTATACAAAAGAAAAGTGTTTAAGAAATGCTATGTCAGGATATTAAAGCTGTTGGCTTCCCTGCCCCATGTTTTCAGCACGGGATAAAATGGTACACTCGAGCTTACCACTAGAACTGGATCCAAAAGCGATGGCCCTGTCCTGGCCACCTGGATGACAGATCCCAGGGGAATGGTGGGTGAGACACCTTCAGGTTCCTCAAATACCCTTCGCCTAGGTGATGTAGCTGCATCTGTTTCACAGGGGAACTGAGAGAGGAATCCCACGTTCCCTTGTTCTTTACCTTTTCGGGGCTCCAAACTAGCAGAGAATGGTCTGTGACGAGTGTGAACTTTCTTCCTAGGAGATAGTATCAAAGGTGGATAATGGCCCACTTGATGGCAAGGGCTTCTAATTCCAGCACAGAGTAATTATTTTCATGTGGGAAAAGTTTGCGACTCGTAAATAAGATGGGATGTTACAATCCATTGCAAATGTGTGATAAGACTGCTCCTGTGCCAGTAAGGGAGGCGTCTGTTTGTAATACAAACTCTTTTGAGAAAATTACCACCTTTAGGATCGGGATCTGGCACCGGGTTTGTTTTAGGTTGTTGTTTATCCATTGTCCTGTCCGAGAAGGTTAGGATAAACCTACTGTAATAACCGATTAACCCTAGAAATGCTCTGAGATCTCTTTTAGTTTTATGTATAGTGATATCTAGTACGGCTTTCACTTTCTCACGTTGAGGTTGTACGCTACCATTCCCTACAAAGAAGACAAGGTATTTCACGGCTGATTGGGCCAGTCTGCATTTAGATAGATTGACAGTTAGGCCAGCTTCTCTGAGGGCTCTCATAATAGTAAAGAGATGGGAAAGGTGGTCTTCCCAACTTTTACTATAAATGACTATATCATCAATATAAGCTCTTCAGATATCAGAGTAGGTCTGTAATATTTATACATAAGCCTTAGGAAAGGGGCTGGAACCCTGTGTAAGCCAAAAGGGAGGACTTTGAACTGAAACAGTCCTAGGGGCGTTGAGAAAGCTGTCTTTTCCTTATCAGGTCCATACACTAGGACCTTCCAGTACCCATTTGTTAATGCTGGGGTTGATAGAAAGGTGGCATTTCTAAGTTTATCAATTAGGTCATCCATGCATGGCATGGGATAAGCATCAAAGTTGGAAATGGCATTCACTTGGTGGAAATCTATGCAAAACCTCCAGGAATGGTCAGGTTTGGTGACCAAGATGATAGGGGAGGACGATGGGCTTCAAAAGGGTTTGATAATGTTCACTCTTAACATTTTATTCAATTTCTGAACCACTATCTGTTTATGGGATTCCAGGAGTCTATATGGTTTCATTTGAACCACTTTTCTATTTGTTGTTCTAATGTAGTGATAGGTTCCTTTCACTCTCCCTGGTTCTCCGAGAATAGATTGGGGAACGATAAAATTCAATCTTTTAAATCTTCTTGTTGTTGACTAGATGGCTCTTGAGGAATTAATTCAAAATTGTTTATCTCTTCTGGCACAGGATAGTATTGTGGCATTGGTGGCAGACGGGTCTTCCTTCCACTCTTTTAAGAGATTTGCATGATATAGATGGAGCTTCTGTTTCCTGTCAGGGTGTGCTACCTTATAGGTACAGGTTCCTGTTTGTTCCAGTATTTCATATGGCCCATGCCACTTAAAGACAAGCTTGTTTTCCGAGGTAGGCAAGAAGACCAGTACTTCTTGCCCTACGGAAAACAATCTTAAGCTCACCTTTTTGTCTTTGGTGGATTTTTGCTGGATTTGGGCTTTTTCCATATGAGTATAGACTAGATTTCGAACAAGTCTCAAATGCTCTTGCAATTTGGTAGCCGTTTGCGAAAGGGGAATGGGTGCCTCTTCTCGTTCTTCCCAGGTCTCCCCGGGCATGTCCAGGACATCTCTAGGTTCTCTACCATAGAGTAGTTCAAAAAGAGAAAATCCAGTAGATGCCTGAAGGATTTTTCTTATTGCAAATAGTGCCATGGGGACCAAACAGTTCCAGTCCTTCCCACCTTTATCTACCAACTTTCTTAGGATACTTTTAAGCATTTTGAATCTCTCTACAAACCCATCTGTTTCAGGATGGTACACCGAATTTCGTAGGGTGGTAATATGGAGTAGTTACTTAATTTCCCCCATGAGCTTGGTCATAAAATTTGAAACTTGAACCATCAGGATTTCCTTAGGAAAGCCAACCCTGGAAAAAATGGTTGGAGGTGCTTTAGAATTTGCTGGGTGATGTTGTTCTGCATAGGGAATGCCTCGGGTTATCTGGTCGCATAGTCGTCAATCAGAAGGACATATATGTTGCCCAGTCTAGATGTTTCTAAAGGTCCAATGATGTCCATCCAAATTCTTGGAAAAGGGATTTCCATGATTGGCAAAGGATTCAGAGGGGCAGGCAATGGGATGTGAGTGCTGGTTTTCTGAAATATTTCAGATGTCTGAATAAAGGTTTTTATATCAGCATAGATACCTGGCCAGTACAACTTCCTGCTAATGTGCGCCTGGGTTTTGGATTGTCCTAAGTGTTCCCGGTCAGATGGGAATGTGCAATCTCTAGCTCGATCTTTTGGTGGGTTTGGGGAATTACTAACTGAGTTTTACTTAAACCTTCCATGGATGTTTCTTTTCTATATAGCAACCCTTGCTTTAATAAGAAGAAAGGACTTCCCTTTTCTATACCCTCTCCTTTGGTAATTGCTTGTGAAAAAGCCTCAGCCATGGCTGGGTCATTTCATTGGGCGAAGGCCAGGTCGGGGTAGATGATAGGCTCTTCTCCTTGTTTCTCTTCAGTGTTAGATGGTTCATCAGCTCCCCAAAGCCTAAGGTACCTCTCTTCATTTCTTCTGGTTCACTTTCTCTAAAATGAGGAAACAGAGCCTTTTCAAGTATCCCTTTGGCAATTTTGTTCCCACGATGTACTTCAAATGGGATCTCATCATGGTTCTGTAAGAGAACCTTTATGTCTCCTCGGAAGTTGGGATCAATTACACCTCCTAGAACATCTATACTGAATTTCAAAGCCAGGCCAGATTCTGGGGCCATTCATATATAAATCACAGGATGGGGTATCGAAACTAAGTCTGTGGGAATCTTTCCTCTTTTCCAGAAGGGATAATAGCCTCCCTACTGCTACAGATATCAAAGCCTATTGATTCTTTTGAGGCAACAGAGGGGTTGCAGGCTCTATGACTACGCTTCTGGAATTGTAGGGTTCCCCAATGTGTTTCAATTGAGTCACATCCCCCTGCTGACACCACATGTAAGGAAGGCATGGTATCAAGAGTAAGACAGACACAAGTGAGCAGAGTTCAAGTGTGTTTATTGTACTTTCACAAGGGTGTCATAAACACCAACCTAAATCTACAAACGGAAGCAAGCTACGACCCTCAAAAAGTCCTAGTGGAGTCTTGTCATAATAAAAGGGCCTATACTAAAAAAAAAGATTGCCAACCCTTACCACTAATTTACAAATAGTGTGCGGTAAGGTTCATGAAAAGGAAAGAACTGTTCACAAAATGATATGTCATGTCATGATGTTCGGCTGTGGGCCTCCCTTCCCCATGTTTCAGCACGAGGGAAGGCGGATCAGTTGAGCAAAGCACACACTCTGGCTTCTGTGGCACGAGGATACAGTTCCATTACCAGCATCAGGACCTTCTGTGTCCAAGTCTCTTTACTTCTTTACATCAGAGGGCCTGATGTAAAAAACAAGATGCAAAAGTTATTTTCCTTTCACAAGTGTTAAATGTGGGTATTCAGCCGGGCTCAGATCCTTTCAAAAACAAAGGGCCAATGTTGAATCCCCCTCAGCTGGGATCAGATCCTCTTTCTTTTTTAACAAATTAGCCTCCCTCAGCCGGGTTTGGACCAAGTACAGTGTACCTTAAATCATCAAATACCTTTGAATGTGCACAGGGTTTAGCTTGACCCTTTTCAGGACCACTTGAATCTCAAGATTCCCTTTTCTGACACTTAGCATCAGTTGGATACCTAACAGAGACTTTCAAATGAGAACCCACGTGGCACCGGACCACTCTGTTTGCGGTATCTTTTCTTAACCTCCCAAAGTTTAGTCACTCCTTTGGTTTCCAATTATATTTGCATTGCTTGTCACACAGGTCTCACACACTGTTGTAGAGGAGGAACAAAGTACCCCCACTCCATCTACCCCGCCTACATTACCTGAAATGTATGAACCAAAGTATTTGTCGTATATTGAACAGTTAAACCAGCAAAGAGAAGAGTGTGGACTCTGTGCAGTACCCATACGAATACCTGTACCTAAGATAATATGGGAGGTAAAGTATCCATTGAGGAAACCATACCTGCATCCAAGACAATATGATGGCCATTTGAACGAGATTCCTGAAGAAGCAGAGAAATTAAATCGTAAAGGTGAATGGTGACAACATATAAAGTTGAATCGACACCCATATAGAAAGATGACCAGACTAGAGAGGCAGACAAGTTATAAATTACAAAAAGGTACCAAGGATAAGTGACATCTTGGGATCAAGATGCAGAGACTTATGCCACAGACCTGATGAAGATACTTAGTTTAAACATGTACAGATGCAATGAAATGCAAGCAGCAAAACAATCATGAAGCTAGCTACATGCTCTTAACTAGTTAGACTGCGGCAAGCGCCAACATATACATGTATACTCTATGAATATATGGACTAAGAAAAGATGGATGTTTCCGCTACTGAACAAAGCAAGAAGGCCTCATTTTAGTGTCACAGTTAAGAAAAGCAAATGAATTAAACAGAATAAAACCTCAGCTAAGGAGTTGACTGAGCCAAGAAAGCCAATGTCTTATTGTCATGATTCCTGCCCCTCATGTCCCAGCCCTCCAAGATGTCAGGCTGGAGCCAGGCCACGATCACCTACATGGCCCTCAAGGGCCTCTCCATCCCTCCAAAGACCCACTTGGAGTCAGACTTGGCACTTGTGGCACCAGACTCACTCACTCCCATAGGATAACATTGGGGATTGGACTTGTAGTACATTGATGGGGACAAGATGGAGGCCCCCACATATTTCGGTTCCCAGAACTGCATGTGCGGTCTAGTCTTTTGGGTGCGGTTCAGCCCAGAGACACCTGGGATACCCAGAGACTATTTAAGCCACACCCAGGCTGAGAAACATGCTTTGCGTTTTCTGCACCTGCAGCGTGACATTCACTGTGTTCGGATTGGTCTCCAGTAGGCCTGCATCTTACTTCTGCGCTCCTGCAAGAACAAGAACACCGTTAGGAACAGCCTTACTTTGCGGCGCTTCTGCCCATCATTCATGGCTCCTTCTGTTCTGCGGGCATCTTCGGAAGTGTTATTCCCATCCAGACATGCCGCTTCCTAAGGAAAAGGGAAAAGAACAGAAAAAAGGCATTATTAAGCATTCTGCTTATTTTTAAATATGGTACGAGCTTCAAACGCTTACCTGAATCCCAGCCGCTCTGGGGGCACTCTGTCTCTGGAACTTCTCATCCATCTGCAAGAGGGAAAAGACACTCCAGGTTTGCGGGGAAACATCTAGAGGCGCCGCATACCGCGCTTACCCACCGCATTTGTTCTTCATAACCGGTATCCACGCTGAAAACGTCGTGGCACCTAAAAGACACAGAAAAAGGCAGAAAAAGAACTTAGTTCAATGCAAATACGAAAGGGGTGCATCGCGCAACGCGCTCTCACTCACCTTCAGCGCTGCTCATCTTAGAAGCACGCCGCCATCCCTGGACACCGGCCATCATCTAAGGAAGGAAAGGAACAAAGTTAGAGAATTGTTCAAAAGACTCATTATACTTACCTGTCAGACTCTTGCCAGTGAAGTAACTAGGCAGCAACGAGCCCGCATCAATCAACGCACCCCTGTGCTGAAAGCAGGATGGCACACACACTATCCTAGAAAACAAGGTGAGCTGTGGATCAAAGGGAAGGGTAGGACCCCGGGGAAGAAGGGGTTCAAGCACACAGAGACAATAGGGAGTTATACTCTACCAATCCTGTGTTTCAGGCCCAGTCTCCAGTCGAATAGCCTCCAGGGAAGGGTTTGAGGTCGTAAGAGGCCAGAACAGGCTGAGTGACTTCCCCGTGAATACCAGGTGAGCGTTACACTTATCAGACTAAAATTGGCTGACATTGGATACAATTAACGTAAAAGAACAGAAGCTCCTGTTCAGTGAGATCAAGCAAAAACAAAAGACGTCAGAGGACTATTGAAAATAGAATCAAATACACGAAAAAAGGCTCAATTTCATGGTGTCCAGTCACGGGATAGAAGGAGGTTGGACGAGCAAGATGATCACACGTACGCACGGAAGCCTACTAGTGCCCATACACCTTAAACATTTTCAGAGAACAGTACAAACTCAAGGCCAACTTCAAGGCACTAATTGACACTGGACCATTGAGGTGATGATGGATGATATTTTAAGACAAGCTCACTGCACCTGGTTGTTCAGTCTGCGTGCTGCTGACGTCGGTGGAAAAGTAATGACAGGGGTTAGAAGCCAACCAATTGTAGGGGACCACGTAGATGGGGGTCCTATAGTGTGTGTAGCCAATTGGACGTCGTACATTTGGTGACATTCATAGTGGCCATTTTTAGGGGAGGACTTAGTTGCCCCACCTGATGTTAACTATCCAATTACCTCTTTCTGTTACTCTATACAGCTAACAAACCTATGCTTAGCTATTCTCTTAGAACCAATCCCACATCCCGTTAGGTTTTTGTAGTTTGCCACGTAGGATGACATTGGTAATGACGCAGGTCAAAACGTCGATGATGACCAGTTATGGGTATAAGAACCCAATTTTTTTATGAAGTAAGCAGAGTCAGAGTATCGAGCGATTGCTGATGTTCGTAGTACTCCTTGTTTTAGATACTTGATATTAAAGCAGACAAACTTTGCCAAACTATTTGTGTTGTCTTGATTATTGATGTATGAATAAAATATGCATCCCCATCTATCTCCAGGGTATTGCTACTCATCTTAAAGGGCTGTTTTGGAACAACCATCTCACTGTTCTCTTTAGATATATTCATACAATGTTGCCGCTTGCAACCTTGGTTCAAAACACAGGCTGGTTTGGTATCAATGTCTCCAGCTCACCGGCTGTGCTGTCTTTACTGATGCTGCTTTGTTGTAGGAGCCAAGGACAGTACCACTGCAGCATTTTCTCCTTCCTGCCTTGGTTATCAACGCAGGAGAACCCTGGGTACCTCCGACATACTATGTGTGTTTGATCAGCTTTACTTCCTGGTCTTGGGTTTCTTACTTTCCAAGGGTCACAAAAGTAATGGTCTTTAAAGGTCAAGGACACTTCCCTCCTTGCAAGCCTCTCCGGTCTCGCCGTCTTTCTCCTCGTATTAAACTGCCATATTGGAATTGCCGTTTCCTCATGTGTTTTGCCTCGCTCAGAGTATGCTTTAGTGCTCTGCCTTTTATCCAGGTGGGGAAGTGTGATGGAATCACGTGTGTGTAATGATCCATAATTGCCTGACCTTGCCTGACTGTCGTATTCGGACATGTCAGGTGTGCGTCTCTGGTGTTAGTCCATTGTCGCTCATGGTAAGCTGTTCGTGAGAAAGTATTTGTGTCGGGAAAGAGGCGGGGGTTGAGTTCCTAGGTATCCTACCTGGTAGGATGGGGAAAAGATGTTACAGGAAAGGGGATGTCGCGTCTCACCATCTGGTGTCCCACTTCTACTCCCTGAAGACCCCCATCCAGGTGATTCTACTGCACAGGTCCACCCCCACTAATTGGATACAAAAGTGATGGCCTTGTCCTGGCCACCTGGATGACAAATCCGCGGGGACTAGCAGGTGAGACACCTTCAGGTGTCTCACACTTAACAACGCTGCTCATGGCTTTGCAACACTGCTCATATCCACATTGCGCCGGCCTCGTGAGTCGGTCTGCCTGGGTGCCTCTCTTAGCATTGACTGCGTGCGTCTGTATGACACATTGCCTAGCATTGCCTAGCAACACCGCTCCTCCTGTGGCCCTCCTCCATGTACGTCTTCTTGTATGTTCATTCACCCGATGTGACCTTCCCTCGCATGCATGGTGTCACTGGCACTGTCCGCCAGGGCCCTCCTTCTCACAACAGTAGGCATACCTGCTTCTGGCCTACTTCACGCTGGGGCAGCTCCAATGAAAACAATGCACTGGAAGACACTGCCTAACACAAGGCTATGCTCCTGGCCACTTCACACACCCTGAACGAAGTCTCTGTTCCGGCTCTACTTCCTCTACAACTCCGTACGAAAGAAAAACATAACGGAGCCTCTGCTCCGGTCAACGCCGGTGGGGATCCCTCTCACCCGTTCCCCACTCATCACCGTTAAGAGGGACACGGACACAACGGAAATGGTGGCTACTTATTTATTTAGTAGAAATAGATTAGTATAAGCCCCGCACTGGCTTGATCCTCTGCTTCCAGCCCAATGGTCACTTCCTTAATAAAACTCTCCTGCGTAAGATGGAACCTGGTGGGGGACCACGGTGCATATCACAACAAACATCTAAACAAATGGAATGATCAAACGCAATTTTCCGGTTGAACCAGACGGAACTTGTAAAGGGAGCATTACCATTAACTATTGCCATTCAATATGTACATCTAAAAAAGCATTGCTGGATTCCTGAATGTCTTTGATATGGAGGATTCCCTTGGAAAGAGCAGGCAACTGGGATATGTATTTATAATGCATCACAAGCTTTATTCATTCAACCTGTCTATACATGACCGCGGGTAAGTATCTTCAAACAGAGGTTTACCAGCCCACTCAACACACCAAATGTGCCCAAACAGGGCTGCATTGTGGCCCGCAGGCTGCACAATTACTATTCTGCAGATTTGGTGCCAGGTCTGAGAGGCATAAAAAAAAGACCCACCCAAATCTGGTGAACCTGTGTCTCCTATTTATCCAATAGAAACACATCTTTCAGCTGGATAACTGGACAACCAAATAGAGAAAGGCACATGGTAAGCCACATTTAAGGCACATGTTAATAGGCAGGCACAAGGAACATTGCTGAAAATAAGGTACTATTTACTTTGTACATTATTTATTTCTTTGCTCAGTATTATACAGTGAAAACAAATCAACTTTTAATACATCTCAATCTATCAATCAATTTCCATCTTCCATATCACACATAATAAAAACAATAAAAAAATATTTAAAAAATGAAGAACAGTGAAAGCAATTTCCTCAAATTCTGTCCCCCCAAATTCTGTAGCACATCGTCAACAGGCCAATAAGTCAAAAAGGATAACTATTTTTCTCCCAAAAATGGTCAAATATATGATATAGGCATCCTGGGTCCCATTCGTAAATGTGAGCCATAGGGCTCGTGGTATCGCTGCTCACAATGTGGATTGCCCAAGGTGTACAAGATGAGCACTCCATTGAGAGATGTTTTGCAGTTTGATCCTCTCCACAAAGACAACATGATCTGTGCTCTCTAGGTGTGTGCTGCCATGCTAAACATTGTGCATTCTTATGATATTTGAGGGAAAGGATAATACCACATTTTGCTTGCATTGATTTGGTTACACAAATCACAGAGCCCTCCCACACTATCTGGAATGTGAGCATTTTACAAAGAGACATTACATTGAATGAATCATCTCGAAGTTCTGACGAGGAAGCAACAATTAGGAATTGCAAAGTCTGCTAGAATTGAAGGAATTAGACCAGAGCTGGTCGTACCAGCCTTTAACTTGAAAATCAGAGTAAGAATGTTCAGAATGTGTTGGGCCCTGAGCTATGCCAATTCATCAATTCTAAGAGGTCCAGGATGCAGGTAACTAGCTTCCGGAAGATGGATATGGGGGGAAACCGCTTCTGATGGCCATTGAGATATTTACTCTGATGCTTGCACAGACCCCGAGGTGGTGCTTTGATGCAGTAGCGTAACACAAAATGTGGGGGCCCCCTGCGAGCCATGCTGAGGGCCCCCCACCCCAACTCTGCAACAAATCACGGGTCGCGCCACACTCTGGGCTGGGCATATGCTGCACACTGTACTAGGAGAAAGATGTAAATGTGTTTTAATGCAAAATACAGCATACTTTCTGAGAAAAATTGGCTAAAAAGCCAGAGTGTTTGCAATTGTTTTGTAGGGTAACACAATCCAATACATGCAAGTCCCTAACAGTGCACATGAACATTAATGCTTTGCTATTAAACATGCCATGCCACAATGAAAACATGTCCAACTGGCTGCACAATGTAGACCAGTGTAGACATGAAATAACATTACAGTAAAGCATGCCAGGCCACATTTAGACATACCTAGACTGGTTGCACCAAAATGCCAGTCGAAGCAATCACACTGATCAAGAAGAGAACACACATTCAAGCCTGCATCTCTGTGGCCTCTAACAACATGGCCAAACTCTTTAACATCTGCAAGGAACTGGTCAATCTTGTTGCTCTCTTTACCTATCCTGTTCCCTCCCAGTCCCTCCGTAAGGCTCTGCCTCTCACTTCTCCGCTAAAACTCAGGACATCCTGTCCTCCATCTCCTCTTCCTCTCCCTCTTCCTCTCTCAGCCCCCCTTTGGCCATCTCTACTTCTCTTCCTCCTTTCTCCTCTTTCTCTCTGACAATACCTGATGAGGTTTCTAGACAAGTCCAATATATGAAACTGTCATCCAAACAGGTGCTCTCCTGCTCCACCAGAACCATCCAGGACCATATTGACACCCTCGCTCCAGCCTTGGCCAATTTCTTTAATCACTCTTTTGTCACTGGAATGTTCCCTTCTCCTGTTAAGCACTTCCTTATGCACCCACTCCTCAAGAAGACTTCTGCCGATCCTGCCTGCCCAGCAAACTATCTCCCAATCTCCATCACCCCTTTCCTGAGCAAACTCTTGGAAAAGCTGGCCATCTCCCAGCTTAATCTCCACACTGAATCTGTGGGTTGTCTCCGTGACCATCAGTCTGGCTTCAGGGCTGCCAGAGGCACGGAAACTGCTCTCCTGAACACCTGTGAAGATCTGCTCTCTAACCTTGATTCCAGCATTCCTTCTGTCCTCATCCTCCTTGATCTTTTCTCTGCTTTAGACATGGTCAACCACGCCATCCTGATCAATCCTGATCAATCGACTCCATGAGAACCTGGGCATCACGGATCAGGCCTTTGAGTGGCTGACCTCCTTCCTCTTGGACTGCCCCTCCCAGGTCCAACTTGGTCCCTTTCTCTCCTGCTCCATCTGCTCACCCTGGTTTTTCAACCTCTACTTGGCCCCTTTGGCCCACCTGATTTCTACCTTCTCCTCTAACGTTCAGTGTTATGCATATGACACTCTGCTTTCCTTCAGGCTGGCCTAAAACTCCTCTCCTCTCTCGCTCATTCCTGACTGTCTATCCGTGATTCAGGATTGGTGTGTCTACAGCGATCTCTGCCTGAATGTCAGTAAGATGGAGATCCTTCTCATTGGGACTCCTGCCCTTGCTTACCCTCTCTCACTCTGGCTGCCCGCCTTGGTCCTCTTCCTTCGCCTTCCTGCAAGACAAACAACCTTGGTGTCATCGATGACTACACTCTCTAATTCTCACATCACATCTCAGATGTCACCAAGAAGTCCCACTACCAGCTGCTCCTCCTGAAAGGGACTCTTCCCTTTCTCCCTTTCCCCAAGAAGCTCACTGTCTCCAGAGCCCTGCTTCTCTCCAGGCTGGACTACTGAAACTGCCTCTTTCTCAATCTGCCTTCCTCTACTCTCCGCCCGCTGCAACTAATCCAGACCAGGACTGCAAGACTTATCCTTGGCCTCAAGCCCAGGGACTGTATCTCTCCAGCCCTGAAAGCTCTCCACTGGCTCCCAGTTGCTGCAAGGATCAAGTCCAAGTCCCTTCGCATGGTTCAAAAGGCTTTCTGGGCCCAGGGACTGCACTAAATCCAACGCTCTCTTCCACAATATCTTCCCTCTCGAGCCCTTCGCTCAGCTACCTCCAACTCTCTAAGGGTTAGACGCTTCTCCAGGCAGAGAGTGGGGGGTAGATCTCTCTCCTCTGCAGGTGCCTCCCTCTGGAATAGCCTCCCTGCCCCTCTCAAACTTGAGCCGGACCACTTGAAGTTCCGGAAGCAGCTCAAAATGTTCCTCTTCTCCTCTGCTTTCTCTCTCTCCCTCCCCTGCTGGCCTACCTGACCTAATGACTGGTTGCTTGGCTACCCTCAGAGTCCCACTGAGTCCATACTCTTTCTTGATCAGTCATCCTTGCACTGCCTCTGGGCGTAGCACACACTTAGGGGCCGTAACTGTAACCCTACAGTCCCTTATTATCCGTGAACTACCCAGAGCTGCACTGCCCTGGCTGCACTTACTCAGAGCTTTGCTGCACTGTTTTTCCCTCCCCTCTCCCTTGCACGTCCCCCCTTCCTTCCCCTTGCACTTCTCATTCTCGTACTTGCACGATCTGAATGACACAAGGCCTTGTAAGATCGTTTGTCTTGTCCTCCCTCTACCTTCCCTCCCTTATCAAGAAACACTTGTGTACAGGCACGTTATAAGTGACATATCATATCATTTGATCACAGATGCCCAGAAAAATATACAATGCCGCAGTAAGAAACGGCTAGACTGGCAGCACCCAAATGGCAGTCTAGCTAAGTAATTACACTTAGCAGGACTGCTTTATCAGAAATGCCCAGTTAAAGAAATGTCATAACAAACTGAGGAATGGCTAGACTGGCTGCACCAAAATGCCTCTGTAGCCACTAATACCACATATCATTAGCCTGGACATGGACAACCATTATGATTTGTCGCACAATCTGCCCCCCCCACACACTCCCTCTCCCTCCCACCCCTACCCCAACCTCCAAAATCAGCTCCTTGTCCTAGAATTACCTCTGCGTCCCTCTTCCTTGTCCGAAATCTTACGTATGAGGCCCCTTGCCTCATAGGTAAATACTGGGATGAGGAAGAGTGGGATTAAGAGTAATGAAGATTACAAGTAGTTAAGCCAGGCATTACCTCCATGTACCTCTACCTTATTCCAGAACTTTTGTATGAGGACACAGATGTTAAACAGCAACTGGGTTTCACTGTTAACAAGAACCCAACAATTACCAACATAAAGCATTTCACTGTTAATACCTGCATTCAAATGCCACATGTTTTAGGCAATTGAAATTATGATGTGGGTTTAATACTTGCATGCCAGGGGAGTGATTGGAAGGGTAGAGTGGGAACAGGAGATCACTCATTCTCACAGCAGTCCATACGTGGATGCTTTCAACCTTAACGGAGAGAGTTAACTGCTTGTAACATTGAAGCAACACTAGAATAGTCTCTCTCGTTAAAATGCGTATAGAAATTAGATGCCCCCATACAAATAGGTTTGTCCCTCCCCAACCGCCCATGAAGTTAGCACCTCTCCCAACATTTGAAGGGTTAGCCCTCCCAAAATGTAGGTTTTGTTATGCCCCTGAATGCAAGCACACACACCATTCACCATATGCACACACGCACACCCAGCCATCCATACAGTTAAGAGTTCATTCTTTCACCATGCAGGCACACCCATCCAGCCACCCATACATTTAAGTGTGCACCCTTTCACCATACATTCACACATGCACACTTCATGGGGTTGAGGGGAGCCCTAATACTTTGGGCCTCATTACAACTATGCCAGTCCGGAAACAACGGTGCCAGTAAGCTTACAGGCACTGTTTCCGGACTGGCATATTACAGCTTTGTGGGCGGAACTGCACCCACCCGCAGATTTTTCACAGAAGCACCAGCGCCATTATTAACGGTGCCGATGCTTCAGTGGTCCCCATTACCATAGAGTCAGATAGGACTCTATGGAAATGGGGACTTACCATTTTCCAGCGCCTGACTTCGCGGAATGCCAAGGTTGTAATCCCCTGGTGTTACTGGGAAGTCAGGAGCCGGTAAATCATTCACATGTCCGGCTGCAACCTGCAGGTAGCACCGACGCGGTTACCGCCAAACCCGTAATGAGACCCATTGTTTCTTTTTGAAGTCACTCTGACTTCATAAAGAAATTATTTCCGTTAAGGACCGAACCATAATGGAGAGAATTTTTTTTTTAAGTCATAGGGCTCCCCCACGCCATGACATGGGGTCCCCAAGCCTAGGGTCTTCCATTCCTCTGACTTCAAAAAGAAAGTTTCTTTTTGTAGTCACTCTGCCTTCAGAAATTATTCCTTTATGAATGCAGAGTGAATTCAAAAAGAAAAAAAAAAATCTTTGAAAAAAAATATTTTTGGTGCCCCCTCCCAGGACATGTGCTGGTGGGGACCCCCACACAGCGGTGGCTGTGGGAGCCCCCCCCTTACGCCAGTGCTTTGATGTCCAGATAAACCAACTAAAAAAATTCCTAAGAATAGTACTACTGAAGAAAGGCAAGATGGCAACTGGAAACTATTTATGCACTGTTTATATGCTTCATTAGTACTCCAGAGTCATCCTCAGAAATTACTGCGTTGATCCCATTGGTCAGTTCACAGGCTTTATCTGCCGGTAAATCCCTTTTTACCCCAAGGGAATCGCAAGCCGCACATCAGCACTTTCAGCAGTCAATCCTTTTCCGTTTGTATCATCTGTCGCCGCCGCCTGCATTCCGCTGCTCCTTCCCGATATTCATCACGGCACGGAGCTACTACCCGAATCACGGTGTAATAAATGCACGCCTTCACGTTCTTTGACATCTGCCTTCTGGATATCCGTGTCTTGGACAAACAATACAACTTTCCAAACATTACGGTAGTCCTTGGTTGTGTTCACCGGAGCCCAATCCTGTGTTCTCTTGCTCACGCTTGTTGGTAGATACCATTTAGGATGTACCCTTTAAGTCGAGTGGAGGGTACCAGTCATCTGTGGAGTGAATATCGTCCCCTGTCTTCTCTTTGTTGACTTAGTTGGACTCATTCCCTTTGGTTCTTCTGTAGTCCCTCATGCTGGAGTCTCTAGGGGTTCTCGCCGTTCCCCTGTGGGTGGTGTTTGCAAAACCGATGTGGAGTGGGCCCCCATGGGGTCTCCATCATCTTGAGTTTCCTCCCATGCGGTGTTTGATGTCTGCCTGAAGTGGGACACATTCCTGGTGACTGTCTTAGATCCTTGTTTGGCCGTTACCAGCCCAAGCTCTAGTGGGTGATGGTCCAGAGTAGAGACTCGTAGCGGAGGGCTATCTTTCTGTGCGTTGTCCAGTTTTTCACCAGTGCAATTTCCGCAACTAGGAGGTGGTTTGGTGTTGCCCTTCTCAAGCAATCTTCTGTAGCGTTATGCTCTTGTCCTCTCTGTTCCATCCACTCTAGGTCCGCATGCGGGATGCCTGGAGTGGTGGAGGGGGAGTCCTGCTTGGATGGGTACTCCAAACATCAGGGCTACGGGCAGACTTGCGTAGCCAAGTGAGGAGTTTGTTGGTACGTTTGGAGGAATATTGATAGTTTTGGTAGCCATGGTCGCCCCTTGTCTTTGGTGATTGATATGCATTTATTGATAGATGCCATAAACCTCTCCAAATCTCCATTGGCTTGGGGCCAGTACGGTGTGATGTGGTGGAGATGGACTCCCATGTTGTCAATGAAGTGTTGGAATTCCTTGCTTTTGAATGGAGGACTGTTGTTGCTTTTGAGCAATGACGGTATGCTGTGGACAGCAAACATTTTCTCTAGTGCAGTTACAACGGTGGCCGCATCGTTGGAGTTGACAGGTTCGACCTCAGGTACTGTTTATATTCATCTATGGCCAGCAAGAGGTAGGCTTTATTGGTGATTGTGAAGAAGTCTACACTGACTGTGTCCCAACGGTGCTCGCTTCTCGGTGGGCAGCCCACGGACTCTGGGGATCCGGCTCTGCGTGTGGCCTGACATGATGCACAGGTTTCTACAAGGGCCATGACTTTCTGCTGTATTTGCAGCATCCACACTCGTGATTTGAGGAAGGTTTGTGTCGTCACGATCCCCTGGTGTCCTTCGTGCGCGAGCTGGAGCGCTCTCTCATGTAGATTAGAGGACGTTACAATGTGGTGTCCCTTGAGAATCAGGCCTTCTGGGGAGACAGACAGCTCATGGTGGATCCCGAACAGAGCTTGCATCATTTCCTGTGCTTGCGGCATCTGGTGGGCAACGGCGGTGAGGAACGTTTTCCACTCGACAGTTAGTATAGCCTCCTTGGTCATTTGGAGACAAGGGGCTTTGTTTGTTTCCGCCGCTATTTCCTCCAGCCTCATTGCTTTTGGTCTGGCACAGGAAATGATATGACATACATGCTCCTCTTTTTCTTTGGCTGCTTCGCATTCTGTTGCAAAGGTGGGTCGAGGGTGTCACAACAGAAAGTCTGCAGAGTTATCGGTCCCTGCTGCTCTGTACTATACTTCAAGGTCAAATTGCTGTAGTTGGAGCATCCAGCGTTCAATCCTGGATGGGGGGGGTGCAGCGCTTATCCCTTGAAGATCGGGTCTAGCTGTTTGTGATCTGTTAGTACTTTTACGGGGTGGCACAGGATATATACATGAAAGTGTCTGAAGCCCCATATAATGGCGAGGGCCTACTTCTCTATGTGAGCATAATTTCTCTCGGTGGGAGTGAGGGCTCTACTGGCGAAGGCGATGCGAACTACGGTTCCTTCCCGGTCAGTCTTTGTGAGAACTGCTCCTGGGCCAACATGGCTAGCATCAACCAGTAGTTCAGTTTTCCATGACGTGTCAAAGAAGGCCATGATGTTGTTGCTGGATAGAGAGTCTTTGATCTTCTGAAATGTTGTCTCTTGGGTCACTCCCATGCCCACTTTGCTTTCGTGATTTCTCACAGTGGAGTGGCAATGGTGACCAGGTCAGGAATGAATCGCCCGCAGTACATTGCCATAGCTAGTTAGCTGCAGACTTCTGTTGAGTTGGTGGGAGCCTGAGCGTTTTTTTTTTTGTCGGCCCCTTTTCCCTGATCTGGGGACACCCCTCTTTCATTGAATATGTATCCGAAAAAATTCAGTGTGGATTTTCTGAATTCACATTTTTCTTCCAGCCAGGATTCTTCCAGTCACTGTAGCATTGCTTCTGGTCAGCTGTTGTGTTCTTCCTCTGTTTTGATATAGACTAGGATGTAGTCACGGACATGGTGACCCCCGGGAGGTCATGTTGGAATACCTCTGCTGCGGAGGAGATTCCATAGTTGAACTGGCGCTATCTTCTTAGCCCTAGGTGCGACGAGAAGGTCATGATATACCTTGAGTCCTTCACCAGATGGATCTGATGGTACCCTGATCTTATGTCTAATTTGCTGAAAACAGTGGTGTCAATTAGGTCCACAATTAATGTGTCCACCGTCGGTGTAATGTTCATTTCTCGCCTATTGCCACATTGGGCAGGCGCATGTTGATACATTTCCGTACAGCTTGTGGCTGTTTGCGCTCTGCTGTCACGACCACAGGGGACAACCAGGGTGTAGGGCTTGTGGTTTTTTCCCTTATTCTGAGGTCTTCGAGGTTGTTAAGTTCTGCCTCTACTGCCGCTCTCATGTGTAAAGGGACCCTTCGGTGCCAGACGATCCTCTGATCCATCCACTGTGGGGTCTGTGTGAAGTTTCACCATCCTCCCTTTCAGGCGCCCAATTCCTCAAAACAGCTTCCTGTGTTTGGCCAGCAGGCGGTGGATTTCCCTGGAGTGGATTGCAAATGTGAAGAGTATCAGTCCTAGTCTTTTGGCGGTTGGGCAGCTGAGTAGTGTCTCAATTCCCACGTCAAATACGTAGATGCGTTTTTTGCAGCTCTTCTCATGGTACGTAAGGGTGGTTTGGAAGTACCCTATGACTGGCATGGGGTTTTTGCATCCATATGCGAATAGCTGTATGGGTTTCTGCTGCAATGTTGGTCTGGGTTGCAGCTTGTCAAAACTTTTTGGTCGACATGACATTCGCTGTGGTGCCAGTATCAATCATCATCTTTACCGGGGTGTCTCCAACCATCACCATGCAGCTGCGATGCTAGCTGCTGTTGTGGGGTTGTTTGCCGTGAGCCGTCTTGACTGCCGAGATCATGTGGGCTTTCTCTTGTCTTGATTTGTGGTAGTGGTTTGCGCGTTCTGGGGAGTGTTCTCTGCCTGAATGGTCATCGTTGTCGCTACAGCTGTCAGCATCATCCCCATCGACTGCCCGGGTTCGTCCTCTGCATGTGTCGCCGTTCTGCTTGTTCTGACTCTGTGTACGGTGGTCAGGTTGCTGTGGGCAGAAAGGCTGTGCGTTCCTGGGTCTTGGATCAGTTTTTGATTCCTGGGATTTTCTTTGAGGCAAATGTTCTTTGGTTCTTTGGGAGTTTAGACATACTGATGCATAGTGGTTGACCTTCCCACACTTATAGCATGTGGTGCCATATGCTGGGCAGGTTTCCCCTTTGTGTTTTGGCCACCGCGCTATAGACATTCTCTGGGCTTATTCACTGCCTGCCCCTGTTGGGGTTGGTTCTGCTGCAGTGCATTGATGGTGGTCATGCTATTGTGTGGTGTTTTTGTGTCGACTGGTAGGCAACTGATCATCTGCTCCATTTCTGCCACGTATATCATAAAGAAGGGGTACCTGGTAATGGTCTATGGTCCTCCAGGTAAGCACACACAACACATTTTGTATAAACACATTTTTAGCATATCACAACATAGTAAAAAAGCTCACAAACTTTCCCCATCATTCAACTCATTCGCATCTCATATACACCATATTCATACCAAAATAAATTCCTAACATAGGTGTCTATTGTCACCATAGCATCAGGAAGAATCACAAATTCAAGGTTAAACTCATATATTTTTCACATGTATCTCTCTGTATATTTTACAGGAGAGATATGTCGACATGTGTTTCGGTTGTAGTTCATTAAGGGCAGAAGATGCCTTGCCCTGCTATTTTAGCCAACCTTCATCAGGACGGAGGACAGCTGATAGATATGTGTTGCCTCTAGGGTGGATAGGGTAAGCCCCATGATCTAAAAGATAATAATAATAAACTAATTACAATTTACTTCTGCAACCCTGTCATCTTCTACAATTTCGACAATGCATTCAATGTAGTGAAGAGCAACATCTTAATCTGTGGCCCATATCAGGCTCACCTTCACTGAAAACTTTAGAGGACAGTGACGTGATGGCGGAATCAATCCCTGATCGTGTTCTGGGTCGGAGTCCTACAGAGCAAGAAACAAACAAACACAATGGCCTATGTTTTAGCCAAAAATAGCAATTGGTATCAATCTAACCTCAATAGAGAAAGGGTATTCCTTCCATCAAACTTGCGCTGTCTATGTATTAGTCCTAGTCATAGAATGTCCAATTTCTCATGTCATTGCAATGAGGTGCGTTTATAAGGTGTGGTCCATACAATCCAGTCCCAACATATAGCGTTTCTATAGAAAATGCAAAAATGATGCAGAATTGACTATTAGTGCGAACGCTAGGTTAAACCACTCTTAAGTGCATTATTCCCATGGTCAACCTCAAACCCCTGTGTTTCAGGGAGCAAACCCTCGAGTGATAGTGGAGTGGCTTTTGGCCACAAATCACACAATTGAATTGTTGGACATTTTCCTGTTATATTGTTTGTGTCACTGTTTTGGTTCCGCTGTGTATACATGCCACTGTGTGGGCGTGCACGGTAACCCAACTGCACCCGTTTATTACTGCCAGGGGCATATTCCCACGCACTCTCATTTACATGTTTAGTCCGTCTTATCCAGAAAATTACCTTCATGCATCCAGTTCTGGATGCTTGTCACCAGTGCTCGCGTCGGTAAACAAACTCCTGCTCGCACTCCCGGGTATAATCGCGGTACAGCCTCATTACCGGCTTTCTTTATAAAGGTGAAACCATGGTCATAGAAACCTGACTAGTTTTCCATACAGAAGTGAAAACGGGACCATACATAGAGGACTGATATTACCTCACACTCTGTGGCATATCAGATTTTTTCTTGAAAACGTTCACAATGCATTGAAGCAGTTTCTTTGAACACAAAGTATGGATTCAAGTATTCTTTAGTGGTTGAAGTAAACAAAAAGGGAAAAGAGAAACAAAAATTAGAAGCTCATTTGGTGAAAGTAAAAATAAAATGAAGTACAGTAGAATATTTGTTAGTTTAGTACATAAAAGCAAGTAGTAAAAAGAAATTAGAAGCTAAAAAGAGAAAAAAACGTTATTTCAAGAGCCACCATTTTTGAATGAAAAACAATTCAAATGATTTTCATTCCCCCACCCCATGCCTGTTGGGCTTTTTTTGTTTTTATAGGAGAGGCAAGGTAAGGTGGTGGAGGGAAGGGAGGGAAGGGAATGAAGGGAGGGACGGGACACCAACCACAGAGACAGAGAGGCAGGTGAACAGAGGAAGATGTTGGGCAGACCTTACATTTAAGGTAGGTGGCAGTGTTTCTCATGCTCCTTGACTGCAGCCTTGAAAGCACTTCGAAACTACTCCCCCTTGCAGATCGGTGCTTTTCAGTAAAAGCATATTACTGTCACCCTCGAAAGGTAAGGGTGAACAGTGTTCTGAATGGCCTGCGAGGTGTTGCCGGGATCCTTTGCCCCAGAGGAGTATTTTCTGTGGTGGCAGGAGCGGTCGGGGAAGATGGGATAGAGGCCATCAACCTGCCTCTCGCTGAGAAAGGAACAGCCTTTCACAGAGCACCTCAGTGGTTGGATCTGGTGTGGCTGCGCATGGAGGTGGTCCTGTAGGAGTGCAACCCAGGTTTTCTATGACTGAGTACATCCCCGCACTCAACGCATCTCACCTTGGCTGCCTGAGTCTTTGGTACAACCCCAACAGTGGTAAACAGCTGCCACACCCAGGACTTACTTTGGGTGCTGGATGTAGGCACTTCCTCTACCACATCGTGCTCTTCCTCTTCATCTCATCTTCATCTCTCTGCCTGTTCCTCTTTCCAGGTCCTCCCGATGGTGATGGTGGTGCTGGTGGCCTTGGGGTGGCTGGGGAGGAGGAATGGCCATATTTGATGCCATTTTACAGGCAAGTAGAAGGTTATTCAAATTCTGCAGAGCAGGTCTTCTCCTGGTGGTCTCTCCTGAATAGCCAGATTGAGAATGAGTGAAAGTAATGGGAGGGACCCTTCAGAGGAACTGTCCATGGACCATGCGACTGTCCGCAGACTACTGAGTCGAAAGGAGGCCTTGGAAAGTTTTAAAAAGTTTCCAGATGAACTAAGATTGGGTCTAGAACCACTGGAAGGGTAAGTTTTCAACTTGAAACACCCTAGGTGGTTGTCTGAAAATGCAGTTTGAAACTGTCTGTGGTGATGGACACCATTCGCGGACATCCCGTCACGACGCACAGTTGTAGTCACATGATGATTTTCTGGGATGTCCGCTGCGCCTGCGGGTGTCTGCGGACATCCATTGAGCGGGAGATGCAGGACGCATTTACATGGATGTCTGCAAACAGGTGCGTTGTCTGGCAGGACTAATTCAAAGTGCCTCATGCGAGACCAGAAATGCCAGACACAGTGCGATGTCCGCAGACGCCCCCATATTGTGAAAAGACACCCCAGACAGTCGTATTGTCCGCAGACTACTAATGGGTGTTTTTCTTAAACAAATTATAACAGATCAATATACAAAATATTTATAGTATGCAAAATACATGTATTTATGAAAGAGATGAGGTATCGGAATGGGAAACATAAACAGGAGACTTTGGAATTTCTTTACAATGATAATTAGGGGAAGGAGGGAGTGAAGTTTCATCAAAGTGTTTTTCAGCTGGGGAGCAGGTGTAAGTGGATCTAGGTCACCTGGCCTAAGCCCCGCTCACCTGGTGCCTTCCTGGTTGCCACTCCTTTTCACCACTTAGCAAGCCACGCCCACCTGGTGCCTTCCTGCTTGCCACTCCTTTTTACCACTTAACAAGCCCCGCCCACCTGTTGCATTCCTGCTTGCTGCTCTTTTCCCTACTTAAGGAGCCCTCCAGCCTCTTTTCCTTTGCAGCTGGGGAGCAGCTGTAAGTGGATTTAGGTCACCTGGCCTAAGCCCACCCACCTTCTTAGCCCTGCGTCTTCCTTCCTGCTCTTAACTCTTAGATGAAGGGCGTCCCTCGCCCGGGCGTCCAAAGTGAAGGGCAGTCAAAGAAAATGGCTATTGCTGTTTTGACCTGTTCGGACCAGGAGGATCCAGGGTCCGACCCCCTGCTAAGACAGCAGGTAAGCATGCACCAACATGTGTTTACACCCTCTGTCCCAACAGGCCATCCCCACCCTCTCTTGTCCCCCCTGTGTTTTTCCCTCGTGCACCCCTCTTTCCAGGACACAGGAGTCTGTCCTGATACATTCTGGTTTCACCATCACCGTCTTGTGGCCAATGCTGGATTTTACTTTTATGGACTTCATTGATTCACGGTGCGTCACCCTTTCTCAACTCTCATGCTGGACTTCCTTTGCATCTTGTACTCATGGTGGCCCTGAATCATGCTGTTCCATCTTCATCTTGTTTCCTGGCTTGCAACATTATGTGTTACTACTGACTTCTGCAATTGTATTTGCTCTCCTCTCTTGCTTCTCCACTCTTTTTGACTGCTTACTCTCTGTTCTCTCCTCCCCTCTCCGTTTTCCCATCTCCTCCCCTCCTCGCCTTACTTTCTTCTATGCACTTACTCTATCAGAATTGTCCCTGAACCTACTATGATAGCAACCTCGTCTGTCGCTCCCCTATCCCTTTACTGTTGCCCCCCTTCCTCCAGCACTATCTGAAACATTGTCAGGCCTAGTAAGATAGTCACTTGTTTTGTTCCTCCCCTCCCTTTCTGCACCCCTCTCCCTCACTTTTTGTTTTCCTCCGGCTCTACCAGAAATGTCATCAGGCCTAGTATGGTAGTCGCCTGTCTGTTTCCATTTCCTTCCCACCCTCCCCCTCCCTTCCTTATCCATGTCTTAGCTCTTGCACTATCTGAAATGTTGTCAGGCCGAGTACGATAATTAATTTCACATCCTTACTGTTCATGACCTGTAAGAATGTCATTGTATTTTCCCTTGTTCCCTCCCTTGCCTTGAAGCGCTTTGAAACACATTGTGTATAGGCGCTATATAAATAAACTATCATATCATATCATTAATACTTTGGGAATTTGATGGGGGTGATTGCTGGGGGCAAGGAGGACAAGTACAAGAAGGACAGTGATAATGAGCATTTCTAATAACATGATTCTTAACATAGTCGATGCTAAGCTTATCCAGTTTTACAGACAAGATCATGAGTTCATTATTTACGGTTGGGGATATAGATTGTCTTTGTGATTCCTAGGATTTTCCATACATTAATTGGGGTGTTCTTTCTTCATGTAAAGTATGCGCTTTAAAAATGACGATCTTGTTATTTGAATGATCTCTGTATAAATGTAATTATTTGTTTATATTGAAAGATGCATTGTTTACCATTAGAGGTGTCATCATCACTCATTTCTTCTTTTGAGAAGTTTTCTTCCAACCCCTCAAATGTGGTTGCCATTTCTGTGAAAATAAAAACAAATAGTGCTTTTCTCTTATAGGAAATGATTACATAATGAATGGTGATAAAAGAGAAATAAATATAGAGTACTTACCTTTGGTAAGATGTAGTTTTGCAATGAGCACCTGGTGTATGTGAGTCTGCATGAGGAGTTGTCTTGAAGTGGTAATATGAGCTGTACGGTTATGGTTTGTGCTTGGTGCATTCCATTATATTGTGTGCTAAATGAAAAAACAAATGTGTACATTTTCAAATGATGAATTGTACAAAAAGGTATATTTGGGTGTAGTAAATATAAGTAATGTTTTATATATATGTGTTTGTTGGTTGAAGGGTACAGCATTTTCTGTTCTCCCCTGTGCTTCTGGGCTTTGTGAATGCGACCTTCTGTCTGCAGACTTTCGTACTGTCAGCAGACTGTAGAGCTGCAACATTGGGGTGAGTATAAAATAAGGAACTTGTATGAAATTAAGGATGCACTGGTAAAACTTTGGAAAACCAGTGAAAAAAACATTGTTAAAGGGGCGTTATGGTTACGTTTGCCAGTTATGGTAAGCTAAGCAACCATAACTCAAGGCACCACCATGCACTGCTAAGACTAACACCCAGGACATCAAAGATGACCTCAGAAATGTCATTGATGATATCACTGACATCACATGGTTTATGGTTGCTTATCTTAATTTCTGGGATTACTTTGATTTTACTTGTAACCATAACATCCCTTTAACAAAGTTCTTTCACTGAATTTCATTGGTGCAACTTAACCATAAAGTCCCTTTAAAAAAAATGTTTTCACTGAATCGATATATATGTATGGAGAAGGTATTATCACTGAAGTATTATCACACCTTGATTGCATCACAGAGAGCAGTGTCACGTGCTATTTGACTCTGATGACATCACAGGAAGTGACGTAACCCAGTCCTTGCTATGGATGAAATTGTATGAAATAGTTACAAAAAAAATCTTTCAATTGGTCTAGTGTTCCAAACTCCTTAAAAAAAAGTGTACTTTCATGCAAATACTCCTATTTGTGCAATTACTGGCGCCTTAGGAATGTGCCTAACGGAACGTCTCCTGGTATGTGGCACAGTCGCGCAGGACAGAACGGCGCGTGAGAGGATGGCAATTGTAACGTTTAAAGGAGAAGGTTAGGTCAATCTCCATGGAAGCGGACCCTGAGCATACGTGTGTAAATGCGATGGTTGCTTAGCAACTGCATCCCGCATGTCTGCGAGACCTGCCTGGGGCCATCAGATGAGCTCGCGTGAGCACATTTTCTTGCGGTGTTGAACTCGGAATTGAGTGAAATCGTGTGTTCATGTGTGGAGGGCTACTGATAGAAATAACTTTCATCAAGTTTCATGCAGCTTGGAAAATTGCGGGATTAAGAGATGTCGAATTAGGGCCATCGTTTGTATTATAGGCGCAGGTGTGAGCGGAAAGAATGTCTGAACACACAGACTGCCATGTGTACATGTGACATGCACAGTGTATTCGGTGGCCGTGAGCTCTCCGTACTGCCGTGTATACATGTGACATGTGACATGGACAGTGTATTCTCTGGCCGTGAGCTCTCCGTACTTCCGTGTATGCATGTGACATGTGCAGTGTATTCTGTGGCCGTGAGCTCTCCATGTGCAGTGTATTCTGTGGCCGTGAGCTCTCCGTACTGCCGTGTATGCATGTGACATGCGCAGTGTATTCGGTGGCCGTGAGCTCTCCGTACTGCCGTGTATGCATGTGTCATGCGCAGTGTATTCGGTGGCCGTGAGCTCTCCGTACTGCCGTGTATGCATGTGACATGCGCAGTGTATTCGGTGGCCGTGAGCTCTCCGTACTGCCGTGTATACATGTGACATGCGCAGTGTATTCGGTGGCCGTGAGCTCTCCGTACTGCCATGTATACATGTGACATGCACAGTGTATTCGGTGGCCGTGAGCTCTCCGTACTGCCATGTATACATGTGACATGCACAGTGTATCCGTACTGCCGTGTATACATGTGACATGCGCAGTGTATTCGGTGGCCGTGAGCTCTCCGTACTGCCATGTATACATGTGACATGCACAGTGTATTCGGTGGCCGTGAGCTCTCCGTACTGCCATGTATACATGTGACATGCACAGTGTATCCGTACTGCCATGTATACATGTGACATGCACAGTGTATTCGGTGGCCGTGAGCTCTTTCACAACTCGACTCCCAAAGTATGGTTTACTTTCCATTGTACAAGGTGGCCATACCCAAAGGCTTAGGGTAGCCTGTAATCAAGACTATGCAGAACTCAAACCAAACAACGGTGAGCGCAGTCTGCCCGCCCGCCCCTCTCTTCCCATTGGCTACACCTGCCGGCAGCAGATCAGAGGTCATAGCAATCATAGTTGAGTCACATTATTTTGTCTTTATTTAATTTTTTTAGGCTTTATTTATTTGTAAATTGTATTTGAGTCCTTATAGACTTTTCCCTTACATATACAAGCCTTTCATCGGTCACATTTCAGCTTTACCCGCATCTTCACACAACAGTTGAGTATGTCCAAGTGTTTTTCTTTTTTCCTTTTTCTTTTTTTGAATCTGTATTTATGGGTACATTGTCTCTGGGGCATTATAGACATTTTTCATACGTATATAAGCCATAGTATCTATATTTTTAAGTTTACATTTTTTTTAAGCTTTATTTATTTGTAGTAGACAGTCCTAGTTACCTTGCAATTGTTTGGTTTTTAGTGAATCTTATGCATAAAAAAGTTTCTCACGCTAGGATGCGGTATTTCTCGGTGAGATTATTTATAGTGGCCTAATCACGACCTCGGCGGTAACGCTAACGCTATTAGCGCGGGGGCTATTAGCGCGACCGCCATAGCCCCCGGCGCTAATAGCGTGGGATCACGAGTTGGGCGGACTTGGAAGTCCCCATTCCCCATTGAGCCCATTCGGGTATGCCCCATTCCCCATTGGGCTCAATGGGGAAAATTTGCGCTCTTACCACCGGTGGATTTCCCGCCGGCGGTAATAGCGCACATTTTCGGTGGATTTCCCCCCAGCCAAGAGCTGGGGCGAAATCTGCCGAAGCCCTGATTCGGCGGACCCTTAAATCCGGCGGTAATAGCGCTACCACCAGATTTAAGGGTTACCGCCGAGGTCGTGATCAGGCCCATGGTCTAAGGGGTGTTCAGCCGACACTGTGTCTACACCACTCTAAATTAATAATCTCACTGAGAAATACCACATCCTAGCGTGAGGAATTTTTTTTATGCATAAGATTCACTAAAAACCAAAACATTGCAAGGTAACCAGAACTGTCAACAATTTCCCTACTAGAGGTGTGGGTTCACCTCTAGCAACCTGTGACCTTGCATGGATGTACCCAGATCATCAGACCAAACAAGGAGCTCAGCACAGGAGTGTTCATATCTAGAGCCCATCTTGCTCTCTATATGTGTACATTGTCTCTGAGGCATTAGAGACATTTCCCTTACATACAGCCTTTCATTGGTCACATTTCAGCTTTACCCGCATCTTCACACAACAGTTCAGAATCAATAACTGATTATATTCATTAACCCCACCTCCCCCCTACCAACTGTGTTAACATCCCATAACAACTGTCCCATCCCTGCAACATGTCTCGCCTTCAAGTCCCCTGTTTTCGGTCTCCTGAGTATCGAAAACCTTCTCAGCAAACCTGGTTAACGGAAATGATGTTCCCACACCTTTAGAAGCTTCTGAAACGATCTGTTCGCCAAGGCGCACACTTTCTCCATCGACATCAGCCCCCAAAATTCTGACCCGCCGCAAGGCCACCAGCAGGCCTTCCTCCTGCTTCCACCCCTGGGCGAGGCTCATTCTCGCTGTGGTTAACAAGTGAGTCAGTAGAGTTGCCCGGGCCCCTGCCGTCGCATGGATATCTTCCTCCACAGCCCCCAATATTAGCACCTTCTGGGGTTATCAGGCAGCTGCACTCCCACTATGTCCCTGATGTGTCCTAGGATCTCGTTCCAGAAGATTTGAGCCTTCGGACAAAACCACCACACATCCCCCAAATCTCTCAGCTCTCTGCATTTCCTACAGCACAAGGGTGAGAACCTATAGTTCATTCGTTGAATCTGCTGCGGGGTCAAGTACCATCTGAAGAACACTTTATAGGCCGATTCCTTAATGGCCGTACACTTCGAAGCCTCATGGGCCCCTCCCCAGATTTGGCGCAGGTCTTCTTCTGCGAGTGTGATTCCCAGGCTCCCTACCCATGAAAGAGTCACCTCCGGCAACGCCCTGTCCAGTAGTCGGTATATCTTTGCGTACGCCCTTCGGTGGGACCCCCTCTTGCATCATCGTTTCTAGACCCAGCACTTCTGGCGTGCATGCCTCTTTGACTGCCCTCTGCGAGATCCATTGTATTGCTTGGGTATACTGGAATCTCTCCCATTCCACCACCTGAAATTTTGTTTTGCAATCCTCGAAGAGCAAGGGGACACCCTCCCAGTAGAAGTCTGCTAGTGCAAATGCAGAGCATCCACTCCAACTCTTCCCAATATTATTACTCCATCCTGGGGCAAACTCAGCAGTATATTCCGTTGGGGTGTAAGGTCCAAGTGCTGGGCTTTTCCCTCTCTACCATAGCGCCTGATCCCAATAACCCAGGGAACATTTAGTTGCTTCTAGAAGGAGACCTCCAGCCCCATGAGCCGATGCTCCTAGGAACAATAGTGAGCCGAGTGGAATGATTGTAACCCCCTTTTCAGTTTTGCTCCATCGCTTGACCCCATCCGATATGAACCAGTTCAACATTGGAGCAACTTGAGCCGCCATAATGTATCTCACTACTCATCCGGTCCCGGGGTCTTATTGCACGGCAGAGATTCTACTGCTGTACCCACTGCTTCTGTCGTGATCGGAGCCTCCCGGTGCATTGTATCTTCCTCCTCCAATATCTGGGCCCACCACATGTTTCTCAAGAAGAGCTGCTGCAATCGGAGCTCCCGCCCCTCCCCTTCCGGTCAACGAGTGTGGAAAGCCTCCATTATTCCCATTTTGTCAATTTCTAAATATTTTAGAGTCCCATTCCCATCCTCCAATTGTGCTATAAAGTTCCCAGGCCTCTGTTTCCTCAACTTAGCAGCCAGGAGGCCATTGCCCCTGCCCCCGCTCTTTCAGGTACTACGACTGTTTAGTCTGTAGTAGCAGTTGTGCTGAGCGATCTGCTAGGTGAGCTTGTAATTGAGCCCTGACTTTCCTCAGGGCCCTTAGTGTTTTCAGTGAGCTTTGGTTCATGTGAGCGACTTCACTCTCCCTCACGACCCGCTCCAGAGTTAGACGCTGTAGGTCCCTGTCCTGCAGAAGGCCATGGTCTGTGCTATAAATTCACTTCTGATTACTGATTACTGCTTTACCTGCATCTCAGACCCGTCCAATCAACTTCCCCCATGTCATTCTCTTGAAAGTAGCTGCGGATCACCGTTTCCATATGGGCCCTAAGGGTATCAATTAATTCAGCCTCCATTGCGAGTCAAATGTCTTTCCCCCTCGATCCGAAGTACAACAGGAGCTTGATCAGTGAGGTATCTCACACCTATTTCTATCACAAGGACTTGAGGTATAAGTGTTGCAGATGCCAGGATCATATCAATCCGAGAGAAACCCCTGTGCGCTGCTGAGAAATGCGTATAATCCCTCTCGATGGGGTGAAAGTACCTCCACATTTCTATTAAACCCAGGTCCTTAAATAATTTCCCAAAGGACTGCCGATTCCTGTTAATGTTAGTTGTGGCGGGCAATGTCTTATCAAGTGTTGGATCCATTACACAATTAAAATCACTCCCCACCACAACCTGTGCTTCACACCTCCCTCCCAGCCTCTATAGCAGCATGTTAGGAAAGTGGCCCTGCCTCTCATGAGGGGCATAGACAGCCACCAATGTAAACATCTGTCCCCTGAAGGCATATACATCTATACACGCACTCCAGAGCAAATACAACCCACCAGGGAATAAAGCCAAGAAATAGGTTGCAAGGATAACAAGTTTTACTTGTACAAAATATAAATGCCAGCAAAGAACTCTGCTGTTCGAGAGCACTCTGCCAAAAATGACATGAGCAGCACATTAAGAAGGCACAAAGCATCATCAGTGACATCATTACATTTGGTATAAATCGACATGGCTGATTGGAGGGTGACCTACACAAGAACTCGCTCAATAGGGGATGCCGAGCACTAATTGGCTGGTTCTTCATAGTTGATATTGGTCCATGTGGGTCAGCTGGGCTCGTCCAGGCAGTGAAGGTCAGGGCACACATAAATACATTGTATCTAATCTAAGCTAAACAACTAAAACCGGCTATTCATTCATTAAGGCAGTCACCTGGGCATCAGAGGAAGGAGGTGCCAGAGAGAAACAGGGTAAAACACAGTTATAGTGACCCCTACCTTTGGGGCTTCATTAATACCGTAGTTCCCGCCCCATGGTCTCCCTCCCCGGGGGATTGATCTCTGGTTTATCCTTCCTGGTACCTCATGTTACAGGAGACGTGTGTTGCGATTGGGAAGATATACAGTCGTGCGAGCTTTAGATCTGTGGTGGGTACCTTCGGGAGGTTAGGTCCTGGAGGTCAGGTCAGTGGAGGGTGGCTGGCTCCGGCCTGGCTGGGCAGGGGTCACAGGCCCTGGTGGCAGTTTAGTGGAGATGGATGGGTGCATCGCAGGGCCTGGCACTGTCTCACGCTCTGTGCAGGCCACATTCCTGAATGTGATACTAAATATTTGCAACACTGGAGGAACAAAAGGGAAATGGACCTCCGTGGAAACAGGGTTAATGCGGAGCTGGCCTGGAGTGTTGGTGGCTTGTTACCTCTGTGTGCAAGTGCTGCAGCCCTCGGTGTGTCTATTCTGGGCCTAATACAAAATGTAGTCACTAGGTAGGGGTATGGCTAGTGCTATTCACCTACTTCTGTGCGCTATCAGGCCTTTATATGTACCCTGGAGGTGGGGGCTGTTCCCCCCTTGTAGGTTATATCACGTTCACTGAACTTGGAAGGCCTAGGGGGGGATGGGATAGGTTTGTCTCCATCCCAACACCCCCCAATATACCTTTGAGCGCTACAATGAATTGCGCACTAAACATAACCTCAGTGCTACCATGTGCATGGTCTGACCATCACAAAATAACGTTCTCCCTCAATTCTTGCCCACCTGTGCACAAACCTTGTACTGTGCCACCCACACTTACTCGCAACAAGAAGGATATTACAACTGAGAAACTACTCCCACTCATCCTCCCACTATTAAACTCTGTCTCCACAACCTGTGCGGACCCTACCGTCCTTGTGGACACCTACAATCGTGCTATGTTAAAAGCACTGGACACCATTGCACCTCTTAAACAGCGCAAAGAAAAACCACGTAACCACCTCAACTCCTGGTTCACCCCACACCTACGTGAACTTAGGAAAGACAAGCGTAAAGCCGAGACCCTCTGGAGAAATTCACCCACACCAGCAAATAAAATCAATCTTCTAACCATCACCCTCTCGTATAAAGAAGCCATACTAGCCTCAAAAAAAGAAGTTTACAATAACAGAATCATGCAAGCTCATTCCAATACCAAGGAACTCTTTAAAATTCTCAAGGAATTAGAGTCCCCAGTTGCTCCCCTTGACACTTGCACCCCGCACACCGAATGGTGCGCCAACATTCAAAAAGCTTTACTCAACAAAATCACCACTCTCCAAACCAAAATCAACACAAAAAAAAACGATCTCCTTGACTCAGTAGGTAACTCCCAACCCGCCAATCTCTCCTCCCACAATCACCACCTCAAACCTTTCAGTTTCTCTCCCCTAACCATTAAGGAAGTGGAAATTATCATCAAGAAGTTAAAGCCATCTAATTGTCAAGGCGATGCCTGCCCAGCTCCTATCGTACAGGAAGCAGCGCTTGAGCTCGCCCCCTTTATCACCACCCTTATCAATTCCTCCTTTAAATCTGGCATAGTACCAGATAACCTCAAGGATGCTTGGGTAATCCCCCTAATCAAAAAACCTAACCTAGACCCTAACATCCCTAACAACTATAGGCCCATCACCACGGTACCATACCTTCTAAAAATCTTGGACCGGGCGGCATACATCCAAATTCAAAGCTATCTTGACAAGAAAAACCTACTAGGACTTAGGCAATCCGGTTTCCGGCCGAGACACGGCACAGAGACCGCTCTAATAGACCTAAAAACACAAATTGAGGACCTGAAAGACAAGGGCAAACAAGCGCTCCTACTCCTCCTAGATTTATCAGCCGCTTTTGAACTGGTAGATCACCAAATCCTTTGCCAGCATCTTAAAACGGCTGCCCATTTCTCTGATGCAGCTACCTCCTGGATCAGTTCATTCCTTGCAAACAGATCCATGAGAGTCTTCTCATCTCATGCCGCAGCTGACCCAGCACATGTTCCTTGCGGTGTCCCACAAGGCTCATGCGTATCACCCACGCTCTATAACGTCTTTACGAAACCACTCTTTGATATTCTTGACCATCTGGGTGTCACCTACACAAATTATGCGGATGACACCCAGATACTCATCCCTATCACGGGTGACTACGCAACTGACGTCAAAGCTCTCAATGCAGTTTACAATGTCATCCAGGCGTGGATGGCCCACCACGGTCTCTGCCTCAACGACGAGAAGACTGAGCTACTCATCTTAGGCGCCCAATCTAAACTTGCAAAACTTGACAGCAAATATGACGCTTTCAACATTGATGGCAACATTATTAAGGTCTCCAACGTTACTAAAACACTTGGAATCTACTTAGACTCCACCCTCTCGCTCACCAGACAAACTAACTCAGTAGCTTCAGCATCGGCTTACACGTGCAAACTAATCACTGCCTGCCGTCCTTTGCTAACTCTGGACAACTGCCTGATCCTTGCCAGAACCCTTATTTTATCCAAAATTGATTACTGTAATGCCCTGTACCTCGGAACTAATCAAAGAAACATCGACAAACTTCAGGTAACCCAGAATAACGCCATTAGGGCTGCTCTCAACATTCCTAGGCGCACCCACATCTCATCCACGAGACGGAACTTGCGATGGCTCTCTATCCCACAGCGTATTGCCTTCAAAACTCTTATCTTAATTTACAAAGCACAGAACAACGCAGCACCAGCCTACTTGTCAGAGCGCTTTACACAACACACAGCCCACAGACCACTAAGAGCTGCGCAAGCACATACACTCATTATTCCCAGCTTTAAACTACAGACTGCCAGAGGCTCAAGCTTCCCGGTATTGGCAGCTAAGCTCTGGAACTCACTACCCAATGACCTCAGGAACGTCCCCTCCCTCCAATCCTTCAAACATAGAACAAAACAATGGCTCTATGAGCAAGACGAAGAGTTGACCACCATGTGGTAATCATCCATTGCATGCTCTACAACCCCACCCACTGTTGTATTTATTGTGACGACTTTCTATGTATGCTTATTTACCATGCAATTTGTAATCTGTCTTTCTGTAAACTTATGTAACCCTTCTAAACATGCGCCCTGATGCCTTTGGGCAGGCTGCGCCATATAAATAAATAAATACAAATACAAATACAAATCTCCCTTTAAGATCCTTATAGAGGAACCTCTTGGTGAAACCCAGCAACTTGCCTAATAAAATTGCCACCCCCTCGTTTTTGTCCCACTGGAGGCACAGTACTGGAAAGGGAACTTGTGTTTCAATCGAATTTCATCCCCTGGGAGTAAGTGCATCTCCTGGAGAAACGCGATCAAGGTCTTCAATGCTTCCACGTGCCTCAGAATGGATCGTCTCTTAACGGGTAAGGGAGAACGTATTTAACTCAGTCCTCCCTTAACTCAGTCATCCCTGGTGAGCTGTTGGTGCCTCATCCAGGATGTGTCGTGTTCATTGAATCCTATTTTCATTTGAGCACCCCATGGTTCCAACATTGTACCACCAATAAACTCTAACAGCATAAACTCCCCCCAAACTTTCATTAAACCCCTAATCCCCAACATTTCAACTCCCAACATTCCCCAACATTTCAACTCCCAACATTCCCCTCCAGGACCTAAAGAGTGCACAGAATTCCATGGTGCATATTTCTGACATCCCACCTAGCCCCCCTGCTCTCCTGTCTTCAGTCCTGTGTCGGAATCCAACCCTACCCGATACTTCTGAATTAACCATGCCTTAACGATTGTCGAGATCCATCCTCTCACCACTTCCCCCTTGATTCCCAGAGTCATCTGCTCGCCCAAGTGACCCCCACCCCTTTCCAAAACAGACAAGCCAGGTTCCACCTCATTCAATTAACAGCCACTTTGCTAGTCCCACGACCCCTCCCCTTAGGATATGGACATCCCCACTTCCATCCTTTTTTTGACAGACTCGAAGCCCGTTGATTGGGACCTCTGTCCAATGAAGTGTCGTCAGATCGTGTGGCCTCCTCGTTTCCCATTATGTCTGCCATCTGCTCTTCCTTTGAGATGTTACATGCCTTGCCTATGAACTAAAATCTCAGGCCACATGCAAATGTCCATCTGTAAGGGATCTCCTTGGCCTGCGACCAGCTGCTTACTCTTTGTAGTCCCGTCCTTTTCTTCAAGGTTACCTGCGCCAGGTTTTGAAATAGTATTATAGGAGAGTTGTGGAATCATATTGGCTCCTGCTTTGTTGCTGCCCTCAAGATCTTTTCTTTCGTTTTGTGAAGGTGGACCTTTGTAAGAATATCCGGAGTCAGGTTCTTGCTCTGCTGGAAGGTGATAGAGGCCTGATGTAATCCGGGCCAGCACTATCACATCATCTGGGGGTGCATTCAGCAGGTGCACGAAAAGCGCTTGAATATAATCTCCCAGTTCAGATTCTGAAACCACCTTGGGTATCCCCCACAATCTAATATTATTTCTCATGGACCTGTTTTCGGCATCTTCTTGCTTGCTCGCGACCATCTCCAGTTGTTGTTCCAGGTTGTCCATAAGTTTGGCCTGTTCATTTTGCTCGTAGCCCTGCTCGCATATGGTCGTTTCCACCTCATCCACTCACTTCTCTACTGCCAGTACCTGCTTATTGAGGTCAGAGATCATTTTATTCAAAGTGGTCACACAATCCTTTATTTCTTTTTAGATCTCTGCTAACATCTCCTGTAGGTCTGATCTCCTCGTGGGTGGATCCTCCGACTCTGATTGCAGGTGTGGGGGGGGAGATGTAAGTGAGCAACAGTCTGTTGCTGGTTGCATTTTGTGCTGTCATGGTGCTGCATCATGGTCTTAATGTCTAATGTCTCCCGGAGTGGGCACCTTCTGCTTGGATGATTGTTTTGACATAGTTTGCCCTTCTTCACCGCTTGAGGGGTGCACCCCTTCCAGGTGCTCCGGTGGCCCCCTTCCCGGGCTCTCGCCCTTTTGCCGCACTAGACCCTCGGTTGCCCAGTCTTGTATGCTAGCTCCCAGTCTCCTTCCTCTGGTGGGGAGCACCCAGCGCCAGGTATTCACTAACCTTGCAGTGCAGTCTTAAGTCCCTCAGTTCCAATGTCCTGGTGCAGTAACGCCGAACAAGCTATTTCTCCTCTCTGGATATGCCCAGACACAGCCTTATCTGTGTACCCAAACACCTGCCGATAAGCGTCCCCCACAGGGCCAGAAGACTCCACCCTTCTGCATACTGATTACCTCTGCAGGCTGCTTTTTTCTCACCGCTCCACCGTCCGAGTGGCTCCATGCCAGTCCAAGATCACCCTCTTTGGGCCTGACTGCCTGGAGCCAGCGGGCCAAGGCTCAGTCCCTCCTCGGACCCTTCCACACACACCTTCTGGGGGCCTCCTCCTCCTCCTCCTTCACGACTTCCACTGGCCCCCCGAAATTCTGCTTGCCTGTTGGGTATTTAAATGACTCGCATTTCGCCTTTGCTTGCGTAGGAATCTGCTTCCCTCTGCAAGCTCCTCTGCCGCATTAGGTTTTTATGGGCATTTTATAGGCGAAGGGCTAATCTTTCGGTCAGATCAGCCTATCAGCGACCTGTAGGGCATCAGCTTGAAACAAGCTTAGTGGGTCGCCTGGGGCTAATAGCCATATTCAGATCCATCCACCATCTTGCCTGGAGTGGGCGGCAGGGTCAGACAGCTCGTTTTCGGTTCTCCGACTGCCAATGGGGACCAAACCTTCCTGTCATTTGCTCAGATGGTTCAGACATCCACAAGAGGTTTCTGGATCTCCCCCATCACATTTAAGGGATCTAGGGGGCGACAGGCCAGTGCAGCGCTCAGAGCTCACCAAGGAAGCATCCGTCTGCGTCCTCGGCTGGTCACGCCCCCAGTCCTTAGGGTTTCAAGTGTCTCAGCATTTCTTCCTGCACTTTGTCTCTGATTGTTACTTTGTTGCACTTGTCAGTTTCACGTTCTCCCTGGCAGTTGCTTTTACCACTTTCGGTTCAAGCGACTCATGGCTCGAATCTCCAGGCTTTGGTGATGGTAATTGTAATTGTAATTGGTTATTTATAACACGCTTAATGCCCAGAGGCTTCTAAGCACGTATCCGGGAATCAAAACTTTGTTGCTCCGCGTTGTCTTGCTTCCAAGGCGAACGTGTTGCCCTTGAGCTATCCTCCTGAGTCAAATGCTGACTAAAGCAATATGGGCACAGGTATGGTAAAGGTCAGACCCAACTTTCCGCAGTCTCTGCCAGCACTGGGGTGGTGGTCTTACGTTATTCCAATGACAACCCCCCCCCCTCTTTTTGGGGATTGCACAGTATCCCTTTGCTTGTTAATCACCCTGGCATTGCCCCCACCACGCAATTGGCATCCATTGGCACTTCATCTCCTACATTTGCCTCTTTCTAACGCTGTCTTATCTGGGACACCCCTTCAGAACACTCCACCCCCTACCTCCCATGGGATTCTCCCCTGACACACTTTCTCTGTGTCTCTCACCCTTCACAGACCTCTCTTCACTCCTTATCAAGAGAGAAGAACCCCCCAGAACACCCATGCATCACCTCACGCCATCGGCAACGCCACTCTCTACCTTCCTCCTCACCATAATTTGCCTTCTATGCTGCAATGCCCACAAGCTCTGGCTAATTTCTTGGGAATAATGCGGCAGCAGCAGCGGCAGCCTGCCCCTACATGTGACTCCTAGAGCGGCCGGGCGCTATAAATGCATTACACACTCTGGGCCTCCTGAAAGGATTTATTTCAGGATGATTTGCATGGTGATATTTTTTGTTTCAACCACCATCACCACAGGGCAGGTTGGTAGGCGTTCTACCATTGGACCTCACTTGCTCTTCTCCTTTCCTCTTCTTTCCTCTTCTCTTCCTCATTTGGTTCCATCAGGCCCTAGTCTTCTCCAACCTACTCCATTGCTTCCCCTTGTTCTCCTAATTGTTATCCAGCACCTGGATCTTCCTCTCTCTCTCCCTATCTCTCTCTGTCTCTCTCACCCTCTGTCTCTCTGTCTCTCTGTCTCTCTCTCTCTCTCTTTCTCTTTATATGTCTCTCCTTGCTCCTCCCTCTCATTCTGCTCCACCAACTCCTGATATTTCCAACCTTCTCTGCCCCGTCTATCCTCATCCTTCTTCTGCTCCCCTAGCTCCTCGCTCCCTCTCTTCTTGCTCACTGTCCTCCTCTTAGTTCTGCTTTGCACCTCGTCTCTGTCACTGATCCTCTGACTTCTAACTCTGATCGCCCTTATACTTACACAGACGCGGCCGTGGGGCCTGTAACTGCGGAACTCTGCTCAGGGTTTCCTTGTTCAAGACTTGCACAGCGTTTGGCTACTCGAGTTTCATTGTTCTTGACTAGCAGAGGGATTGGTTACTCTAGTTTCCTTGTACGAAACGAGCACAGTGATTGGTTACTCAAGTTTCATTGTTCGAGACTAGCACGGGTATTGGTTACTCGAGTTTCATTGTTCTTGACTAGCAGAGGGATTGGTTACTCTAGTTTCCTTGTACGAAACGAGCACAGTGATTGGTTACTCAAGTTTCATTGTTTGAGACTAGCACGGGTATTGGTTACTCGAGTTTCATTGTTCGAGACTAGCAGAGGTATTGGTTGCTCGAGTTTCAATATGATATTTCAAGTGACTTGTATTTGTTTCTGATGTTACGTGTGGATCCGTGGTCCGATCCCTAACAAGGGCTGTTCGCCATTTTCTTTATTTCATGCTTTTTGTGTAGTTGCTGAGGGATGCACTGTGTGTGCTTGTTACTGGTGTCTGGGTGTACATATGCCTGCTGCTTGACGTCTTTGCTTGCCCCACCGGTGCAGAATGCTTGCTTGTGTGTCTGTGGGGCCCACACGTGTTGCTCCATAAGCAGGTCCACCAAAGTAATGTGCCTGCTAATGCCTCATTCACCAGCTTGTGTTTCTCCCGCCACTGGCAGTAGTTGCAGGGGTGTAACACTCATGCAACCAGGCACCTAGGGGACAAGATTATTAGTACAGTCCTGGGAAAGATGCCACTATCCCACTGTCCTGAGTAATGGGGTGTCTGCAGCAGTGGAAACAGACACCACCTTCTGCCTGATGGTCTTACTATTTCTGCTATGGATTGGGGCCTTTTCCCAGAGGTCAGTGGGGAGTTTCTTCAGGAGAGTAGGGCGCTCCTTCTCCTTGTGGGCTTGTTGCCCTACTGGTGTAGAGCTGCTCTCCCTTGCCACCAGATGCCACACCCATACTTAACCCCTGCTCCCCTACCTTCTATCCCAGGTATCCCCTGTGTTGTGGCCCCTACACCTCTCAGGTGCTTGTACTGTCCTACCTTGGGGCCCTACTAATGTTCAATTGAGGAGTGAGGTTCTAAAGGCTTGCAAGCCTGAGGGATCCTCTGCTCCCCTACTCCAGTGAGTGCATCACAGAGTGGGGGCTGGCCCCCAGCCCCAGCTCCCAGTTAGTCACAGTAACTGAATGTTTGTGTGATCAACTCATGAAGTTCACTGTTAGTTCTTTCTTCATTGTGGGCTCAGCTCATGACCTTTAAAGTATGGGGACATATATATATGCTCCTCCTATTGGACCTCTCGCCACCTTCGATTTGGCAGACCACAACATCCTATGCAACCACCTTACCACAGCCGCACAATTCTGACCCAATGCCACACTATGGATAAAATTGTTCCTGTCAGAGAGAGGTTTTTCCCCCAATCCAGATGCACCACCCACCCTAGTCACCTGCGGGGTACCGCAAGGCTCATGTGTGGCCCCAACTTTGTATAACATTTTTACAAAACCACTGTTTGACCATCTTAATGGCCTGGGCGTCTCACACACCAACTACGCAGACGACACCCAGGTCCTCATACCCATCACGGGAGACCATGCCACTGACACCTCCACTCTCAACGCCATCTACCTCACCATCCAGGCGCGGATGGCTTATCACGGCTTATGCCTCAATGAAGAAAAGACTGAGCTGCTCCTCAAAGACTCTCAGCTCAGGATCTCCAAACTTAGCTAAGCATTCCAATCATTCAACATTGACGGTAACACCATCTCAGTCTCCAACCAGATCAAAACATTAGGATTCTACTTAGATTGCTCTAGCTAAACAAGTAAACACCACCGCATCCGCCAACTCCTACACTTGTAAGCGGATTAACGCATACAGACTCTTCCTCTCGCCCAACAGTTGTATCACCATGGAGAGAGCCCTAGTACTAACTAGACTGGACTACTTCAACGGTCTCTACTCCGGCACCTTGTTTTACAATATCCACAAACTCCAGGTCCTTCAAAATAATGCCATCAGAGCAGCCCTCAACATCACCAGAACAGCACACATCTCAGAAACTAGACAGAAACTCCATTGGCTACCCATTCAAGAATGGATCTGGTTCAAAACGCTCACGCTGAGCCATAGGCAGCCCCCATCTATCCAGTGGACAAAATCTCTCCAACTCAATCAGCCCGAGCAGCCTATAAGCATCTCCTTGTCACCCCCAAATTCAAGCTCCAAAAAGCTGGTGGCAGCAGCTTCCCGACAATGGCTAGCAAACCGTGGAATGCCCTGCCGGTTCGTCTCAGAGCCTAAGACTCCTTTTAGATCTTCCACTAGCAGCACAAAGCACACCTTATCACACACAAACTGCACAACTAACTCACTTCCCTGCTGCCCCATTTAGTCCAAAAAAACTGGTCTAAACTCACCAGTGAGACTTCTGTTAATATGAGAAAGGTGCAAAATGCAAAATAAATGTAAATACCGCTAAAATTGTAACAATTAAAATGATTGTAATAATTTGAATATGTCTGTATGACTGCAACCTGTGTAACAATTGTGATATTTCCATGTAAGCAAGCACACAGATGCCTTTGGGCTTGACACGCTATACAAGCAACAAAAATAAATACATACATATGTGGATTTGCATCTCAAGATGTGACACAGCATGCCTTCATGTACACGTGTGCACACTGAGTCCACTAATGTATACAATAGATGTATGTGCATTTATGTACTCAACTAAGGAATATGTCTAGCAAATGCATGTGTACGTATGTATGTTTGTTTCATTTATTTGAATGTGTGTATGTTTCAGCTTAGGAAATTCTCCAAAAAATATGTTCATCTATGTCTACTTAGCGAGAGTAGGTAATTTTGTGTGTGTGTGTTTGTGTATCTGTGTGATTACTCAATTCAGAGTGCTGTCCTGCACTCAGCCCCGTACACTTAGTTTAGTTAAGATATCCAGTATGTATTTGTGTTATTGTGGTCCCAGCTCATGATGTTTCATGCTGATGTTTGTGCTTATAAAATTGCAAGGGTGAGGAAGTATCTTAATAACAAGACAAACGACACTGTGTTGGAAAGGTGGATACAGCCTTGACAGTCTCCCTGCTTCTAGGGGAACAGTTACATGGAACACAAAGCAAATTAGAACCAAAAGGATAGGGGACATGGGAAATATGCTGCTCTAACAGCTGACCCCCAGGCAGAGGCGTTGCTTGGGGGGGTGGTTTTAGGGGGCTATAGCGCCAGGTATTTTAGTTGTAGCCCCAGATAGAATCTCAGGGTCTACAATCAAAAGGCTATCTAGCCCCGAGTCCTGACAATCCCGACATTAGTGTAGCCCCAGATCTTTTCCAGACCTAGCAACACCCATATGTGCCCAGTCTTTAGCCACTGTCCATCAATGGTTGTATAATGGTTAGTGCTCTGCATTGTGGCAATTAAACAAATTGGAGCTTGTCAAACCTTCTTCGTGGGAACAAGGGGGCAAGTCAAGGTTGGACGCAAGGAGACAGATTCCCCTTACTATTTTTATAAGAGGGGACGCCATTCACATACTTCCAGCCGATCAGGCAGCAGGGGTGTCACATATAAGTGTGAGTTTGTGGCACCAAGCTCCCCCAGCAGGATCTCATTATGGGCTGTGTTTTCTTCGTTATCCTCCTGTCACTGTTTGTTATACCTCCATCTGCATCCCACAGTCAAAATGCCGCCAAGGCGCCAGTTCGCTGCTCTATATTTACGGGCATTCAGACTATAAAAACAGAATGAAGATAGCATTGATTTCAAAGTTCTCTGTTCCATTTCCATCATGGCCGCCTCTTTGTCAGTAAAAAGACATTTGATTTGTTGAATTTCAAATGTACTTTCATTGTTTATCCAAGCTCCAAGCCTGTGTCAAAGAATGAGGGACAGTAGGTGACTTTATCACAGGCTCCTCTGGAGTGTGTCTTTAAAGTCATATGAGAGTGTACAGAGATCTTGAGTATGCCCTTGTTCAGTTTAAGTTGTTCTGTCCCCCAAGGCTTTTAACTCACATGAATTTGCATTGTGGTTCTTTTATTCCTACATTTTCAAAAACACTAAAAGTACACCAGAGAAATAATATATTGACCTTAGTTAAAGGCCAAGTGCTGCAATCACTCACAGGCCCTACATGTAAGTGTGGGTGGTCAAGGAGTGGCATTAGGTGAGAGAACTGGGCAGTACTTTGACAGCATTATCGGGGTAATTAGTCCTACCGCGTATTGTGTTAGGGGTTGTGCCCTGCTGACTACAGAGTGGGAACATCCCAAGTAGAGTGACCAAACCAAAGCCCACTCCTTTTTTTGGATGAAAAATGAGTATTATGCTGTTAGCTGCATAGGCGAAAACTCGAAGGAGTTGTAGAACAGCTGGCAACTTCCTGTGCTGCAGGTACTGCAGTGGGCATTTAGCCCCAATTGCATTTGGGGAAAGAAAAAAAAAGCATGGACAGTTTCTGGGCCAGGCATTCATGCGGATATACAGAAATATTGTCACTGTTGACAACTAATCCAGACATGCTCCAGGAAGGGCCTACTGGGATGTCTGCAGCAGCCTCTCCTTGTGATTGGTACCCCATATGACCATATGTTTGTTTGTTTGTTTGTTTGTTTATTTATTTGTAATGCGCGTCAGACCCAAGGGTAACCGGGCGCAGAGAAGAGAATATGCAAAGCTTACAATGTTACATAGAATTACAGTGTTACAAAGAATTACAATGTTACATAGAGTTAGAGTGTTACATAATTTACAGTGATAAAGAGAAGGTATGTACAGACTTAGCAAGGAGGCATTGCTATAAAGCGAGGCAGTCAGTTGTATACAGTGTTACTAAAATTATTTACAATTGTGATATATCTCTAATAATACATATATACATTCAGATAAAGTAGCATAACACAAGTGTGTTATATGGATTGGATTTGGTGGGCCCACTGGTACCGTACAGACAGCATACAGTGGCAGATGGGAGTTTGGCACTTCAAGCTATAAACAGACCTGTAGTACTGCCAGACATTCTACTGATCTTTGCATGGAGGGGATTCCAGTGAAAAATACGCACTGAGCAGTATCTCTATGCATCAAGCAACATTAATAAATTATATCACATATTAAAATGTTAACAGTCTTGGTATTTTATCCACAGATTAACATGTTACTTGAACGTTTTAACAGAACCCTGAAAGCTTCACAGAAGAGTTTGCTGGGGAGAAATTAGTAACAAATGGTGGATTTCGGGCTCTTTGCCCTAAACTCAATATGCTATTGTTGCTTACAAGGGGGAGATGATCAGTGGCATTCTCGGGAACATCCCAATCAAAGTATAACAAATGCCACTCAAATACATGGAGCATGGTTGAGAAGGACATGAATGTTATACGGCAGTCATCGGCCAGATTACAGAAACTTTGCATGGGTGCAAGGGCACATTTGCACAGTATTTGCACTAGCGCAAAGTTTGCCCTAGTGCAAAAAACGTTGGGGCCATAAAAGAGAGTCCTTACACCGTGGCAATTGCAGTTTTGCATGGTAGCGGTACTAGGGCAAGGTTTGCCCTTTGGCAAAACAAAACAAAAAAACGATTCTTTCAATGCATTTTTGCACCAGGGCCAGGTTTGCCCTACTGCTCATACCATGCAAAATTGCACTTGTCGTGGCGCAAAGGTTTTCCAATATGGCCCCAGTGTGTTTTGCTATAGAGCAAACTTTGCCCTAGTGCAAATAACGTGCAGAATTGCACTTGTGCCAGAAAACGTTTATGTAATACGGTCCCATGTGTTAAAAGCAGAACGTTATTAAAATACGTCCCCACGGACCAACATACCCTTTTATGAAACTTTCAGGATGGGTGCTTGCGGTTAGTGATCACAAATGAGAGGAATTTCTTGTGGCAAAGGAAAGGTCTCTCTCCTATTCTGGAAGTCATACATTCCTTGCATTATAAGGTGAAGCAATTTGGAGGCGGCGCAAAACGAATAAAACACTCATGGCCCATAATTTCTCTCCCGGCTCCTTGTCTATTGAGGAAACCATCACAGAGACAAAAATCCTGACATGTCTTGTGTGGATGGAGTCTCTCTTATTGGGGGGACCAATAACAGGGTGGAATGAACCCCAGCTTTGGCTACACACTCTCTGTTGCCGTATCTCCCCCAGTGTGCACCTCGGCCAGATCCCTCTGTGGAGCAGGGCAGGGGAGACACCCCGCTGAGCTGGTATTGCACCCGTGATTCTCCTCAGGCGTGCATGCTATTATGGTACCAGATGGTCAAGGTAAGTGGGCACGGGTCCCGAGCAAGAGCTATAGACTGTGGCCTGCTCAGTGTGATTGCATTCTTTTGGAATTAATGAGGATTTCCTGATGCAGGGTATATGCAATGGCTGGCACTTGGAAAGAGGGGCATATTCGTGTGATGCCCGCAATGCATGCAATGGATGATCCGCACTGGAGGGCAACACTTTCTTTGGGAGCTTGGCCTGGTATCCCACAATGAACCATACAACCATTTTGAATGAACTCTAAGCGACACTGCTTGAACTGCTCTGCCATCTTGCCTTGAGATCCTACTGGGGCACTTCTAAATTCACACCGCAATGGCTTATGTAAGGTTCAGTGGATGGAACATGAATGCCGTGGCTTGATTCCAAGAGTAATAGTGGGAAGAAAATGCGTGATTGACTAAATTAGTAATCATCAGTTTCCACTGCCAATTACGAGCCCTTCCGCCTGGCCAGTGGTAGGCAAACATTATTCAGAAATAAACATTGACCACATCATGACTTTTACCACTGGGCATTTGCCTCAACACTGGCTCTGCTTTTGGGTGCAACCATGGAAAATCTAGTTACTCCTATGCTAATCAGTGCAAAATACTAGTGTACTCCAAGTAGACAAAGATGTGGCTATCGACTCTACTTCACCATGGTTTATTGCTCACTGTATTGCTCAACTGCTCAGTAGAGAAGGAACAACAGACCCCCCAAGTGCTGGATTACTCAGCTTCTTGAGTAAATCAGGCACTTTATAGTGAAGAGTCAATGGGAACCTTGGACTCAGATGCAGAATGTGTCGTCGGCATATCAATGAGAAGCTCTCCCTCGCCTACAGATAGATGAGAAATACCACCCTCATAAGGCACCTTCCTGTCCTGATCTGATGCATGGTGTCTTACTCAAGGTGAGGAAAATTAACAAACTGCAATGAGCAGGACACTTAGATGGTGATTAAGGAAATTATGACAGATGTCAACCAATAGCACAATTTCACACACGTCAATGAGGGGAGAGTTATTTCAACAATGAACAACTAGGCGATGGTCGTGGCTGAGTAGGACATGAGAATGGCCTCTCAGCGATGATTGAGGAACAAGAACATTGATTATGCTGGAGTAACATTTGGCAGGCGGGGTTCCCAGAAGGTGACAATGGCCCTGATCACATTGCTTAAAGACACCTCCACCTGAAAAATGCCCAGACTCCTATCATAGAGGGGGCTCTAGAGGGGGCTCACAGAGCCCCCAGACTGAAGTCACCAAAAGGTAAAAGACCTCTACTTAGCACAGGCTGTATGGTCAATTGTCAACGTAAAGAATCCATTATGAAGGCCAACAGATCAATCAGCAAATTTAAAACAGTCAAATTTAAGTTTCAGGTTTTCAGGGAATACCCTCCTGAAGTAGCCTGTGGTAGAAGGATCTTTGACCATCTGATGGGATTGCAACTGGTGCACAACTCCAGATGCCCCTTTGCATAATGCAGCATAGATTACACTTACAAATGCCCATGGGCATGCTGGACTACAACCGCCAATACAATCTTAATCCAGATGGACAAAAGGTCCTCGCCATGGCTCAGTAAGAAACTGTTGGTGACAAATGGATATCTGCTCTTGTCTGGATCCTTTGAAACACATTTGTTCCTTCTAGGTGCTATATCTGCATGTTGAACAGCAGCTGGTCTTGGCAGCTTTCAGCTGAGAACCTGTATTCCCCTGATCTCCCCAGTTTACTGTTTTAAATAAAGTATGTGTGCATTTATTTTTTACATTTATTAAGCGCTAACCCCAGTGGCATCAAGAAACTGGTTACAGATTTGAGACCGATGGTTAAAGGAATCTGAAAATCTTATTCTTGTTCAATTACTTAGTAAATAGTAAGGTCTTGAGGCGTTTCCTGGAGGTTCAGTATGATCGTTTAGATCTGAAGTAGAATGGAAGTGAGTTCCAGTTTTTAGCAGCAGATACCAGGAAGCTGGAGCCCCCCGATTTGTTTCTTTGAATCTTGGAACAGTCAGTGTAGGCTGATCGCGTAGGTCTAATCGAATGGGATTAAGAGAACTTTTGTGACAGACATCTCGTGCTGTGTTTGCAAGACACTTGTGCATGATGGATACTGGCTTAAAGGAGAGTTCCGGGACTTTTTTTTTATTGTCCCTACGGTTCGGCCATGTGTTTTTTTTTTGAAAATCGATTTTATTAGGTTTCCTTTGTGCATTGCGTGATTACATTATTACATTGCATTTATTAATGTGAGTTAACATATAGAAAAGACCAAAAGCAACACACCCCTTACCCCTCCCTCCTTTTCCCTCCCCCCACCCCCCTTCAGTTCGAGCGTTCATGGCATGGGTAGTTACTTGCGCAGCGGGCTCTCTTAGCGATAGAGGCGTCAATGCATTGTGCGTGTGACACGCCAAAGTCATGCTGATCAAACGGGTTCAGTTCACAACCAGGTCCTTGGGCCATGGTCCCGTGTCCTTGAAGAGGAGGGGGATCCCTCAGCTCAACCACCAGGTCCTAGACCACTCGGCCGTATTTGTCAAAAAAGGGGAGCCAGATTTCCTCGATGTTGGACTTGGACTCATCAAGCAGGTGTGTGAGGAACTCCATGTCGTAGATGGCTCTTACTTTGGTCACCCAGGTTTTTTCCCCTGGCATTTTCGGGTGTTTCCATTTCTGTGCCAGGCAGCATCTAGCTGCTACCAGCATCACCTGGAGCATGTGGTCTTGAGTGCTATCCCGGTCCTCCCCGTTGCTAATCCCGAAAAGGAGGAGCCAAGGACAGGAAGCCCGTTCGATCCCATCCACCCCTTTGATCCAGGCCCGCACCCTGTCCCAGTATTTCTGAACCACTGGGCATCCCCACCACACGTGGATATAGTCACCTCTTTCTGTCTTACATTTCCAACAGTGTGGGTCATATCCTGGCCGCATTCTAGCTATCCTTTGCGGGGGGTAGTGCCATCTGTGTAGTATCTTGAGGGCCTGATGGCGATATTGGAGGGAGGATGTGGACCGATTAGCCCGTCTACACATCTCTGTCCACCTCTCGTCATCGATTTCCTCGCCTAGGTCCCTACCCCATTGCGTGCGTGCCGGTGGTGGGTCTCGGGGGATAGAGAATTGAAAGAGCTTGTATAGGCGAGAGATTGTCCCCTTAGAACCCTTTGCGGTCAGAAGGAGCTTTTCAAAGTCTGTGAGTTCCCTCCTGAGGGTATCGCCCCAAGATGGCTCGGTGAGGACACCCTTGAGCTGAAGATAACGAAACGGGGAGAGTGTACCTATTCCCAGGGCTTCCTCGAGGTCCTTTAAGGGGAGGAAGGAGCCCCCCACCCACAGTTGGCCGGTCCTACTAAGGCCCGCCTCGAACCACGTCTGGTAAGCTGCTGGTTCCGCTATTTTGGCCAGGAAAGGGGGGGCCCATATACAGCTCAGGGGGGCGGGCCATGTCGTGAGCCATCTGTAATAACCTCCCTCCTTCCATAGGGACCACAATACTTTCAGGATCGGGTGGTTCAAGACTGTTCTAGGGATCGTACTCCTTGGGACCCAGAGCCATTCCTCTAGTGTGACGGGCGCCAGGGGCCTATTATCCATGGCTACCCACTGTTTTTTCGTTCCCGGTGTGAAGTGATCAACCAGGATCCTCAACTGGGATGCCCTATAGTACGTCTCGAGGTCGGGGTAGCCCACCCCCCCATCCTCCTTGGTCCTAGTCAATACCTCGTACGAAATCCTGTGTTTTTTGCCCTGCCAGAGGAATCTAAGGAGGATTCGTTTTGTTTCATCGAAAAAGGCCTTAGGGACCCGCACCGGGAGCATTTGGAAGAGAAACAGGAATTTTGGGAGAATCACCATTTTTATGAGATTAAGGCGCGCCATCCATGAGAGACCCGTTCCCGCCCACCTTTCTATGTCTCTCCTGATTGCTGACCAGAGGGGGGGGAAGTTGGCCCCATACAGGTCTTCAAGGCTACGTGTGATTTGGACTCCCAAATAACGGAACCCCTCATCGTTCCGCTTGAAGGGGAGGCCCTCCACAAAGGCCACCTCTATGTCTGGCAGGTTCCCTCCCATAAATGCCACCGATTTGTCCAGGTTGACTTTGTACCCCGATAGTTCTCCATACCTTGTGAGGCCCTGCAGTAGCCGAGGGATTGTATGGGACGGTCTAGTAACGTAGAGCAGGGCGTCGTCCGCAAAGAGGCAGATTTTGCAGTGCATATCTCCCATCTGCACACCACTGATGGCCATGTCATTGCGGATCGAGATTGCCCACGGTTCCATCACCAATGCGTAGATTAACGGGGACAGGGGGCATCCCTGCCTCGTACCACGTTCAAGGGGAAATTCTCTAGATTCAATCCCATTTGCCACCACTCTGGCCGAAGGGGAGGAGTAGAGCGCGGATATCCATCCCAACCACCTTGGCCCCATCCCCACCGACATGAGAACCTCCCTCATGAAAGCCCAACTGACCCTGTCAAAGGCCTTCTCCGCGTCGAGAGCCAGTAGGAGTGTGCCTTCGTTCCTGGCCTCGGTTGTGGCTAGTATATGAAGTGTTTTCCTTAGATTATCGGAACCCTGTCTATTAAGGACAAATCCCGCCTGGTCTGGATGTATCAGGCGTGGGAGGGAATTTTCCAGTCTGGAGGCCAGGATCCTAGCAAAAATCTTGGCGTCTACGTTGAGAAGTGAGATGGGTCTGTAGGACCCACAGACCGCCCGGTCCTTACCAGGTTTGGGTATGACAGTGATGAGGGCCTGTAAGAAAGTCGGTGGGATTGTGTCGTTGCCCCTAATTTGATTAAACAATTTAGTCAGGGGCTTCACTAGGGTGGCTTGGGTCTGTTTATAAAAATCCGCTGTGTAGCCGTCAAGGCCTGGAGCTTTCCCGGCCTTCAGTCTCCTAATGGCTCCCTCAACCTCCTCCTCTAGGATTTCCCCCTCAAGGGCCTCTAAGTCTTGGTCGGTCAGTTTGGGGAGGGGATGTTCTGCCAGGTAGGAGGCAATATCCTCCTGTGATTCACCCACTTTCCTGGAATAGAGTTTGCTGTAGTAATCAGCAAAACATTCCGTCACTTCCTGCCGGTTCCCATGAATTCTGCCTTCCTCGTCGGCTAGCTGGGTAATCCCTCTCTCCGCTCTGCACCCCCTCGACCTCTGTGCCAGTAGAGTGCCTACCCTGTCGCCCTGTTCATAGTATCTCTGTCTGGTATATCGCATCCTCTTAACCACCTCACCTATGAGAACCGTGTGGAGCTCCTGTCTTTTGCCCTGCATCTCGTCCAATAGTGCCCTCCGGTCTACCCCCGGGACGCCCAGTCTGGCCCGCAGGATCTGTAACTCCGCTCGGAGTCTGCTCTCGATCAGGCCCCTCTTCCTTTTACGCCTCGAGCCCTCCGCTATGAGGAGACCTCTGAAGGTGGCCTTCCCCGCTTCCCATACCGTGGACATGTCCGTCTCCCCGGTGTCGTTTATCTCGAAGTAGGCCAGCATTTCTTGTTTCATGAAATCACGGAATACTGGGTCCCTGAGGAGCGTGTCGTTACACCGCCATCGAGCCGATCTCGGGGCGATGGGCAGGGACCAGTTAGCTACAAGTAGTTCGTGGTCCGACCATGTTATGGTCTCGACCTTTGGTTGGGTTACCGCCCCGTCCCCCTCCTCTGAGGCCAGCAGAAGGTCAATTCTGGTGTAGGTGCAGTGTGGGGGAGAAAAGAATGTGTAACCACCCTGGGCCGGGTACGCCTTGCGCCAAACGTCTACCCAGTAGTGATCCCTCAGGAGGTTTTGCAAAGCCAGGTTGTCCTTAGTGATCCCCTTGGGTGTCCCACCTCTGGCGGACCACCAATCCAGTTGGGGGTCGGCTATGAGATTAAAGTCCCCCCCGAGAATCATGGCCCCCTCGGCCCATTCATCCATGACGCCAAAGATCCGTGTGAGGAACTCTACTTGACCCGAGTTGGGTGCGTATACAGTGGCAAAAGTGACTCGTTGCCCCTCGCAAAGCCCCTTAACGCCTAGGAATCGACCCCCGAATCCTCTCTTGGTTTCCACCCCCGTGAGTTGGAGAGCCCTTCCCAGGAGAATGCCCACCCCCTCCTTCTTGGAGGTCGGATGTGAAGCCCAGTAATTGCTGCCGATATCTTTCCCCTTGATTCTGGACTCTCTCCCACGCTTGTAATGTGTTTCCTGTAGGAATAGGACCGTCAGGTGTTGTTTACGGAACATATTACCCGTGAGGGACCTTTTATTTTGAGAGTTTAGACCCTTGACATTCAACGTGCCCACCTTCCCTTCAATCATTGTCATCATTCCGGGCGTGCATTTTGAACCCCTCGTGGTGATTGAATTTTAGAGCCCATTGCCAAGCGTATTCCTGTGATTTGAACTGAATTTCCCCCTGAACCCCTCTAACTACCCCGTTGTCCCTCCTACACCCTTCCCCCTTATTCCAAACCCCCCTCCCTGTGCCTTCCCTCCCCCCGCCCCCCCCTTGAAACATAAGGCGTCCGTCCACTTTCCCCAACATATGTTGGGGTTGGTCAACGAACCACCAAGGACTCTAACCCCAGCCCCGGGGTTTTCGTGTGTTTGGAGAGTCCCAGATCGCAAACTTGATTCAGGTCGGCCCCTGCAGGCCTTCGGTAGACATGGCCGAGATAGAATTCCGGGACCCGGAGCCCCCCCCCGGCCACCAACCCATAACCCGAACCTCAGACATGGGGCAACACAAATAAACAGTTAACTTTTTAACAAAACGCTCTGCCGTCCCATAGTCCAGCGGGCTAAACACAGCGCCGCCGCGGCGTCCATTCAGGGCAGTTCGTGGGCCCAGGGCCTCCATCGCCCACACCCCGAATCATCTCTCACCTCGTGATTTTCTCCACCTCCAATCGAACGCTATTATCATGAATTTGGGTGGTCTTCCAGATTCGCCGACGGGTGTCTGGTTTTCCGAAACTTTCGGGACCCCTTGACCTTAGATTTCCCGCTGTGATTTCCTAGTCTGTCGGGGCCCCTGGGGGGGTCCCGTGGTCCTCCCTCCTGGGCGCCCGAGTGGCCCACCTGGTCGCTCACCAGATCCTCCGTGGCTCTCCGTATGTCTTCCTCCGACACCAGGTGGTGCTTCTCACCCAGCCACTCAAACTCCAGGTAGAAGGGGTGCCCCCATCGGTATCGAACCCCTTTTCCCTGCAACCATCTTGTAAGTGTGCCACATTTCCTCCTCATTGACAGGGTTAGGGCCGATAGATCTTGAAAGATGGATACCTTCGAGTCGCCGTACTGTATGATGCCAAGATGTCTCGCCTTCTCCAGGATTCTGACCTTGTCCCTGTAGTAGTGCAGCCGAACCAGGACCGAGCGTGGGCCTCTGCCTCCCCCCCCTGCTCGGTGCACCCTGTCGAAATTGATCGTCCCCACGCCCTCTGTACCCAGGGCGATCCTCACGATGTCGTGCACTTTGCCTTCGAGACCTTGTATGGACTCGCCCTCGGATTCCACCAGGCCAAAAATTCGGAGGTTGTTCCTCCTCTCCCTGTTCTCCATGTCATCAACCTTAAGCCGAAGCTCTTCTTCACGCCTTTCCATGTCTCGGAGTCTCATGTCCATTTGGGTTTCGAGGAGTGTTACTGAGAGTTGATTATTTTCGACACCCTCCACACGGTCTTCTAGGGTGGTGACTTTGGTGGTGAGGTCGGCCAGTTTGGCCCCCATGTCTGTCCTCATCCCTCGTATCTCCTCCAGAATCGTTTGGATGTTGTTCTGGATAGCCCCCAGGTCTGGGGGTGGGGGAGTGGGGCTACCGGTGGCCATGGCACTTTCTTTGGCAACGAACTGGTATTTCTGCAGGTTTTCTTTCCAGTGCATGGAAGGTTCGTGCCGGCCACTTATCAGCGGGCACCGCCTTTTCGTCGACTGGGGAGCCAGGAAGGGGCGGTTGAGTCCTTTAGTGGAGGGTTCCCGGCAAGTCAACTGGGGGGTCCCCAAGGTCTTACAGCGCTGTCGGTGTATTCCACGTGATCCTTGGTGTCCTTGGTGCCCTTATTCCGGCCCCGTCGTTGCTCCGCGGGTGAGTGGGTGGCCCTCAACAGATCGAGTTCTGAGGCCTTGGAGGGGGCTGGTGGACTCGGGCCTCCCCGTGACCAGGTGTGTCTCTTTAGGCGTGGGGCCCCCGAGCACCGCGGGCCATCTCGGCGAGTGTTGTGATGGTGGGGGGGCGCGCTCCCGCGTCGGCCCTCTTGCAGTACCGTAGCTCCCAGGACCGGCAGATGGTCTTTTCCAGGTCGGGCTTCGGGTATCAGAAGCGCCTGGGCGCAGAAGGCCGCCCCGGCGTGCGCTCCCTGGGCGAGCGTACGGCTTTCCTCGGATCGGGGCCCTGGGTCAAACGGTGGGCCGTGGAAGATATCCAGGGGAGGAAGCGCCGTGGGCCCTCCTTCTCGGGCCTATTCGTGGGCGGCGCGGCTCGCGCTGCTTCGTGCGTTGCTCCGCGCCAGGTCGTGGGGGAGGGGCAGCTGATGCCGCCTCGGTCCGTGTAACTCCTCACAGGAGCGTCGGATCGGGACCAGAGTTGGGTCCAGGTGGGGGCCACAGGCTCCAACGTCTTTTGGTGGGGGTCTCGTAGCATGGGACCCTCGTTCCGCCGGTAAATCGCAGTTCACCCGGGGCTGGGTGCGGAGCTCGACGTTCAGGCGTCCATCCTGCCCGCGCCCCCTGGTGGCCTCCGGCCATGTGTTTTTAAGCATAACTCGGTAGATCGTAGAAAACTTTCCTATGGACCTTACCCGACTTTTCGTCCATTAACGCACTCGAAATCAGCCGCCATTTTCTGATAATCCTATCATTTCCCCCCATCGCCCTGGCTCACCTGCTTTTGCGGCACTAAATCAAATCCCCCGCCCCTGAGCCTGACATCAGCAGACGCGTACCGCCCATTTCCCAACGCCAAAGCACGTTTCGTGTCAACAATCGCTGCGCCTCAGCTAATGAACTGTCGCCATGGAAATGGCAGGACGCCTCTTTCCTCAATAAGTATAAACACACCGTTTCACAACACACAGCAGCAGATTTTCGATTCCATTACTCTCTGTGTGTTACTTTGAGTATTCTGTGACTCGTTTCTGTGCTCTGGTCAGCTACCTTCGTTGATTGTAGCCCGTGTGAACAGATACCAGTACCACCGCTATAAATTATTTTACTTTCTTTACCACACAATGGCTACAATAATGCCGTATATGTACGAGCCCGAGTACACCGAGGAAGAACTACTGGAAAGGCAAGCACGCGAAAACGATGGGGATTCGGACGGCAGTTGGGAGGACCAGTCAACGGATGAAGAGCCTGGACCATGTCGCATGGACGGCGTCTCCACCTGGTGCACGTGCAATCGGTGCGAGCTAATGCCAACTGAGGAGGAGAACTGCTGCTGCCGTGAAAATTCTGGGTGCTTGGCCTACATTTCGGAAGGCGAGCCAAGTCCGCAATGCATCACCGAGCTGCCAGAGTTCAGGGAAGCCTGCCTCTCACGGACAGTGTTGAGGATGATGATGGTGCTTATGCACGAACTTTGCGGCACTGTTCGTCCGCGTAATCCGAGTAACGAGTAAGTATACTCTGGTTGTGATGTCAGTGATGCCACTACTATTTCATGGTCGTCTCATCATTCGAATGCATGTAAATTGGTTCCATGTTGTGCATTTTCTAGATAGAATTTTTTTCAAAGCAGAATGACATTTTTTACCTGAATCGACAGTGATAAGAAAGTTGTCATTTTAATACAGTTTGCATCTTTCATTTTCACAGGTGGTACAGGCTGGTGGCCTATCGTTGCTTCACTTGGTGGCTTCACGGGAGGCTCGGACACCGCGTTCGGAGAGTAATACCTGCCTGTGCGGTACTTTCCATTAGACAACATTTCCCCAGCGACAGTGGACAATACCGCGGATTTTCCCTGGATGTGCTGCAACCGCAACTTTACAATGTGTAATGTTTATTATTTATGTTCAATTGAAAATAAGATCTAAAATAAAACCCAACATATATTTTAACAATGGTTGTTTTGATTTTTTAAATGAATCTAGTGTGTCTCCATTGAATAGTCTTCCTGTGCCTTGTCTTGTCACACCACATGTCTCCGGCCAGCATCCTCCCTCACGCTGGCCGCCCACCTTCAATCCACATAACCGTTGAACCCATATGCAGCAGACATACATATGTTATTTTGCGGGTTGGCATCAAGCCTCCCGGCCTTGCCTCCGACCCCAAAAATACTTACCACACCACTTTGTTCAAGCGTTGGCAATAAAAGGAAGGCCGTTGGATTTTATTGATACAAAACATGGTTATAGGTAAATAATCAATACGGTTGATCATAATAAATAATCCTTTTGGGCACCGGGTACAGAGATGACCCCCTCTGGCCCGTGCCGCCTTGCCACCACAGGCCAGCCTGCTGCTGACTAACTGCCTAGGCATCCAGGGTCTCCAGGGTGAACTGCACCCATATATTCTCCTGGGAGGGTGAGGTATTTATAAACTCACCCCCCTGCCTTCCATGTACTAGATCCTGCAGCCTGCCTCTTACATGCAGTTAGATGGCCTCTCCTTGGGGAGGCCCTGCGGCAAACGAGTCTTGTCTGCACGACCACCGCCCCAATCCACCCCCCGCCCTATCAAAGGCAGTTCGCACCGGGGTACTTGTGCTGGCAAGTGGAGCTGTCAGGGAGCGATAAAGGCCAAGAGGTGCCAAAGACCGTGTACACTTAAAAGTGGTCTATAGAGCATGGGTTGTTGTTCCCATGTCTACCGCCAGACCCCGTGTCTCCTGCCAAGCATCCCCCCTCACGCTGGACGGCCCCCTGCAAACCGCATAATGCCACGACATATACACGTCATTCATTCACAAACACACCCCTGTTTCGAATTCTTTATAACCCACTTCATATTTCTAATGAGAACTTCTTTGCACTTTGCTAGTCAACCCGTGAAGGTGCTGGTTATCTGCTCTTCGTCTCTGTGAACTTCCGTGACCACTTCGAGGAAACTCGTCAGTTTGCAACCTGTGAACGACAAGAAACTACTCTGATCCCTGCATCTAACTGTTTGCTCGTCAAGGTAAGGCCATGTACCATACTCATTTTGCGTCCAATTTCTTTTCGTTCAAGACAGTACATGCAAGGAACTAGTCACATGTTCTGAGTTTAGTCAAATTATTTTTCTATTTTTTTAAAGTTATTCAAATACTTATCCACATGTGAATAACGTGTATAGTTCCAAGAACCAAAACATACCTTGCATTGAACCTTTTATGTGTCATTTAATTTTTTAACACATTGGTATTCATAGAGAATTGTTGATCTTTACTTTTCAGAACTTTCCACAATGCCTGCCTGTTCCATTGGCGGTTGCCCTTCGAAGACCCATAATAAATCTGAAGGTACTATAATGCATGTTTTCCCTAAGACAATAGATCAGATAAGAGAATGGGTCCGATATTGCGGATATCCACCCTCTGAGCTTGAAAGTAGAGTCCTAGAAGTCTTTGCGGACAAGAGGGGTGATCGATACCGCATCTGCAGCAGGCACTTTACCTCTGACATGTACTCCACATCATTGCTAATAAAGAAGAACACACCGCGAGCGAGGCGAAAATTGCTCTCAACCGCTATTCCCACTCTATTCGTCCACATCCCTCCACTGGTGAGTCAAGTTTACGTATTTATCTCTCGGCCTTGCGGTAGTGTGTAGCATTAGCTAACAATAATTTCCCCATTTATGTATCCACTCAATATGAAGGCGGAAGATTCTCCATCCGTGTCGTTATTGCAGTCATCAGCCACTTCAAGCGCCTATCGGGTAATCTTACTTGGCTATTCTGCCACTGACTTGTTTTAGGCATGTAAATCAATAGTTTTAATTTATCGTGTAATTATTTTACCTAATGGTACACCCTTGTACTCGTCCTCTAGTCTTTGTTTTCAGTTATAATTATTGTTATCCAAAATAATTCAAGTACTGTCTTTCAGGGAGATGCTGAGGAGTCCAACGTATTGACGACTACCGTTGATGTCACTCAGATGCTCGAGGTACGTTTCAGGACAGTTCCATCGATGGAGATCATCAGATCTTGCATTCTTGTAGCGTGATTGTTACACACAATGTTTCTTTCGTTTTTAGCCATTGATATGTCCTTCTGTCGTCGCCCTCCTATGTGTCTTCTTTTTTCAATATTGTGTTCATTACTAATGAAAGTCCTATGTTTCAGGGAGTCGATGGAGCATTAGTCCAAGAAGAAGGGGGAGCGTGCAGTTACGGGTCGGCGCAACAGCTTGCAGAAGTGTGCACCGCAGTTACATCGTCCCTTGATGTTCTTATGCATTTCGAGGTATGGATACTGACAGTTCGATGAAGCGAAATCATATGACGTGATTACATCCGCTATACTTCCTTCTTTATTAACGCAAGTACTATGTTTCAGGGAGATGACGGAGCTTCTTCTACAAGAACATCACCCCTAGTAGTTGATGCAGATTTCTGGGTGGTGACACTTCCAACGATCGAGCAAATCGAATCATATTTAGATATCCATTATTTATTTTAGACAACTGATCATTTGTGCAGGTCTATTTAGATGAGCCGTTCACGCCTGCACAAACTTTCTGTTCTTTTTATCAAAATAGAAAACCATACTAATGCAATTACTGTGTTTCAGGGAGTCACTGAAGCATCATCTTCAATAATATCATCAATGGAAGTCTATGAGGAGCCCGAGGTATGGATCTTGACAGTTCCATCTAACTAGATCAACAATGCGTGAATAATTGTCGTTTGAATGTTCTACACAAAGCGTTCATTCGTGTTTTGCTATTGAGATGTACGTGGGTATTGGTCCCCAAGTACATTTTGTGTTTTCGATATTATTATACATACTAATGAAAGTTCTATGTTTCAGGGAGTCCATGGAGCGTCAGTGCGTGATGGATGTGCTTATCAGGAAAACATAGTCGTTGCAGCGCAAGAGGAAGTGGAGACATGCACACACGAGTCGGAGCAACAGAGTCCTGATGTTGAAGTTCGAAGCAAGAAAGTTTCAAAGAAAAGAAAGCAAAAGAAGGTTAGTGTCCTGGTCACTATATTATGTTGTTTTTCACTGTTAATAGTTCAATACTGTAAGTTGTGTTTAAACTGAACACCCCTTTTCCAATCTGTCCTCTAGTTGCGAGTGGGTGTACGAACTAGATCTACACAGACAGTGAAGCGAACGAGAGATGTTGCTTGTCAAACCTTTTGGCAGGGACTTGAGACTGGAGAAGCATCGTGCCAATGGGAAGAATATGAAGTGATTGACAACGGAGCTATACCACCACCAGCCATTGATAGTGAATGTCCTCCTGGTAGTTCGGATGCAGTTGGAGATCAATTCACAGAATCCACACCCGCAAAAACTAAGACCGCGAGAAAGTTGAAGAAATTGTTTTATTCACCCATCGCCGGAGAAGGAACAGATGTTGCAATGGAAGAGAATGAAGTAGACGACAATGAAACACCATCAATATCACTGAACATAGCGGAAGACGATATCAGAGATTCTACCTTTCATGTGAGTGACATGTCCTCAACGTTACAGGCCGAACCAGCTGGGATGCAGAGTGACAGTATAAGGAAAGAGGCCAAATTCATTGTATTCGATAGTTGTTTGATTGATATTATTATTCGGATTAAATGTGGGCATTTGGTAGGTGGGGAAGTATGTGGGGAGCCATTGATTAATGTGACTCGTGCAATTCGAGGCACTAACCTTAAAATACATGCCACCTGTACAAAATATCATCCTTTCACATGGTCTGCACAACCTATGCTGGGACAACTGCCAGCAGGCAATCTACTTTGTGCAGCGGCTGCACTTTTTAGTGGTTCAAGTTTTAAAAAATTAGAGTCTTTCTTTCAGTTTGTGGGAATCCATTTCATTGCGAAAACTCAGTTCTACAAATACCAAACCGATTATCTATTTCCAGCCATTAGCGAAGCTTGGAGAATGGAAAAAATGTCTATTGATAGTACATTCGCGGGCAAACGGTTCAGGCTAGCCGGTGATGGACAGTGCGACAGCCCAGGATTTTCAGCCAAGTACTGCACCTACCACTTTCAGGACATGGAAAGTAAGAAAATTGTGAGTTTGGTGGTCGTGCAGGTGTCACAAAGTACATCCTCAGTGGCCATGGAGAAAGTTGGCTTTGTAGCATCATTGCAAGAACTACAATCGCGGGGAATGGTGATCGACCTGATAGCCACGGACAGACACGTTTCAATTGCCAAGACAATGAGAGAACAGTACAAAAATATAAATCACCAATTTGACGTTTGGCATCTTGCAAAATCAATCAATAAAAACTTGTCGGCTGCAGGTAAAAAAAAAGAATTGCAAGATATTTCACAGTGGTCCAAGTCAATCAGCAACCATCTTTGGTGGAGCTCAAAAACATGTGGAGGGTCGTTGGAAATTCTACTGAAAAAATGGCGGTCAGTAATGCCACACTGTACAAACGTTCACCGATGGAACACGAACCAACATTTCCACAATTGTGAACATGGCCATTAGTCCACAGAGGAGGCACGGAAGAAGAAGTGGTTGATTCCTTCATCACCCACTCACAAAGCCATTGAAAAGATTGTATTTGATAAAACTATAACAAAAGCTTTGAGGGGACTCACGGAATTCTGCCACACAGGAGATTTGGAGGTGTTCCACAATATGTGCCTCAAGTACAGGCCAAAATGATTGCATTTTGGCATGGAGGGCATGATAAATCGGACTCTTTTAGCGGTCTTGGCACATAACCATAATGTTGGCCGTCAACAAAGTAGGACGACCGGAACTTTAGGGACGCTTCGCTACAATAAGGCCTTCACTAAAAGAAGTAAACAATGGGTGATCAAACCAGTGTTTGAGGATATGCAATATGAGTTTATTGAGAAACTTATTGTTGACGTCCTAGATAGGCACATAAATGGAGTTGTGAACGAACCTGTGCAGGGGACAACTGCATTGCCACCCAACATTGCCTCTGTTCCATGTCCACCTAAAGAAGAACTCATTGAGAAATACACATCACGGTTTAAATGATTGTAATTTGATTGTCTGTTCTCTCGAGTCTCCTCATGTCGCAGGCCCATTGAATATGTGTATCTATCCAACCTTGTTCATTTGCGCATTAAATTAAACCAAACAGTAATATAAATCATTTTTCAAAAAATATAGAGTGTCTCCGTATTTATGGTTCTGTGGTGCTGCAAAGCACGCAGACAAAATGCAAAGATGGAGTGTAAATTTCAGGTCCTGTGAGAATGCCTTACACTGAATGTAGCTAACTAGGAATGTGTGCTCGTTCAAAGTGAAGGTCAGCTGCTTTGATTTTTTCTCGGGTGCCAGAATGGCCCACGACCCAGTATAAGGTTCTATTGTATTTTGACCTTGACAGGCCGGGACCACGTAAGAAACGATAATGAATATAATTTCAGAAACGAAAGCCATTTCATGTTTGTTCATTAGAAGAAATAACGTCGGCATAGAAGGAGTGGTATTTCGGGGCTGCCCTACGCACAGACACAATGGAAAATGCAAATATAATGTAAGTAACTCTTTAGATGAGTTTATACCGCAATTTAATTACTATACAGTAGCTTTAAAGACGGGTTAAGTTGTACTTGTTCGTTCTATGTGGCATATTGTTTTGTACCGCGCACTATCTTGGGGAGAACCGTCTACTTTTACGGAAGCACCTCAAAACCTTTGCTTCTGCTTTCTCTCTCCCTCTCCCCTGCTACAACTGGTCCACTGTCTGCGATCTCGGTCCTGGGCCCTTCCACTCTCCACCTGCACTCCCTGTCAACCCCTGCACTGAGGGACTGTCTCAGTATCCTACAGCCCCCCCTTGACGTTTAAAACCCAGTTGCACTGTCCTAGCTATGAAATAATTTCCCGACCGAATATATAAAATGAATAATTTTAATAAAGATCTGATGGTGAGACTAATTTCATTGTTTATGTTTTTCAAACAGGTACATCATGCATTACTGCATGTGTCACGAGTACCAGACACCGGCGGATGGCTTTTTTAACTGCCAGTTGCTTCTCCGCGTGAACAACGTTACCACCCTGACCATTTTATGGGACGATCGCCAAGTACAAGTATGCCCTTACGCGGTACTAACGGCTAGATGCAACATACAGACCGTTGTGGTGGCCTAGTGCCTCGTTGTTGGAACAGCCATGCGATTATCAGTGCGACCGAAGAGCTTATTTTATCGTAAACCAACACCCTGTTTACTGCACACGAACATCGCTTGCCTCAAGACGAACTATTTTGGATCGAGAGCAAATAAAAATGAAAATCGCTGAATATTCTCTAAACATTTGATGTCCAATAAATGTACTTTGCCAAATGTACAATCTTGCAGTTTGCTTTTAAACCACAGTTTCATATTCCGAATTGTGGCGCTGTATTGTGAGATGATCTAAGACCCTGTGTACAGCAAAGGAACATCGCGTGCCTCAAAACGAACTTTTTGGAACGTGAGCAAATAAAAAAGAAAATCGCTGAATATTCTCTAAACATTTGATGTCAAATAAATGTACTTTACCAAATTTACAATCTTGCGGTTTGATTTAAAAGTACAGTTTCATATTGCGAATTGTGGCGCGCTGTGTTGTGTGAGCTGATCTGTGTTGATTTCCGGGTTCTGTGTGGAGTCGCGTAGAAGACGCCTGGGCGCGTTTGCCTACGCAGCACAGTCACGTCACGGATAGAGGCGGGGAATATGAATGTTTTGATAAAGTCTGTTTCAGGGGCGGGGGATTTGATTTAGTGCCGCAAAAGCAGGTGAGCCAGGGCGATGCGGCAAGTGATAGGATTATCAGAAAATGGCGGCTGATTTCGAGTGCGTTAATGGACGAAAAGTCGGGTAAGGTCCATAGGAAAGTTTTCTACGATCGACCGAGTTATGCTTAAAAACACATGGCCGAACCGTAGGGACAATAAAAAAAAAGTCCCGGAACTCTCCTTTAAAGATGATGCCCTCCCGATTTGGAAGCCAATGTACTAGATGTGATCACGCTTGGAGATGTTGAGAGCTGCTCTGAGGGTATAGTTCTGAATAGTTTGTAGGTCTTTGATGTTGTGAGAGGAGGTCCCAGCAAAAAGGGTGTTGAAGTAGCCTAGGCTGGATCCTGTAAGTGCTATGGTTATGGAGATGCAATGTTCTGCAGACAGGAACGATCTGCAAGCGTTGATTAAATTGGAAGTGTGGGCAGCCGAATTGGCGATAGCATTGACCTGTCTGGTGAGGGAGAGAGTGGAATCCAGGTAAACACCTAAAGGTTTCACACTGCAGAAGCCCTCAATGATGATGGATTTATAGGCAGGGCAGAGTTTCTTGAGCATGGAGTGGGAACCTACAGTATAGGTGTGACCATGGCTCTCTAGCAGTCACCCCAATTATCAGCAGAGAACACTTGGGCCCATCAAAGACTCCCCGCCACAAGAACGGAAGACTCAGCTAGGGGGCAAAGTTACTGTAGTTAATTAGCAAATCAAATGGCAGGGATCACAGCAGAAAAACAACTACCCTCCGGAGCTGTCGTCTTCTAAGCATGTGTCTGCCGGTTTTATTCCAGTGTGAAGTCACAAAACCAGGTTCCATCCCAGAAAACTAACACACATTTACATTGGTCAATTTGGATTGATACATATGGGAGCTATATGGGTTAGTTCTACTATTGGATAGCCATATCTAGCGGCTCCTCCTAGGACCACCTTTACTAGTATCAATCTAGAATGTTGCAGGGTTGCAGAGAGATCATTGGCCCTTGCAACACAAGAAAGGTGAATCTGGATTGGTCAGTGCGTGTCCTCCCATCCTTGGGACCCTGGCCAGTTACCAGACTGAGTGTACCATTTCAAGGCAATGGGAATGAACATGGAGGCGTGAAGTTGTCCCTAATGTTGATATGTCTGATCAGCTAAACCTGGAAGAGTGGTTTCAGGTAGCAGCTTGTGGGCAACACTTGTAGCTTTCTTCCCCCTCTGGTTCGATGGGAAAAGTCCTCTTCGTCTACCTTGGTTGACTGGGCATTGTCATGTTCGGCTGGGTTACATGTGTGGAGATCACAGAATTAAGCTGTCCTGCTTGTAATTATGAGGATTTTAGCCTGATTTTCAGCAGGTGCTTCATTTTCTTGGTAAATGGAACTTTCTGTCTCCACTTGTCCTTGGCTGAGTGCCTTGTTTCTGCTCGCCTCTGGCTGCGGCAATCATGTCAGCTTCTCCATGTACTTGAAGCTTGTCTCTCCTTTGCCACTCATGTCAGAGACCTATAGCTTCCATATAATTCCCTATGGCTTCTCTATTTTAGTAGCAGTCAAGCATGTCCAAGCTAAAGATATGAACTCTTTGCATCTTACGTTTTCAGCATTGGCGAAAGATATGAGTATAAATATATGTATGTGTATCTGTCCTCTACCTATGTGAGTCATATGCTTGTGCTCCGTGCCTATATGCAATAAACTAGTGCATTTTCGTGTAACTTCATGAATGGATGAATATGTACTTCATGTATAATACGGCTACATTGTGATGTCAGTGATGATGTCATTGATTTCTGGCTTGGCAGTCAGTCGACTTGCTCAATCAATGTAATTTCCATGTTGTCCAAATCATAGATTGGGTATGGTCTGAACGTCTGTCTGAGTGAATAACGCTACACACACCTGCGATACATCGAGGATCGCAGTGATGGGCCTAAAAGTGAGGCACATCTGTTGTTTCTCTGCCTTTGTGTTGAGCATCATGTGGAGGCATGAGGGTCAGATTTGGCTCCCCATCTACACTACTAATAGTATCTCCATATTTTCATCTTTAAGACAGAGCTGATGGGAGGACATCCATGTCCGGATGTTGTGATAGATGGAGTGGAGGTTACGCAAGTCAGTGTCATAGTCCCCTGTGAGGGGTAGCAGGACCTGCATATCATCTGCATAGTTTGTGCAGGTGATTCCTTCGCTATTAAGCAGGTCAAATAATGGCTTGTAAAGTGTTGGGAAAACACAGGAGCTTGGTGGGACCCCACATGTGACTGGGGCTTTAGAGGCTGCCGCATAGGTTGAGAACACCCTCAAGGTTCTTTCAGATAGGAAGGATGCTATCCAGGCGATAGCATCAGGTGTGAAGTGTGCTGCTGAGGCCAGATGTTGGCACACGATTTGGCGGTCCACCAAATCAAAGGCCGTGGACAAGTCAAGTAGCAAGAAGAGTGCTGGTTTGCCAGCATCTTTGATGTCGTCTAGTTGTATCTTTTAGTAGCCCATAGAAAGAAATGGTGGCTGTGTACCTGCTCCTATGCATAAACTACTCAAGTAAATATTCATAGAGTATCAATTAATTACTGATGCAAAGAGTGCAACATATGGGAACTGTCATGCAGCTTCGGGGCTTAAATAATTCTTGCAATTACACCACAATCAGGTACAAATCAACCCAGCACCTTCTTACACGCTCTCTTGAGAGTCTCAACCACTGTTCTGTGGAATGGCTCTCCCCCTGGCACCCAACTAACCCGATCGGAACCTTTTTATACCTTTAATGAGTACGCTTAATCTCTTGCTCACTCCTCTGCTATCTCTTTCTCATCCCCCCTTTCCTGATCCCATGTAGGGAATCAACTTCTGAGTTTCATCCAGAGCTGAAGGCTCCTGTCGAAAGAGCATGGGTGTGCATGTCAGAATCCCTTATTACATGATCGGGCTGTGTGGCATTGGTCTGTGCTGTTAGCTGAGTGGGTCCTCCTTAAACTTCACTCAACTTTCATCATAGGGTTTGCCTGATTAGTTTGCTGACATGGCTTACCAGCAGTGACTTGCTAGACCCTCCTTCTCCCCCCTACGATTTTGGGAGCTTAAATCATTCAGCTTAGGGCATGCACTCCTGCAACTTCTCTCTCTCTCTCTCTCTCTCTCTCTCTCTCTCTCTCTCTCTCTCTCTCTCTCTCTCTCTCTCTCTCTCTCTTATTCCTCTAAAGATTGTGATTATCTGCAGATGGGAATGGGTCATGGCTGTCACGTTCCTCATTCCCCCTATGATTTGTGATCCTTGTCACAGGTCATGTCATCTTGTCATGCCTGGGGCCTCTCCACCCAGATGGCTTGGTCCCTCCAGAAGCTTATACTGATGTAGGGCAGATTTCTTCTGCTTTCGGGATGCCTCAATGTTGAAGCAGGAGGTATGCCCAGAGGTGGGTCCCTTGCTCGCTGCGCCACAGGGAACCAGGCTGCACCTCACTGAGGAGGTCCAACAAGGCCAAAACATGTCTGGGGTTGCTTGGTTTTCTGTGCAGAGGGGACCTGGCCTAGCAGTTCGGGCTTGGCTGCTACCTCCGGTGGCGGCAGCTGCTGACTGATTTGCACATGGCTGGTCCCCTTTTGCAATGGCGCAGACGGGCTAAAAAATGGTGTTGTGGAAGGTTGCCCAGAGCAATTGCCAGTGGTTTAGATTCATTCGAAACCTTCCACCCATCACTTTTGTGGTCAGTTTGTTTCTCCTTGTGAGAGAGGGTATGCCCAGACGTGGGTCCCTTGTTCGCTGCGCCACAGGGAACCAGGCTGCACCTCACTGAGGAGGTCCAACAAGGCTGAAACATGTCTGGGGTTGCTTGGTTTTCTGTGCAGAGGGGACCTGGCCTAGCAGTTCGGGCTTGGCTGCTACCTTCGGTGGCAGCAGCTGCTGACTGATTTGCACATGGCTGGTCCCCTTTTGCAATGGCGCAGACGGGCTAAAAAACGGTGTTGTGGAAGGTTGCCCAGAGCAATTGCCAGTGGTTTAGATTCATTCGAAACCTTCCACCCATCACTTTTGTGGTCAGTTTGTTTCTCCTTGTGAGAGAGGGTATGCCCAGACGTGGGTCCCTTGTTCGCTGCGCCACAGGGAACAAGGCTGCACCTCACTGAGGAGGTCCAACAAGGCCGAAACATGTCTGGGGTTGCTTGGTTTTCTGTGCAGAGGGGACCTGGCCTAGCAGTTCGGGCTGGGCTGCTACCTTCGGTGGCAGCAGCTGCTGACTGATTTGCACATGGCTGGTCCCCTTTTGCAATGGCGCAGACGGGCTAAAAAACGGTGGTGTGGAAGGTTGCCCAGAGCAATTGCCAGTGGTTTAGATTCATTCGAAACCTTCCACCCATCACTTTTGTGGTCAGTTTGTTTCTCCTTGTGAGAGAGGGTATGCCCAGACGTGGGTCCCTTGCTCGCTGTGCCACAGGGAACCAGGCTGCACCTCACTGAGGAGGTCCAACCAGGCCGAAACATGTCTGGGGTTGCTTGGTTTTCTGTGCAGAGGGGACCTGGCCTAGCAGTTCGGACTGGGCTGCTACCTTCGGTGGCGGCAGCTGCTGACTGATTTGCACATGGCTGGTCCCCTTTTGCAATGGTGCAGACGGGCTAAAAAACGGTGTTGTGGAAGGTTGCCCAGAGCAATTGCCAGTGGTTTAGATTCCTTCGAAACCTTCCACCCATCACTTTTGTGGTCAGTTTGTTTCTCCTTGTGAGAGAGGGCATGCCCAGACATGGGTCCCTTGCTCGCTGCGCTACAGGGAACCAGGCTGCACCTCACAAAGGAGGTCCAACAAGGCTGAAACATGTCTGGGGTTGCTTGGTTTTCTGTGCAGAGGGGACCTGGCCTAGCAGTTCGGGCTGGGCTGCTACCTCCGGTGGCGGCAGCTGCTGACTGATTTGCACATGGCTGGTCCCCTTTTACAATGGTGCAGACGGGCTAAAAAATGGTGGTGTGGAAGGTTTCCCAGAGCAATTGCCAGTGGTTTAGATTCATTCGAAACCTTCCACCCATCACTTTTGTGGTCAGTTTGTTTCTCCTTGGGAGAGAGGGTATGCCCAGACGTGGGTCCCTTGCTCGCTGCGCCACAGGGAACCAGGCTGCACCTCACTGAGGAGGTCCAACAGGGGCGAAACATGTCTGGGGTTGCTTGGTTTTCTGTGCAGAGGGGACCTGGCCTAGCAGTTCGGACTGGGCTGCTACCTTCGATGGCGGCAGCTGCTGACTGATTTGCACATGGCTGGTCCTCTTTTGCAATGGCGCAGACGGGCTAAAAAACGGTGTTGTGGAAGGTTGCCCAGAGCAATTGCCAGTGGTTTAGATTAATTCGAAACCTTCCACCCATCACTTTTATGGTCAGTTTGTTTCTCCTTGTGAGAGAGGGCATGCCCAGACGTGTGTCCCTTGCTCGCTGCGCTACAGGGAACCAGGCTGCACCTCACAAAGGAGGTCCAACAAGGCTGAAACATGTCTGGGGTTGCTTGGTTTTCTGTGCAGAGAGGGCCTGGCCTAGCAGTTCGGGCTGGGCTGCTACCTCCGGTGGCGGCAGCTGCTGACTGATTTGCACATGGCTGGTCCCCTTTTGCAATGGCGCAGACGGGCTAAAAAACGGTGGTGTGGAAGGTTGCCCAGAGCAATTGCCAGTGGTTTAGATTCATTCGAAACCTTCCACCCATCACTTTTGTGGTCAGTTTGTTTCTCCTTGTGAGAGAGGGTATGCCCAGACGTGGGTCCCTTGCTCGCTGCGCCACAGGGAACCAGGCTGCACCTCACTGAGGAGGTCCAACAAGGCCGAAACATGTCTGGGGTTGCTTGGTTTTCTGTGCAGAGGGGACCTGGCCTAGCAGTTCGGGCTGGGCTGCTACCTTCGGTGGTGGCAGCTGCTGACTGATTTGCACATGGCTGGTCCCCGTTCGCAATGGCGCAGACGGGCTAAAAAACGGTGGTGTGGAAGGTTGCCCAGAGCAATTGCCAGTGGTTTAGATTCATTCGAAACCTTCCACCCATCACTTTTGCGGTCAGTTTGTTTCTCCTTGTGAGAGAGGGTATGCCCAGATGTGGGTCCCTTGCTCGCTGCGCCACAGGGAACCAGGCTGCACCTCACTGAGGAGGTCCAACAAGGCCGAAACATGTCTGGGGTTGCTTGGTTTTCTGTGCAGAGGGGACCTGGCCTAGCAGTTCGGGCTGGGCTGCTACCTTCGGTGGGGGCAGCTGCTGACTGATTTGCACATAGCTGGTCCCCTTTTGCAATGGCGCAGACGGGCTAAAAAACGGTGTAGTGGACGGTTGCCCCGAGCAATTGCCAGTGGTTTAGATTCATTCAAAACCTTCCACCCATCACTTTTGTGGTCAGTTTGTTTCTCCTTGTGAGAGAGGGCATGCCCATACATGGGTCCCTTGCTCGCTGCGCTACAGGGAACCAGGCTGCACCTCACAAAGGAGGTCCAACAAGGCCGAAACATGTCTGGGGTTGCTTGGTTTTCTGTGTAGAGGGGACCTGGCCTAGCAGTTCGGACTGGGCTGCTACCTTCGGTGGCGGCAGCTGCTGACTGATTTGCACATGGCTGGTCCCCTTTTGCAATGGTGCAGACGGGCTAAAAAACGGTGTTGTGGAAGGTTGCCCAGAGCAATTGCCAGTGGTTTAGATTCCTTCGAAACCTTCCACCCATCACTTTTGTGGTCAGTTTGTTTCTCCTTGTGAGAGAGGGCATGCCCAGACATGGGTCCCTTGCTCGCTGCGCTACAGGGAACCAGGCTGCACCTCACAAAGGAGGTCCAACAAGGCTGAAACATGTCTGGGGTTGCTTGGTTTTCTGTGCAGAGGGGACCTGGCCTAGCAGTTCGGGCTGGGCTGCTACCTCCGGTGGCGGCAGCTGCTGACTGATTTGCACATGGCGGGTCCCCTTTTACAATGGTGCAGACGGGCTAAAAAATGGTGGTGTGGAAGGTTTCCCAGAGCAATTGCCAGTGGTTTAGATTCATTCGAAACCTTCCACCCATCACTTTTGTGGTCAGTTTGTTTCTCCTTGTGAGAGAGGGTATGCCCAGACGTGGGTCCCTTGCTCGCTGCGCCACAGGGAACCAGGCTGCACCTCACTGAGGAGGTCCAACAGGGGCGAAACATGTCTGGGGTTGCTTGGTTTTCTGTGCAGAGGGGACCTGGCCTAGCAGTTCGGACTGGGCTGCTACCTTCGATGGCGGCAGCTGCTGACTGATTTGCACATGGCTGGTCCCCTTTTGCAATGGCGCAGACGGGCTAAAAAACGGTGTTGTGGAAGGTTGCCCAGAGCAATTGCCAGTGGTTTAGATTAATTCGAAACCTTCCACCCATCACTTTTATGGTCAGTTTGTTTCTCCTTGTGAGAGAGAGCATGCCCAGACGTGTGTCCCTTGCTCGCTGCGCTACAGGGAACCAGGCTGCACCTCACAAAGGAGGTCCAACAAGGCTGAAACATGTCTGGGGTTGCTTGGTTTTCTGTGCAGAGAGGGCCTGGCCTAGCAGTTCGGGCTGGGCTGCTACCTCCGGTGGCGGCAGCTGCTGACTGATTTGCACATGGCTGGTCCCCTTTTGCAATGGCGCAGACGGGCTAAAAAACGGTGGTGTGGAAGGTTGCCCAGAGCAATTGCCAGTGGTTTAGATTCATTCGAAACCTTCCACCCATCTCTTTTGTGGTTAGTTTGTTTCTCCTTGTGAGAGAGGGTATTCCCAGACGTGGGTCCCTTGCTCGCTGCGCCACAGGGAACCAGGCTGCACCTCACTGAGGAGGTCCAACAAGGCCGAAACATGTCTGGGGTTGCTTGGTTTTCTGTGCAGAGGGGACCTGGCCTAGCAGTTCGGGCTGGGCTGCTACCTTCGGTGGTGGCAGCTGCTGACTGATTTGCACATGGCTGGTCCCCGTTCGCAATGGCGCAGACGGGCTAAAAAACGGTGGTGTGGAAGGTTGCCCAGAGCAATTGCCAGTGGTTTAGATTCATTCGAAACCTTCCACCCATCACTTTTGCGGTCAGTTTGTTTCTCCTTGTGAGAGAGGGTATGCCCAGATGTGGGTCCCTTGCTCGCTGCGCCACAGGGAACCAGGCTGCACCTCACTGAGGAGGTCCAACAAGGCCGAAACATGTCTGGGGTTGCTTGGTTTTCTGTGCAGAGGGGACCTGGCCTAGCAGTTCGGGCTGGGCTGCTACCTTCGGTGGGGGCAGCTGCTGACTGATTTGCACATAGCTGGTCCCCTTTTGCAATGGCGCAGACGGGCTAAAAAACGGTGTAGTGGACGGTTGCCCCGAGCAATTGCCAGTGGTTTAGATTCATTCAAAACCTTCCACCCATCACTTTTGTGGTCAGTTTGTTTCTCCTTGTGAGAGAGGGCATGCCCATACATGGGTCCCTTGCTCGCTGCGCTACAGGGAACCAGGCTGCACCTCACAAAGGAGGTCCAACAAGGCCGAAACATGTCTGGGGTTGCTTGGTTTTCTGTGTAGAGGGGACCTGGCCTAGCAGTTCGGGCTGGGCTGCTAGCTTCGGTGGTGGCAGCTGCTGACTGATTTGCAAATGGCTGGTCCCCTTTTGCAATGGCGCAGACGGGCTAAAAAACGGTGGTGTGGAAGGTTGCCCAGAGCAATTGCCAGTGGTTTAGATTCATTCGAAACCTTCCACCCATCACTTTTGTGGTCAGTTTGTTTCTCCTTGTGAGAGAGGGTATGCCCAGACGTGGGTCCCTTGCTCGCTGCGCCACAGGGAACCAGGCTGCACCTCACTGAGGAGGTCCAACAAGGCCGAAATATGTCTGGGGTTGCTTGGTTTTCTGTGCAGAGGGGACCTGGTCTAGCAGTTCGGGCTGGGCTGCTACCTTCGGTGGTGGCAGCTGCTGACTGATTTGCACATGGCTGGTCCCCTTTTGCAATGGCGCAGACGGGCTAAAAAACGGTGGTGTGGAAGGTTGCCCAGAGCAATTGCCAGTGGTTTAGATTCATTCGAGGGGCGTGGCTAACTGCCATGTGAAGAGGACGTGCTCTGGGTGCGCTCCGTTCGATGCGACCAACATAAGCTGTTTTTCTACTTAAATTGTGAACCCCAGAAGCCCGCGGTCCCCCTCATCGAACGCTGCTACCTTCCAGCACCCGCAGGCTGTTTTTCCGAGCTCGAAGGTGTCCTGCTGAGACTGAGCGGCCGCACGGAAAGTCGCCGCGGACCTGAGCCAAAATGGCGGCTCCCTCGCACTAAGATACGCGGCAGCCCTTACACCAGAGCTGCACCCGGACCGCGGCGCCGTGCCGGCTGAGCCGATCGGACACCCTTGGACCCAACAGTCCCTGCGATCCTGCCCGACCTGGGCGGGGAGCAGGCGGAGGACACACGAGACTGGGTGCTCGGCCGAGAGGAGATGCCCTTCGGCCACGAACATTGCCCTCGGAGCCGCTGCTGGGAGGAGCCGCGCGGGTGGTGAGCGGGGGAGACAGACCCAACATCTCAAGTGACTCAAGCGCCGTGCCTGCGGCCCCCCCCGCCCTGCTCCTCCTCACCAACCTGCGCGACGGCCGGAGCTCTGGGACCGCTCCTGGGCCCCACTGCCGAGCAGGTGACCCAACTACACCTGTCCGACCGGAGAGGGGAGCCGACGGAGGACACACGCACTGTGCGCAGCCCGCCGAGAGCGGAGCCTCTGGAGTGGCGGCCAGAAAGAAGAGCGGAGAGCCCGGGCGTCGCTAAGCCCACGAGGTGAGAGGGGGGGAAAGCCCATTAATAGCAGGTCCACCGAAGAGTGCTGGGCCTGCAATCCCCCCCCCTAGCCCACCATACTCACTGGGACCTCCTGAAGGGCGCAACACCCCGAACTGCATACCCGGAACCCTGAGGGGCGGGCCTAGACGTCTCGGCCTGGCCCCTGCCCGCGGGCCCGGTGTCGGTCGAGTGGGGCGACCAGCCTCGAGGCACGGGGGGCCTGCTGGGCGCGTCTCGGGCCTATACCGGGGGCCCGCCCTGCGGGTCCACCACCGAACCAGATACTGGTGGGGCGACCTACCTCGAGGCACTGAGGGCCCACGTGCCAATACCATGGATCTCCCCCGAGCTCCCAACACGACCACTGGATGAGCTGCCCTAGGGAACCCTACCATTAACGCCTGCATTGGAGATCACACGGCCGCTCAGCCCGGCCGCGCTCTGGCCACCCGGGCCCACGCTAGAGAAGACAGAGATCCAACAGGCCAACCGATATGTCCACCAAAGGGGCCAGGTCCAAACAGCGCCAAACCACCATTGATACCTTCACGGCTGGGGGACCCATAGTTTCCGAAACCTCTAACGGCACAATCACAGACGCACAGCCTGACCCCCCGGGAACGGCTACTGAACGGCTACTGAACCTAGCAACACCCATATCCTCGAAGCCATTAAATTGTTCCAGACCACTATGGAGCACAAAATTGACGCGGTGGCCTTAGACCTGGGCCTCCTACGCCAGGACGTCCGCTCCTTGGCCAACAGGACTGATACACTTGAGGCCCAGGTTCGCGAAAACACTGAAGCCAAAGTGGTGCTCCTCAAAGATGTTGATGAGCTACAGCAAAGAGTGAAGAACTTGGAGGACAGGGCCGAGGAGGCAGAAGGGCGGGCACGCCGGAACAACATCCGCCTCCTGGGCCTGCCGGAGGGCATTGAGAGATCCGACCCCACGAACTACGTGGAGAACCTCATACTACAGGAGATTGGCGCTGAGAAACTGTCCCAAGGCTTCACGATTGAAAGGGCCCATCGATCCCTCACTAAAAGACCTCCCCCTGGCACCCCGCCCAGACCAATGATAGCGAAAGTTCTTAATTATAGAGACCGGGAGACCATCCTTGCCTACTCACGGTCGGGCGGCCAGATCCTTAAAGACTCGGCCAAAATATCCATCTACCCCGACTACACCTTCCAGGTCCAATTGAAGAGGGCTCAATTCATACATACCAAAGCCAGGCTGAAGGCTGCCGGACTGCGCTACATGCTCCTATATCCCTCCAGATTGAAAGTAATACGCAACAACAAAGCCCACCTATTCGACACTCCAACCGAGACCCGGGACTGGATGGACAGGGAACAGATCCCTGACATTGAGGTAAAGGGACGACAACCGCGCTGAGCCACATCATGATGGCAACATTCGGGTCCGAGGACCCTCAAGGGTCCTTCCACACAAATGCTAGCTTGACACAGCTGAACTGATTCTTCACAGTGAGGCACCAGAGACGAACACTCTTCCACCCCTGGAAGTTTCCTTTTTTGGGTATACACATACCCGCCCGTAGGGCACCAGGCGACCAATGTACGGTCTAACGGAGCGGAAACGCGACAGTCACAACGAGGGAGACCTCGCTCGACCTGTTTTAAGTTTGGGGCGTTTAAAGTTATGGGGGGGAGGGGAAAAGGGAGTTGGCACGAATGTTAGGTGCCGGAAAGGGGAAACACCAAGACCACTAACGTCCACTACACACAGCACGAAGACAACACGGCCCCTATGCTTGGAGACTCCCAAACTATCGAGAAGTGGGATAGGGGGTGGTGGCTTTAAAGTCAGGTACCTCTATCTAAAAGCACCAGGACCACTGAAATACTCTACACGCCTCTTGCCACTAACAAGGCCCCTAGCTAGACCCACAACGGACGCTATATCTCCTATTACCCATGGCTGACATGATAAAAATCATGATGTGGAACGTCAGAGGCATGAATAGCTATGTGAAACAACGTCGCATCCACGCATATTTGAAAAGATGCAAAGCCAGGATTGCCATGCTCCAAGAAACACACCTATCTGCAGATAAACTGAAGGCATTGGCCAAGACTTGGCGAGGGACCATGATAGGATCCTCCTACTCCTCTTATGCAAGGGGAGTCTTGATATGGGTTGACCCAACCATCCCCTTCAGATTAATAAGCACAAAAACGGATGACGAGGGTAGGATGGCACTGGCGTGCGGCACCATTGAAGGCAGAGAGGTATGCCTAATTAGCACATATGCACCCAACCATGACGCTACTGCGTTCTTCCATTCCCTGTACTCACGGCTCAGCCCTTACAGGGACAGCATCATGATCTGGGGAGGCGATCACAATTGCACACTAGACCCCCTAAAGGATAGATCGGATAATAAACATACCCGCCCATCCCCCCCGGCCAAAATTCTGTCCAAACTGACTCGCCAGCTGTTACTCCGAGACTTGTGGAGAGAACTGCACCCTGAACAACGCGTATTTTCCTTTTACTCCCCACCACATGCTGTCCATACTAGGCTGGATTATTTGTTTGTAAATCAAGAACAACAAGCTATGTTTGGGGACGCCCTTTACCTGCCCAGGGTGCTGTCTGACCATTCCCCGCTGCTGGTCACCTGGGAAGTATTCCCGCCTAGACCCCCGGGTCCTACTTGGAGGCTTAGAGCCGAGGCCCTTCAGGTTGCGACTTTCCGAGAACACATAAGTGACTGTACCAAGGATTACTGGGAAAGAAATTTGAATAGCGTCAGATATATAGGCACTGCATGGGAGGCATACAAGGTAGTCATGAGGGAGAAATGATTGCGTCCATAGGAGGAGCCCGTAGATCCATCATATCCTCTCTGGAACGCTCGGAGGGGGAGCTGGGAGAATTGGAAAGCAGGGCTGACTCAACCCCAGAACTCCTACATAAAATAACCAACCTAAAGCAAACCTGTTTAACACACTGGGAATCCCTGGGGAAATTGAGTTACGCTAAACACACTGAAAGAACCCACGCCCTGGGAGACAAACCCGGGAAACTCCTAGCCTGGCTGTATAAAAGAGAGATCCCCGCGCACCCATTTGCCAGATTCTTAAGCCGGATGGCACCACGGCACATACCCAAAAAGAAATCAACTCAGTTTTTTCAGATTTTTAACACAACCTGTACTCCGAGACCCCGCCTGTAGTTGATGCCAGTATTGAGGATGTCTTGGACATCATTGAGCTGCCTAAACTGGACTCACAGATGGCCGAAACACTAGACGAGCCCATCACTCCCGACGAAGTAAAGGTAATCATTAGATCCCTTCCATCTGGAAAAGCCCCAGGTACCGATGGCCTCCCTGGGGAGTTTTACAAGACTTATGAGGAGACTCTAGCCCCTCTGCTGGCCCAGGTGTATAATGAAGCTTATGAGCGTGGCACCCTCCCTGACACCATGAGGGAAGCTGTTATCATCCCCCTCCTCAAGCCTGGCAAGGATGGTACGGACTGCGGCTCCTACAGGCCCCTATCCATGTTAAACGTTGATAGCAAGATCCTAACCTCCCTCCTAGCGAATAGATTGCGTAGGGTAATACCACACTTAATCCATCAGGATCAAACGGGCTATGTGCCCGGGCGCTCCATAACCGAGAACCTGCGGAGGTTGCACCACGTTATATACAGCACGGAACTGAGGTCTCAGAAATACGCGGTTGCGTCATTAGACGCCACCAAAGCCTTCGATTCAGTGCGATGGAAGTGGCTATATGCCACCATGGTGAAAATGGGGATAGGACCAGTTTTTTTTAAATGGACCAAATTGGTTTACACCAACCCAACCGCCAGGGTGCGAACCAACAAGACATATTCTGACACATGGTCCCTCCACAGGGGCACCCGCCAGGGATGCCCACTATCCCCGATGCTATATATCATCGCCAACGAACCCGTGGCCGCATACCTTAGACAGGAATACGGAGATGGGGGCATTGAGATTGACGGGATAACCCACCTTGTCTCCATGTACGCTGACGATACCTTGTTATACTTACACAATCCCAAACACCTCTTGCCCTACATTCTTGAAAACCCTAGAATGTTTCCACAAACACACGGGAATCCGGATTAACAAAGACAAGTCCTGCCTCTACCCGCTAGCTGCACTATACAGGGAAGACTTCAGATCCCTGCCCCCCTTAGATCTTCAATGGCAGGTGACCTCCTTTAGATACCTGGGAATCACTATACACCGAAACCCTCACACGGAACACATCCTCAACACGATTAGAGCTAAAGATACCCTAGCAAAATCCATGGACTTCTGGGGGAAGCTTCCGCTCTCTATGGCCGGGAGAGCGGGTCTCCTCAAGATGGTAGCACTTCCCCGCCTATTACACGGTTTCACCAACGTTCCCTTCAACATCCCCCCCTCCTTTTTTAGAGACATTAATAAGTTATGCAGGCAGTTCCTCTGGCAGGGAGGCAGGCACAGGGTAGCGCTGGAGATACTTCAAAGACCCTACGAGAAGGGAGGATTGAAAGTCCCCAACTTCGAACTGTACTACCTTGCAAGCCAGCTAAGACATGTAATGCGATGGATGGCCGATGAGATCACTACTGATACCAGACTTCTCCAACCAGCTCTGACCGGCCTCTTACTCAGAGACCTACTCTGGGTCAAGGAGGGAGCCCTAAGGCATTACCCATACCTAGCGAAGCTTGGAACCCGGCTCTGGAGAAGGGCTTGCAGATCAGTGGGGTCCATAGATCCATATTCCCCGCAGATCCCCATAGCAGCACTCATGGCCCATCGCCCGTGGGGCCAACTGGAAACGCGTGCACAATGGGAACCGTGCGGTGTGGCCACCCTTGGAGACCTGGTTCAGGACCAAGAAATCCTAACATTCTCCGACCTCAGCGAGACCACGGAGCTACCAGCAGGCCAATTCCTACTCCACAGAGCAGTGATCCAGGCTATGAAGGACAGATGGCCTGTGGCGGCCATCCTAGCAACGGACAACGAGGTCATAGAAACAATGTTAAACACTGCCGAGGGTGGCCACGAAACCTCGCGGCTCTATGAAGCCTTATTGTTAGGCACAACCAGGAATGAGCTCAGAAGCAGAGGAAAGTGGGAAAACGAACTAGGCCTAGAATTCGACGACAATGAATGGGAAAGAGTAACTCTCTACCACAAGAAAATCTCCAGAAACGCCCGCTTACAACTTATCCAACTATACATCACCAACAGAGCTTACCTAACTCCGGAAACAATATCGAGTTTTAAGGGCGCCGCAATCCAGCTGTGCCCCAAATGCAATGAGCCGAGGGCGGGAATGACTCACATGTTCTGGGGTTGCCCAGCGATACGCACCTTTTGGACACAGGTACGGGGAAGGGTAGCAAAAGCAGACATTGAACTGGAGGTACACGACCCTGCGGCCTGCATTGGGTAGATACAGCCGTAACCACAAAAACAAGCCCCTAAACAGACTCAGAGACTTAATTTATATCACGGCGAAAAGACGCATAGCCATGGGTTGGAAGAGCCCCAGAGGCCCGATCGAAGCGCAATGGTGGGACGACCTTACAAAGTGGATAGCGGCCGAGACCGGAGCATGGGAAACCGCAATCCACGAACAGAGGCTGGACTCCAGTGAGGAATTACACCGCTGGGTGTCGCTGACCGTGCCATTACTCCACCCCAGAGCGGTGGACGACTCCTCAGAGGGATCGGCCAGCCCTGGCCACTAAACTGACTTGATATTGGACAGTGGAGTTGACCGTGGTCTTGGGGGAGGGGGGGAGGGGGGGTATGGGGGAAATTGTGGACGTGTATTACATATGCAGTACATGATAAAGTTTGTGGTCTGTTAATCTGTTGAAAATCAATAAAGAAAGTTTTAAAAAAAAAAAGGTTTAGATTCATTCGAAACCTTCCACCCATCACTTTTGTGGTCGGAGTGATGCACCACAGCAGCAGCACATTCCTACTCTTGTGAGGTCTCCGGTCAGAAGGAGGAGCCATGCTCCACAGCGGCTGCACATCCCTGCTCACAAGAAGCTTCCATTCAGAAGGAGGAGCCAATAGTAGCAAATTCCTGCTCACAGGGGGGGAGCCACGCAGAAGGAAGAGCCATGATCCACTGCGGCAGCGCATTCCTGCTTCCGGGATGCCTTCAATCAGAAGGAGGAGCCATGCTCCACACTGACAATAAATGTCTGCTCTCCGGAGTCCTCCAATCAAAAGGAGGAGACATGCTCCACAGCACATTCCTGCTCTCAGGAGGCCTCCCCTCCAAAGGGGGGGCCCTGCTCCACAGAGGCAGCACATTCCTGCTCTCGTAAGGCCTCCCTGTAGAATGAGGAGACTTGCTCCACAATGGGAGTACATCCCTTCCATCAGGAGGCCTTCAATCAGAAGGAAGGGCCATGCTCCACAGTGGCAGTGCATTCCTAGTCTTGGGATGCCTCCAATCAGAATGAGGGGCAATGCTCTTTCTAGCTCTGAGGAGGCCTCCCCCAGAAGGATGAGCCATGTGCCACAGCAGCAGTATATTTCTGCTCTCCAGAGGTCCCAAATGAAAAGGAGGAGCCATGTTCCGCAGCAGCAGCACATTCTGCTCTCAGGAGGCCTCCCCTCAGTAGCAGAAGCAATGCTCCACAGAGGCAGCACATTCCTGCTCTCAGGAGGCCTCTGCTCAGACGTAGGAGGCATGCTCCACTGCAGCAGCACATTCCTGATCTCGGAAGGCCTCCCTGCAGAAGGAGTGCTCCACAGTGGCAGCACATTCCTGCTGTCGGGATGCCTTCTATTAGAAGGAGGAGCCATGCTCCACAGCGGCAGCACATTCCTGATCTCGGAAGGCCTCCCTGCAGAAGGAGTGCTCCACAGTGGCAGCACATTCCTGCTCTCCGGATGCCTTCTATTAGAAGGAGGAGCCATGCTCCACAGCGGCAGCACATTCCTGATCTCGGAAGGCCTCCCTGCAGAAGGAGTGCTCCACAGTGGCAGCACATTCCTGCTCTCGAGATGCCTTCTATTAGAAGGAGGAGCCATGCTCCACAGCGGCAGCACATTCCTGATCTCGGAAGGCCTCCCTGCAGAAGGAGTGCTCCACAGCGGCAGCACATTCCTGATCTTGGAAGGCCCCCCTTTAGAAGGAGTGCTCCACAGTGGCAGCACATTCCTGCTCTCAGGATGCCTCCTATTAGAAAGAGGAGCCATGCTCCACAGCAGCAGCACGTTCCTGAACTCGAAGGCCCCCCTTTAGAAGGAGTGCCCCGCAGTGGCAGCACATTCCTGCTCTTGGGAGGCCTCCTATTAGAAGGAGGAGCCATGCTCCACAGCGGCAGCACATTCCTGCTCTTGGGAGGCCGCCAATTAGAAGGATTAGCCATCCTCAACAACAGATGCAAATCCCTGCTCCCAGGGTGCCTCCCCTCCATAGGAGCAGCCATGTTCCACCGCTGCAACACATTCCTGCATTCGGAGGAGACCTCCATTCAGAGGGAAGAGCCATGCTCAACAGGGGCAGCCCATTCCTGCGCTCCAGAGCCCTCTAATTAGAAGGAGGAGCCATGCTTCGCAGCAACATCACATTGCTGCTTTCGCAGGTCTCCCATAAGAAGGAGAAGCCATTCTAAACAGCTTTAGCACATTCCTGCTCTCGGGAGGCCTCCAATCAGAAGGAGAAGCCATGCTCCACATCGGCAGCACATTCCTCCTCCTACACCTGAAGAAAGAGAAATGCATCTGTTCCGTTTCCAATGATTCAAGATTCATAACCCTGGCATCTGTCCATTCGTATCCAACATATCCATAGCTCATTCCCTTTTCCCCCAGAAAGTGTAGAATGAGACCTGTTTGTTTTTTGGCATAAAGAGCCACAGATTTATTCCACAATAACAGCAAACCAAAACCACACTGCACACATCTGTGGAAACAATTACTCATGAGATGCGGCGACTGCTCCATGTCCAAAATAACCTGCTTCCCCCTTTCCTTCCCCAAGCGTCCAGAATAGGTCCAACTCTCCCAACCTTTGCGTCCGAGCCTCTACTGCCCCTGCAGGTGCTCCCCTGGTGGGGAGAGTGCCGTTTCCTTGGGGGAAGCTGAGCCCTAGTTGTTCCTCCCAGACGCCCCTGCCACTTAGGCTCCCAAGGGGTGCTGGGCCTGAGAAGAGCGAAGACCCTTCTTGCTTTTCCCTGGCACATCCGGGGTCTGTCTCATGTGTTTGTCCGGCCAAACACCGCCACACCGCCTGCCGTCCTGCAACGTCGACGACCAGGCCCTAATGCTTTTCTTGTCCGTAGGGTTGGTGGGTGGGAAACGAAAAGCTCCTTCCACAATTACCGGGCGGGGGTCCCTTGCTGAGGCTGGATGCTGCTTCCCCTGCAGATCCAGCCCGTTATAAAGAGGGAGACCCCTCCCCTTTCTTTTGTCCGCCCTTCGCGGGCTTTCCTTGTGTTTTGCCTCGTTTCCTTGTTTTCGCAGGCTTTGCTGCTGTTTGCCGCGCTGAGCCCGGCGCCTCCCCTTTCTCTAGAGAGGGAAAGGTCAGGAGGGGGACACTGCCCGGATTATCGGGGGTGCCTCCTCCATTTTGTGGTGCCTTTGTCGACACCTTCATACGGGAATGTTTGCCCATGCCTAACAAAGTGTATGAATTACTCTGTTGTGTATAAAGATATTTAATCACAATCACCCACATTAACTTATGATAATTTCACAGGATTTGTCCAAAATTCGACAAATGGGCAAGAAAGCAGGCAGGATGGACTGTCCATCAACATCAATTTTAGGTTTATCAACATCCTGGCTCCTAAAATGGAACCATTGCATGCAGCAGTCTGACCTCAGAGACTCTCCCAGAAACACTGTATTACACCACTGTAGACCCTATTGCTAAACGGGGTAATGATCCTACTGTTGGGGATTTATTGGCCAAGCTTGTGAACACAAAGAAGATGACTTGATTAAAACACAGTGAACACTCTCATGAGAATATGCACGTCGTACTTAATGCAATTGAATGCTTAACTGATAACCATGTTGTTATCCATTCCCTCAATGGTGAGAAGGCTTCTGTTAGGGTTTGGTGGACCTGCCTGTTTCTGCCATTGTCTACGTTCTGTATCCAACCCTGTCCCTGGAACAAACTACCAATGCAGATAACACTACCGGCCCCCCTTCTACACTGCAGAAAGAACCCTACTCTTTAAAGTACATCTGGTCAATCCGTGATCGCTCTGCTCAACCCTATTTCTCCCTCTGTGGAGTTCCCCCCTTCCCTGCGTCTCCTACCCACCACTGCTCATCTGCTACCCGAGCACCCTACATGCAACTGCCTGGTTGGGCCCCCTTTCTACAGTACGCTGTTCCTTCCCTGCCAGCTTTGCACTTTATAAATCCAGAGCATAAATAGGAAAATTGATCGCCAGTTTCACCAGAGTTAATTTGTTATTACCAATATTTATTGATGACTTGTTAAATTTGCGCTACCAATTTTTTGCTCTATGACCTGTACAGTGCTTTGTTGCTCCCAAGCTCGGTTTGTGCTATAAAAATATATAACAAAAGTTTCACAAGTGCAAAAAAACATATTCTGTCTCTGCATGTTTGCACAAGGGCAATATTCGGCCGACTCCATCTCTGCTGGCCATCTCCCAGCTTACTCTCCACACTGAATCTGTTGGTTGTTTCCACGACCATCAGTCTGGCTTCAGAGCTGCCAGAGGCAAGGAAACTGCTCTCCTGAACACCCGTGAAGATCTGGTCCCTAACCTTGATTCCAGCATTCCTTCTGTCCTCATCCTCCTTGATCTTTCCTCTGCTTTCACCACGGTCAACCAATCCATTCTGATCAATCGACTTCATGAGAACCTGGGCATCACGGATCAGGCTCTGGAGTGGCAGACCCTCCTCTTGGACGGCCCCTCCCAGGTCCAACTTGGTCCTTTTCTCTCCTCCAACTCTCTCTCTAACTGTGGCTTTCCCCAGGGATCCATCCTCTCAGCCTGGTTTTTCAACGTCTACTTGGGTACTTTGGCCCACCTAATCTCTATCTTCGCCTCTAACTTTCAGTGTTGTGCGGAAGACACTCAGCTTTCCTTCAGACTCCCCTTAGCCACCTCTCCTCTCTCACTCATTCCTGATTGTGTATCTGCGATTCAGGATTGGTGCACCTCCAACAATCTCTGCCTTAATGCCAATAAGATGGAGATCCTTCTCATTGGGACCCCTGCCCCTGCTTTCTCTCTCTTACTCTGGCCGCCCGCCTTGGGCCCTCTTCCTTCTCCTTCCTGTGAGCCAAGAAACCTTGGTGTCATCTTTGACTCCACTCTCTCTTTCTCTCCTCACATCTCGGACATTGCCAAGAAGTCCCACTACCAGCTGCACATCGTCAAAGGGACTCTTCCGTTTCTCACTTTCCCCCAGAAGCTAACTGTCTCCAGAGCCCTCGTTCTCTCTAGGCTGGACTTCTGCAGCAGCCTCTTCCTTAATCTGCTTTCCTCTACTCTCCGCCCTCTGCAACTAATACAGAACAGGACTGCAAGACTTATCCTTGGTCTCAAAACCAGGGACCGTACCTCTCCAGCCCTGAAATTTCTCCACTGGCTCCTGGTGGCTGCAAGGATCAAGTTCAAAAGCCTTTGCATTGTCCACAAGGCTTTCTAGGGCCGGTGCCCACAGTACATCCAACACTCTCTTCATAAATACCTTCCTCTTCGAGCCCTTTGCTCAGCTACCTCCAAATCTCAAAGGGTTAGGTGCTTCTCCAGGCAGAGAGTGGGGGTAGATCTCTTTCTCCTCTGCAGGTGCCTCCCTCTGGAATGGCCTCCCTGCCCCTCTCAAACTTGAGCCAGACCACCTGAAGTTCAGGAAGCAGCTCAAAACGTTTATCTTCTCCTCGGCTTTCTCTCTCTCACGCCCCAGAGACTGTTTGCTTGGTTAATGAAGGCACGCACACAAACGCTCACGCCAGAAAAAATACAACCCACTAGGGAAAAAAGAGCAAGCGATTTTTGCAAGGATAACAAGTTTTAATCACACTAAAAATCGGTAGGCCAGCAAAGAACTCTGCTGCTCAAGAACGTTCTGCTGAAAAATTGTACAAACAGAATGTTATAAGGAAATGCATTGTCACTAATAACGTTATATAGACAGTAAAAACCTGTGTGGCTGGATGGTGCAACCATATACATAAGTGGCCTGCCCCATAGGTGATACCAGGCTGCTATTGGTCCCAGCCCCATCCGTCTGTCTTCCATCACGTGGGGTCAGCTGGGCTCATCATCTTCAGAGAATCCAGGCTGAGTTTGCAATTAGTAACTATGTAAGACAATGCTACTCTATTATTGTGGCGTGCACCTGGAAAACTCGGGGACTGGCACAGGGGTAGGCTTGAGATCATGCTGACCCACATAGTCTTCACTCAGTCCATACCCAAGGCTCCCACCCTCGCTTTGGAGTATAATTTATTTCACATTGTACCCCGTAGTACAAAGTTTGTCATTATGAAATAAGGTGTAATGGTCGTGTTCTTTTAGATCTTTTATGACCACTGGGTTTATGGTTGGGGGTCTGAGGTCACCTACTGTCGCAGAATTCATGAGTCTTGGACTGGGCCAGTTGTGGGTGTCATAACTCATGGTGGGCTGGGTGGTTGTTGGAGGTCTGCTTTTGGTCTGACTGCGATAAATGTGAATTGCGAGGCGCCTGGTGCTGTCTCGCAGCCTTGCAGGGCACATTCCTTCTTGGGATAACACGTATTAGCAACAGTTATGGAACAAAATAAAGTTTCTGTGGGAGCTAGCAGCATGGGTCCCTCTATCATCAGTGTTTGGACCTGTTCAAGTTTCTTCATTGGGTCTATGTTTAACAAGCAGCCATGCAGGGTCGAATGTTTCCACCATAACTAGAAAAATGGTGCTTACATATGTGTGCGTGCTAAGTCTATGCATGTGTAATATTGTGTTTGTGCAGGGTTTCTTAGCACCTCCCCTCCCCCCCTGGTACATCGCAAGTGTAATTATGGGATTCGCCTTACTTTAAAGCGCCTAGTGGGGTGAGAGTGGTTAATTTCCTTCCCAACACTACCCTCAGAGTCTCACTGGGTACCAGTCTCTTTCTTGATCAGTCACCCTTGCACTGCCTCCGGGCCTACCAGGCTCTTAGGGGCTGTAACTGGAACCCTACAGTCCCATGTTCTCCTAGCACTACCCAGATCTGCGCTGCCCTGGCTTCCCTGTTTACCCTTCCCCTCTCCCTTGCACTTTCCTCCTCCCTTTCTGCTTGCACTTCTCGTTCTCGCACTTGCACGATCTGAATGATACAAGGCTTAGTAAGATCGTTTGTCTTGTCTTCCCTCTGTCTTCCCTCCCTTGTCTTGTCGCACCTAGAAACACGTGTGTACAGGCTTGTTATAAATGACTTATCATACCATCATATCAGTCCTCTGAACTGGTGCAAAAAATGCATTGAAAACATGTTTCTTTGCACTAAGGACATGTTTGTGCTATAGCAAACTGTACCAGTACCGCCCTTTTCCTCCTAACCACGACTGTGCAAATATATTTTACTCAAAGGCACATTTTTTTGGAATAATTCCCTAAATTTGCAATGTGGCCAAATTATGAATCGCCTTGTTTTACCTAAATAACTCTCCCATGAAAAAATGAAAAACCGAATTCATTTGTTATTAACATAAATTGGGGAAACATTTATTAATTCACAAAAACAACTCAATTGGTAACAAAAGCTGAGATTCTTTAAATAAAAAGAAACTTCTTTGAGAGAAAACAATAAATATTAATTAAAATGACTGCTCTTTGATCAAAATCATCCTTTGTTAAAAAAAAACAATTTAGTTGCTAAAAGAAACAAATCACTATTTGATCATCTCAATCCAACACAAATTCTTCTTCTTTTTCACCATTCGGTGATATATTAAATGTATTCATTTTACCACCTGGTTTCCCATCTGCATGAAGAAATAGAAACCATTCCTTCTTCCTTATTCAGTCAACAAGACATATCTGTTAATACTAGCTGTACCCGGCATGCCATACGCCGATCTCTCTGCCTCTCTCTCTTTTGCTCTCTCTCTCCTCTGTTCTAGTTCTCTCTCTGTCTCAGTCTATGTCCCCGACTCTCTTTCTGTGGACAACAGTCTCTTTTCTTAAGTATGTATTTGCTAGAACCATCCCAGCTGCTACTGACGAAATACAGATATCTTGAAGCGGGGCGTGGGGGCAGATCTTTTCATTAATAAAAATAGAACGACTACTCCGCAGTGACAGAGGGCTCCCCTGACTAGGGGACCTGGAGCCATACATTGTCATTGAATGTGTCCTGCGGGAATGTCACCATCACACTGAGGGCACATTGCCCGTGCAGTGAGTGGAGATAGGGGAGGCGAGAGGTCTGGTTAGGATATACAGGAGGTGTTGAGGTTCTGACATTCCTTATAAGGGACCAGAGGGGCAGGCTGCTGAGTCTGCAACTTAGTGTAGTATCTTTTATATTTTGCCAATTACTATTGTTTGGACATACTTTCACAGGCAGGTTCAGCAGCACTAACAAACAATCAGTGGCCAGCACAGAAAATTAAAGATTGCCTGGGTACTTACAGAAGAAACATCTGAGTGTGTCCCCTTTCCAAAAAGGAATGTCATTTTGAAAGGTAAAATGATGTGTAGTCTCAGCAAAAGAAGCCATTTAAACAAAGAACGTTGCCTAATTGTTCTAGTATTGTGAACTGTCCCTTTTGAGCATTTTACAATGTTCAATTTTACTAATCACTACCACTACATATTGTCATCATAATAAGAATGTTATGCTTGTGTTACCGAGAAAAGCAGATTAGCATCACCGAGAAAATCATATAAATGTTTTTTAATAGGCGATAATTCCAAGATAAACAGCCTAGTACACTTATGTTTACTTCTTGAAATACCCCCATGTGAAATGGTCAGATAATTCTGCACAAACTCCACCCCCAAAATCCATCAAGAAACCTTTCTTCGTTCCTCGTGTTGCTGTGTTGTCAGCAATAGCTGGGGTGGCTCTAACATACACCTGATGAAGAGGCTTTCACCCACAATAAGAAAGAGAGAGAGGAAGAGAGGGAGAGAGGGAGAGAGAGAGAGATATTGGCATGTGATATGCCAGGTAAAACTAGCAATCATATAACTTTAGAAGGTTATTTATTATTCAAACATGACCATTGTGTTTTATTCCTATTGTACTCCCTTGAAATGCCCCGATCAGAAAGGGGATAAATAGCACCAATGAGGGTGTATGGCTGTTTGTATAAAACCAAAGAACATTTAGGAACAGGGACAGAAGAATGACCACGAAGCTTTAGATTTCAAACATATATTTGTGATCAAATGGTTGTATACTTGACTCACTCACCCTAACTTTAAAATGTAACCCTACGCCATATATACTAAATCAGACAGCCTCAGTATTTTGATGTGAGCATGAAATTGCACCACACTGGGCAGAGAGTAATCTGACAATTTCCATTTATGCTGAATAGCCCAATTGAGGAAGAGTCACAGCAAGTTTTTCAGTCCTATTAAAAATGAATTTTACAAAGGGGAAATCATGCATTACTTATGAAGCCACTGTCTCTAACCTTCCCTAATGCAGTGCGAGCCAAGACATCAGCTTGGTCGCTTCTGATTAACTTCAAAACTCCGGCGACCCAGCACGCACTGTCTCTCCCCAGTTGAGAAGCCCTGAGTCAGGGCCTCGGGGTGAAGACACATCCCGCGTCCTGCCAAGGTTTTGCTTCGGATAGAATCAGGCCAGAAGCTGGAACTGAAGCTCCGCATCGTTAAGCCCAGCGGTCGTTCTGCGCCCTGGGACACCGGCTTCCGCTGTGATCTATGACTACTGTATCCCTACGCGGAGGACAGTCAAGAAGACCCCCTCACTTCTGCTCCACCGCAAGGGTCACTGGTAAGAAATGATTCAGTGTTGAAGCTGCATTGTCCTTTGTGCCGCTAATTCCCGCACCATGGTATTATAGGGACTTTCACAATGACGCCCCCTACTAAGGCATAATGTATAATCCGTGCTGCTGGAACTGCCATCAACGGTGACAGAGAGCCCTTTCCAATGTATTAGGATGATTTGGGGGTGCAGTGGTACATTCACCCCCGAGAGTTCTGGTAATCTCCAGCCATTCACTGAGCTAGATCATAAAATGGAATCATAGTTTCTGCTCAGAAATGGGAAATTAAAATTACAAAAACTATATGTATATATAAATATATATATATATATATATATATATATATATATATATATATATATATATATATATTCAGTAAAATAACTTTGTTAAAGGGACGTTATGGTTAAGTTGCGCTACTAAAAACCTATGAAATTCAGTGAAAAAACTTTGTTGGTAAGCTAAGCAACCATAACTCGCGCCACCACCGTGCACTGCTAAGACTAACACCCAGGACATCAAAGATGACATCACGAATGTCATTGATGACATCACTGATGACATCACATGTCTGGCTCCCTCTTTTTTCCTTTACTGATATATCTAGGCCACATGGTTTTCTTCAGTAACAGTCAGGAACTAAAAATTGTAAACATACTATATTTGTAGACTTATCCTTCAAGTAGGTTCTTACAGTAATTCCCTTAGAGTCCATTCACATCATATGAAACATATACATAGGGGAAGACACAAGCTTGAAAGACAGCAATCCTTTCTGTGCATGAAGATAATTAATAGCCGTACCAGCACTTTCTGATAGTTCTGTTGTTTTTTTATGGCTGTACTTTCCCTGTATATGGTCATATTTGTATACATTGTACTCACACTACTTTCCTTAGGGTCCAATCACATCATGTGATACATATACATAGGGTAAATAGCAGCTTTGAAACAGAGCAATCATTTATTTGCATGAAACTGATCAGTTAAGTTATGAATTGTTTCTGCTACTACTTCTGCTTTTTTGCTTACTTCACTTTCTTGTCTCTTTGTGTTTTGTCTGTAGTAATGCAATTATGTAATCCATGGGTTTTATTAGCTACTTATTACATATTTCACAGTACACAAAACTCTAATAAGAAAACATTTATCATTTCATTATTCAACATATCAACATTATGAATATTGCACCTTCATCATGTATGCTGCACACAATGCTATGTTTCTGCATGAGTAGCTTAGCATACTAGATAGAACCTCATAATAGAATGCTATTTATATCAATGCATTATTTAATGCACTAATTAGCTTATGATATTTATTGCAATGATCCTTGACACTTTTTTCTCAACATTATATTAAGAATCCCTTGTTCAGAAATTTCATGAAAAGTAAATACGCATGTGATGTCATCAGTGATGTCATCAATGACATTTGTGATGTCATCTTTGATGTCCTGGGTGTTAGGCTTAGCAGTGCACGGTGGTGGCGCGAGTTATGGTTGCTTAGCTTACCATAACTGGCGAATTTCAGGGGTTTTTCAGTTTTACTTGGAACCATAACGTTCCTTTAACAAAGTTTTTTCACTGAATTTCATAGGTTTTTAGTAGCGCAACATAACCATAACGTCCCTTTAACAAAGTTTTTTTAGTGAATTTCATAGGTTTTTAGTTGCGCCACTTAACCATAACCTCGCTTAAACAAACATTTTTCATTAGCACGCAGACAATATACAAAGATGGAGTGTAAAAAGCTACTTCTCAGGGATGGCTTTACACAGAATGTTGCAAAGTAAGAATTTATGCTTGTTCACAGTGAAGGTCAGCTGCTTCCATTTTTTGCTCACGGGCCGGAGTGGCCCACGACTCGCACTATAAGGTTCTATTGTTTTTTGACCTTGACAGACAGGGATCGTGCCAAAAGACTTCTTTTGAAGTAGGGGTGCAAAAACGTAAGAGACGATAAGGATGAAATGTCTGAAATAAAACTGCTTTTACATATTATATCACTATGAGAAAGATCGTTGGCACAGACGGAGTTGTATTTAGGGACTGCAATACGCGTAGACAATGGAAAATGCCAATTTAATGTAAGTAACCCTTTAGATTATTTTATACCGGAATATAATAACAATAGCGTGGCGTTAAAGCCCGGTTAAGTTGTACTTGTTCGTTCAATGTGGCATATTGTTTTGTACCGCGCACTATCACCGTCGAAGTGGTCCCCTGGCGCTCAGACGGCTCTGAAAAAGGCAGAGGAGAGAGGGTGGGTTAGTGGGAATAAGTTAACATACCCCGTTGCACTATCCTCGCTAGCAAATAGTTTCACGCCCTAATAAATAAAATGAATATTTTTAATGAAGATCGGCTGGTGAGACTAATTTATGTTTTTAAAACAGGTACATCCTTCCCTACTGTCAATGCAACGATTTCCAGACCCCGGCCGACGGATTTTTTAACTGCCAGGTGCAGCTCCTAGTAAACAACTTCATGACCCTCACCATTTTATGGGACAATCGCCAAGGACCAACATGCCCTTACGCGGTACTAGCGGCTAGAAGCAACATACCAACCGTTATGGTGGTCTAATGCCTCGTTGTTGGAACAGCCTTCCGATTATCAGTGCAACCATAGTGCTTCTTTTATCATAAACCAACACCCTGTGTAGCGCAAAGGAACAACGCGTGACTCAAGATGAACTTTTGCAGATCGACAGCAAAGACAAATGCAAATCGCTGAATATTCTCTAAACCTTTGATATCAAATAAATGTACTTTACGAAATGTACAATGTTGCTGTTTGCTTTTAAATCACAGTTTCATATTCCGAATTGTGGCGCGCTGTGTTGTGAGATGATGTGTGTTGTTTTCTGGGTTCTGTGTAAAGTCGCGTAGGACTGGAGATGACTGGGCGCGTTTGGCTACACACCCTGTAAGGTCACGGAGAGAGACGGGGAATATGAATGCTTTGATAATGTCAGGCTTAGGGGCGGGAGATATGATTTAGTGTCGCAAAAGCAGGTCAGCCAGGTCAATAGCGCCAGTCATAGGATCATCACATAATGTCGGCGCACAGCAGCCGGATTTATCGTTTGTTTAGTGGACAAAAAGTCGGGTAGGGCCCATAGGAAATTGTAATGTCAGCGGACATAAGGAGGGTTCTTAGAACACTTTCAACCTGACAACGAACAATACGAACAGCGTTCTCAGAACACCCCCATTTTGTTTATGCACGAACATTTAAGGACACTGCGAGTGTTCTTAGCTCAATTTTAACTTGCTTGCGAACAAAACGGACACATACTCCGTCCTCAGAACACCCCACCATTTAGTTTATATAGAAATTTCAGAACAGCCGTGTTGTCCGCAGACAAATCGAACACAACAAAAGCATCTAGCACATTAAAAAAACAGAACATTGAACCTATCTCATACTCCCCCACCCTCCCCAAACACTCTTACACACCAACACACTCCACTAAATACAATTTTTAATCCAAGTTTCACCGCGCTGTCCGCAGTCGTCGGCGAATGCAAGATGACGGGCACCACAAAAAATCTGACGTGCTTCACGCACCACGCCGTCCAATCAGTGAACACGTTGCATGTCCGCGGACATCACGCAAGCCGCTTGGCCAATCGGGGCGCTGTCCGTGGAGCGAACAGGGAAGTCCGTCTGCGGAGCGAACTGCGATATCACTAATTTTTTTGCCTTACATTTTGGTCATTTTAAAAAAAACTACTGGACGGATTTACACCTTGCAAAAGCACGCTTTCAGGGCCAAGCCCCCGCTCCTGCCGCAAATTTGGTGTAAATCCGTCCAGCGGTTTGGGCTGTAGGCGTGCGCAAAGTTTTTTCCCATTATGTCTATGGGAAAAAACAAAAGTTTTGGGACCCCTCCTATAACTTTGCCCCGCCCGGACCAAACCTCTCCAATCTTTGCAAAAGAATTCAGAGTAGGCCATATACTTTTTTTTGCAAAGTTTGGTGAGGATTCGTCCAGAGGGAGCGAAGTTATAAGCCACCCAAAAAATGCTCTTCCTATGGAAACACCAACTTAACCATAACTACATGGACGCTACCGCGTCCATGTAATATATATATATGTGTGTGTGTATAATTAATTTTGAATAACTTTTGACTCATATGATGGATTAGACTGCATATTTTCAACACTGCACATTTTGGTAAAGATCTGTTAAAAAATAAAGAAGTTATTAAGAAAACCAAAAAACACAGTTTTGGCCTAGTGCCCAGTATTTTTCCTATCGAGGAAAAAGCAAAAAGTCACATTTTTGCTGAAGCACACAGCGAAAACCGCTGGACGGAATTGGATCTGGTATAAAACAACTTGGGCATGAAGCATTCTGGGTGGGAGGGTCTGGGGTTATTGCGTCCAGTAGTTTTAAAAATATTTGACAAAGAAGGGTGTGCCCCCTTCTCCCAGAATTACAAGGATATCTCCCATTGTGCTTTGCAGCAAAGAAGTTTTTCAGACATGAAAAAGGCACCATCTTTTTTTGTTCGATATTTTGTTTGATGCAAGAGATACCCACGGCTACCTGGAAACAAATATGGCAGAGAAATGTCATTTGGAAGAGGAAAAACAATGCAATGGCATCGGGGCTAGGGACCAAGTTAAGAGCACAACCAAGTCATGGAGCCGCGATTATTTCCGTGGAATAACCGCGACTACAAAATAAAATGAGATCGGGAAAGAAAGTGCGTCACACGCAACAACGAGGTTTGGAGGGCATTGGAGAGGTCTAGGGAGGAAAACATGCATTTATAGGGTTTGGAGGATCATCCCAGAAGGAGAAAGGCACCGGACGAGTGACTCGTAGCGCAGGGGAAAAAAAGTCATTGTTTTCCCCGATAACTGCAGCTATCAGTAGTACACTGCTATTAATGCTGCACTTTTTCACTGAACCTGTTGTACCTCACTAATCTGTATGTAACGATGTAACTTATGTATATGTAAGAAATGCGCCCAGATGCCTCACGGCTTGGTGCGTTTTACAAATAAATAACATACAAAATACAAATACAAATTGCAGCGGTTATGTGGAAAAAGTTTTAAAAAAAGAGAAGATAAAAAGTGTTTGGACAGCTAGTCAGGTGAGGTGGAAAGTGGACACGGCCAATGGCCAGTGGCCTGGAAGTGTTTAGAAATAAACAGTGATGGCCAAAGGCCATGCTCACTGGCCTGGTAATGTTTTAAAATATAGAGGGCCACGGCCAAGGGCTATGGCTAATGGCATGGTAGTGTTTTATAAAATAGAGTAGGCACAGACGGAGGCCGTGCTCACTATGCAGGGCTGAAATGAGCTCGAAAACCTGGAAAGGGGCCATGGCCATTGCTGACTAGTGGACCCAAAAGAGAGGGGGGACATGTGCAGTGGCCACGGCCGAAGGCCATGGCTAGTTGCCAGGTAGTGTTTTAAAATATAGAGTGGGCACGGGCAAATGCTGAGAGTGGGCTCAAAAGACATGAAAAAAGTGGATACGGCCGTTGGTCTTCAAGTTAAGATGGTCGTCACTTCCTGCATCCACTGAATTTCAAGGGTTTTGTGGTGATACAATGGATTTTAACTGTGTCTTAATTAAAGTTTTTATTCCACTGAATTTCAAGGATCTTGTTATTCTGTGCCTTCTCCAGGGCCCACTGGTCATGTTGTTTGGTCGAGGCTGTGGTACATGTTGCACCCAAGATTAATAAAGCTGGAAGGCCACTGGCCATGGCCTTTGGGACCTAAAAGGGATCCATATTCCCTTCTCGCTTCCTGTAGTACTGCAGATATTCTAACCGGTTGCCTCACTGCAAGTGGGCAGGCAGGACTGCGAGTGATGTGACGAGGGATGGGGGCGTCAGAACAGGGATTACCATGAGAAATGTAGGCATTAGGAGGCCACCTCCCCCACCCCTCCTTACCTTACTAATAGCCTGAGAACACATCGAAAAGGAACATTAGTTACTTGCATTATCAAAATGCAACCAAAACAACAACAACCCATTGTTGTTAAACCAAATTCACCTGCTCATAGAGATGCAGCCACTCCTGTACTCATTACACCCTACACACCATAGATGCACCCACTCCTGCACCCATCACACCATGCTCGGTATAGACGCACCCACTCCTGCATTCATCACACCATGGTCGGTATAGACGCACCCATTCCTGCATTCATCACACCATCCCCGGTATAGACGCACCCACTCCTGCATTCATCACACCATCCCCGGTATAGACGCACCCACTCCTGCATTCATCACACCATGCTCGGTATAGACGCACCCACTCCTGCATTCATCACACCATCCCCGGTATAGACGCACCCACTCCTGCATTCATCACACCATCCCCGGTATAGACGCACCCACTCCTACATTCATCACACCATCCACGGTATAGACGCACCCACTGCTGCATTCATCACACCAACCTCAGTATAATGCACCTACTCCTGCACCCATCACAACATCTTCAGTATAGATGCACCCATTCCTGCACACATCACACTGTCCTCAGTATGTATGCACCCACCCCTGCACCCGTCACTGGGTACCGTATACACATGAACTTAGGTACTAGCCTTTTTACACCTCGAAATCTGCTGAAAGCAAATTAAACAATTGCACATATATTCAACATATTTATTTAGTGAGAAAAACATCCAACCGTATTTACCAACTTACCAATCAAAATCCTCTGTAACAAAATTGACATATTGCCACAACTTCATATTTCCTTCTGTACGCTATCCTGATCAGCAATCACCTGCAGGGCCCTATCTGCTCTGACTTAGCCAAGAAGGGTGAGGGTGGGTGGGTGTTCAGGCGGGGGGACTGGAAAGAGGCGGAGCTCCAGTCCCCCCTGCCTTATATACTGTCCCCAGGGCACGCCGGATGCTCTTGCCCTGGAGACTCCCCTTCCTACAGGAGGGAGGGGCGACAGAACCTAACGAGGGGATGAGGCAGCGAGAGGAGCGTCCCGCTAAATGGGATGTCCCTTGAGCGCCCCCTTTGGGAGCTTGGACATCCTCTTAGCGGTGTCAGCCCCCACTGGCCCCCAGCCCCTCTTTCGTAAGTGCATGGTCATGGGATATGGTTTCCTGTGGTATTACTGTCCATTGATGGTAGCAGGTGTAAGTGCATGGCCATGGGATAGTGTTTTTTGGGGTATTTACTGGCCATTGATGGTAGCAGGTGCAAAAATGGTGCAAAGTTCATGGCGAGGGAATCGTTTTCTTGGGGGTATTTACTGGCCATCGATGGTAGCAGGTTCTAGAACGATGCAAGTGCACGGCCATGAAATTGTGCCTGGCGTATCCCTCAGGCTTATACACAGCCCAAAACTGCTGGGTTTGAGAGATGGGTGCGTGCATTTCTCCTGGGTTAATCGCCTTGCTCCCAAGGCTTTGCAGGGGTTTTGGGGGGGCACTGCTGTGCGAAGTGAGTCATGGGTCCCTCCCATGGGAGTTGAATAGTGTAAATACCTTTGCCATAGCACAGCAACGTGTGTAACTCACGTGTCTGGACTTTTATGCAACGTCCAAGAAAAATTTTAGGATGCATCTGGCCCGAGTAATGGTTTCCTAAAGTGGGTTTCTACGTCATTAGGACAGGATAGCGTGCCACAGGACTTAACATTCTTTAAAGAGGCACATTTACTGGAAAATTAGCGGAAACATTGCTGGTGGATAAAATTATGGCTGATAGAAACGTCAGCTAGGTAATGGGGTATAGGTTGTATGGATACAAATATGCCCCACTTCTGGATAAAAATAGACTACAAATACCAGAACGCAATTCAGCAGAAGGCGATATCAGGCCTGGAGTTGTTTAGATATTGAGGAATGTCGATGGATAATATGGTGGTTGGTTTTCAGGAGCCAATAGAAAGGGTTTTTTTGGAGGCATTACTAGGGGGTAGATGATCCATACGTAGCAATTGCACCTACCAAGATTTCCCGGAAATGGCAGGGTGGTTAATTAATCACTCAGGCGACGACTGTATTTATGTATTGGGGAAGGTACCTATCCACAAGGCAAAGGTTTTGGGACAAAACATACAAGTCCAAAAGGGGTGTCAACAGTATGTCTTATGTCTGCGTTGGGTGGATAAAAAGTGTTTTATGTTCAAATACAGGTTCAAGAATGCCCTAACTGGAGAAAAGATCATTAGGCAAGCCAATCACAGTACAGTTGATGAGTGGTAAGGTTGATCGTGTAGCAAACAGGTAACAGTGTTTTTTTCCTGAACACCCAAGGTGGACTAAGTGTTGGCTGTGTAAGTACCCAATTCCCCTCCAGCAGTCCAGAGTAGATGTCGTGTAAAATGAACGATTTGCATCGCATCTGCAGGGGTGAACCTCTATCCGGTTGGTGGGCAGCCTGGAGTAGCCCGTTCAGGGCGATACTTTGCCAATCTTAGCATCACACCCATTAGAACTGGTCATAGAGGGTAGGAAAAAGTTTGGCATTAGCAGGCTTGAGTTTATTCAAAGGGTTGTGGGACAGGCAGGGAATGGCCTAAAGGCCGCAGGCTAAGTTCGACCAGGGTTGCTGGTGCAGATTATGAAATACACGAGTGGCAGCTTACTTCATCGCAAGGGGTGACACTGGTACTGGGTCATATAGAAAAGGAATGGGTAGTTACAATTATGCGCCATTTTTCCATTTAAGTCAGACAATTTTTGGGGTGCGGTCGAAGCCCGATGGGGCGGGCTCGGTGTAGCATAGTTGCACTTTGGGTTTAATGTTCAATTCAGACTCACCGGGTAAACAATTTCCTTGGATCCATTATATTTACTGAATGACGTTAATAGAAAAAGGAATAAAGGCAAAACGGAAAGGCAATAAGGTGCGGTTATCCTGCATTCAATGCCCCCTCCAATTGCATGCTTCCAGTGTCCGGGATAGGGCTGGCAGGCCAGCAGGGCAGACACACCTGCATAGAAGAGGAAAATGTGGGACCAAAATGTGTAGCTATAAATCAACACCACAGTAATTATGCGGTAACTTTGATCACAGCCAGGTTCACTGGCAGGTTTTAATAAAAAGAAATGGCTTGGTGGATTGTACGCTGGCAGCAGCTTTGTAGTTCATACCACAGCGGTCAGCCCACCAGCAGCTGATTGGCCATGGGAACCTAGGTTGAGGGACTTGGGGTCCCACCGAGGGGGGTCACTTCTCGCTGGTGCCAGCTGGGGAGTCACAGTGCTGCATATTTGCGGTGTGAATAACAGATTTGTGATTGTGTTACCATAGAATATGAAAACATTATAGGACGTCTACGACCACCTCTGCCTGGTCCCGGGAGTGTGACCGGGACGCAGCATTACGATCCCGAAAGGTCTGGTAAGCTGTGGGGCACTCCCACAATGATCTACCAGTGGTAAGACTGGAGGATGGAAGAAAGGTACGATAAGTGTAAAGTTTGCTTTATGTACACCTGTAGGTTCTGTCCAGTAACACGGCTCGGAGACCTCCAAAATGTTTCGTAATTGGTGGGACCTCCCACAATTGCATGCATAGAGTGCATGCATGAGAAACTTATCATTTTCAATTATGGTTGGGTGCAAGTTAATGGGCGGGACAGGAATGCACCATAACGACCCTAAAGAAAAATTTTGAAATGGTAGGAGGTGCGACACTTGGTACATGCTTGCGGTAACACTGGGTGATTGCATACATACACTGGTAAGCTGCAATTGTGGATACATACAACCGAAAGACCTGCCCAGTAACACAGCACCCTGACCCTTTGAGGTTGGGCAGGCGGTGGGACACGGTCTCAGGATGGAGGCCACGGCAAAACCGAAGGTTGGCACAAGTGCACTTAAGGTTGAAATTAGGGTTTGTGTACAATTTAAGGGCCTCGACCAACAGGATGGGGCCATCACCAGGTTTTGGGGGGGCACATAGACCATCAAGTGTAGTGCTGACTAGGTAATCATGGGCCACTGGCAGGTTTTAGGGCACTTGGAATGCCAGTACTGATTTACAAAGGCAACTAGGGGAAAGCATGTTATGGCCCAAGGAGACAGAAACTCTATAGGATGGTGGGCACTGAACTTGGACATGCTTGGGGGACAAGTGTAATGTGGGCAAAAAACCACTTTGTCCTGGTGAATGGTTACCAATAGACCTTGTTTAAATAGCCCACCAACCAGACACCCTTAGTGTTCAACCCACAAGGTGCCGACGGCACATTTGGGTGGCATGATCTGGTCACCATGGGAAGGGGCCGACCATGGGCTCAGATTGAAATGGGTCTGCGCGCACTGGCAAGAATTGCCTGGTACCGACATCATCTGGTCGGAGGTGGTGCCCAGATTTCAATGGCGCAGGACGGCGTCACACAGGGCATGGGGAAGTCCAGTCGCAGGCTCAACAGAGGGATCAGAAAATGTACAAGGCTGAGGGCTTTGGTTTTGTAGGACACACCTGCCCGAGGAAGAACTACTGCGTGCAAGACAATCTGGAGCGTATGCCCGCTGCCTTGCTAAAGCTGTGTGCGGCAAGGGGACAGCATGACCATTCAGAACTTTGCATTGCCCTGCTTATGGGCCCACCTTAGAAGTCTAAGGGAGGATTACGACATGCAGTACAACCCGAAGCGTATACCCGCTGCCTTGTCCAAGCATTGGCAGGCTTAAGGACAGGGGAACATTCAGAACTCGGACCGGGCCCTGTTTTGTCTTGTCCCTTCCGTCGATATAACAGACGGTGTGCATCTGTCGGATTGGGGAATGGCCTGTTCACCAAAGCCATTCTGGGGGCCCTCTGGAAGGTCTTACAGCTAGAACGATGGGAAGTTTTAGTGGAGCATTGGGGCATTGGGGGTGGCGGGGCGGGCCACCCCCAAAGCGTGGCAGAGTTCGGGCAGTCCTAGCCGGGGAGAGGAGTATGCCGTGGCTTCAACCGTGGGCAGGTTGCCCGAGGGCTGCACTCGAGCCAAACTCGGACGATGGGCACTGAGTCCCTTAGAGACACTTGAGATTCCTCACCTGCAAGTTTCAGTGGCCGGAGGAGGAAGTAGTGCGTGCAGTACATGCTGGAGTGTATGTCCGGTGCCTTGCAAAAGCCGTGGGCGGCAAGGGGACACCACGAACATCCAGAACTTTGACATTGCCCTGATGTCGGGCCACTTTTGATAAAGTATGGTTGTGAATCATGATGTGTTTAGGGCTGGGACTGCCCCTTTTGTTGTTATGCTCCAATAAATTGTGACCTGTTTTTTCCAAAATGTAGAACTATTGTCTGTCTATTATTTGGTTAGTAATGGTATGGTCCAGTATCTGGTATCCTCCTCACGGAAGAGGGGCTGGGGGGCCAGTGTGGGCTGACAACGCTATGACTTTCTTCCTTGTTTATATTATTGGAACCTGCTGCTCAAAATATTATAGCAGCTATGGGAGTTGTCTTCCTCTTCCTGGTATGCATCTGTGGCGGTCTGTTCCAGCATTTTTAAAATTTGGTGGCCGAGTGTGGGTCTTGCTTCCTTAGTAACAAAGTGTCCCTTTGCATCCGGGTCAGAGGCTCGCCTCTGTCATCTGCCTTTGACCTTCTTCCATGTTCTAGTGCATCTAGAGCAGCTGCAGGCAAGAGTTGCTCTTTGTATTTGAGGAGATCATGGGGCCGATTCATAGATTTATTTGCGTGGAAAATAGGGTACTTGCACAGCAAATTGCGTGCAAAATCACGTTTGTCAATTCATGGAATCGAATGTGCAGCACTTTTTCGAGACTTGCGTGGAGTTCACGGTGGCTCGGCACATCTCTACGAGCCGTCAAGGGCCTTGCACGAGACTAAATGCGGAGTGTGGGTGCAGGTTGAGCAGAGGGGCGGGAAGGGGGTGGAACACCAAGAATGTGGGGATGGCCTGCAGGCAGTCCCTCGCATGCCCACAATTGCGTGGCACGAGACATATTCATGGATTTGATCGCGCAACCTCTCAGCCGGGAAATGACCATGCAAGTCTGTCATACGATCTGCCATCCGAAGGCAGGCTTAAGTACACTTGCGCGTAGGATTTGCAGCACAGAGGTGTGGTTGCATGTCGGATTTTGGGGTGCATGTGCGCAACCGGGGTTCTGAACTTACTTAGGGGTGCCCGTAAGCAGTGTAGTGGGGTGCAGGAACGGTTAACGGGGGTTCTTACACAGATGTGTTGTGGTCATTCTGGCCGAGACTTGTAAATACGGTTACTTTGCGCAAATAATTCCATGAATACGCGTGGCGCGCTTTATATAATCTGTGCGCAGGCTCGCGTAGTGTCCTTCTCGGGTCACAGCCCTTGCTGGATTTCTGTGTACATTTCCATGAATTGGTCCTCCTGTGCGCACCTCCAGGATGTCTCTTTCCTCTGTGCCGGTCATGGGGATTCTTAGCATTACCTTCACTACACCTTCTCCTTTCCCTGTGTGGTTAGAGAAGGAAGGCCTTAGGCAGAGGTGTGGTTAGGTCTGGAAAAGGTCTGCGGCTGTGCTAATGTTGGGACTGTTGGGACTCAGAGCTAGCTATCCTTTTGGTTGTAGCCCCTGAGCTTCTATCTGGGGCTGCCTCCAAAAGACCCAGGGCTGTAACTCCAACAGCCCCCCCTAGTGACACCTCTGTGCATAGGGAATGTGGTTCCTTTAAGTAGAAGGAAGAGTTGAGGGAGTTCTGAATCCGCACTTGCACACCCTTCTGCATAGGTAAGTTCCTAGTGTTTAAAAAATAAAGCAGGACGTGTGCAAAGGTTGGGGCTCCCCAATAGATACCAGAGGAGAAGGAGGAGGCAAGGGCAGAGACATAGGCCCTCATTACGACCCTGGCGGAAAGTGACTGACCGGACCGCCACAGCGTAAATAGCGTTTCCGCCATTGCACGAAGGAGCAAAGTGCGGCCCATTCCGACCCATCGGGCACGAGCACCACGGCATGGCGGAAGTGCAAAGTCCGCGATGGCGGAAATGACCCCAAAACGGCCCACACCGCCGCCGTACGGCGCCCTAGGTGCAATACCGCCACCCATCACAGCGGACACCGCAGTGTGCGCCTACCGGAAAGTACGGTGACCGGAAATATACGGAAACGGAAGTAAAAACATGGGCCCGGAACGGGAAACATCCCGCCGTACACCTATAAAACCACTAAAACCACACAACCACCAAAAACACTACCCTGAGACACACCCCAACCCGTCATCCACCCTAGCGAAACCAAGAAAAATGGGAAAAGTAGCGAAGAAAGCGTGCGACCGCAAGCGGCAGGTCCACTTCTCCCGTGAGGAACTCACCGTGCTAACAGAGACCCTCCAGGAGAATGCTGCCGTCGTCTTCTCCACGCAAATGACCAGGACGGCACTTGCAAACAAGAAGGCCATATGGGCTCTGGTGGCACAGCGGGTAAGTGCGGTGGGGACCGCACCCCGCAACCCAGAGCAATGCCGAAAGCGATGGGACGACCTGCGGATAGGCGTCCGCAGTATACTCTCTGCCAACCGCAACATTGCCACAGGCACCGGGGGAGGTCCTGAATCACCCATCAAGTTGACCCCCTGGGAAGAAATCTGTGCCTCCACCATCGGAATGGAGAGCATAGAGGGAGTCGGAGGGATGGAGAAAGGCGTGCAGACATCCGAAGATTCAGGTAGGTGGGCCAGATAAAACAATGCCAAATCCACAAAGTCCATCCATGTGAAGTACCATGTGTCCACATAGTGCAACAGAAACACATGTCCAGGAGAACGTCCACACACATCGGCCTGATAGCGCACGTTAAAACCCACAATAAATACATAATTAATTAAAAACCCCTAAAACACGCACTACACGTGCAGCAGGCACACCCTAACTGCAGGCTGCCAAACAACTGCACCCTCACTCCACACACAAATGAAAGCACCTCCAAGGCCCCGACCCAAATCACCCTCAGGTACCACCCCAATGCATGTGATACAATGCCATTCCAATTCCCACAGACCCATCAATAACCCTCGCCCTCCTTTACTCCACCACAGGGTCCGATCCAAACGACGAGCATCAGGACACCCCTACCAGCACACCTGCAAAGAGGGCCAAGACCAACGGCCAAAGACCCTCCACCTCAGCTGCACGCATCAAGACACGGCAGCAGCACAAATCAGGTGGCAGCACAGAGGAGGGAACATCAACAGGCACCCCAGCAGCCAGCATGCCCACACCACCACCACCAGAGGTCCCCCCAACGGATGCCACAGAAGGCACTGCCTCTGGTGGCAGCAGCACCATAGGTGACACCCCATTGATGGCAGCATGCTCCGACACAGAAGACGGGGATGTCGAAGTCAGATCCATCCATGACCTGTCCCAATCCCCCTGTCTGTCCCATCCCGTACAACATGAGGATACCACGCAGGGGCACCCACAAGACGACGACTGGCCATCCCCCACAAGCCCTGTGGCAAGGCAACATGAGGTCAACAGCCCCTCTGTGACACCCCCGCAAATGGCCATGGCCCAGCAGAGGCAACAGTCCCTCGACCAGTTAATCGTGCAACAGCAGCAACTGGCCACGCTCCTCAAGGACCATGCCGATGAATGTGGGGGCACTAAGGCAGACATAGAAACATCAACTGAGACACTTAGGGCAGAAATGGAGAGAGGCACAGAGACACTAAGGGCACAAATGGAGAGAAGCACCGAGAGCCTGAGGGGGGAACTGCATGCGACGTCCAAGGACGTATGTGCCGAACTTGCCGCAGTGCGCCGTGTGCTCACTGAGCTCTCGCAAACCCTTAGGGACATGCATGGACGTGAGCAGGCAGAGACATCATCCGTTACAGGTTCCGTCCAGGGCAGCCCCCAACGTAGATCTGGGAGGAACCTGCGCTCCACAGGCAGGGGTGCCCCTGATACCCGCAGAGGGGGCTTGCAATAGCGACTGCCCACTGACAATGAGCATCTTTGGACACTGGTGTTCGGGGGGAGGTAGGAGGGTGGAGGGGGTGTGTTGGGCTCACTTGGGTGGCGGGTCGATAGGGTGTACAACATGATATCACATATGCCATAAACAGTGCACGATCAACCAATGAGATGTGTGGACATTGATCTTTGTGTACTAGGCCATCATAGGCGTACAGTCCATATTGTGCATGTCCCAGACACACACAGTGCCACGAGTCCCGTGTCCATGTATCAGCCACCAGGCGTGAGTGCTAGAAGCATGCATCAATGAGATGCTGACGAATGTCACGGCCCTCCGGTGCCTCGCAGACTCCTTGAGGTGCTGCCACATCCCCACCCTCATCATGACCATCATCAGGTGCTTGCAGTTCTGCGTCAGGGGGCATGGGCACATTTCTACGTACGCACATGTTGTGGAGCATGACACATGCCATCACCATCTTTGCAACCTTCTCATGGCGGTACAGGAGTGCCCCGCCAGACCTGCTGAGGCAGCGGAAACGACCCTTCAGTAGGCCGAATGCCTGTTCAATGACTACACGGGTACGTGAGTGGGCATGGTTGTAGTCCTCCTCATGCTGGTCCCGTGGGTTCCGGACTGGTGTGAGGAGCCATCTCTTCAGTGGATATCCAGCATCACCTGTATGTGGACGATAAACGTATGATGTGGAATGCCATTGCTACGTACGCACCCCCCCCCCTTCCTGCCAGGTCATTGCCGAATCACATACCCCACATTATCATGCATGTAATGAGACTCACCGAGTAGCCAGGATCTGTTCCCTGCGTGTCGCTCCATGTAGCGTGGTATTGTAGAGTTCCTCAAGACCATAGAATCATGGGTTGATCCAGGGAATCGGGCACAACAATGTGTAATGATCCTGTTGGAGTCACACACCATTTGTACATTCAGGGAATGAAATTGTTTTCGGTTGCGGTACTGGGCCTCCATGGCATGTGGGACGACCAATTCCACATGGGTGCAGTCGATGGCACCAATGCAACCCGGTATGCCGGCAAGTGCATGGAATCCCACTTTTGTGTTGGTAATTTCCTGCTCCGAGCGTGGTAGAGAGATGTAGTCGTCTGCGTGCTGCAGGAGGGCATCGAGCACTTGCAATAGTGTCAGTGAGAACAGTGGCTGAGAAATGCCATGCAACTGTCCGACTGTGTGCTGGTAGGTGCCTGTGGCCAGGAAGTGGAGTACAGACACCACCTTCAGTAGGGGTGGGATGGCGGTTGGGCTATCTATCATGCTGACAAGGTCAGCCTGTGTCATGTCCACAATGGCGGCTATGGTGTCCCGGTCCAGACGGTAGAGGGTGTGGATCTGCTCATCAGTGAGGTTGAACGGATGTGCTCGGAGGCGTGGGATTGCGGGCTGCCTGCGTGGTGGTAATGGCTGTGCTGGCGGCCCTTGCTGGCCCTGCCTTGCCCTCCTCCTCCTCCTGCGTCTCCTCCGTGCGGCCGGTTGTAGTTGGTGTTCGTCTTCTTCTTGGAGTTGGAGTACTTGCAGTGCTATCAGGTCCCCCAGGGCCAACATCGCGAGTCCTGCCGGTAGCATTTCGGTGTGGTTGTGGGAGGAGACTGGGTGTGCAATTTATGTGTTTTCAGGCTGTATGGCCTCCACCTGTGGTGATTCATTCCACCTGTGCAAACTGCTCTCCCCTTTGGCCGAGCACGCCCCGCACACAACGCTGCAATTCGAGGAATGGCATCTTGCTATTGCAATCATGTATTTGTACCCGATGGCCGTGTAACATTGGTTGATATGTTCATTCTGCTGTGGTCCCATTGTTTCACATACTATCTGTGCAGTCGCGAACAGACTTGTGAAGGGTCAGTGGTACGTAGTACTCGAGTAACGGTGGGCCCTCATGCATCACTGTACCGAGTTGCAACGACGGGCGGGGCGTCCCATTTGTGGGTGAAGGCAGTTGCCATTTTCACACACAGCCGCACTACATGGATTAATTAGTGATTTCGAACGGCCACAGATGCCTCTTCGACGTGATGTTGCAAATGAGGAATTCGAAGGGCGGCGCTTTCGGTTTTCAGCTAGCGGCGAGGAAATGCCCACAGGTCTGACTGCAAATATAACGTTCTATTGTTCAATGTCCTTGAGACAGGGGCCATGGCGAGGATGCAATGATTGATATGAATGGTTTGGGATGCGCAATGGCGACGTGGGCGATGAGGCCGGACGTTCCCAAATACATGTTACTTCACTACACTAGAATTACGGGCTGGGGCACTGTGGATTTTGCAGGCTGCATAACGCACAGACTCAATGGATATTTCTAATGTTATGTGAGTAAATATTCAGGCGTTTTAATCCCGGGGTGAGGGAATGATGAATGGATGCATGGGCAGGTGATTTGATACAGAGTTTGCCATGTACAGGGCTTCTTGGAATCTATCCGCCTCCCCTGCGCTATGTGATGCAGGGCTGCCATAGTGGGACCATCGTCTATCTGGCCTTGTTGAGCCCTCCCTGTCTCGACGCGCCCTCAGACACTTGTGTCCATGCACGTTACCAATCCCATCTGATGGATTCTGTTTTGACAGACGCATGCACAGGTACACTCGTTTGTGATGGTGTTTACACCTCGATATAGATAGTTATGAGTCGCAAGTGGTTTTTGGGTGGTGATGATCCTTTGGAGTGGGCTAGCATGCATATGGCTGTGGATTTAGTGTGATCATTGAAGTGAGTTGTTCGAATGTAGTTCTGATGGCCATTCTATTCTTTTTCTTTTCTTTTGGTTGACAGGTATCTCCTCCCCTTTTGCCACTGCCATCTGTATGCCACTCCTGCAGATGGCTTTTACTCCCGACACCTGCTGCTTCGTGTTAATCAGTGGAGCAGCATTACGATCTTATGGGACGATCGCCAATGGGCCACATGCCCTTACGCAGTACTGGTGGCTCGGAGCAACATTTCGGCCTTTCAGCTGGACTAGTGCCTCCCCATTGGGCCGGCCCTGCGGTTCTGTGCGCTTCCATGTTGCCTTTTCGTACGTGAATGTGGCTCTGTGTACCATGATGGAACAGGGCGTCACACAAGTAGTGGCTGGTCATTTCTTGCGGATGCAGCCCACAATGGTGAAATGTGTTTTGGAGTTCATGGCCTAATGGCTGTATGGGCTTGGTGATTTTGTTGTGCATTAAATTTCTATTCTGATTTGGCCCGTGTAGCGTTCTTCTTTGCAAGTGATGTGGCATATTCCTATTTGGGGAGCGATGTATTGGGAGGAGATCTGCATTGGGTTCCAGCTTCGGAGTTTAGTTGCGTGGTACTGTACTGGGCGCGTTTGCCTACGAAGCCCAGTGAGGTCAGGGATGGGGGCTGCCAATATGACTGTTTGAATGTTGTCATGCTCAGGGGCGGGGGATTGGGTTTTGTGTAACAGATGCCGGTCAGCCAGGTGGACTGGTGGAATGATGTGATTTTCGGAATATTGCTGGTCACAGGTGCCTGTGTTTGCGTGCGTTTCGGGGGGGGGGGGACTGTGGTCATGTCCATTGGATTGGCTTCTGTATTCGTGCCATCTGTGCCCTGCAGCTCCCATTGGCCCCTCTTGTGTTTCTTTTGTTCGTTGGCATGCATGGGTGACTTGTACATTTCACTGGTTGCATTGTGACTTCATTGCACCTACGGGGAGTTGTACTTTGTGGGCAGGGAGCGGTGTACAGGCACTCAGTGGGGCCGTTTACGGTTGATTCGCGATGCCGTACTTCTCACCATGGCGGAATGGTACATTCCGCCATGCTTGATGGCGTTAGGTACATGTCCGCTAGGGTCGGAATTAGCGTACCCTTGCGCCATGGTGGTGTTTACGGTTTGGCATGGCGCGCGCGCGCGTGCTTGGTGCAGTTAGCGTTGGCGTTCACTACAGTGTCGCTAATGGCTTCGTACTTTGCGGTGACGGGTCATAGTCGCACCGAGCGCTATTCGATGGCGGTATTGCATTTCCGCCATCGTTTTCCGAATTCCGCCAGGGTCGTAATGAGGGCCATAGTAAGGTGGAGAAAGGAGGAGTCCAAAATAAAAGCTTCTGTTGCCAGGCAAACATACCACATAATATTAGTAAGGTGACACAAGAAATGGCTGCTGCTTGGTAAAGCTTGACATAACCTAACAATACTCAAAATAAAATATAAATACCTGCACACAATTCACACCCCTTTGCGAAAAGAGAGATGTGCACTTGGACTAGTACCACATATTCAAACACGGCTCCAGGAAATAGCAGGGCACCGTATGACACTGACTTTGTGCCCGAGGGACACATTCTGGGTTCAACATGATGCCTCCTTTAGTGAAAGGAGGTGTGCATTCACGGGCAGGGTAACAGCTGAGAACTTCACACACCAGGGAACCTTTGGCTTACAACTAAGTGAACACGGATCAACCAACACGGAACTTTGCCTTGTGCCACAGCTGGGCAGGTGACTTTGCCTCGTGCCACAGCTGGGCAGGTGACTTTGCCTCTTTTCTGTAACCCTGGCTGCCTTCATTCCACGTAGGCGTGGGACCTATTCATGGAGTTCTTTGCACGGTTCAAAGTGACTGCACTGCTGAAAAGTGACTTTGCACTGCCGACAGAAACGGGTTCATGCAACTGTGCAAATTGTATTTCTGCAGTGCAACGTTCATTCTGTACTGCAAAAATGACGGCAGTGCAAAGTCACTTTGAACCGTGCAAGAAATCGGGACCAGGACAATCCCAATCTCGTGACCTGGCGGCCATATTGGTGGAAACTGAGTGCGCCTGACTGGAACCCCCTAAGGTGGTCGGCATACCAGCCCCACACTCGCGGCTGGAGCATGACAGCTCATGTTCTGCTCTTCCTCTTGCTCGGACTAAAGATGTTGGGTCTATATGCACCCAAACTCTCAAACACAGCCCCACCCCACTGCCTTTTTGCACTCACTCCACTTTTTTTGAAAATGAACTTCAGTATCCATCCGGCCACGCCTCGGTGCCAAGAGACTCATGCAGTGTTACCAGGCCTTCTACACATGCGTGACATTACAAAACGCAGAGCGATCTGGTGCCCCTGCCCTCATCTGTCGTCTCTGATAGCGTTTTCATGGTGTGGCTTTAAGGCGCTCGATATCATACAATACTATTAACAAAAAAGTGCTTCAAAAACACACCCCATACACTTATTATCAAACACAACAAGAACAACACGTTGTTTTCATGCTGGTGCCACAGGGCACGAGTACAAGTACCCACGTGCAATCTCATTCACGCTGGCAAGCGCCCTGACCCTTCCAAAAAGGCAGGACAGGCAGTGCTTCAAGTGGGATTTTTTTTTTAAATGTATTTAATTTTATATCAGTTGATTACGAATTTTTAAACTAATAAAAACAAAGCAAAACTTCTTTCTTTACAGTTAGGTATACGGCTAGATAGACAGGCAACTTTGGTCGCTCAGACTTCAGATTTTCCTAGTTCTGTTCTGTCCTCACTTTCTACGGTCGTTCTTTGGATCCACTTTGGAGCCTTCGTCATTTGGATTTTTTAATTCCAATTTTTTTGCTGGCTCTCCAAGGTATGTCGTTAGTGCGAACATTAGTTGCCTGTTTGAACCTTCGTGGAGTAGCGCCCATATGTCATCGTTAGTTTGATATGTACTCCCTATATTTGCCTTTTTTAAGTGAGTTTCTCTCTCCTGTTGAAAATGCGCACAGTTCAGAACCAAATGCTTTAGGGACAAAGGGCATCTTTCTCTTCGATTCTTTTCCAGAGGTTTAATACTTGTTTAGTCTTAAACAAATTCAGGCGAAACATGATAAATCGTTTCCTTCTGATTGGGCAAGGAAAACGTTCAAAGTATTTTGGTGTTTTGTTGAGCATTCTTGCTTCTGAATGAGCATCTTCCATGCGCCTATAGGATGCCCTTAGTGCTATTGTTTCGCACCAATCGCATTCCCATAGCTTTTTCTTTACTTTTTGGGGGTTTTGTTTTAAAGTTTCCGCATTTGTTCCGATGGTCTCTAACGTTTTTTCGCAATTTACTTTCCACTGCGTAAAGACGGTGTCTGTTGATGACTTGTTTGGGCAGGTTAATATTTTAAATTGTGGAAGTTCATCCACTCCCAAAATCTTTCTGTACAGATTTAGGGTGTTCCATTGCACCCTCGCGTTGATTGATGTAAGACCTAGTTCGTAGAACAGGCAGAGAACAGGCGCACCTTTTGGAAGTTGAAGAGCTCTTGACCAAAAGGTGTTCTCACACCACGTCCAGGTGTTAAAGGAGCAGCCCAACATTGTTTCAGCACCAAAGATTAGAGTCGGGATGGCCTTTGCTCTGTAAAATTCTATCACCGGTTTTAGGCTGAATTTTCCATATTTTCTTTTTACTGTAGCAGCTTGGGCTCCCAGCATCCTGCACTTTCTCCAGATGTTTATTACCATTGGTTCGTCCGTTAAGTTGGAATATATTGTGACGCCAAGATATTGTGCTTGGGTTACGCAGGCAAGTTGTACATCACCCACTGACCATGTATACTTTTTGCTTTTTTTGCTTGAGGCTCCTTTTAGATTCTGTAACACTAATATCTCGGTTTTATTAGTGTTTATTACCAATCCATTTGTGTTTGTATATCTTTTCAGAGCTGTCAACTTTCTTTGTAATCCAATCAGTGTTTGGTCTAGTAGTACCATATAGTCAGCATAGACCAGGTGTCTCAGATTTTGGCCATTTATCTTTAGGGGGGAAGCTCTAACCTGATTTAGGTCTTGGCTGACGTCAGCTGTTAATAAATTAAATAGGGTAGCTCCCAAGGGACAACTCTGTTTTACAACTCTTTCGGTTTTTATTGGTGTGGATAAGGAGCCTTTCTCGTTCAGCCTGATTTTGATCGATGTTTCTGAATACAGTTCTTGTATTGGTCTTAGTAGGTGGGGAGGGCAGTTCATTTGTATCATCTTTGACCATAATAATTGACGATCAACACTGTCAAATGCATATGCAAGGTCTACAAACGCTATGTATACCTTTGTTTTATTTTTCAAAGCTTCAATTTTTAACATGTTGATCCTCAGCAAGTTCAAAGAACAGCCTACTCCCTTTACAAAACCAGTTTGCCGGATGTCAAATTGCTCTGTATCCTTGATCCATGCTGCTAGTTGTTTCAAGATTTGAGTAGCGAAGACTTTCCCAATCACGTCAAGCAACGCGATGGGCCTATAGTTTTTCGGCTCAGAGCGGTCCCCTTTTTTAAATATTGGGACAATTATTGCCGTCTTCCACGATTTTGGGACTCTCTTTTCTAGTTGGATATTTTTAAAGAGAGTGCAGCAAAAGTTTGCCCAGGCTTCAGGATGTTTCTTAAATTGTGCGTTCGTCAGGCCATCGGGCCCAGGCGCCCTCGAGGAACTCAGCTTTTTTAGATTTATTAGGAGATCTTCCTCAGTGATGTTAAGGGGCCACTCTGCTAAGTAATCCGTCAGTCCCGCTCCTCTTGTGTTTTGTTTCTTAAACAAATCAGTGTAGTGCTCGATCCACTTTTGTTCAGTCACCATACCTATTATTAAAGCTCCTTGTGGCGCGTCTAAGTTGTTAATTATAGACCAGAAGCATCTCACTGCTCTTAAAGATATCAGCGCTAGCATTGCTTCAGCATCTTGTTGCATGATCTTATATTTGTGCGTTGATAGCCATACTCTATACGTTTTCTTGAGCGTTTTGATTTTTGTTTGCTTCTCTTTTTCGTCGAGTTTCTTTAATGCTCGAATATTTTTGCGTAGCTCTCTTTTTTTCTGAACTATATCTATGTTATAAACATGTTGATGTTTATAAATCGATTTTTGGTTTACTCTTTGAAGTTCAGTGTATTTTTCAAGCAGGCTGCTATATTCAATCCCATTATTAGATTCGTGCCTTAGGGTCTTGGACAATGTGTCTGTCAAATTGTTAATTTTTTGTTCGTCTAGGCCCACCTTGTTTCTACCTGGTGCAACTATTATTGAATGATTCCAGGTGTCTGTCTCTCCTCCTTGTTCTGATTTTATTAGTACTATGAGTAGGTTGTGGTCGCTTTGGTGCATAGTTGTGACTTTTAATGTAATTACATCTATTAATTTACTTTGAATATGTTCTCTGACATATAGAAGTAGTCTAGTGTAGATTTGCTTTCCTCTCTCTCCCAGGTGTGTTTTGCGGGGATATCTCCTCTGATGTTTCAGTTCAGTAGGTATATGTTCCGGGCGTCCATCTCTTCTGACCAAGATGCATTAATTTGGCATAAACTGGTCGCTGTTCTAGTTGATTTTGTTTTTTTGAAATAGTTTTTAGGTAAACAGTCCATGTTTAGGTCTCTGCATATGATAATACTAGCATTCCTTTCCGATTCGTTAATTTTATCAATGATTTCACAGATCAAGTCTAGGAAATCACTATCGTCCAAGTCTTTATGTTGCCAGTAGATGTTAATTATGTGAAGGTTCTTCTCATTCTTTTTTTGCTCAGATTCCATAAGTAATTGGGTCACCTGGACGTACGGGGATGGATTTGCAGATGAAATTAATTTTAAATGTCCTCCCGTCTTTATCAGAGTTATCAGTCCTGCCTTCGGCCTTCCTTTATTTTGTTTTATTGCAGGATTGAGTGCTATTTCATAGTTTAAGGCCACTGGCACCGTTTGAACCCAAGTCTCTTGTAAGCAGATAATGTCTAGGACTTCTAGTTCTTTCGGTTTCGTGTTATATAGATGGAAGAACCCTCGACTATTCCAGGAACCGCAGGATATATCCTTGCTCTTATGAGTCGTTTGGCGTTAGCTTTTTCTCTCGCAATTTAAAGATGCAGCTAGCCAACTCCACCCTTCTTGCTCCACCTCTCTGTTTTCTTTGTGCTGAGCGTCTCTGACCTCATCTCGTCGTTTCGTGGATTGTGTGATAGTAATTTTTATTTCATCTTTTGGTGGGTTTGTAATGTTCTCTTGTTCTATACACGATCTTTTTCCATTTTGCTGTTCTTCATTCTTAATGTCTGTTTGTATTTTGCTTTTGATCTGTTCCTTGGGTTTCAATAGCAACTTTTCATTTGGGCTTCTTGGTAAGTTTTCGTCAAGAATCTCACAGACGTCAAAACCCAGGGAATTTAGGTCCAATTTGTTATTCAGAATCAGGTCTCTCACTATTCTTGAATGAATGTGCAACAACACTTGGTCCCTTTTTCTCTCATTCAAGAACTCAACAGTTTTAATGTCTTCCGTGTCAATTGGTCTCAGTTGCGGTATGTGTTTAAACAACTAGAGGACATTATGTCTATTTAGTATCAAGTTGTCTGTCCCGCTGAGCACTCTTTCAATCATCAAGCAAAAGTTTGCATTTATTGTAGTTCTCTTTGTTTGGTAAATTCGTTCTTATTAATTGAGGGCGATGTTGTTCTCTTCTTTGTTCCTCTCTCATTTCTTGTTGGCTATAAGCATGTTTCCATTCTCGCCGTTCTTTTGCTTGTCTTTGTGGGTGGTCGGCTTCTTTCTCTCGATCTGTTTCGACCTCTATAGCTTTAGCTTTGGCACCTGAGTCTGATTCAACTGCTTGAGTTGTTTTGGCTTCTTGGGACCAGCGTTCGCCAATGGTTATAAATCGCCTTGTAGTAGGTTCTGGTAAATTTAAGCTTAGTACCTCAGCTTGGCCTCTCTTCACTGGAGTGATTATTCTACAGATCCGCTTTTTCTGAGCTACGTTGAGCTGTTGCTCAATCTGCTTGCGTCCAGCTGCGTCAGAATTTTTAATGTCTTCAGATGCTACAGCATTGGTATCAGGGAGATCGGAGTTCATCTCATCTTCAGTGTTTACTTCAAAGTCATGAGTCGACAGATTAGCAAGCAGATCGATCATGTCTGCTTCGTCGCTTTTTTGCTGGTCACTGACAGCTGAAGTTTGTAAGTTGTCGTTTGATGCTGTGCTCAGTGATTTATCAACCATGTTTTTTTTTTCTTTAATAGATATCTGGTCTTCTTTATCTATATTTGTCTGAAGAAGGGCATTTAAGTTTTTTATGTTTCGCAGGAATTTGCACGAACTTCTTGTTTTGTTGTTTATCCAGTTAGGCCTGTTTTTTGTCTTTCTTGTTTGTTTCTTTGAATTCACTTTCTCATCGCCAGGTTTTTCTGGGCTTGTATCTTTGTTTTTTTTTTATTAAATATTGAGAAATATGCACTTGGAGGATCTTTGCTTCGATCTTTATTTACAAGGGCGGGAGGAGCATTTTGTGGCTCCTCATCGTTAGGAAGCGTTTCAGCCACAACTTCAACATTTGCAGATAATGCTGGGGAACCATCCTGGTCGACAGCGTTTGTGGATAATGCTGGTAAACCATCTGCATTTGCGGAGGTTGAAGGTTGACTTTCAGTTTTGTTTTCCATTTCGAAGCTTGTCTTTGTAGCTTTAGTGGCTTTATATGTAGATTCAATTTTCTTCTGACCACGGCTTTCGATGTTGTCCAATTCAATTAATTCGACAATTGGAGAAGCTTGCATTATTTTACTTGAAGGATGTTTTGTTTTCTGGACTACATCATTGTTGATCCACACCAGTTCTTGTTGGTCAGGCAAGACATACCTTGCCTCTCGGTACAAGTTTTTATTGAGGTTTCCGATAGTTTCCTGCTCACTGTCAGCCGTTTTGTGCTTTGTTGTCAATTGAGTTTGATTTTTCAATATTTGGATCGCTTCCCTTGCCAATTCAGCTAGGAGTCTTTTATCCTCCGCATTTGTTTTGTTTTCATTTGTTCTTTGAGCAGCATTGTCATTAACTCATATGACTTGACATTATTTTTTTGCTTGTTGTTTCATGTCAACAATTTCTATTTCCAGATTTACTATTTTGGAATTCAGCAACGCTATGAGCGTATTTTGATCTTTACTTGTTTCATTCAATTGCTCATATAACTTTATCAATGGAGCCACCGTGATTGTCAGCGCAGAAGTGAGGTTTGGTCAAAGTTCATTTATGATTTGGGCTATTAGGTTTGTGCACCATTTGCGTTGATCAACATCATTTGGGATTTTTCTCAGTTTCAGATGATCGCCCGGACCTCTTCGTATTTTAGGGAATTGTCTTTCTATAAGCGAGGAGTCTGTAGTAGAATCTGGGTCGGTAGCTGTCGAGTCATCTGGTTCAGACGTTGACGGACAACTATCAAGACTTATTCTGTCATGCATCGGTTGATTTGGGTATTTATCTTTCCCACTCAATTTGCTGCCATTTCTTTTTTGCGAACACAGGAGAGGCTCAGTAGGGCTGTGATCTGTTTTCCGTCTCTTCAATGGCTGGGCCTTATAAGTTTCATGTGTTTTGTCATCTGGACGTTTATATGTTAAATTCTGGCTTGGTCTAAGTTTGACTTTCGTCATTAACGGTCCTTCCTGTGGACTGGTTGCATCATTGTTAGCTGTGTAATTTGCTGTCAAAGTTTGATTTGTGGTTCTGAGGTCATGTAACAGTTTATTTGCGGCTGCAATTGAGTCTCTCCTGTGTAAAGTGTCAGCACTTATATATGTAGCCGCTGGGGGACTGCCATTTCTATCCTCCATTCTCTTTAGTGTATTTTGTTTTTGTGTGACCTCGGATGTAAATACATCATCATTATTATTTGTTATTGTCTTGTCATTGTTAATCTCGAAGTCGTCGTTTAGTAACGTCCATTTGCTTCCTTTATTTAATTTTTCCCCAACACTTTCAGCGGTGTCAGTATGGGTGCATTGGTCGCTTGTTGCCGTGTAGATGCCATTACCAGGTATAGCTATTAATTCGGGGCTCGCATCCGGTATTACACCCGGTATGTGGCTGCTTGTAGTTTCACTCAAATTTGTTTTGTCTAGGAGGCAGTTTATTGCGGAAGACTCCGATTTGTTATGTGAGCTCTGGGTCTCTTGCACAGTCTCCGTGCATACTACCGCTGGTTGAATGTGATTCAGAGCATTTAAGCCTCCCAGAATTTCTGGCAGGCTCTTGGTTCTTATACTGTGATTATGGCAACTTAGCGGTTTGGCTTCAGCATACTCAGGCGTTTCAATCGTGGCATTTACAATGTTTACAGTCTTTACAGGGGCAACTTTATAGATAACATTTTCTTCAGTTGCACTTACTTGGTTTATTTGGCCACTCGTCACGATATCCTTTACTCCAGACTCCGAATGCCAATGCCTCAGAGTACTTAGTCGCAACGTAGACATCACCCCGCCGGCTCACGTGGCTCTTCGATTGCCGGCGTTTGTTTTTCTCGCTAGCCGCTCGCAGCAAACAGCCAAACCGCAGTTACTCCACAAGAAACAACTCGCCCTGTGCGCGCCGGGCTTAGCCTTCTGAATGTGACTTTCTAAGCACACTGTGGATGTTTGATGGCTATTGTTTCTCAGGCGAGAACTGTGGATTTGCCATGTGTGGACCAAGTTCTAAGGGGCCATGTATGTCCTCTCTCTATGCACACTGCTGCAGTGGGATTAGAAATTGAGGGGAGGCTCTCGTTAGGGGGGGTGGCCTAAATTCGGGTGTGCTTAGGCCACACCCCCTATCAAGAGCGCCCCCCTCACCTAATGGGTGGGGGCTGCTAAAAGAATCCGAGCTGGGGCCAGGAGGAGGGCTGGACTGCCCAGATCTCCTTTTGATTCCGAGTAAATAGCCATCAGCCAGCGTGAGGAGCACAGGGGCTTCATGCTGGGTGAAGGCTATTTACTCAGAAACAAAAGGAGGGCTGGCATTCCGGCCCTCCTCCTGTTTCAGAGTACAGACCCATCAGGCAGCCCGCACTGCACGGTTTCACCTGCTACTTGCAGGTGTCCGTACTTCGGTTTAGAAAAAAATGCAATGCAATGCCTTTTCTTTTCTCCTAAGCCAAAGTGCTTACACCTGCAGGCAGCCCATGTAACCGTGCAGCGACTACAAGGGCTGCTTCAGGTGTCAGGATGGCTTGGGCTAGTCGGGGAGGGACCCGGCAGGACCCCGGCCTGGGAGCCTTTTCCGGAGAATGCTGGGCTCATCCCGGCTGGCCCCAGACCACTTAAACCACTGAGGACAGGACTACGGTTTCCACTGTGCACTGGACTGCAGCCATAGGCGTGTACAGGGAGCGGCCTGGGGTGGCACGTGCTACCGCTGAAAGTGATTGGCCACCCGAGTATCCTAAACTTCATGCCACCCCTGCCTAAATCGGTGCCCCACTTGGCCCACCACAGTCAAGAGTCTGGAGGCGCCACTGGCTGCAGAAAGGTAAAGGAACGCCTGGCGCTACAACACACGCCAACCCAGCCCTTAACAAATGAGTCTCAAGGTGGGGGTGGGGGGGCAGAGGGGGGCTCGTTTCTTTGTTTAATTAAGCAACTAATCGGCTTGACAGCTTAGCCTGCAGCCTGGCCCCACAGCCCTACGTGCGCGGCAATTAAGAGTGGGCCGGAAGGGAGCGCGGGATAAACTGCTGGGAAGGAGTGGCTGCGGCGAGCCGCTCCTCGCGGCGCAATTACGTGCAGTCTGCTGGACGCGGCGGCCGTGCGCTTGAACCGGTAATAATATCACTGCTTATTCCGTTAAGAGCATTATGGCTGAACGCGGCGTAATCACCGAGCGTCGCTGATTTGCGGCTGCTTTCCACAACAAACGTTTACGAGGCCACACGACTGCTCAGATCCTCAGAAGCGCAAGTCGCGCGAACAGGCTGTATATTATAGTGGCGTTAATGCCTGTCACTAGGTTTCGTCTCCGGCATTAAAATGTCCCGGGAACGAATGAAGGAGTGGCCCCCAGTCGTAAACGGAAATTCGTTGCTTTTGAGTCTGACTCTTTGGGGGCAATTTTACAGCATATGCTAATTGCGTGCAAGGACACAGACACTAATTGCGTGCAAGGACACAGACACTAATTGTGTGCAAGGATACACAGACACTGCAGGGAATTGTCAACACTCACAGTGCAGTGTCGGGAGTGAATCAAGGCGAACCGCCGTTAAGTGGGCACTTTCGCTGGGCCTTGCGAGAGCAAATTAGCCTCTGCAGGCAGGGTTTTTTTAATGGATGCCAACGCTATACGCTTGCTAATTAGCATGGGCTCAACCAAGGCCTGCTTCAATGGAATACTTTGGTTGAACGCCTGGTTGAAAATCGGGTGCTCTTCAAAGAAAGACGAGGAAAGCAAAGCAGAGATGGAAACTCTGCTTTTCTGACCATGCATGCTGTGGAACCTCTCAAAGATGAGCAGCAACAGAAAATGGAAGTGCAAAAGCAACCTGCCTCGTTATTACGCTTCCGTGTTCCACTGCACTGCACGGGCCTCATTACGACCCTGGCGGAACGGGTTAAACGGCGCCGTAAAAGGCTGCGGGGCTGTTCCGCCACATTACGAGGTCCCCTCGCGGAACGGGTTAAACGGCGCCGTGGGAAAACCAGGCGTGCATACCGGGTCCCGTGAGGGGAAGAGGGAGCAAACAACGGGCCATCTCGTAATGGCCCGTTCTTTACTCCCTCTCCCATTCCTATTCAGTCCTATGGGGGCTGAAATGGGAATGGGGTTGAACCGTGTCCGTGTCCTCGAGTGAGGAATTACCGGGCCATCCGAACTCGGAATGGTCCGGTAAGTCTTCATTCCGAGGACACGGATGCGGTTTTGCCGGCATGGCTACCGGCATACCTCGTAATGAGGCCCCATGACTGCTGGTCATTGGGCCGGCTCTCGGTGGATTCGAGATCCGGCACCAGATATGGAGCCGGATCTCGGGGTCCGGCCAGAGTCAGCCGCCCAAGCCCAAAAACCGAGCTGAAATACTTAAAAAACAAAAAAAGAAAGAAAGGAAACTGCACGCGACGGCAGCATTGCCTTTTACCGCCGGTTTAGGCTGAGTAGTGTAGGCTCACTTTGCTCTTCTTACCAGATCCCTACCTAAATAATAAATCACAGACCAATTATCTGTATGGAAAAGTTGTAGGCCGTAGGCATTTTATTTTCTTACAGAAAATACAAAACAACAAAAAGCAATACACTGCCATATGCTTTTGGGCACCTTGTGTCCAGTCCCGAAGTTGCCCAAGGCCCTTCCTGAGTCCTTGTTATCCCTGGGCCTTCGTTCCTGGGTACATGCCGCCACACCTGAGCGGGTGTTATTCGCGCCCGTTCAGGTTCCCCCCAAAAGCACCCTACCTACAACCCCGTTCCTGGAGTGCCCTAAAAATGTTGTTGGAAAAAAACCCCATCCCCTTCCTTGATAGGTGTACCCCATCCTGGTGAAACATGTCCAGATTGTTCCGGTGTAGTCCATGTTTTATGAAGTGTAGCCCTGTGCTCTTGCAGTACTTTTCTACTAATTTATTTAGTTTCTTTCTGGCTATTTTGATTGTGTGCCTCCTTTGTGCCCCATACCAGACCCTTCTTGGTATTATTTCTGACATGAAAATCTCGGTTTTCCACCAACTGCGGGCTATGCTATGCAGCGACTCGCAAATGTTCCTCTGTAATTTCCCCCTATTTGTGCTCACCAGGTCGTTCCCTCCGAGGTGTATAACCAGGTACTCAGGGGGGGGGGATCCCTGAAACCTATCAGGTCCGACAGCCTGTCGTGAATGTCCTCCCAGTGCATCCCCGGGAGGCCCCACCAGGATGTATTTGTGTTTTTGAAATGTATTCCTTGCTTCAGGGTCACGAAAGAGTGCCCCACTATCCATGCCGATTTGTAGGGTCCAGCCTCTATGGAAATGGGGGAGATAAGCGTTTATATCAGTTCCTCCCTTATGTATTTTTTAAAACATTGTGACTTCCATCCCCCAATTCTTTTCACTCCCTTTGCTCCCAGGCCCCCCGCCCATGCAGAGGTTGCTGCCCCTATCCTGAATGAGTGTGTTCCAAATTCGGCTGGATCCCATCCTGCTTTTGCCACCGCCTGTTTCAATACCGCCTGAAACTGGTACCTGCTGAGTGCGCTGCCGTCCCTATTTATTAATAGCTGCCCGTAGACCTCTGGTCGGAGATCCAAGGAATCTTGAGTGCTGCATCTGGGACAGTGGTCCTTCTCTCTGATGCAATTGAGGTCTATTGCTCTCCCCTTCCCCGTCTGGTCTGTTTTAGATTTCTTTAGCATTATAGACATCCCCTTGTTTCCCATACTAATATCCCTCCTTGCCAGGCCATCTCCTGCCACCGTATTACTGGCCACCAGTTCCCCTACCCTGAAAGCCCCGTAATATGCCAGCGCAAATGCTGCCCTGAACAGCGCGGTTTCGTACGTGCAGCTGCTTGTATCTCGTAACACTTTTAACAGAATTATCAACTTCCCAAAGTTCACCGGCCTTCTGTTATCTGGTTTCTTCCCCTCTAATTTAGCCCATCCTCTCATAGCATATTTTATTCTTGCGCTGTCGGTTGGGTCCGGTATGCCTGCCACTTTTGTGGTATATGCCACCGCCGCTAGGTGCGCTGTCGCCCAGCTTTTCTTTTTCCCTTTGGCAAATGCCCCTTTGAGAAATTCACACATTTTTTCGGTTGAAATTTTTTCCACCGCTTTTACACCTGTTTCCACCAACACATCTTTTACATGCTTTTCGTACTGCTTACCCGTTTTGTACGTTAGGGCGTTCCTGGTCAGTCTGTCAATGACCCGTTCCATTCTCCGTTCTTCTCCCACTTCTTTTGAGTCGACCTTGTAGCCAACCGTGCTTTCCTTTCCAGTGCCTCCAACGGGACCCATGCCTTCTGCGGCGTGGGCGTTCTTTCCTTGTCGGCGTCCGGTCTCAGCTCCCTGAATTTCTCCCACTGAAAGCGAGAGATTGCATCAGCCACCACGTTTGCTTCCCCAGCGATGTGCCTCGCCTTTATGCATGTATTCATTTTTAGGCTTTCCAGCGTGATTGCCCGCATCAATTCCAACACTATTATGCATGACGCACTTCCTTTATTTAACACGTGCACCACTGCCATGTTATCCGACCATACTGCCAACTCCTTGTTTCCTAGCTCTTCCCCCCATGCGCATAATGCGACCCATATTGGGAAGAGCTCCAGCAGCGTTATGTTTTTTGTCCATTCCGCCACCTGCCATGTTCCTGGCCACTTGCCTGCACACCACTGTTTCCCCAGTATTGTGCCAAACCCAAGGCCACCTGCTGCATCGGTGAACAACACCCTTTTCCCTTCCTCATTTACCGGTGAGCACCATATCACCGACCCATTGAAGTACTTCAGAAATTCTACCCACACTTCCAGATCTCTCTTGATTCCTGCTCTAGCCTGACTCTGTGGTGGCCCATTGTAGCCCCTCTTGTTTTCAGCTCAATGCTTCTCTGGAACACCCTCCCCTGTGGTATGACTCTTCCTGCGAAGTTCAGATTTTCTGCAAGCGCTTGCAATTCTCTCACTGTCACTTTGTTTCTTCCTTGTAGTTCCTTTATTGTCTTCAGCAGATCTGTCACCTTGTCATCCGGGATCCGGCACACTCCCATGCTTGAGTCAATTTCTATTCCTAGGAATTGGATAATCTGCGTTGGGCCCATCGTTTTCTCCCTCGCCAGCGGAAAACCCCACTCGCTCGTTATTTCCACAAATGTATCCAAGGTTGCCCTGTATAGCTTTGAACATTTGGGCCCTACGAATAAAAAGTCATCCAAGTAATGTACCATCATGGCCTCCCTCATCTCTTCTGTGACTGCCCACTGCAAAAATGAACTTACCCTCTCAAAATATGCACATGAGATGGCGCACCCCATCAGGAGACATTTGTCGATGAAGTATTCCCCCTCCCAATGCATACACAACCATCTTTGCGATCTGCTGTTGACTGGCAATAGCCGGAATGCAGGTGTAATGTCTGCTTTCGCCATCCATGCCCCTTCGCCTGCTTTCCTGACCCGTTCTACTGCCTCCTGGAAGTCTGAGTATGATACTGTTGCATCTCTCTGGGCGATGCCGTCGTTCACAGAGGCCCCCGGGGGGTAGGATTGGTGGTGTATCAGCCTGTATTCCCCTTCATCCTTTTCGGCACCAGCCCCAGTGGAGAGCATATAAATTCTTCAAATGGTAAAGCTGTAAAGGGGCCCTCCACCCTACCCAGTTCTACCTTTTTTCGGATTTTACTGGTCACTATATCTCTGTTCTCGGTTGCAGACTTCAGGTTTCTAGGAATGTACTGTGCTCCCTCCCCGGTAAACGGGATGTTAAAACCTCCTCTAAAGCCTTGCCTGATCTCATCTGCTGTTTTTTGGTCTGGGTATTTCTGGAACCACCCTTCCATCCTCTCAATTTTTGCCGGTGTAGCCCCCTTCTCGTCCCAGCTCCTAGTTTCGCTTCTCATTGCTCCTGCTGCTTGGAGCTGTGGCCCTTGTGCACTTGGAGCTGCTGTGGTCACCCTTACATCTCTCGCACATGTGGCTGAACTTGCACTTCCATCCCCAGCTACAGGGTACTCCCTTCTCAAAATTCTGACATTGTCCTAGTTCTGCCTGTGTTGTCCCCGTGCTCCCGCTGCCTCCCCTCTGCGTTGTTGGGGGCAGGCTGCTCTGCCACCCTCTCTGTGACCCATAGTTCCTGCTCCAAAAAATTTGTTCTCTATTTCTGTCATAGCTGTATTCATATCTTCTGTTATTGTATCTATAATCAGCTTTGTAATCATTCTGCCAATACTGCCTTCTCTGCAGCCCTCCTGCGCTTCGCTCCTTGGAATCCCATTTCTCCTTCAGCACATTAAATATGTAGAGATTAACATTTTCTTTGTCCCATCACATATCCGGAAAGCAGTCCATCTCCTTTCTGAACTTGTGATCGTACTCCAGCCATGCGTCTCCCCCAAACGCTGCGTGTACCTTGCATTGTGTGTAGGAGGAGAAGACAATGGGACTGAAGGAGGGGTTCCAGTTTCCATCCCGGTTGTGCAGTTCGATCAAGAAGGGGCCTGGTCCGATGAGTGTTTTGTCTCGGGTCGGGCCACAAAATTAGGCTGTCACCCATCAAGATCCAGAACTATGTGCAGTGGGGGTCTAGGAAGGGAGGTACAGTTACCCAAATGTAATTGGATGTGGTCAACCTTTGCCATCCTCTTCATTGTCATTTATTGAGTAAGTTCTTACTATGTGTGCTATTCATTTTGCTGTGTCTTTGCCTGTTTATAAGTTTACATTCATTGCTGTATTTCTTTGTTTTTCCTTTTCCCTGTCTTCATTATCGATCTGTTCTTCTATGGAAGGGAGAAGTGTTGTGAAGGAACCTTGGACTGTTTACACACATTCTGATTCAGTTGCATGGCTTGGGGTAAGAGCTGCAGGGCGCTGGGGTTGTCAGCCAATAAACGTACCTTCTCACCACAGCACGCCGACCGTCCCTCATTTCAGCCTACCCACTTCCTGCTCCGTTCTGGGCTTGACTGTGATCTCAGCGAAAGCTCCAGAGGGAAGACTAACACTTGGAAGGGGTTTGGTGGGATCTTGAAACTCCTGCACGTTTTTCTTTGGTCCTAGAACTACATAGACACCTTCTTCACTTTACAGATAAATGCTCTTATCAAGTGCATGGACATCATGGCCGCGATGACGAGGGAGCCTTCCTTGAGTAGCACCTCCCGTGTGCTTTGCTGCTCCTGTAGCAATAGTCTACTTGTGCTCTCCTAAGAAGGGGACTGCAGCGGGGGACCAGGTGTACACCTGAATATTCAGCTATTATGGTCGGTAATGATACCCGATGGGAAGTAAGATGGCCGCCAAGCTCTTCCAGTTCAGGAAGGACCCCAAGACCCTGCTGTTCAGGGAGTACCGAGGGAACACCTTGGACCCCCCCCCCCCCGCCCCCCCCCCGAGATCTGCAGCCTGAACCGGCCCCCTTAGGGCCGTTTATGCTTTTGTGGTAATCCTCAATCAGCATTATATAGTGCTGCATTGCTCCCCAGGTAGAATAGCGCTATATAATCTCCAATACTACATATGTCCTTCTGAAAAGCTGAACGTTGACACTGTTTCCTCGTGTCTTTGGGTTACTCTGGGTCTGCTTCTTAGTCCTACTCCCTTTCCACTGCCTGTGGCGCGGTAAGCGGGTGTCTTTGCACTGTTCAGGCCCTTTCTTTGCATGGTTTCATGTGGTAAAAACTGTGATTTATAGTGAGTGACCTTTAGAAATTGGTCTTTTCACTTCATTGAGGTGGCATTACCTCTAGTAAACGAGGACCGGTAAAGCTGCGTGTGTTTCACACATTCCCACCCAAAAGACAGGATAGCCAGCGAGATAGCTTAGTGGGCTCATGCACCTGCTGCGGAAGTCTGCATGCACGTTTTCAGTTCACATGGATGAACTGCACGAGTGCAGGATCTTTCCACCTTCTGAGGTCCTCGGAAGGATTACTAGTGTGTTGGGTGATATTGCTAGCTATTAACAGCGCCACGAAGCTGCAAGCCTGTGGCAGCAAAGCGCGTCTTAAAGAACAGCAAATCAGTGAGCCACAGCCTCGTCTATGGCCATCCGTGTGTAGTGCAACACAAGTCCAGAATCGGAGGGCATTAACAGGTGTATACGTTTCCCATGATATATCTGGTGATTGACTATACTGGCCAGGGCTGATGGGAGTTGTAGTGCGAGCCAACGGTTGTAGAACCCTGCCCTAAACCGTTACATGGATTGCACTTGAGATTCATTGATCACCATCTGCAATTTTGAAAAATAGAGACTTTCTGTGTCTTCTCACTGGGCAGCTGTTATTACACTTCTTTGGCCCCATTCATGAAACTGGTTCTCAAAACTGCCCTTTCCATCTCATTTTGTGTGAGGGATTTTATAGTATACAAGAAAATGAAAGCAGTTTCTGCATACCACACAGTGTGTGTGTTGCTGACCTGGAGGGGTGTTTTAAAAGCATCCCAGCGTGCATGCTCTAGTCACAAAGCGATGGACTCCCTCTGCAGCCTATTCTCCTATGCCTGACCCCCTCTGTGTCAGGGCAGGTGCAGTGAAATGCACAGCTCCCTCTGCACTTGCACGTTCTGAACACTCACAAGGCACAGTCTCCCCTCCCTATTATTCTTCTGATGTGTTGTACTGTCAACTCAATGATTTATCTTTGTTTTAATTCATTGTCTCCCGTCTCTGTCCCCACCCTGTTGCCCTGTGGGCGCTTTGAAACAGTTGTGCTAATTGTATAACCTCCTAACAAGTAACCAATTAATAAATAAATAAACACATTTCAGACAACCTCCCGGCTTGCAGTGTCCTGAATCTAAACTCTCATGAGCAGTCTAAATATTGTTTTTGTTTTTACATTGTAGTGACGGGGTGTTAATGTTAAAGCAGCGTATTTAATGGCTAGCTATTTGTGCTGTTGAACTCGCATACCTAAGTGTTGAGCTGGCACCCAGCACTTAGATATGTAACAGGGCAGGGCCGTAAGTCACTTGTGTTAGCATCACTGCCGTCCTGCCAGCTGTTCTCTTGCGTGAATGAGGATACCTGCATGTACACGCTGACCATCAGGGCCTGTAGTGGAGAATTGGACTTACCAAGTCAAGAGTTTTCCTCATCTTTTGGCTGGCAGCTTGCGCGGATCATGGCCTGATCCTACCACGGGATGATCCCACACCCACTGGTGAAATTGTGCTTTATGGAATTATTGCATTGAATTAGCATAAATACTTGTGCAAGTTATTAAATGTGTAGGAGGCGCAGCATCTGTGGAGAAGATGTACTGAACTGCTGTGTTTGTTCGTTATTGCAAATGTTTGTTTTTCTTCCGAAATGATAGCTTTTTGATGGACACAAGTGACACTAAAAAGTAAATAGCATAGCGTCAAAAATGGTCGTAAAGCGCTATTACCGAAAATCAAAATGACATTGGCGTTTCATGACGATTTCTAGATTGTACCTAAAAAGACCAGAGAGTGAGAAATGTGCCTACATACAGACATTTCGTCACGGCCACCTATTGAAAAAAGTGTCTCACAGTTGCAAAAGGCAATTCATTCCTTTTGTGACTGTTTGAATAGTAGCCACGTGGGAGTTTCTTGATCAAATGTAAGGCACGTTGTGCAATTTAAAGAATATTCAGCAACAATGGTCAAAACTACTAGCCACGTAGTGAAGCAAAGTGGGCCACTCTTAACAAAAAAAGGACCCACACCAGCATTTTGCGTTTTTGTTTCTTTCATTGCCCTGTTGCCTTATAGGGCAGTCCAAGCCTATATGAAGCGCGCTGTTGCCCTGGTACCCTCTTGACCCACAGAGGTGGTAGAAGCAAAGTATTAGGCCTTGGAAAGCACAGAGGTAGCCACCGTCTGATGGGTCCGTGGCATATTCTTGATGACCATGGTTCATTTACCCCATCGCGCACAGAGGTGAGGTACGTCATATAGCGGGGATCTGCAACGTGCGGCTCTCCAGAGGCTTACAACCTTCACCATTTCCTATGGTAGCTGGGGCTGATGGGAGTTGTAGTGCAACATATCAGGCTAGCCAATGGTTGCAGATTTCAGACCTATAGTGTGCAAAAGAGAGATGCTTCTACAAAGCAGAGACATGTCTAAAAATGACAGGACGTGGGTCCAATGAAAACACAATTCCTCGAAGCCGCTGCTCAAGCCCTCGCTTGTGTACGACCAGGGATCTGAGACCAAGCGCCTCAACACGAGTTGGGTGGTGCGGTAGTAATGTAGCAGTAATAGCGTTACTAAATCATTAGCACGTCGCTCAATAACGAGTTTGGGGGAAAGTTGGAGGATTCAGCTCTAGCTCTGAGCTGGGGATAAATCTGCCGACTTTGCACCCATTTTCCGCGCAATTATCGCCGCAGTAATTGCGCTGAACATGCCCCATTGAGTACAATGGATTCCAGAAAAATGGGGACTTACACCGTGACTTGTGATCCGATGGTAATACTGCCAGACCAAGTGGCGGTAATGGTAACTGTGTTGGGCGGTATTCTGACAGATTTACTGCCGGAAATCTGCCCAACTCGTGATGAGGCCCAAGTGTTGCACTCAGGGTAGTATTGCCCTGTCCAGTTCGCACACAAAAAGTCAATCACAGTTCCTGGGTAGCTCCAACACTCAGTTACAGTTCCTAGGTGGCTGCAAAATGATGGAGCCCTTTGTGGGGGTGTTAGAGAAAACCTGCCATGGGGGCTTTGTCGTCCAATTTCCAGGTGGCAGTTTACTTCTTGGATCTGTGGCATTTTCCATATGGGATATTTCCCCACATTGCTTGCTGTAATTTTCTGGGGTGCAAGCGGCACCTACCTCTCTCTTTTTACCCAGCACCCTCTGAACACCATTTTATCTAATACCTAGCCCCGCTAAAAGGTGCAAAAATGTGGTAAAATGTCATGCAGCCGAATGCGTGGAAACAGCTCTGGAGAAATGGGGGGAAAAAGGTTTATTCACTTGTCTATCCCAGATAGTCTCTTCTTATTTAGCTCTCCAAGTATGACTTCGGGCTAAGCCTTCCCCTATAGCCCTGCAGGGTTTATCACTTTCAATTCCAAGAGGCAATTACACTCTAGGCTGGTGTCAATTTCTCTGATCATGTCTCTTCTCCCCTCCCAAGTATCCAGGGTTTTTAAGTCGTCCCCCAAGCAGGTTTATCTTTTGTTATTCCCCTCTCTGTCGCTCAGTTTCCTCTTGTGTTTTTAAGGGTCAGGACTCACTATAAATAAACTGTGTGCATTGGACCTGCTCTGCTCATACCAGGATCCCAATCTCAGTCTCCTCTTTACCGCTTCTTTATAGAAGTCCTCTTCCCCCTTCTCCAGTGTCAGCCTCCAACCCTCTCCTCTATTCTCCTCCTCTAATACCCTATTCCTTGACTTCTCAGCAAAGATCAGCCTTCCCTTGTACATCATCTCATCCTTCTGGATCTCTCCCACCACAGCCTTTCCATGTTCTTCTTTCTTCTTTTACCCTGACAAGCATCAGCCACCTGGCTTCACTTGGGACTCCCCTGTCCCCAGGGAAATGGAAAGACGGGTGCAGTTAGGGTTTCAGCCATCCAAACTGGTATACATGTCCTACAATTCAGACATTGGCCCTCATTCCAACGCGGTCCAGCAATAAGGGTGCTGGTGGCAGCGTACCAGCACCTTTTCCGGACCACCAGACTACAACTGTGCCTGCAGGGACCATTGCTCCCTGCAGTTCTGACTTGTCGGGGGCACCGGCACCTGCAGGCATGGTTTTCACAGAAGCACTGGCACCGTATGGAACTCCATGTGAATGAGGAATTACACTTTCGCTGCCTGGCATCTCGGGCCATCTGTCCTGGTGGCACCTGAATATCAGACAGCGATACAGTGTTACGAGTTTGGTTTGGCGGCAACCCACCAGTAGCACCAGCGGGTTACCACCGAACTCGCAATGAGGGCCATTGTTTTCTTAGGGTGAGTTTTGTGACCAATGAAAACAGCAAAGTTCAACTACCGGCTCTGCCAGAAATGTCGTCAGGCCTAGTAGGGTAGTCGCCTGTCTGTTTCCATTTGCTTCCCACTCCCCTCCCTTCCTTATCTATGTCTTAGCTCTTGCACTATCTGGAATGTTGTCAGGCCGAGTACGATAGTTAATTTCACATCGTTACCGTTCATGGCCTGTAAGGTTGTATTTTCGCTTGTTCCCTGCCTTGTGTTGAAGACCTTATACACACATTGGGCCTCATTACGACCCTGGCGGTAGCCGTGCCCTTATTAAGGGCACGGCTGCCGCTGCTAATACATTTTTTACCGGAGCCCAAAAAAGGGCAATAACCGGGTCATGCCGACCTTGGCGGACCCGGTAATTGCCCTTTCCTGGACTCGGATAAAAGTTAATCCCCATTCCCAATTGAGCCCCATAGGGCTCAATTGGGAATGGGGAGGATGCTAACAACGGGCCCGTAAATGACGGGCCCATTGTTAGCATCCTGGCCTGCTAGTGGGTCCCGCTAAGGACGCCTGGTCTGGCCAGGCATCCTGAGCGGGACCCGCAGCAGACCTCGTAATGAGGCATCCCGGAATGAACAGTGCCGGTCCCTTACCGGCACCGTTCATTCCGGGGCCTCCAGGGTCGTAATGAGGCCCATTGTGTATAGCTGCCATATACATAAATTACTTCCATTGTTCCCTCAAAAGTTTTTTTTGCTGAATCACTAAAAGACATGTTTGACATTTAAAAATGTGGGCATTTTTATCTTCTCATATTGCTCTTTGCTTTAATGCAAATTGAAAGGATTGGATTCTGTGAAATACAGTGTTGCGTGACCTGGGGCCACACCTTTCTTCCTCAGGGCCACACCCCTCCAAGGAGGAGAGGGTTCTCCCAGTAAATGTTTCCATTTCCAGCTCTGATGATGCACGTTTGCTGCGGCCTGGCAGATCTGCGGACCAAAGCGACACAGAAGGGATCCACCTATTTTGCATCAGCTGTCCCTGTCATGGTGCAATGGCAATTGTGTTTCCTGGTCTTCCTGCCACCCAGGGCCAGTCTTACACCAGATTGCACCCCAGGCGGGAAGTATTGTTGGCGCCCCCCCCCTAAAAATGCCAACCAAAAAATGTGTTACAAATGTTGTAAATAGGGCACTTCATTAAGAACCAGATAGAAATACAAATGCAATAGAAAATGCATACTTTAGACACTAGGTGACAGTCTTCACCACAAAGTGTGTGGTCCTGGACACATGATTTTATCTCACTGTGGCTTATCTGCCAAAATTCGAAGAGCCTAGAAGTTATTCATTCCATACTATAGCATACATGCCAGCAAAACGCTGACTTAACCTATTTATTGGCAGAAAAGGCAGAAGCACTCGGCACCCGCGGGCTGCACAGACCGGTCACGTTGCCCCAATGGCAAAGTCAGCAGGCTCTGGCTCACTGGGTTTGGCTGCGGCTGGGCCTTCTGATTCGTTCACGATTCCATGCAATTTCCGACTGACAAAGACTAGTCTCGGGACAGCAGGTCAAGGAAGGGCAGGTTGTCCATGCCCAGCAGCTCCCCTCCAAACTGAGTGAATAAACCCTACTCAGCAGGGGTCAAGTCCTAAAAATTAAAGTGAGGGGACTCATCAACAAATGCAATGGGATGGGACGTTGCCAGAAATTAGCATACCAAGGTGAAATAACACTACACCAGATGCACACATATCCGATGCACCCATGCACCGTACAACACTCTCTCTCTATTGACTTGAACTACGGTTCCCGAGGGCATTCAACCTACCAGCGCTTTGAGATCATACCATTGATACATAAGGCGCTATACAAATGCCAAGTAACATAACATGACATAATATTTCATTAAATTGGCTTTGCATAACCACCCAAATTTTACAGGACGAATGGCATTTGCCTTTTCATAAAATCAAAACACATAAAACCAAGAGAGGATATATTCTTCTAATAGTGTTTTTGAAAACGTTAAAAGGAGTGCCTGTTTTAAACTCTAAGAACCAATACAAATGTTTTCCCGGGAACTTGCAGTACCGAAATGGGACATTTCCCCTTTAGCTGTTTGTTATTTTTCATCAGGTGATATAATGCAGTGTGGTGACGTGTCTGGCTACAAACCTGATGACTGTGGTCCGATCCCCACGGTCGGCTTTAATGCATGAATTCAAAGATGACATTCAATGTTTCTCATTTTAGCTGTGGGGGGGACTGAGTCTACCCTCTGATAGAAGTGGGTGGACTCCGTCCCCCCGCGTGTACCCAAAAAAGTGGGTGGACTCCGTCCCCCGCATATACCCTCGACTTCAGCCCTGCTACTCAGTCCATGTGCTAGACTAGAGTGCCCTGTTCCATGGACACAAGCAGTAGTCCTCAGCCACAACTCATTACTGGTTCAATTTAAGGTTGCCTTTTCATAAATCAAATGAATATCCCTAAAGTTGCACTCCTGTTTCTGGGGACCTGCACATGTTTGCAATTTCCGAACTCGAACACATTTCAAAAACCTTCAGCAAAGCTACTGCGTTCATAGGTCAGGCGGCATTGCAATGATGGTCTCTGAAATGTCTCCTCAAGTTTACCACATTCATGGGTTTGAACCCCTGGTCCTGCGCTTAGAGGCTGGTCCCTGGTATGCAGTGCAATATAAAAGTTCACTTAACTGACACAAACAGCTTGTCACTGTTGACACAAAACACCTAGAAACCCACACACAGACACAGAGCTGCTCGGTTTACCTAGGAAGGCATCAGCAGAGTTAGCTTGCATATTCCCTCTCCCCCCACCCCTCTATTTCATATCGGTCACTGCACCTGGATCCAATGCAAATGACAACCAGGCAGCTGGGTGACTCCGATCACCAGCCAAACATGACCCATCACTACAAAACGAATGGGTAATAGTGGTCAACAGTGGGAGCCAACCTACCTCTTGAGTGCAAGACAGCAAGAGGATACATTGGCCACCATCGGTCATCAACCAAATCAGTCCAGGAGGGAGGGAGAGGGACTCTGATCACCACACAAAATGAACCCAGCACTGGTGAGCAGGGCAGCAACAGTTCCCATCAGGAGGAAGCAACCAAGCTCTTGAGGGGGAGGAGAACATTCCACCAGCGAGCATCAACCAATCCAGCTGTGGAGGGCGTGAGGGTGACTCGGCTCAGATAAAAGTCACCCAGCGCTAGAGAACAGTAGTAACAGTGTGATCACCAGCTGTCACCAACCCATCTCTTGAGGGTGAGAGGATACCAATTCCCACCAGTGGGCACCCATCAACTGATCTGTGGATGGCAGGAGGGTGATTCGACCACCTGGTAAAGCGAACTCAGCACTGGAGCCTAAGCGGCACCAGTGTCCACCAACTTGCACAGACCGACCCAAATCAGGAGAGTGAAATGAACCCACTGCTGTTGGCATTGCTGGGTTCCACGTTGCCTGCTACAAACCAGTGAAATCCTGACCAAACAACCCAGCTGCGGAGGAATAGAAAAAGACCAGCGAAGACCAGCAAAGCCAGCTTTGGAGGGGAGAGGCGCCGCTGGTAAGAGTGCCCTCCTGCATACAACATGCCTGAGACGCAATCCTGGGTAGCCAGAAATCACCGCTGATGGGAAAGTCTATTAGCAAGAAGAGGACAGGCAGCGAGGCCACTATTCTTTCCCCAGTCCTGTTCACCTGCAGACTCCCACCGCTGAGTGTCGCTCTGCGTGTGAGGAAGCAGGCCCTGGTCACATTAATGGCGCGGTGGTAGTGATTCTCCTTCTGGAAAGTTCTAAAGCATTGCAGGTGGGGATGGCTGCTGTTGGAGTACGTTGAGTCCACCTGGCCTACCTGTAGTGGCCAGTGCACCCCAGGCTGTACCGGCAAGAAAGACCGACAATTCCCCATACCGATACGTCACCCCCACCTGCAGTCACTCAACTGCCATGGCCACCCCCAGTAGGGGGGGCAGGAAAGGGGGTGCTGGGCCCATGTGAAGGAGCCTCCGTCTATCAGGGGTACACCGTCACCGCCCCCTCATAAACGGCTTTGTGTTTGTTTGTCTGCTTGGGTTACAGAATGAACCATCAAAGTTAGCAGTAACCAATCGGAGGCATATTGTATGGGCATATTGTATGGGAGAGGCATAGTCGTTGGTAGTCACTATTATTATAGAGGAAACAACACCCGAAGTTCGAGCCACGTGTATTAATTCCTAACACATGTAAGTACGAAGCAAGCAGTCATAATGTACAAGGAATGCAGCAATGGCCGTCAGATATGGCTAAAAGATGTGCAACAGCAATCGCCAACTCCACGTGTTCGGCCTTTCATGACCTTCTTCAAAACAGGTTGGGCTGTAGACTTCCGAAGCCCCCTTATTCAGCAGCCCCCTCTCTCGAGTGCATATGTAGGTGGGGGAGTATTCAATCAAGGAATTCAGGAGAGGCGCATTTCCGAATAACAGAAGACGCTCAGAAAAAGGGAAAATGCCATCTAGACTGGGACAGAGCCCCATGACCCGAAACCACCCTGGCCCCTGCCATGGCCCACGCCAGAGAACACCCTTGTACCCAGGGGCCTGCGAGCAATATTGAGGTACACACATTACCCGAAAGAGGCCGTACAGGAAACAAGGCCGAGCAGATCCTTGATTCTGTCGGGCGCTTGCGCGTCCGGGTGCACACTTTCCACACAACATTCACTTTCATAACCTGGCCAAAGGTCTTGCACAGAAGCAAATCCCTCCTGTACATTGCGGACGAGTTTATATCAGTTCACTTTTATGCCATATGTCCTGCCTTTTCCTTAGCTACAGACCAGACCATTCGCAAATGGCATTAACTAAATCACATACATGGACTCTGGATGATTTGCCCAAGTTCACACAGTGGTGGGACCGGGATGCCTGTGATATAAACAATTGACTGCACATTTTCCTGGGTTAGATAATATCAATATGCATTAAGGTGTTTGATTGTAGCTCCTGGGATTCGGGGCTTATTGGGCACAACCAAAAGACCCGGCCCCAGGGACTACAGCTGCTGTGCAACACTCGCCGTGCATCCCCCCCCCAGCAACGCTCAGACCTTGGGGTGAGGGGCTCTGCTCAGTCCAAAGCTAATTCTGGACTTGCCTCCATCCCAGACCTTGGGAGAGTGTGTGCGCTGTGCGGGACACAATCTAACAGTGCGGGGCAGTCCTGCATCACTTCACTTACCTGACACAGAGTTGCTGCTGCAATCACAACGATAACAGCCAGGTCACGCACGGAGCAGACCGTAGGAGGCGCTTAGGCACCCTATGACTACTCATAGCGCTGGGCGCCCCCAGGCCAACACGCGACCGGGCCGGAGGTGCCTGACATGCACGCCCTTACTAGTTCCAAGAATAATGAGCTGCAGCACCCGTGTCTCGTTGCTCGGTGCTGCTCAGAATTGAAGCTGTGTGGGGAATCGGGATGGGATGCGCCTGGCTGCATCATAGTTGCCCAAAAGTTCCAAACACAGTACTGACTTACCTGATATTATTGTGCATGCATGATGCATCTACTCCACTCCTCCTGTTTTCCGGAATGGCGGGGGGCTGGGCTGACAACAACGCCAACCAGCCCCAATCATCAGTGCACTCACGCTGCTGCCGCACGTGCGCCCATGGCCATGGGCCAGGCTGGCGCCAGCGCCACCGGGCCCTGGGGTGTGGGGGAGTGAAAAAGCAACAAACAAATGTTGCGAATTGCTAGTTTATTTTTTAATTGCTGCTGCCCTGCCCTGCCCTTCCCTGCCTGAGGGCAAAGGCTGCAGCCTGAAGCAGTGCTCACTGCTCCTGATACACGGACTTCAAAATCAAGGCCTGGCTGGTGCGTCGTGCGTGTGGCTTGGCCTGGCTTGCAGTTGCAGGACTCGGAGCACCGCGCACAGCGCCCCCTAGAGGCTCACTGACGTCAGGCAGCCGCCTGAGCTGCCTGACACAAAGACCGGCCCTGACTGCACCCTTTTAATCTGCATACACGCACCTCTAACTATGATTGGCACTCCAACTGCATGGACGCAGCCCTGAATTCCCGATCAGACCTTAACTTTGCACTGTGATTCCTATGCGATTGAGACCGTGTGCCTGCCTTCATGTGACGGTATACTCGGGAGCTTTGCATGCTAATTCCCCTGAAGAGAAGTTGCGCAATCAGCTCCATGAATGCGCTTGGTCCCTCGCAGTGCTGAGAGTGCAATTTCCTCATGCAGACTATTCCCTCGACACACCCACGTTACGCCTTGTTCTTCCTCATTCTGCGTGGATTGTGAGTGTTATGCATGTTCCGCCCCCTATTAGCAGCTCTGCACTGGCCCATCCCAAACTCTGTGAGGATTCTCGCGCAGGGTGCTTGACCGCTCGCAGAGATGTGCCAGACCTGCGTGAAGCCCCCGCAAGTCCCAGAAAAGACCTGCAAAGTCGATTCCATGAATCGACGAACAGGCTTTTACACGCAGAATGGGACGCAAAATCCCTATTTTCGGCACAGAAAATTCCACAAATTGGGGCCCTTAGGTACACATAGGGATCTTGATGCTAACAGATCTCTCATCCAACTTCCAATATTCAAAAAGATCCTTTCTGGCGGACATTCGGAGGCAGGCTGGAATTCCATTGATGGAACCTTGCCTCTGTTATTGGTGTTCCATGCAGTGCAGGCAGGAAGTGGGTTCAGAATGTCAATGGGAGTCAGGAATACTTGGCAAGTTTGAACAGTTGCACTCAGTATTTTATTTTAGATTACTGATTAGTGCATAAAACAGCATTAACCGCCCGTTCCAAGGGCCGGAACCGGGGTAAGGGCCTGACAGACCATGTTATCCAGTGGTCGAAGTGAGCAGGAGTGGTGCTCCTCTACTTTTTTAAATGACCTTTTACAGCTCCTATAATTTCTTTAAAAAAAGAAACCGTTCCGGAATGGTTTAGTCTTAAAATAAAAGTGAAGGAAGAAATTGAAACTTGCACTTTCAGTGCACTGCAATGAACATTCCCTTAAACCGCAGGTGCAAGTGTTGGGGGTGTGTATGGTGTTTGGTAGGGGACGTAGTGATGGGGTTTGTGGGGAGTGGATGCAGGCCAGCAGGAAACATAGTTCCACTACTTCTTTTTGCACACTTCGATCACCGATGTTATCGGCCCGAGCTAAGCGGGGGCGGATAATGTGGGCACCAAAGCGGGAACCTGGGGTGCTAAAAAAAAGTATTTACTTCATTCAACGTGATGAGCGTGGCAGCCCGTTGAAGGAAGGAAAATACTTTTCCAAGATGGTCACCAGGAAAAGGGAAGCGGGGCTCCGCACAGAGTCCCTCATCCCTTTCCATGGCAGCCTGCAGGAGAGGAAGGAGCGGTGGTGGCAGGGAGTGACGGCACCGCATAAATAAGAGAAGTGGGGGTGAGAAGGGGCAAAAAACAGGCTGGATGTGGAGGGAAGATGGCGGCGGGGGGAGCCAGCCATCAGGTGGGATGGAAGTAGGCTTTGACCGGCGGTTACTTATGAAAATTAGGGATATATTTGCAACCTAGGCCACATGTTGGCTATAATTTTATTTAAAACATGTGTTGCTATCTTTTTTGATTCCATTTGCTTCCCAAAACATCATTGACTTCACTTTGGTTCTTATTTTGTACAGATTTGTGGAAAAAATATATTTATATGTATTTGTATTGCATTAAACCCCAATCTGTTTAGCTTTTTCACACACAATTAATATAATTTGATAAAACAGACATTTTTTAAAAATGTTGATCTATTTTTCATAATTTGTCTTTTGCACACAGACCACCATTGTTCACAAGTTTGTCACATGCGTGGCACACAAGCAACACACGAGGCTTAAGGCAGCTAATTTTGTAATGAAAGTTACAAACTTACAGAAGCTTCTGGACCAGTTTTCTCTGCGTGCACAACAACTTGGAGACAGTTCTTTGCTCCACCGAGAGCCTGTCGATGGCCTTTGCAACACGATTGACCGAATAATTGTATGCCAAAATTTGTGGCGCAAGCTGGCTCAAGCGTGACAAAGCTAGCGCACGTGTGTGAATCGCACGTTTCTGATTCATGGAAGGCCCTGCGCATGTTTTTCCCAGGATGTGCGCCAAATCGCGCTTACTTTACACGTCACTGCAACTTTCCAAACGTGTGCGCGACAAGAACGGGGAAAGCGCACAACTTCTCACGTACCCACCTAAAAAGGGGGGCGGAACACAGGGAATGGGGAACAATGCGGGAAAATGTAGGCGTAACGTGGGAAGTACCGCTGGGAAACACACGCAACACCCCACGCTAGTCAACAACACGTATTCATGGAATCGAATAGGGAAAACCGGCGAACGTCAAAACACACACACACACACACACAAATACGTCCACCACACGAAAGCAGGTGGAAGCGCCCCGGCGCAGCATAAAAGTGCGCGTAAACAACAAACAAGCATATACAGCTACGATGAATGTCCCATTCCTCGCAGCAGTGATCGTGGGACACCACAGGAGGAGGAGAATAGCCAGGCCCCGCATTTATTTGCCCAGGACCAGCCTTTTTGGGATGCCTGATGATGAGGTCTATGGCAGGTATGGGTTTCCACCTCATATCATCCTAGACCTGGTCACTGAGTGGGAGGATGAACTCACATCACCCACCCTGTGCTCCCAAGCATTCAACCCCTTGGAGAAGGTGCTTAATGTACTGCATTTTTTGGCCACTGGGTCATTTCAGCAGACAACTGCCATAGTGGAGGGCGTCTCACAGCCCATGCAGTCACGTTGCCTACACCAGGTGTTGGCAATCATCACTGCGCACCCCTCAGTCCGCAGGAACATGTACATGTCCAGAACACCTGTAGAAAGGCAGGGCATGGTCCAGGACTTCTACAGGATGGCACACTTCCCCAAAGTGCTCAATGTCATAGATTGCACCCATGTGGCTCTATATCCACCTAGGGCTACTGAAAACATCTACCGCAACCGCAAGCACTGGCATTCCATCAACGTGCAGGTTGTATGCGATGCCAAGGGAATCATCACCTCTGTCTATGCAAACTATCCAGGGTCCACCATGACAGTTTCATATACAGAATGTCCATCCTGAGCCGGGCCCTGGAAGCTGGGAAGCATGGCAACACATGGCTCATAGGTGAGTACAAATGCCTGTGCACATGCATGCATATCACACACAGACAAATACACAAGCCCAACTAATGACAACCATTATCACCTTACCAGGGGACAGTGCCTACCCTCTGAGCACCTACATGATGACGCCAATACGGAACCCCACCACACCACCCCAGGTAAAATACAACGCAGCCCATATTGCAACCAGGGCCATAGTGGAGCGCACATTCGGAGTGCTCAAGTCATGCTTCCCCTCCTTTGACCGCTCTGGCGGACAGCTACTATATGCACCCCCAGTAGTGTGGAGGATCATTGTGGCAGCATGTGTCCTGCACAACATTACAACATGGCGGTGTGTACCAGTGGACATAGTGGTGCCCCCACATCCCCAACCACACACACAAGCGCTGTGCATGGGAGGGGAAAGGGCACGTGGCTAGGCAGCCCGTACCCAGCTTGTGGTCACATTTTTCACCTAAACTCCAACCCCTGCGGAGTGCACACAGGCCTGGCACATACCAGATGACAATCGATGATGAGAAAGGGACAGTTAACTGTCACAACCATACCACCCTGAGAATGTGTCCACGGAAGTGCCACATTGTGTGCATCCCTAGCTACGTAAACACAACCAATCCTGTGTGACCAAAAGGAACACATGCAAGGTGCATATCCCACCCAACCCTGCAAAACAGGGCATGAAAGTACTGGTATGCCACCCAAACCCTCCCAACCCCCATGATCTCTGTCTGCCATGCCATGGAATGCAATGGCAAAACATCAAAACAAATGCACAACACATGATACAATCATCATGAAGTGCCACGTGAGGAATGTAAGTAGGCACCAGACAATCACACCTGACATGGAATCTGAAGAAATGACTGACCAAAATCTCACACCCTGAAAACCGTGGCACAAATGCATGCTGCCAGTGGTACAAACAACAAAAGTCAGAATACCTGTTGACATGCACATTGGACAATAGAAAATTGGCATTACAAACACCATGTGCTGCGTGTGTGTCCCCTGCAACACACTGCTCACCGGACAGCAGAGTGAGTGTGCATTGCGTTGGGGAAACCCCTTGAGCATCATGAAAAAAAGTACAATCAACAAAAAGTACCCTGTAATGCATGTACACGATCAATGAATTGTAAGTGAACATGGATTGTAGGGACACAGCATGCCTGAGAAGGCAATCTGGGTGCACGTGTGTGCATGGTGTTGTTGTAGTTGGTGTGGGGGGCGTTGGCTAAGTGTTTGTGTCAGTAGGGACATGCATTGAATACATGCATGTGAAATGAAGTGAGCCTCAGTGCCCTCTACACAGCACATGTGAACATTGCCCTCAAAGACCCCCTGTGTCTTAACCCACACCAATCCCCTGACACCACAAAATGAAACCTAACATCAGCCATTGACCAGCAGAACATATCATGTACAGCGTACCCCACATTGACAATAGCAGACAGTGAGCAATCACTGATTCATTGATTGTAAATCTGTATACGGCCTACACACAAAGTGCATCAATGCGCCTCAAGGAGGGAGGGAACAAGGGAGAATAACAGTACATTCATACAAGTCCTTCAAACAGTCCAGAATGTGAAAAATAACAATCAAATCAAACTAGATAGTACAAGTGCTTGTAACAATAAGGGAGATTCTAGGGAGGGAATGTGGAAAAACAAAACTAGCATCAACATTGCTATGCCTGATGGCAATAGTTGCAGTGCAAGAGTCACATAAGGAGGGGGGGTGAGGGAAGAGGAGAGAAGAGGTGAGGAGAGTAACAAAACAAGTGACAAACAATGGAAGGTTGATGAATAATCAAGAAAGTGCTGGGGAGGGTGAGAAGAAACACAAAAGGGAAAGGGGAACAGATGAGCTGTAATTAGTGGTGGAGGGACTGGTGATAAAGGAAGTGGCAAACTAAAAAAGGTGAAGGTGGGGGGTGGATGCACAGAGGCAGAGGGGGGAGTGTCTGCAAAGAACAAGCAGCTATGTATCACCATGCGTGACGGCAATTGGGGTAGTGCCGAAAAAAGACAGACAGAGGACAAGGAGGAGGGGAAAGGGTGGTGGAGATGGTGAGGGAGGAGAGAAGGGAGGAGGGGGCCAAGGTGTAAAGGCAGGAAAGGGGAGAGGGGGAAAGAAAGCACACACAGGGGGCAGAGGGAAAGAAGAGGGTGCAGTAGGGGAGGGGGTTTGACGGTGAAGGGGAAAGAGTGGCGAGGGGCAGGTGGAGACTGGTAGGGGGCAAGGGAGATGGGGAGACTGGCAAGGGGCAGGTGGAGACTAGTGGGGGCAACAGAGACAGAGGGAGACTGGAGGGGGGCAGGTGGAGACTGGCAGGGGCAAGGGAGACGGGGAGACTGGCAGGGGGCAGGTGGAGACAGGCGGGGGCAGGGGAGACAGGAGGACAATCAATGAACCCAGAAGGGTGGGGTACCATGGTGGACAGGGGTAGACAGGGCCTTGTTTGTGAGCCTTTGGTAGTGGTGGCTGGCTCCAGCCCCCTGGTTTCCTGGATTGTCTCAAGGGCCAAGTGCAACCAATGGGAGGGGTGAGCAGGGCCAGGCCACAAACAGGATAGTCAAGTCAAAAGCAATGCGGGCATATTTCAAATGGCACAACAAAACACCAGGCAGGGCTGCAAAATGGCCAAAGCAGGGGAAGCAAGGAATTGGGGTTCGATGAAACACGTGGTCACAAGGATAACTCAGCATGCAGCGTTGATGTGGCATATCAAAATCACTGTAGACCAAGTGTCCCAATGCAACATTGTCAGCACACAGACCCCTCCCACCATCATTGTATGTTACACAGCCAAAGGGTGCATGGTACTGCCTACAGCAGGAGGTGCATGAACATAGACAGTCAAGTCATATAAAATCACATGCAGGCTGAATTCCGTCTTACACGTGAGTCCTTGCAGGAGGAAGCATGTGTAATGCGTGAGGTAATGCATTGCCACGCAGGACATGGCTTACCAGACCTGCATGTTTGCTGCCACTGAGGGGCAAGCCGCGGATAGGCGTGGTCAGGCAACTGTGCCGCGTCCACCTTCTTATTTCCATCCAGAGGGTGACGACGACAGCCTATCTCCCACATAGGTCGGGCCATGCAGGCGCTGAGCCCTTTGAGTCTTTTTTTATCTCAACATCTACTCGTGTGAGTGTTCAGGTGCACCCTGTACCTCCCCCCTCCTGGGTGCCCCACCACCCCCCAGGTCGTATGTGGCCATTTTTTTTTCTTTTTCCTGCAATTATTTTTTTCAATTATTTTGTTTGTCTATTGTGCATTCATGTGACAGTGTGGTACTTTGTGGTATTTGAAGGCATGCACTGTGTGTTCCAGCAGGGCACATTCATGCTTGTCTTGTGTATTTGTTTTGCTTGGGGTCCTGACACATATGCTACTCCTGCTTCCCCTTTCCATGGGCTCTCAAGGATGGCTCGGTGTGACAACATCTTACACAGGGGCATTGGGCTTCTGTCATATCTGTGGCCAGCCTGCAGCCCTACTTGTGTACACCCCTAGTGGGTTTCCCAGATGGCTTCTTCTCAAATGCATGTCTGCACTTCTTAATTTTCACTTACCGGCGACGACATGTCATGATGCAGATCCGGCTCAACATAGTGGTCATAGAATCCATCAGAGCCTGACTCAGAATCAGCTCTAGACATGATGGCCTGGAGCACCAATGGGTTCTCGTGGGCTGCCACCCCACGACCACCACTGGTGTCTGGCTGTTGATGTGAACTGACCACCATGTCTGGGATGACATCTTCATCCTCTGCCTCCAGTGTGTCATCACCTGCAACATAAACAAAAGAAACATGAACACGCATGTCAGTAGCACATACCACACACATACAGATCACAACATTGACAGCCAACATATGAAGCAGCCATGTCACACGTAACTCAAACCCCAACATGCACCCAGTGGCATTGCAATGCTAGGGTATCCCAAAAGGAGAAAAGGATGTGTGCAAAATGTGAAGCCAACATATGTATTGCATGTTGCAAATCACCTGCATCACACACAACCTTTAGCAGGCACCTATCCAAAGCAGAAATGAGAGATGGCAACAAAGAGATGGCACGTAGCATAAGCATGGGGGAACGCACAAATAGCCACAGCTGGTAAACAAACCAAACACACCATGACACATGTAACATGCATGTTCACGTGCAGCACTCAACAACCATCGACTATGCATAGTACATGTGTTATAGGAGGCACCTGCGCTAGTGCGTTTCTATACAGTGAAAGGAGGGACATGGGTCCATACATGGCAGATCACTATCACACAGCAGCATTGTGTTGGCATGTTGAAGTGCTGAACTTGGCACAGGAGTGGGTGTGTGTGGTGCTGTGCATGTGTACCCTCTCAACTTTCAACATCAACACGTACATAGTGATGTCAATCTCAAAACAGTGTAAGGGCAGTTGCAGCCATCATGTGCAAATGGCATGCACTATGTAGCATGGATACCGTGAAACCCCCACCCTCTGGGGAATAGCAGGGAGACACTACATGGCAATGAAAGGTTCACCACAGAACGGTGCATTGCCAGACAGTGTTGGCATGTATCTATTTCATCTCGTCAGTCAAATCTCACTACAGCCGATGAGAAGTGGACAAGATGCAGGACAGATGAGGAACCATCAGTAGTACAACCATGCATGCAGATGACACAACACCAGTTGAACAGAGGCAGGGGGCCTGTAACAGGGGGAGCCATGTGCACAACACAGATGTGGACACCCTGAAGTTATGCGTGATGAGACACTGAACCACAGTGAGCATGACATGGCGGTCCAAATAAAATGACACTTGGATCATCCTGGAGACCTAATACAATGAGAAGGCAGTCAAGGACACCTAGGGGCATACATGGAATGCACATGGAGCATGATTGTGCACACATGTGCACGGGGAGCCACTGCCATCAGCACAGCCAGAGTGAGACACACTGCACCAAGGACAAAGTATGTATGTGACATGACATGACATCTCATCCAGATTGCCCTCGTACACAAGTGGCTCAGAGCACAACCAAGCGAAGGAAGGGGAACAAGGGAGAAAAGAAAATGAAAACAACGATCTTACTGGGCACAGTGACATTGAGAACATGCAAGTGCATGAAGAAGGGAAAAAAGGGGTAAAGTCCCTGGAAGGGGGAGAAGTGGAAAGTGCCAACCAGAGGAGACTAAAGAATGAAAATGAAGTCTTATGACAGAACAGGCATTGAAAAGGTGATAGTGCAGCCAGCAAGTGGCAAGTGAAAGTTTGTTTGGATAGGGCAAATCTGATAAGAAGAGTCGTGGACTGTATGGGTACACATACAGGTCCCATTGCAATGGAAGGCCTGGAGGCAGTGCAGCAGGGAGGCAGGGTGAGCAGGTACCTGGGCCCGAAGGACAGAGGCTGTCCAGGTGCACAGTGCCAAGAGACAAAACAGTTCAGCTGAGGAGAAGAGGGGCTAATACAGGAGCAAATAGGAAGGTCTTGAGGTGCTTTCAGAAGCAGAGAAGTTTCTCCTCAAGTTTCAACGTGGCAGGTATGCTGTTCCAAAGGGAGGTCCCATCCGTAGACACAGATCTGCCCCCAGATTTTTTCTTCCATAAACGACTGACCCGGAGGGAATGTGAGGTAGAGCAGCAAAGGACTCGAGAGGGGAGGTATCGGCAGAGTGGTAGTTGAAGGTATTTTGGACCCAGGCCCCAGAAATCCTTGTGCACAATGCAGAGGGTCTAAAATGTAATCCTTGCATCCACTGGTAGCCAATGAAGGGATTTCAGAGCTGGAGAGATAGGATCCCAGGGCTTGAGGCCAAGGACAAGTCTTGCAGTCCTGTACCGGATTAGTGGTAGAGGGTGGAGAGTGGAGGCAGGTAGAATTTTGAAGGAGGCTGTCACACTAGTCCAACCTTGAGACAACCAGAGCTGGAGAGACAGTGAGCTTGTAGGTGAACGAGAGGAAAAGAGGAAAGACAGAGTACCCCTGAGGAGGTGAAGCAAGAAGTTAAAATCTCAAGAGACATCAGAAATGTGTGCGGAGAAGGAATGTGTGGAGTCAAAGGTGACCCCGAGGTTGTTGGCCTTGCAGGTGGGGGTAGGAGGAGGGCCAAGGGAGGCCAGCCAGAGAGTGAGGGTTAAGGATGGTGAAGGTGTACCGATGAGGAGGATGTTAGTCTTGCTGGCATTCAGACATAGATCGTTGGCAGTACACCAATTTCAAATGGCAATTAGGCAATCAGAAATGAGGGAGGGATAGGAGGTGGCCAAGGGCAGCCTGAAAATGAGTTGAGTCTCATGAGCATAGCACTGGAAGTTGTAGCAGAAAATGGAAATGCAGTAGGCGAGAGCTGCCAGGTAATGTTTGAAATGCCAGAGCGAGAGGTCAGACCCCTGGTGAACACCACAGGCAGAGAGGGAGATTGATGAAATGAAGGACCCAAGTTGTAGCTGGGAGGGTAACACACGCCAAACACACATGTCATTGAGTAACACGCATCAATACTCAACGGACGATGCATCATAAATCATCCTCTCTCCCACTCCATGGATTAGTGCTGCTGGGATGAACTCTGCAGCGATCTCCTCGTGCTGAGTGAGTTCATACTCCTCTGGTGCTGGCCCACCACCAGTCACCTGAGACATGGCATAATTGGTGGCACGCGTTTGTTTTGCACAGCGTCGGAGGTCATTCCAATGCTTATAGCAGTCCTGAGCCATGCGCACCTGGAATCCAATGGCTGTCACTCCATCCGCAATATGCTGCCAGTGGACCCAACGCTGGGCAGGCGTTGTATGGCACTGTGGGCCCACAAGCATATTGCGTTTGTGTGCCGACATGTAGTCCACAAGGAAGTTGTTCTATCTTGATGGTCGTGAAAATATAAGATACCTCCGTCCCCAAGTACTGCATGGGTAAAAGTAAAAACTCACTTCCCTTGCAATCTTTGAGGCCACAGGTGTAGAGTGTCGTCAGCCTAGAACCGGGAACACTGGAAGGACCCCCTGAGTGCTGCAAGGCAAGAAGTTTAGGTCATACAGTGACAGAGAGAGTACTTTCTCTTGACAAGGATTAGCCCCAGGAGCTTACCTAATGAGAACAGGGAGGTCTCCTGAAGATGGAAGCAGGAGGGTAACCAGCAGCAGGCTGGCGAAGGTTTTGTGGCACTCTGAGAACACACCTGAGGCGAGTGGTGATCAGGATATGTGATGCGTGAGCAATCCAAAACAGTCCGAGGTCGTAACCAGAAAATCAAGCTAAGACCAGGGAGAACCAGTTCAAGATCCAGTAAGCAAGCCAGAGGTCGTAGTCCATAAGATCAGGGATAATGCTGAGGTAGAGGATAATCCAGAGACAGTCCAAGAAATGTTCCGTAGTCGAGAATAACACCAGGAAGCAAGAAAAACCAGACGCCAAACAGTCCTCCAAAGAAGCAGCTGTGAAGCGTTGCTTCCGCATCTGTTTGAGCCTTTTGAAATGCGAGGGTGTCACATGACGCGGGTCTCGTGTCCGTGGGCAGTGTGTCACATGACCCGCGACGAGGAAAAGGACGGGGTATGTCCTACGTGATGTTGCTGTCGTCTTCTGGTCACGTGACCGGAGGGTTTCCAAGGGGCCGTGTAGCACCGCTTCGCGTGGAGTCGCCACGGCAGCCACCAACACGGAAATGGTCGGAGGGATCCCGGGCCACCAGTTGGGAAACTCCGCCTCCGGCTGTACTGCTGCCGCTGCCGCTGGGTACGTGAGAAAGACTGAGGAATGGGGCTGGATGGGTGAGTGTGGAGGGACTGAGAAGTGGGGTTGGATGGGTGAGTGTGTTGGGACATGACAGAGCCCCCCCCCCCAAAGGCCCACGACCCCGTGGGCTAGATGGGTGGTCACGATGAAAACGGGCAACCCATTGGGGAGCGTGGACATCTCGGGAGGGAACCCATGAATGGTCCTCCGGGCCGTACCCCAACCAGTCCACCAAGTACTGCAGCCGGCCTCTGCAGACACGGGAACCCAGAATGGCGCTCACCTCATACACATCAGGGGAGGAAACTGAGACAAGAGCAGGGGGAACAACAAGGCGAGGAGGGCCCAAACATGGCTTGATCAGAGAAGTATGAAACACTGGGTGGATACGCCAGGAGGAAGGAACCATGAAGCGCAGGGCAACAGGTTTCAGGATCTTGACAACCCAATAGGGGCCCACAAATTGAGGGAGTAGCTTGCAGCTTGCGGCAACCAGGGTGTGTAAATGGTGAGATGACAACCACACCCGATCCCCCACTTGATAACTAGGTGCAGCTACTCTCTTCCTATCGGCGGCCGTCTTCATGGACGCCTGCACTTCGCGCAGGTGGACTAGGGTCTGGGCATGGACTGCAACCAAATTGCGGGCACAAGCAGAGGCCGCCGGGGTACTGGAGGGGAAAAAGTCTGGGAGAGGAAGGGTGCAGGGATGCTGACCATAGAGAGCAAAAAAGGGGGAAAACCCAGTGGAGGAGTGCAGCGTGTTGTTGTATTCGAATTCCACAAGGTGTAGAAGTTGGAGCCAGGTTTTCTGATACTGGAGGGTTAGACAGCATGAGTATTGTTCCAATGCTTGGTTCACACTTTCGATCTGCCCATCGCTTTCCGGATGGTAGGCGGAGGAGAACCGAGCATCAATGCCAAGTAACTTGGTGAGAGCCTGCCAGAACCGGTTTGTGAATTACGTACCGCGATCTGAGACTTGGACGTGGGGCAATCCAAAGAGACAGAACACGGACTTGAAGAATAACCTAGCCAATGCTGGAGCGGAGGGTATCCCCGCACACGGTATGAAACGGGCCATTTTAGTATAGGAGTCCACCACCACCCAGACAGTGTCATAACCCTGTGTGCGTGGTAGGTCAGTGATCAAGTCCATGGAGACAGTATGCCAGGGTCTTGGAGGGATGGGAAGCGGGTGTAGGAGTCCCAGTGGGTGACCCCTGCGGGATTTACCCTGAGCAAACACTGAACAGGTGTTGACATAATTCTCCACATCACGTTTCATTGATGGCCACCAACACCAGCGTTTGAGTAGGTCCAGCGTACGTTGTTGTCCCGGATGCCCATATTTGGCAGCATCATGGGACCAGTCTAATGCCTGATTACGTGTTTCACTCGTGGGTAAGTACAGTCTACCCTGTACGAACGGCAGACCATCTTGGAAAACCGGATCCCAATCTGCTACTGTGTGCGGATATTGAGAAACCCACTGGCGTATGGTGAACAACATGGATCGTGAGGGTGTACATGCACAAACAACGTGACCCTTCCTTAACAGGGTATCAGGAAAAGATGGAAGGGACTCTCCACCAGGGGAGCGGGATAAGGCATCGGCTTTTCCGTGAACCACCCCGGGTCTGTGCTTAATCACAAAATCAAATGCCGCAAAGAATAGATGCCAACGCACTTGTCGGCTGTTTGTGCATTTAAGTGTGGTGAGGTCCTGTAAATTCTTGTGATCTGACTATACCACTGTTTGGTGCTTGGCTCACAGAAGATGGTACTCCAGACTTGCAGTGCGTCTTTAACGGCCAAGAGTTCCTTTTCCATGACAGTGTAGTGTATCTCAGTTGAGGTAAATTTGCGCGAATGGTAGGCTACAGGGTGGAGATGGCCAGTAGCGGGGCAGTGTTGCGAAAGAACAGCACCCAATGCAAAGGATGAAGCATCTGCTTCCAAAACAAACGGGAGCTCCGGGTCAGGATGTTGAAGTACAGGAGCTGTGGTGAACATTGTTTTAAGAGACTCAAAAGCTGTTTGTTGTTCTGTGGACCAACGGAAAGGGGTGAGAGGACTGGTGAGGGCAGTGAGGGGAGCAACGATGGAAGAGAAACCGGCGATGAACCGCCGATAAAAGGTGGCGAAACCTAAGAAAGACTGCAGTTGTTTAAGGTTCGTTGGAACTGGCCAGTCCGTGATTGCACGGACTTTTGATTGGTTCATGGACAGACCCCCCGGTGAAATGTGAAACCCCAGGAACTCCACCTGATTGGTGTGGAATATACATTTCTCGGGTTTAGCGAACAATGCGTTTTTCTGGAGTCGAGACAAGACTTCCCTCACGTGGACGATATGTTCGTCCAAAGAGGAAGAGAAAACAAGAATATCATCCAGATATACCACCACATAGATGTCTATGATGTCGCTGAATACGTCATCAATAAAACGTTGAAAAGTAGCAGGGGCATAGCATAGGCCGAAGGGCATTACGGTATATTCAAACAGCCCTTGTCTGGAACAAAATGCAGTTTTCCATTCATCCCCACTTCGCTTGCGGATCAAGTTATAAGCCCCCCGAAGATCCAGTTTGGTATAGATAGAGGCATGTGTAAGCTTGTCTAAAAGCGTGGAGATGAGAGGAATGGGGTATCTGTTTTTTATGGTGATGGAATTTAGTCGCCTGTAGTCTACACATGGGCGGAGGTCCCCCTCCTTCTTCGGAAGGAAGAAAATAGGATTCGCCGCTGGCGAAGATGAGGGGCGTATGTGACCCAACCGTAATGCCTGTAGGATGTACTCCTGTAAGGCCTGTTCTTCCGATCATGTTAGTGAGTAGACCCGACCCCTTGTAATTGGAGCATCAGGAACGAGGTCAATAGGACAATCGTAAGGCCTATGTGGTGGGAGACCTTCAGCTGACCCTTTGTCAAACACGGTCTGGAAATCATGATAAACCGCTGATATTCCCGCCATGACTACTCCAACCGTCGGAGGGATGACGGACAGAGGACCATCCTCGAGGGCTAGAGATGCCACTGCCCCAAGGGCATTTGCTGGATTGGAAACCATACTAGCCTCAACCAGACAGAAATGTTGGCATGTTTCAGACTCAAAGAAAACCTGACCTGTGCCCCAGTTGATTAAGGGATTGTGTTTCTTCAGCCATGGTATGCCTAGTATGATCCCAAACTGTGGTGTGGCGATAAGATCGAAGGACAGGATCTCTCTATGGGTCTCTTGGATCACTACCTCCAAAGGGGCGGTTTGCTGCAATATCGGGCCATAGGCGAAAGACGTCCCATCAACAGCCTGGACTGGGTCAGGATGTTCTTTTGATATCAATGATAGGTTCAGGACTTTGGCTAATGCGATGTCTATAAAGCATCCAGTGGCCCCTGAGTCAATCACTATGTCTACTGCATGTATGCAATCCATGGCGGACTTCAACTGGGCTTGGACTACCACCCGTCTGATAGGGCCAAAGGTAGGTTCGGAGGGGTTTTGTGAAGGACTCGCCCTTGCCCCTGGTCTCAAGGCCGAGCCTTCTGAAAACCTGAGCTTTTGTTCTTGGGACGACGAGGGCATTCTTTGACATAGTGGCCATTGAGACCGCAGTAAAAACAGGCATTAGCAGTTCTTCTGCACTCTCGCTCGGTCTGGGTGATGGGGCTACGTATCCCCCCTATCTGCAAGGGTTCACTCGTGGATTCAGATGTAGGGGTTGTCTGAGAGTGGGAGAGCCCGATTTCTGCTCTGCGTTCATTGCTATGGGCATCTACCTGTAAGGCCAGGTCAACCAGGTCGGCATAGACGGCTGGTAGGGATGGTACTACTGATAAGGCATCTTTCATGGCGTTACACAGACCACGGTAGAATACCACTGCCTTTGTCTCTTCAGGCCAGGATGTCTCGGCTGACAGTTGGTTGAACCTGGTTATGTAGGCTATGAGTGTCTGTTTGCCCTGAGTGAGGTCCAATAACTCCATATCTCGTGATTGCGCCTTATACCGGGTATCGAATACCTTGGACATTTCTCCCACCAACAGGTCGAAGTCATAGAGAGCAGGGTGATCACTCTCGAGGAGGGGATTCGCCCAAGTGGCTGCTACACCCGACAAATGGGAGAGTAAGAACGCTGCTTTGGTCACAGAGTCAGGGAATGCCTGGGGTCGGCACAAAAAGTGTAGTTTGCATTGGTTCAGAAAGGTGCGATATTTGCTGGGGTCTCCTTCGTATCTCTCGGGTGCAGCCAGAGGGAAAGGAGGCGGGACAATTATTGGAGCAGTTGGTAAAGGAGGGAGTATGGCAGGAGCTTGGTTTTGGGGAGGGGGAGGGTCCCCAAATTCGGAGTCCGTGGGTAAAGGATGGTGGGAACTTTGTATAGTGTCCAGACGGTGGTGTATGGCAGCTGTGGTGGTGGCCATGTCAGTTCTGAGAGCCGCAACTGCCTGCATTAGAGCGGTCACAGGATCCCCGGCTGAGGTATCCATTATCTGGACGACCAATAAGGCTTCACAGTCTGTTCTATCTTGATGGTCGTGCAGATATAAGATACCTCCGTCCTCAAGTACCGCACGGGTAAAAGTAAAAACTCACTACCCTTGCAATCTTTGAGGCCACAAGTGTAGAGTGTTGTCAGCCTGGAACCGGGAACACCGTGAGGACCCCCTGAGTGCTGCAAGGCAAGAAGGTTAGGTTGTACAGTGACAGAGAGAGTACTTTCTCTTGACAAGGATTAGCCCCAGGAGCTTACCTAATGAGAACAGGGAGGTCTCCTGAAGATGAAGCAGGAGGGTAACCAGCAGCAGCAGCAGGCTGGCGAAGGTTTTGTGGTACTCTGAGAACACACCTGAGGCGAGTGGTGATCAGGATACGTGTTGCGTGAGCAATCCAAAACAGTCCGATGTCGTAACCAGAAAATCAAACCAAGACCAGGGAGAACCAGTTCAAGATCCAGTAAGCAAGCCAGAGGTCGTAGTCCATAAGATCAGGGATAATGCTGAGGTAGAGGATAATCCAGAGACAGTCCAAGAAACGTTCCGTAGTCGAGAATAACACCAGGAAGCAAGAAAAACCAGACGCCAAACAGTCCTCCAAAGAAGCAGCTGTGAAGCGTTGCTTCCGCGTCTGCTCGAGCCTTTTGAAACGCGAGGGTGTCACATGACGCGGGTCTCGTGACAGTGGGCAGCATGTCACGTGACCCGCAACGAGGAAAAGGACTGGGTATGTCCTACGTGATGTTGCTGTCGTCTTCTGGTCACGTGACCCTAGGGTTTCCAAGGGGCCGTGTAGCACCGCTTTGCGTGGAGTCGCCATAGCAACCACCAACACGGAAATGGTCGCAGGGATCCCGGGCCACCAGTTGGGAAACCCCGCCTCCAGCTGTACTGCTGCCGCTGCCGCTGGGTACGTGAGAAGGACTGAGGAATGGGGCTGGATGGGTGAGTGTGGAGGGACTGAGAAGTGGGGTTGGATGGGTGAGTGTGTTGGGACATGACAGAAGTCCAGTTCCTGCTTGCCGAAAGGCTTCTTCCTCGGCGTCCTGGAGGCCAGCGCCGTGTCTGGGGTCCCAGCCTCTTGCGCAGGAGCACACTTCCTCCTTTTGGGCGGTGGTACTGACCCTGAGTGGCCAATGTGGCCCTGATCAGTGGGGGCAGTGGCGCTGGTGGACTGGACCAAGGGAGTGGGTGTTGGGATGAGGACGGAAGGTCTGGCTTGGGTCTGACTCACTGACGGGGGGTGTTGGCTGCATCTGCCCATGCAGTTACCACCACCCGGCTGCTTGGGGCAGCAGATGTCATAACTGCTGCAGATACATGTGCCCCGGTCACAGCTATATTGGACATATGTGACCCGCACCTCCTGACAAGATGGAAATCGTCCTGGGAGTCCTCATCACGCAACGCAACATGCGCTGCCGGACCCCTTGCCTGGGTGGTGGTCCCCACAGCTGCACCTGCAGCTACCACCACCGGTGGGCCCGTGACAGCAGATGAAAGTTGCTGTTGGGTCATATGGGCACCAGGTTGTGATGCAACAGCTGCATCTCCAGGAGCCACAGGGGGTGGTGGCGGTTTCAGGTTATAATATCGCCACATATATGGTCGCCGTAAATAATATCGCCGGGAAAATGTCGTGGCGATATTATTTGGGTGACCATATATATGGCGACAGGGTCAAAAAAAAAATGTTTAAAAAAAATAAAAAAATGTGGGGGCTGCGGGGGTGTCCCCCGGATGTTCCATGCAATAATGTCGCCACAAAAAACGACCATTTTTCGGCGATATTTTTGCATGGCGATATTTTTGTGGCGACATTATTACATGGAACCATGGTGGCATGGCTGCACCAGCATGTGGCTGGGCATCCTGCCTCAGTGGGGCACCCCTGCCTCTTCCCCCTCTGTAGCCACCCTGGCAACCCTGGACTCCCTGTCCCCCCTGGTCTCCGTGCCCACGTGCCTGACCAGACCACGCACACCCCTGGGAGGGCGCCCAACTTTGCCGCCCTTACCCTTTGGTGGCCTCGCAACCATGGCACAGATGGTAAATAGCCGAGGGGAGATCACTCAACAATTGTCCTGGGAAATTGGGTTGAAGGGGGCTGGGTACTGGATGGAATAGGTACCGCTGTGCTCCTGCAAGGCTGTCTGTGACCCCTGGGGGAAAATGATGGGTCACGCAATGCTCTGGCACCCCAAAAAAAATAAAAGAGGCAAAATAAAAACAATGAAAGAAATTAAAAAAATAAATGAAAAATGTTAAAGAAAAACGTGTACACGAGCCCGGTAGCCCACGTGCGTGGAATAAACCTCCTGCAGTATGTTGTGGCACCCAGGGACACAAAAAACACATAGGCATGGAACACATGGGCTACTATGACCTCGAAAATGGTACGCGATGCACAGGGGGAACCACAGTGGGAAAAATAGCGTGCGCGACTCACCGTCTGCCTTGCGTGGAAAAGAAAAAGAAAAACACACACGCTTGTGCGCGTAGGCAACACCCCGAAAAAAGAAGAGGTACGAACTTCAAACGCTGTATGAATCCAGAAGAGTAAACAGAAGCGTTGGTCTCCACGAAAAGCATGTATAGAGAACTGCTTCCCCGCTGGACCTTTAACACATGCTGAAGGCAATGCCCACACGCGTAACATCACTGGCACGCTAACGCGCTAACAGCCTTTCCTTGAATTACATGCATTCACACAGACGTGCTGTTTTTGCACGTGCAAATTCACTGTGCCGAGGGAAACCCCTGTGTGCATCACGTCACTTATGCGCTTACTCGCTAAGGCCCTTTCCTCGAATTACACGCTGACGTGCTGTTTTTCATGTGCGGATTCACTCTACATCAAGCTGATCACGTGACAACACAGGGAAGACCATGCTGCTGCCCAGAAGGCCATTTTTCTGCCCCCCAGAGCCCTGAGCTGCCTCCCACGAGCCATCTGCTGCCTGCCTGCCTGCTTGCTGGCCACGTGCCCTGCTAATTGGTGCCTGCACATCATCCATCTACAAGGGTCCAGTTGCTGCGACCACCCCTGCTGGAAAAGAAGACTCCTGACTGCTGTTCCATCACTCCACAGCCCAGCCCCAGTACCCAGTTGCCCACACACTCCTGCCTCTGGGGTTGCCATGTCAGGGCAAACACCATCTGAGACCACTGGCAACCCCCAGCCAGAGAGGCAGAGAGCTGTCAGCTTCTCAGCCAGAGAAGTTGGCATCCTGGTGGAGCAAGTCCTGGGGCATTATGATGCCCTCTTCAGACGACCCTGCATGGACAAGGAAGGACGGAAGAGGACCTGGTCGGACATCGTGGTTGCCATCAACGTGGAGGGGGTGGCAACCCGCGACTTGAAACATGTCCAGAAGCGCTGGGAGGACTTCAGATCCAGGACCCACAGGAAGGCCCGGCGCCTCTTGCATGCAGCGGATGAAGGGGGCGACCACTCCAACTTTCCATCGACCAGATGAGGGTCCTGGAACGCATCGACCCAGTGATTCACCACCAGGTCCTGGAGAGACAGACCCGTCTGGAGTCGAGCGGTAAGTGTGCATGCGTACTCATTGGACGCAGTGCATGTTGAAGTGTGCCAGGAGTGTGCAGCTTGGACATATGTCTGACATGGCCCATGTATGGATGTGTATGTGCAGGGACATGACCGTGCTGCATGTGCAGGGACATGACCATGCTGCATGTGAGTCTAGTCATGTGTAATGCACATCAATGGTGTATATGTTCCAAAGCATGACGCAGAAATGCATGTGGAGATGCACACATGTTAGCATTTCTGTTTAGGTACTATGCCATGGTTTGTGTGTGACACATGGATGCTGGTTCCACCTTCATGTATGTGCACGGCGTACATGTGCGTGTGTGTGTTTGACATGTGTGCGACTGTGATACACCATGGATGCATGTGACACAGACATGTAGGTACCCGATTGGCAGATGTGACATAGTTGCCGATGGTTGCACTGTGGCAGGTGGTGGAGATGTACAGATGCATGTCTGTCTGGTGGCGTGTGTGCATGTGTTCGGCACTCCCCATGTTGCTTGTGACGTCATGCCAACCTTCGGATTTTCATGCAGTTGTGTGTGTATGGATGCTGCTGCCTGCTGAGCGATTCCTGTTAATTTGTGCAAGTGTGTGACTTCAAATGATGTGACTGTTGGGGAGTGTGATGCCATCTGTGAAGTTTGACACTGCCACTCATGTGCAACTGTCATGTGTGTATCAGACCATTGTACAGTGCCCTGATGCCTCTGTTCTATCTCTCCCTGTCTGCAGCGTCAACCCATGAAGAGGGCAGAGACGGTACTGTGGAGCACAGCGGCAGGGATACCACCGCCAGCCGGAGAAACAAGGGCCAGCACCCCTCCCAGGTACTGATATCTTCCGGGATTGAGGAGTCTTGTGCCATGTCCATGGCCGCAGCTCCCGAGGAAGGTCCAAAAGGCGGAGGTTGGAGGTGGACTCCTCGGCAGCAGTAGGGGCAGCTGAGCCCCCACAGGAGCCTACGGAGGAAGATGGCACAGTCATACAGGTTGGCGGGGGGTTTGGTTGAGGAGGAGGCCATGGAAGCCCCACGCACAGGGCCTGTAAGGGGGGGGATTCCACTGGTGCTAGTGGTGCAGTCCAGGGGCAGGGACAGGAGGCAGCATAGGTCGCGGCGGAGGTGCCTGTGTGTAATCCTGTCCCCGATCTTGTGACTGCATCATCTGGCACCAGCAGGGATGCCTTCATCCAGACCCGTTTTCAGGGAGGGGATGCTCAGACAACAACTGGCCTTCCTCTCCCTGCGGACGTGGCAATCCGTGACCAGATTGAGCCTGTCCTAGCTGGTGTGGCGGTATTCGGGATGACATGCAGGGTTCTCGTGAGGACAATGCACGTCATTTCGAATACCTGTTTGGCCGTGTCGAACTATTAGGACAGGTCGTCGGCACTGGGTTGCTCCGTGTGCTGGATGTTCTTGCGACCCCCCTCCTCAACTGAACCCCCTATGCACCAGTCGTCCTCTGTGCCATCTTCCCGCCCAAGTATTACCTGGGCCCCCAGTGGAGCTGCCCCTGAGCCAGCGGCCAGGCTGGTAGAGGAGGCATCCCTGCCACAGTCGGGAGTCGGAGGTCGAGCAGGGGTGGCCACCCCACCAATTGGACCCCAGCAAATGGAGGACGTGCAGGCATCAACAAGCAGGGCACGTGCACAGCGGCACCAGAGGATTCCATCAGCCTGGATGCCATTGTGGTGCCAGAGGCAGTTTCATTGGAAGCAGGAGCAGGCTCAGCGAGGGAGCCATCATGGCTCGGGGCCATCAACATCTCGGGGGCAGGCATCGGCCGGCGGGCAGGGGGACCCAGGATTGGGAGTGTCTTCCGTGTGGGAGCGGTTGGGCCAGCAAATAGATGCAGAGCGGCGGTGGGCGGAGACGGCACGGCTCACAAAGGTCAGGGCGGAGAACTCCATGCACCGTGCTTTGAGGCGGGTCGAGTGCCTTGAGGCAACTCGCAGGGAGTTGGAGGATGCCATGGCTGCATCCCTGCGAGACCGCGAGGCCAGGGAACAGGCCCGCCTCCGGGCCATCGACATGGAGTTCAATGATGCCCTGGCCCGGGACATCAATAAGTGAGCCGTCGGACTAGCCCGCCACCTTTGTATATAGTTGTTTAGGTTTAGGGTTCATTTAGTTTTATTATGATTTGGAGTACACAGACTTTGCTCCACTTTTTTGTATATAGTTGTGTTTTAAATAGGGTTTTTTGTAGGTTTCATTTTGTTTTGGGATCATGGACCCTTTAGACTTTCATTGTAAATAGTTCTGCATGTGTACATACTTTCTTTTTTACGTCATCCCATGGAGTAATGCTTTTTTATGCTTTTCAATTTTGGATTTTTTTGTATGGACTTTGGCAATGGACCACTTTTCATTTTTCATGTCTTGGATTTTCATTTTTCCTTGGAGTTTACTTTCTTTTTTGTATTGCATTTGTTATTTCTTCATATGCATGTGTGGTTTTCATTTTGTCATTTTGTTTTATGTTTAATACATTTCCTGAATCTTCATTATTGGTGTGGTCTACTCTCATCGGTTTCACGCATGTCACTGTGTGGCTCTGCAGGACATTTATTCATGGGCATGCTGGTTCTTTTCAGACTCTCATAGCATGGGTAATTTACCAGGGAGTGGGTGCAGTGGATGGTTGCGTGTTTGTACTGGGGGGTTGGGGGGTGGGAATTTGGTTGCCATTAGGGCCATTGGTCTGTATTGTTATGATGTAGTGCTTGAGGGGACATGTGTCGGGGCCTGCTGGCTGGTTGCGTCACTGGTGGGGGGGACATGAGTTGGGGCATGCTGGCAGGTTGTCGTCACTGGGGGGGACATGAGTCAGGGCCTGCTGGTAGGTTGCCGTCAATGGGGGTGGGGACATGAGTCGGGGCCTACTGGCAAGTTGCCGTCAATGGGGGTGCGGTGGAGGGACATGTGTCGGGCCTGCTGGCAGGTGCCCGTCACTGGTGGGGGGGGACATGAGTCGGGGCCTGCTGGCAGGTGCCCGTCACTGGTGGGGGTGGACTTGAGTTGGGGCTCACAAGTGCATGGTGCCATGTGGCCTGCCTGCGGGGCATGTCCAGGGAGGATGGTCTGGCTGCGGGGCATGAGGAGGGTGGATGGTCTGCCTGCGGGGCATGTCCAGGGGTGATGGGCTGCTGCGGGGCATGGTCAGGGATGTATGGTGGTCCCCTGTGGTGTGGCCTGCCTACAGGGCATGTCAGGGGTGTATGGTGGTCTCCCTTGGTGTGGCCTGCCTACAGGGCATGGTCAGGGTAAATGGGCTGCCTGCGGGGCATGACCTGGGGTTTAGGGGGGGCTGTGGTGTGGGCTGCCTCTGGTGCATGGAGAGGGGGAAGGGCACATCCAGGAGGACATAAACTGCCGAATAGTGTGTAATTCTCACTCGCGTACCTCGGAATACACGTACCCTGCTTGCGCCAGTGAAATTGCGTGTTATTCTCACTCGCGTACCCCGGAATACATGTACCCCGCTTGCGCCAGCGAAATCACGTGTTATTTTCACTCGCGTATGCCAGAATACATGTAGCCCACTCGCCCCAGTGAAATCACGTGTAATTTTCACTTGCGCACCCCGGAATACATGTACACCATTTGCGCCAGCGAAATTGTGTGTAATTCGCACTTGCGTGCCCCGGAATACACGTACCCCACTCGCGTCAGCGAAATTGCGTGCTATTCTCACTCACGTACCCCGGAATGTACACTCCTCACACCATCGAAATCGCGTGTAAGTCTCAGTAGCGAACCCCCAAATTTACGCAGCAGTGTGGTGAGGAGCCACATGCACTCCCTGCAGCCAGCCCACACCACAGGGGTCCACCCTACACCCTTGTCCATGCCCCGCAGCCAGCCCATCCCCCCTGGACATGCCCCACAGGCAGCCCATCCACCCTCCCCATGCTCCGCATGCAGCCCATCCACCCTCCCCATGCCCTGCAGGCAGATCATCCCCCCTGGACATGCCCCGCAGCCATCCCACACCACAGGCGCCCCCTTCACCCCTGGTCATGCCCTGCAGGCAGCCCATCCACCCACCCCATGCCCCGCAGGCAGACCATCCACCCTCCCCATGTCCTGCAGGCAGACCATCCACCCTCCCCATGCCGCGCAGGCAGACAATCCCCCTGGACATGCCCCGCAGGCAGCCCATCCACCCTCCCCATGCCCTGCAGGCAGCCCATCCACCCTCCCCATGCCCTGCAGGCAGACCATCCCTCCTGGACATGCCCCGCAGGCAGCCCAACCACCCTCCCCATGCCCCGCAGGCAGCTCATCCACCCTCCCCATGCCCCGCAGGCAGACCATCCCCCCTGGACATGCCCCGCAGCCAGCCCACACCACAGGGGGACTTTTCCCACGCTATTTGCCTGCCGCGAGCGGAGTACGCATATTCTGAGGGGTGTGCGGGGAGTTTTACACGCGATTGGGCTGGCGCGAGTGGGGTACGCGTATTCCAAGGGGTGCGCGGGGAGTTTTACACATGATAGGCCTGGCACAAGTGGGTTACGCGTATTCCGAGGGGTGCGCGGGGAGTTTTACACGCAATAGGGCTGGGGTGAGCGAGGTACGCTTATTCCGAGGGATGCGCGGGGAGTTTTACACGCAATTGGGTTGTCGCGTGAGGGCTGAGTGGCGTTTTTAGCGCAATTTCATTGTTGGGGGGCTGTATGCTGGTCCACTGGCCTTTGCATCATGTAGGGGATTTGTGCGGAATGTTTTTGGCGCACGGGGCGGGGTTGGGGTCACTGCGCCATGGCTGGTCAGGGATGTTTGAATCAATGAATACGCGGTGCGTCAAAATGGGTTTTGGAGCACACGGCTGGTGCATGCTGGTGCACGCTCCCTCTGTTTGCCAGCCGCGTGCGCCTCTTCTGCGCTTGAATCCATGAATTATTGGTGTGGTTCTGAACAAGTTGCAGCTGCTCTAGAGTCTCATTAGGCCAATTTAGTGATCATGTTGCTTGCCCTGCGCAAGGCTTCTCGATGTCTTTAGGTTCTGCAGAACCGAAGTCGGGGTCGGTGCTCCAGCCAGGCCTCTTTTCTAGGCCTCCTTGCCAGGAACTCTGTCGTGGGAAGGACCGTCTGCTTTTCAGTAAATGTCTTAAAATCTGGCATTTGTCCAATGGAATATAATGATCCATCAAAACCTGCAGCTCGTCGCTTCCTCTCAGAAGTTCAGTGTTAGCGCCAGAAACCCCCTGTGGGGAATGTTACCCTGCCATACTTGGCAAAAATATAGTAACAGCCAAAGCATTGCAGGACTGAAAATCCATCAAGTAGCACTTATAAGGATTGATGCATTCTCCTGCGAGCAGTGCTGGAAATGGAACACATTCACTGGGGGAACCCGCTCCTCCTTGTAGGGTGGTGGTCCCAGGCCAGTTCTCTAACACAGTGGGCCTCATTACAGGTCCAGCGGAGCACCGGCAGGGTTACCGCCGGACCTGTAAACATTTCCCAGTGCCTGACTTCCCGGTGCCACCAGCTCATTACCAGTCCGGTGGCCGGGAAGTCAGACACCAGTAATTTTTTAATCCCCATTCCCATTGGAGTGGGGACACGGAAGCACCGGCACTGTTGCTAATAGTGCCGGTGCTTCCATGGCGGGCTTGCCTACCGTGACCGCTGCGCCTGACAGGTTCAGACCTGTTGGGCACAGCGGCTCCAGCAGGCAAACACCTAGTTTGCCGGTCTGGAAACTAGGGTGCCAGTGAGCTTACTGGCAGCCTTGTTTCCGGACCGGCAGACGTGTCATGAGGCCTAGTATCTTTATAGAACCCAATCTTGGCAATTTGCATGAAAGCAAAGGGCATTATGGGAACATAAGAATGTCCACAATATTTAATTGTGAACAAGTCTCATAGTGTTTCAGTAAGAAACCCTTTCAAGCAAATTAGGGAAGTTGGCCTCTGCTGTTTTGATTGGACACAATACTCAACCTAGCAAAGAGGGTATTGGCATAATTGACCTAAAAACATTTGACCTAAAACGTTTTATTAAAAATTTGGTCAAATACAATGAAATATATATATGCAAGTGGGTAAGGGTATAGATTAGGTTGAGGGGAAGTGGGGGAGTGCGGGAGTGCGGGAGGAGGGCTTGGGGGGGATTTTGCTGCACCTGCCACGCATTATAGACCGAAGAAAAGGTCAAATAAATTCGATCAAATGTGATTAGGTCAAATGTTTTCGGTCAAAAAGATCCAAACTACAAAGAGATGTCTGTAAATTGCAAGAAAAATGGGCAGCTGCAACACTGTGAGGTCTTGGCCGTTTCTGTATTCAGTCTCCCGTGCTGAGGCTTTTGAAAGCTCGTTGAAGCCTGGGTTACTCGTGCAATAAGAGGGCTTCAGAGCAGGTATGGCTTGTAGTGTTCTGCGATATGGTAGCGCTCAGTGCAGTTATTGCACGAAAGCTCGTTGAAGAGCAGCGTCTGGGAGAGTCCTGTGCCGCTTCACGCCGAAAAGGATCCGTGCTTTGAACTATTACAGTGATGATTGGGTGCTGTGCCAACACATGGTAACATATCACTCAGGAGAACACACATATGATATTTGCGTTTAGCTCATTATTAACTGTAAAATGAACACATGGCTTTGCAAATGTCACTGTACCTTCATCGCGTGCAGCAAAGCGCTATACAAGACCACTTACATTATGTTGCTTCCCGTTAGAGGACTACAGCCCACATCCTCGTGAGCATACATTTTGTTTGTATGGCCAATTTGAGGAAACTGTCGATATACAAAGAGCCGTCCATAGGGGACGGCGGGCCGGGCGACCGCCCAGGGCACCACTCCTCACCAGAGCGCCATTAGCCCCCGCCACGCTAGCTCAGGGGACTTTTTCAAGACTGCGGATACATCAAGCTGGTGTAGTGGCAGAAGGCGCGGCAGGCGCTCCTTTGTTACTAAAAGCGACCGCGGCGGCAGCGGGGCACATTTAAAAACATTCTGGCACATCCTGGACCTGTCCCCCTCCGCACCGCCCCTTGTTGACAAGGGGCATACAGGGAGGGAGGGCGCCAATTCGCCCAGGGCGCTGCTGCCCCTAAGGCCGGCCCTGCATATACATAAAAATATACATATCTGTATTTGCTGGGGTTTAAATGCCTTTCAATCTCGCGGTGTTTGCTTTATTTGCTAAAATATCATGGTCCAAATCAATGTCTTTTGCTGGCACGCAGCCATTGGACGGAGTTTCTGGCTCATTAGCATTGCTCTTAAATGTAACGAATCAAAGTCATCCAATGTCCGAGAGCAGCAGCACAGGCAGTGGCAAAGCCAACAGTGTTGGGATTTTGTGTAGGCATTTGCCCGGCATTTTCCAGGCTCTGTCATAATGGTACTACCTGGCCATAATATGGAAACAGCTGGAAAATGGTGTTAGTACCTGTCCATATTATGACAATGCCATCAAAATGCCTGCCTGATTCCTGTAAAAGAGTCAACACTGTTGTTTACCAATCCTTGTTGTTAATATAGAGCAAGAAATGGATGCAAGGACACAAAGCTCGCTTGTGGCTAAAGGCAGTATTCCCCCTTTTCCTCACGGTTCACGTTCAGCAAATCCTGTTTCATCAAAGATATTATACCGCATTTTACCACTAATATGTAGATGGAGGTTGGTGTTTCATATTTAGAAAGGTGTTGGAGGAGTAGAGCTTAAAGGGGTTGAAATGGGATTCAGTGAAATCCCTGCGAGGAAATGACATAGATCTGCTAAAAGGCGCACTCGATTAAGCCATTTCTATTACACCAGGGGCTGGTTCACAGCTTCAAATGAGCCATTATCTGTGAGAGCACTGCTGGGAAATAACATTAGCATGCCCTTAAAAGCACAGTGCTAGCTCAAAAGGATCCAGTAGGAGGAAGTGTTTTGGGCAAGGAGGGGCAAGTAGTGAGTGGGAATAGCCATGAGGATGAGCATAGCCATGGACAGTCAATTGATGGCTAAAACGCGAAGCAACACCCACAGGCAACATGTTCTTCCTTACATCCCTTCTCTCTCCAATCTTCCCTGCTCATGCCAATAGTTTTGGCTTATAGGCAGTGCTTACAGCACCTAATGGACAAAACTAAAAACATGTGTATGGTTATCAACACACCAGCTCTGCTGCACCACTGGCGTAGACCCACTGGTTCCACAAACAGCACTGTCACCCCTAGTTCTCATTGTGGTCACCTCTGATACGAGGTGCGCTACCATGCCGGTAGGAGAGGGTGGGGGTGGGTGGTGCTCCATCACTGGAAATTGCAATTGTCTAAGTCAGTGGGTCACCTCTCTGTCACAGACGCCAGATGCCATCTCATAATCCTCTTACAGGATAATATCATAGATTCCAGGCACGCGCTTGACCTTGGAAAGTGAAGGGAGCGGTTGGCGTTTGAGTCCTCTGAAGTGTTCGGCTTTGGTGCAATACGTGGGCATAGGTCGTTTGCTTTTTGCCATTTTTAGGTCGGTTTAGAGGGGGCTTTATCTCTTCCCAAACCTACTGTATTTTTTCATTAGTTGAAATTGGCTGCCAGTCCACTGTTCATCAAGGCATAAAGTGTTTCTGATTTGTCCAAAGCTTCAAGGCTATGATCTCTGATTGGCTTGCCGCACCTGTCGTTGCAGGGCAGAGTAAATGAGTTTTTGGGAGGAGAACTGCTCTTTGTAGTTGAGTTGGATGCAAGCTCTTGCCCATTTTCATGGGTTTAGACAATTATATTATCCTGAACACCGAGTACTTGGTTGTAATTGTTTTGCATATAGACTCATGTCTCAAGGTTTGGCCCAAAAATGGGCAGGTTGCCAATAGAGCATATCCTCTGTATTTATTCAGCAAAAACGGTACTGTCGCTGACCTACAGCCCTACTGTTTGGGGTTATCCGCAATCGAAGGCAGCCCAGGTTTGCGAAAATCAATTCCCGAGGAAAATCATGTGCGTACCGCAGGGCTTCCCAGGGTATTTGTTTCACGAAGAACTTGATCTAGTTTACATACAGGATCTCCTATCCCTACAACCACTAACTTATTGGTTATGTTTATGTGGAAACTAGTTTATCGATAACTCGAACCTTGGTAAGAGATTTATAGGCCGATACATGGAATTAATGTGCGCTGAAAATTTCCACGAAATCGCAGCGAAACACGCGCACAGCGATTCATGGAAGTCCGTGCACGTGTAAATCCATGGATGTGCGCTAAAATCCTGCGTGGCGCACGCTGGCTCACACGTCTTCACACAGCAGGCGCTACGTGCACAGCGAAAGCGCACATAGCGCAGCGCGCACAACAAAAGTAGGCATAACACGGGGCATAACACGCGGAATGGGGAACAATGCGTGAAAATGTGGGCGTCACGGGGGAAGTACAGGAGGCAAATGCGCGGAACGCCCACAGGCGCGCCTACAACACATATTCATGGAATCGAACGGGGCTAATGCGTGCGCCAAAAAAGACGCGCTAATCCAGAAACACGTACGCCAGCAGGAAGCAGGCGTACGTGGACCCACGCAGCATAAAAGTGCGTGCAAACAACAAACAAGCTCAGACGCTAAGAGGAATATACCGTTCCTCGCAGCAGTGGTCGTGGGATACTGCAGGAGGAGGAGGAGGATAGTCAGTGCCAGGATATTTACACCGAGAACCAGCCTTTTTGGGATGCCTGATGACCAGGTGTATGGGAGGTACAGGTTTCCACCTCACATAATACTCAACCTGGTGAGTGAATGGGAGGATGACCTCACATCACCCACCCTGTGCTCCCAAGCACTGAGCCCCTTGGAAAAGGTGCTCAATGTACTGCACTTCTTGGCCACTGGTTCATTTCAGTGAACAAGTGCCATAGTGGGGGGGGGGGTGTCACAGGCCGCGCAGTCACGCTGCCTGCACCAGGTGTGGCCATCATGACTGCACGCCCATCAGTCCGCAGGCACATATACCTGCCCAGAACACCTGCAGAAAGGCAGGCTGTCGTCCAGGATTTGTACAGGGTGGCACACTACCCCAAAGTGCTAGGTGCCATTGACTGCACCCATGTGGCTCTACGTCCTCCCAGGGAAACTGAGCACATCTACAGAAACCGCAAGAACTGGCATTCCATCAAAGTGCAGGTAGTATGTGATGCCAAGGGAATCATCACCTCAGTATATGCCAACTGCCGGTGGACATGGTGGTGCCCCCACATCCCCAACCACAAGCACGACTGCTGTGCATGGGAAGGGAAAGGGCACATGGTGAGGCAGCCCGTACGCAGCTGGTGGCTAATTACTTCACCTAAAATCACACCCCTGTGGAGTGCACACACCCCTGGCACATACCAACTGACAATCAATGATGATGACATAAGGGACAGTCAACTGTCACAACCATACCAGCCTGAGATTGGTCACCTGGTGTTACATTGTGTGCATTCCCACCTACCGAAAGACAACCAATGCTGTGTCACAAAAAGACACACATTTATGCTGCATGAATGACTACCCCCTTGCAAAATACAACATGAAAATAGCGCCATGTCACCCAACCCCTCCCCATCTCCGCCACCCAACACACCATGGCATGTCCTGCAATGTGAAAGCAAACAAAGGAATGCACAACACATGACACAAGTGTCACAAAGTGCACTGTCCCAAATGGAAACAGGCCACAGACAATATGCTCCCAGTAATCAATAACAAACAGCACACATGACCAAATACTTACCAGCAACACAATACAGCAACACAGCATGAAACATCGCCAAAATATGACAGTACAAACTCAAAGGAATGTAAGTCATACAACCTCAATAAGCCAGCACATCGACCCCTTCCAACTCCAGAGTGTTGCTGTCAGGCAAATGTGTCAGTGTACTGCATACAACATGAACTGCATCTGCAAAGGAGACGGCCTTGTGAAGACATGAAGAAGGTACCTGCGGATAAGGAGGAAGACATGGATGCACAAGCACATATCAATACACCATGCAGTGTTCAATACAAAAATAAACCCCACTAGGGATGTCCACACAGTTATGAATACGGACTGCCCACACAGCTCATGGGAGCCCAATGTCACTGTGTAAGTCACTGTCACTTGGTCACACCCTTTGCAGGCCCATGGAAACGGGAAGTAGGAGGGATGTGTGTGTCAGGAACCCAAGCATCTAACCCAAACAAAGGACAAGCCTGCATGTGCCCAGCCAGAATACACAGTGGATGCCCATGGGGCCACACAAGGCAACACACTGTAAAAAACAAAAAAACACAAAAATCAAAAATGGCCATGTGGGCGTTGGGGGGGGGGCACCAGGAGGTCCGAGGACAGGGTGCACACCAACACCCACCTGTGTGGATGTTGCGGGAAAAAAACACCTCCATGGGCTCATGGCCTGCACGGCTACGCTACTGTGGGAGAAGTGCTGCTGTCACTCTCATCACCCTCTGCTGCTGCAACAGGAGGTGGTGGTGCTATGGGAGGCAGCCCACGCAAAGCCCTGGTATGGTCCTCCATGGCAGCAAGCATGCGGGTGTGGAAGGTCTCATTCTGGAGGATGATAGTACAGAGATCCCCATGCAGCACCTGACGGGTTGCCTGCATTTCTGCACGCATGGCCTCCCGTGATGCCCGGATCTCTTCACGAGTTGCCTGCAGCTCAGCTGAGAGTGAACGTGTGAGCCGCTCCAGCTGCAGTTCTGTCCTCAAATTTGTGGAAGCCTCAAGTTCAACAAGAGTCTCCCTGAGTTTATGGAGTTCTAACCTCAGGGCTTCCTTGTGGCCTTGTGACTCTATAGAAATGGCTTATCACAGAGTCTCCAGTGCCGCCCGGCGGTCCCTGTTGGACGCCAACATGTCTTCCCTGTGTGATCAGCAAATGGAGTCTGTTGCTTGCTGTTTTTGCTCCATCTGCCTTTCAGGGGGGATAATGGAAGTGGCCGCCCTCTCCATTGCCTGAACCATCATTTCAACTGATGCTGCCTGTTGGGTTGTCATACCGTACATGGAGTTTTCCCATACAGTATGGCCTGGTGGTGTACGGCCACCGCGTCGGCGGGCACCACACCTGTTCGGGGCAAGGCGATCTCCACCTTGCTGTGCTGGCACTGCCTGAGGCTGCAGGACTGCATTCCCCCTCTGATCTGCTCTCCCAGGAACAGGATCAGATGTTGTGGAGTGTGACCCTGCCTCCGTAACCTCCAAAGGCGGATTTACCAACACTGACATCCCCATAGAGGGTTCTACTCCTGGTGCAGGGGGGTTTGACAGAACAGAATCCCTGCCAGAAACACTCACCTGCGATGGCACATAAGTCTCATCATCCGATTCAGCACCTGAATAGAGGTCTGGGGAGGTGCACCCAGAGACACCCCTGGACAGTATGGTCTGCATTACGAAAGGGTTTTCACCCACCACCACTCCACATCCCCCACTGGTGCCCGGTCGTGCCTGAGATTCCTCCTGGGTCTGCACCATCTCCTCAACCTCAACAGCATCAAGTGTGTCATCACCTGCAAAAACATGAAACACAAAAATTGGGAACAGGCATTAGCACCATAGCACACACATAGGCCTGACAAGCCAGAGATCCAGTACATTATTTACACATGTGCCACATGACTATAACCCTGGCATGCATGCACTGTCACTGAGTTGGAAGGGGAGGCAAAAAGCAGACACTGATGACACCAAGATGGAAAAGCAACACATTTGCTGCATGCTGGGTAGCACTGGCATCACACATTAGCCTGTGAGTGCCATGTCCAATACACATACTTGACACATGCCAGCACACAGATGGCATGTAGCATAGCCATGGTACATTTGACAAGTACAGCCATATGTCAGTGAATGAGTACTGTCAGCCATCCATGTGAGATGGACATGATGAGATGAACAATACTACATAGTGTGACAAAATAAGCATGTGCCACTCACTGCAACACATCCAGTCTACAAGAATACAGTGATTGCAGGCATGTGTACACATCAATGGTTGGTCACTTAAACATCACAGGAAACAACTATCAAGTACCACATACAAACAGGCACAAAAACTCAATGTGAGCAGGCCAATACTCAATCAGCCTGAATGGTCTAATCATTCACATAACAAGGTATCAAATGTGGGCCAATGTGGGGTGTAATCAATGATAGAAGCATGTCACATATGTGACAATAGGGCTGAAAAAATGTGTTGCAAAAGTGGGAGAATTGAAACAATCAGCCTGAATGAACACTGAAAAATGTTGAACAATGTTGCTGCAAGATGACAGTTCAAGGGCAACTGCAGTAATGTGGGACGAAATGGCTACTGTGGGCAGAAGGGATACTGTCATACACAAATCCAAGGCCAGTGAATGTTTTGGAGGAAGCACATGGGTGACCCATACCACTCAGGTGCACACACCCTCACCTGGCACTCAATCAGAACCTGTCACCAACACAGCATACACATGGATTACACACACATGCATGGGCACTCACCGGACAATGCGTCGTAATCTGGTAGGTCTCCCACGCCTTGGATCTGTTCCTCTGTGATGAAGGTTCCAGCAACAGACTTATGTTCAGTGAGTTGGTTGTCCTCTTGTGGAGACCCACCGCCAGTCACCAGAGTAGAAGCATGATTTGAGGCCAGCTTGTTCTTTGCTCTGCGTTTCAGGTCATTCCAGCACTTGTAGCAATCATCAGCTGAGAGCCTCACAAATCCAAGGGCACTAATGATGTCCGCGATGGTCTGCCAGTGTGCCTTACGTTGACCAGGTGTGGTCTTGCACCCTGCAGTCACCACCATTTCATGGCTATGTGCCGACACATAGGCCACTAGTGCATCAAGTTCGGCGTCATTAAAGCTAGGCTTCCTTGACGTGCCAGAGTGTGTAGCCGTGTCTGGGGTCTCAGCCTGTAGTGCCAGAGCACCCTTCTTCCTCTTTTTCAAAGGTGGTGCGGACCCTGAGTGGCTTACGCCGCTCTGGTCAGTAGGGGCAGAAGTGCCGGTGGACTGGGTACTAGGAGTGTGCGAATGCACAATGACCATAGGTCTTGGTGCAGGGATTGGCTGCAGGGTGATGTTGGCAGGGGCAACGTCAGTTTGATGGTCCGGGACCGACACTGTCCCGGCTGGGAGACTCAGAGCTGAGGTGGATTGAGCTGCAGCTGCCCCTGCAGCCTCCCCACCCTGCCTACTTGGGGCAGCAGATGACATAGCTGCCCCAGATCCACATGGCCTGGTGACACCAACTTGAACCGCCACACATGGCGCAGACTTGCAGACCTGGAAGTCAGCCTGGGAGTCATCCTTTGCCGGTTCAGGTGCCACAATGGGCTGGTCCAACAAGGGCTGAGCTGGGATGGTGTCAGCTACGTTTCCCACAACCATGGGGTGCGGGCATGGGCATCCCTGATTGATCCTCCACACATGGGGGTGTAGGGGCACCCTGCAAATCATGGCCATTTCCCCTACCGCGCCCACCACTCCCACCTTTTGGAGGTCGGCCACCTTTGCCTCCCTTACCGCTTGGTCGCCTCCCAACCATGGCACTGATGTTGTTGGGCATATGGGAGTAGCAGTAAACGATTGTCCTTGGCAATTGGGGGTGAAAGGGGTAGGGTACTAGATGGAATTCGTACCCTAGTGCTCTAGCAAGGCTGTCTGTGTCCCCTGGGGGAAGATGACGGGTCACGCAACGCACAGGCACCCCGAAAACAAAATATAACGTGCACGCAACCTCTCGCAGACCACGTGCGTGGGAAAATGACCCGCACTACGCTGTGGCACCCAAAAACACAAAAATAAGCATACGCGTGTTACACGCAGCCTACAATGACCTCTGAAGGGGTACGCGACACACGGGGCAAGCACAGTTGGTAAATACATGCGCGACTCACCGTCTGCCTGGAAAAAGAATGTGAAAAAGACACGCGTGTGCGCGTTGGCAACACCCCCGCCAAAAGAAGAATTGTACGCTGTCTGAGGAGACAGGACAAAAGAAGAAGTGAACGCTGTTTGAGGAAACAGGCCCAACAAAAAAATTAACGCTGTCAGCGGTAACAGGGAGTACGAACTTGAAACGCTGTGAAGTAATCGCGTGTGAACCGACAAGAAGTACAGAATTCACCCACTCGCTCTCCACGAAAAGCACGTACAAGGAAATGGGGTCCTACACGTACCTTTTTAAACTGGCCCACATGTACAACGTCACTTACGCGTGTACGCGCTAAGGCCCTTTCCTCCAATTACACGAGCTGACACTCGGACGTGCAGTTTTTGGATGTGTACGATGAACATGCACCCGTGTTGAGGGAAATGCCTGCGCGTGTCACGTCACAGACGCGTAGGCCCTTTCCTCGGATTACACGCATTCACACGCGGACGTGCAGTTTTTTCACGCACCATGAACGACTATGCCCACGTTACGAGGGAAACGCCCGCGCGCGTAATGTCACAGATGCGCTTACGCACTAAGGGCCTTTCCTCGAATTACACGCAGACGTGCAAGATTTTCACGTGCCAAATCACTCCGTATCAAGCTGGCCATGCAACAACACACGGAAGCCCACACTCCTGCCCAGAAGGCTGAATTATTGCCCCCCAGAGCCCTGAGCACGCTCCCACCTGCCATCTGCTGCTGCCTGCCTGCTGCCCACGTGCCCTGCTATTTGCTGCCTGCACATCATCCATCTGCAGGGGTGCAGTTGTTGTGACCACCCCTGCTGGAACTGAAGACTCCCGACTGGGATACCATCGCTCCACAGCCCAGCCCCAGGAGCCAGTTGCCCACCCACACCTGCCTCTGGGGTTGCCATGTCGGGCACACCTATGGCACCACTGGCAACCCCCAGCCAGAGAGGCAAAGGGCCACCAGCTTCAGTGCCTGGGAAGTTGGTATCCTGGTGGAGCAAGTCCTGGGGCAGTATGATGCCCTCTTTGGAAGTTTGTGCGCCGATTATGAAGGACGGACCAGGATCTGGATGGACACCGTGACTGCCATCAACGAGGAGGGGGTGGCAGTTCGCGACATAAAACATGTCAAGACGCACTGGGAGGACTTCAGGTCAAGGACCCTCGACAAGGCCCGGCGCCTCTTGAAGGCAGCAGATGCCAAGGGGCGACGGGGCCACCTGTCCGCCCACCAAATGAGGGTCCTGGAATGCCTAAACCCAGCGCTCCAAGTCCAGGACCTTGAGAGGCAGACCCGTCTGAAGTCGAGCAGTAAGTGTACATGCATACTTTTTGGACGTTGTGCGTGTCATGCCAGTAGTGTGTAGGTTGCACATGTTTTTCTGTAGGGCCATGTATGGATGTGTATGTACAGGGGCGTGAGGCTGACACATGCAAGTCCTCTCATGTGTGAGACACATGGATGGTGTATGTGTGGATAAGCATGCAGGCCAAATGCAGATGCTGGAGCACACATGTTTGAATTACATGTATGTACGTTGGCATGGTTGTGGTGTCACACATGGATGTTGGTTCCAGCTGCATGTATCTGCACTGTGTCCATTTGTGTGTATTTGACAAAAGTGCAACTGTGATGCAACATGGACGCATGTGGCACTGACATGTAGAAGGCTGAATGCCAGATGTGACATGGATAGCGATCTCATCACTCTGACAGTTGGTGGACATGCACACATGCATGTAAGTGTGTTGGTGTGTGTGCATGTGTTGTGTACTCCCCGTGTTTCATGTGACGTCAGGCTCACCTTCGGATGCTGATGCTGTTATATGTGTATGGATGGTGCTGCCTGGTGCAATATTGCTGTGGAATTGCTCATGTGTGTGAGTAGAAATGACATGTGTGTTAGGGAGTGTGATGCCATGTCTGAAGTTTGACACTGCCACTCATGTACAACTGTCATGTGTGCATCAGTCCATTGTACAGTGCCCTGATGCCTGTGTTTTATCTCTCCCTGTCTGCAGCGTCAACTGATGAAGAGGGCAGAGAGGGTGCTGTGGAGCAAAGCGGCAGGGATCGCACCACCAGCCGGAGACGCAAGGCCCGGCTCCTCTCCCAGATTGTCATCTCTTTGGGGAGTGAGGAATCTGGTGCCGCGTTCCAGGCCGCAGCTGCTGAGGGTAGGTCCAAGAGGTGGAGGTTGGAGATGGACTCCTCGGCAGCAGAAGGGGCAGCTGAGACCCCACAGAGTCCGACGGAGGAAGATGGCATGGAGTCATCCAGGTTGGTGGGGGGTTTGGAGGAGGAGGAGGCTGTGGAAGGGACACACACGGGGTCTGGAGGTTGGGATTCCACTGGTGCCAGTGGTGCAGTGCAGGGTCAGGGACAGGAGGCAGCACAGGCCGCCGCGGAGGTGCCTGTGTGTAATCCTGTCCCTGATCCTGTGACTGCATCATCCGGCACCAGCAGGGATGCCTACGTCCAGACCCGTTTTCAGGGAGGGGATGGGCGCACAACAACTGGCCTTCCTCTCCCTGCGGACGTGGCTATCCGGGACCGCGTTGAGCCTGTCCTGGCTGGGATAGCGTTGCGTCAATGGGGCATACAAGGTGATCTGCTGTGTTTTCGTGAAGACACTGCACGTCATCTCGGATGCCTTTTTGACCGAGTTGACCTACTGGGACGGGTCACCAGTGCTGGATTCCTCCGTGTGCTGGACCTTCTTGCGACCCCCTCCTCACCTGAACCCCCTACTCACCAGTCGTCCTTCATCTTTGCACCCATGTATCACCTGGGTACCCTGTGGAGCTGCCTCTGACCCAGCGGCCAGGCTGATGGAGGACACATCCCAGCCACAGTCGGGAGTCGGACATCCAGCAGAGGTGGCCACCACAACAACTGCACCCCAGCCGGAGGAGGTCGTGCAGGCAGCAAGACCCAGGGTGCAGGCACAGGCACAGCAGCAGCAGCAACATGGTGGGAGCAATGATGGCTCGGGCCTTCAACATTGGAGGGGCAAGCATCGGCCAGAGGGCAGTGGGACCCAGGATTGCAAGTGTCTTCCGTGTGGCAGCGTTTGGGCCACGCCATAGATGCGGAGCAGCAGCGGGCGGAAGAGGCACGGCTCACAATGGTCAGGGCGGAGATCTCCATGCGGAGGACACTGAGGTGGGCCAAGTGCCTCGAGGCAATTCGCAGGGAGTTGGAGGCCAACATGTCATCGTCCCTGTGAACCCTCGGGGCCATGGAAGAGGACCGCCTCCAGGACATTGAGCGGGTGTTTTTTTTTGGGGCGCTTGGACAATACCCCGCATTTTTGTATATAGTTCTTTGTTAGTTAGTGTATTTTTGTAGGTTTCATTTGGGCAGTTGGCTCATGGACCCAGGATTTCATCCTTGTAAATAGTTGGAGTGTGGATTTGTCAGCATTTTCTTTTTTGATTTTTCCATGGAGCAATGGATTTTACTTTTTCATTTCTGTTTGGATGTTCTTTATTGGAAGGAGACTTTGGAGACATTTTGGATTTAATATATTTTGGATTCTGATTTCCTTTTTTTATCATTATGTGACATTCTGCATTGTTTTCCTTATGTCCATTGTTTGGTATTTGATTTTCTTTCACCACATTTTTTTGTTCAATACATTTGTTCCCGTACTTCAATGTGTGGTATTCTCTCATTGGTTTCATGCACGTCACGATGTGGGTTTTCACATTCACTGGCACCCATTGTGTGTGTGTGACTGACATGTGCTGATGTACATACATGCCATTTGGGTTGTTTCATGTAATGGGCATTTCAATGTGGGGTGTATGTTATGCTTGGTTGGTTATTTGGGCAGGGGTGGCGTGCCGTGGGATTTTGGTGGCCATGAGGGCCATGATTGTGGGTCATGTTGACATGTTGGGGGGGAATGAGTGGGGGCCTGCTGGGGGGTGAGGGTGCAGGGGCACCTGAGTGGGACATGAGTGGGGGCCTGCTGGCAGGTGCCCCTCACTGCTGGGGGTGGGGGTGCAGGGGGACATGAGTGGGGGCCTACTGGCAGGTGCCCCTCACTGCTAGGGGGTGGGGGCGCAGGGGGACATGAGTGGGACATGAGTGGGGGCCTGCTGGCAGGTGCCCCTCACTGCTGGGGGGAGGGTGTGCAGGGGGACATGAGTGTGGGCCTGCTGGCAGGTGCCCCTCACTGCTGAGACGCCTACCGTGCCACCAGCCCCGCCTGAGCCAGAGATCGAGGGAAGTAAGTCAGAGGGACTCTACCCGCTAAGAGAACTCAAGGCAGCCACGTAGTATAGCAACCCCGCATATGAGTCACCTACGTACAGTAGTGACAAAACCAAGGGGAAGGATCAGGAAATTAATCTTACCTCTGCAGTCCCGAGGGACAAGGGGAGACGCGATAGATGAAAGGAAGGACCAGGCACAGATTAGTGCACCCCTCGATAAAGAGAGATATGGAAAGAAATGGAAAGGAAGCGAAGACAGAACTAACAAGATAACATTCGCAAAAGACGAATGGATGGGAGGACAGATATTGATGAAACTTGTTGGAAAAGGAAGTGATGATGTGAGACTGAGAGAGTCTGATGAGACACAAAGAAGGGAAAACGAGAAGGATAAGGAAGTGAGGGACGAGTGAGTGAGAAGGAAGGATAGGCTGAGGCGAGAACAGCTATATCGCGAAGAGCAAGGAAAACCGCTCAGTCGCAAACAATGCGCAGCCTATGATCAGTACAGGCAGAACCTGCAAAGGTCGGAAGAAGAGCAAAGAGTACGTGAAAAGAGAGTAAAGAGACGAGAAGATGAGGAAGTTAGAAGGGCAAATGAACGTAGAAATGAAAGGAGAAAAGAAGAAGATAAGACTAGAGAAGAAGCAAAGAAGCGCAAGGAAGTCGATAATGATATTGAACGTAAACGTAGACAGAGGGCATGGGATCTTGAACATTTGGAGCGGGAAGTTAAAAAACCTGATCCTGCTGTAGAATGTGAAGACATTTAAGAATTCTTTCCTGCGTACGACTCAGTACCAGGCACGAGTGGGGCAAATATTGAAGATGACTTCGACACACATCGGGGAAACGATCGATAAAATATACGATGAAATGGGGCTGGTGAGAGACCAGACAATGTGTGGAAACAGGCAGGATACCCTGGTGTAACCATAATTAATACTACCCATGATGGAGCGCCATTCAATAACTGTAGAGCAGCAGTGTGGCAAGCACTACGAGTGCTATATCCAGACACTTCCGATATGGGAGCTATAATGACTCGAAAAATGAAGGAGTCAAAAGACCCGTTAATTTATATCCAGAATTTCCAAGACACGTGGGTGCTCGAAACGCATGAATCTTGGACAAAATCTATACCTGTGTTCTACAAGATATTGTGCCAAGGGTTGCCAGAACCAGTGCACAAACAGCTCAAGAAATTGGTAGGAGTAGAGGCTAAACCTTGGGCTGAAATACAGTTGACTATTGCACATTATTGTAGTTTGTTGCAAGAAAAGAATCAAAAAAAGGAGGCAACTCGTAAGGGTGAGGAAGCGAAGCTGGTGCAAAAGAAACTCTCAAAGTATGCTCTCGAGGGAGCCATGCTGACAAGTCCAGCTGAACCAAATGTACAACAGATGGCTAACCCGCAACAGAAAGAGGGTAACACAGGATTTTTCCCGAGAGGAAGGGGGTTTAGAGGAAGAGGATGGCAAAGTAATCAGGGAGGTTTTCAGAGTAATCAAGGAGGCTTTCAAACGTGCAAATGGGCAATCCAGATATGTCAAATGGACAAATTGCCCGACCACCGCCAGTGTGTTGGCTGTGTGGAATGACAGGGCATGTGGCGCGCTCATGCAGAAGCCAAGGGGTGTGGCAAAATGGTCAAGGAATGGGAGCAGGCATGGTGAATCTGCCTGCTATCCCACAACAGGGCGGTGCACAAAATCACACAGTGCAGCAGCACGCACCAGGCTTGCAGCAAGGTGCGCAACAAGGGGTTCAACCCCTGAGCATGGGGAACTTGCCAGAAGGGCCATCCCAACAGGCACCACCGCAAATGTCCCAGAGCACAAACTCAGGAAAGGGAGGCAACCCTGGGAATGGAGAAAATCCACAAGTGTACAGTGGACCGAATTTATACATGAATTAGGACAGCTCACTGGGAACTCTGATGTGCTCTATCCTATCAGTGACACCAGACCCTAATAGGGAACCTAGGGTGAATGTCATCGTAGGGGGGAAAGAATATTCCTTCTTAGTTGACACGGGTGCAACACGCTCGTGCATAAGAGAAGGCAAGTTTTCCTTGTCCGGCAAGGCCATAGATACTCAGAGTTTTACAGGAGCCCATAGTCGAGTTCCCTTTACGGACCATCTCCCAGTCTCAGTAGGAGAATGCGAGATGAATGTACCCCTATTATATTCACGTCAGACCCCAGTGAACATTTTGGGTCGAGACTTAATGACAAAGTTGAATATGACAATCTCGTTCATGGAGGAGGGCATTGTATGCTACACTCCAGGAATGCATTATTCAATGGTATGCAAAATGATCAGAGCATACTCAGGACGCATAGCCATGAGAGCTATACCATTCGATCCAGAAGTCTTCGCATATGGCGTGCATGTGCTTAGGGTGGGATTGCCAGGCCTCGCAGATAAGACTATGAGAAGCCCTGATGAGTTCCTATTCAGACCAAGAATACCTACGCATGAAGAGGAGGGACAAGTATTTCCCTTAACGTACATATTGCAGCAGTACGAGGGAAAGTGACTTTGGTCGAAGGATACGATGATGAAGGCAGACAATGGTGTGCGATTATCACCATTGAAGAAGGGTATCGACTGACTGACGTCACCGATGAGGATCTGTTCAAAGAATACCCTGACTTAGAAGAGACGAGGGTGGAAGTAAGTCTCATATTCTGGGTCAAAATGATCAAACGAGAAGTGCCACAGAGAATGTTGTTGGCATTGGTACGTCCGGAATACTTTGATGATGACATGGCCAAGGTGCCTGTTTCAGTATGGACTACAGGACCTTATGACGTAGGCCTCCTGAAGGGGGTATAAGAAGTAAAAATTTAACTGAAACCAGGAGCAATTTTACCAGGAGTGCGATAATATCCCATGTCCAGAGAGGCGGATGAAGGGATCGCGAAGACAATTTCCGCCATGATGGATCAGGGCATTCTAGTGACGTCAGAATCACCCTGTAACATGGTAATTTACCCCGTCAAGAAATCAAAGGGAGGGTCCTGGTGTTTAATCCAAGATTTAAGAGCATTAAATGATATTGTTGAAGCCGAGTTCCCTCTAGTCCCTAATCCATCTATGATTCTGTGTAACATACCGATCAAGGCGAAATATTTCACAGTTATTGATTTGAAAAATGCATTTTTCTCAATCCTGTTACACCGTGACTCGCAAGATCTGACGTCATTTACCTTCAGACAAATGTATCTGAAAAGCACAAGGTTGCCTCAAGGGTATTGTGAGTCCCCGTCCATTTTCAACAGAGTCCTGCAAATGGACCTAAGCAATATTGCAGTAGACAGTGTTGTTTTGCAATATGTGGATGACATTCTGATCTGCAGCACCACTGAAGAGCAATGCAGACGCGATTCTGTCCAGCTATTGACTATAATGGCTGAGAAAGGATATAAGGTTGACAAGGAAAAGGTACAATACTGTCAACAAGAGGTGCTGTACATAGGCCAGCTAATCTCACATGAAGGGAAAAAGGTAACCCCAGAAAGAGCTGAAGCTATCATGAACACGGCTAAGCCGCTCACAATAAAGCAAATGCAGAGTTTCCTAGGCCTATGCAATTATGTTAGAGCATGGGTTTTCGATTACAGCACTTACACCAAGCCCCTGCTCCAGGCTGTAAAGAAGGCCCAGGTGACAAAGGAAAACATTGAATGGACTGAGGAAATGGAAAAGGGGTTCACAGAGCTCAAGAGGGCGATTAGTACGTCCCCAGTTCTTGGGATTCCTAATTATGCAGAGGAATTTTACCTGTTGTGACACATTGATGGCAGATCAGAGAACCTCGTTAGGGTACAAGCCCCTGGCATATTACAGTGGGAACTTGGACCTGGTCATGAGAGGCCACTTCCCATGCGAACAAAGTTTAGCTGCTGCAGTGTTCGCCATAGAGAAGGCGACAAAAATCATAGTGGGCTGTTCCATGACGTTATACGTTGAGCACTCATTATTCGCCATCTTAGAGAAACCAAAAGGTATATTGACATCTCAGAGAGATTCTGCATATGAAGTGATCATATCTAATCCATCGATCAAAATAGTTCGATGTTGTAAAGATACCGGTGGGGGGTGTCTGTACTTCTGCTCTATATGGTAGAGGAGAGGCACAGAGGATCCCAGCCAAGATTCTCTATAAGGTAGCAATGGACGAGCAATCAAGGCCTAGCTTCTCAGGAGGTGATACAGGCTGGTTCTTAAGTACAGTGTAGTCCCCGAGCCCCCACAAATGAATGTGCACACACTGTATTACTGAAAACACAGTCTTTATATAATTGATATTCAAAGGTATGTACCGATCACAATAATGCACTTTGTACTCGGAAATCAACAATGGTAAATATATACAATTCTATAGTGGTACCACCAATATTATCAGATCTCAATAAGGTGCATCAACTATACTGTTAGAATGTCACACAGATCAATAACAAGGAAACCAGCAATAGAGATAGGAGGGAAAGCAAGATGTTTGAAACAATAGGCAGAATACTGGCCTCTACCGCTAAGCACAGTTTTGTGTGGGGATCCCCCCACCTGGGCAACCTGTAAAATAAAGATATATAGCACACGCCCAGTCCATATATTGCTCAATAGTCTTGTTCTCTCCTATAATGTTTTTACCCCCCCAATGTACCTGGTGGAGTAGAGTTCTTCAAAGAAGCATTGACAGATAATTCTTGAGTGACCCCATTTCAAGCAGGAGTCACGGATCGTCGAGAGGCGTCGAAGAAGGTGAACTTGGCATCAACGACGTCGATGAGAAGTTCGAGGGTGCCGAGACCACGGCATCGATCCAGGTGGTGCTCGTCGGCGACGTCCTGCGAGGATGAGGTGTGCGGGGCACCTCGGCGATTGATTGTTCAGGACCGCAAAGAGTTTCGGAAGAACTGTGGCCCAGCAAGGGCATCGAGTCGTTGAAGTCTTTGTGGTCTCTGGGTGGTAGGAAACCCACCAGTGGATTCTCCTCGGTGCGTCGGCAGCCTTGACTTTCTCCGGCAGGACAAAGCGGTCGACGTTGCAGACAAGGGAGTCCTTCGATTCAAATGTTCTTAGGCAAAGGAGCGGGCGGCTCCGGTCGTCGACGGCACAGCATCAAGCGGTCCCCCCGTCTGGCCAACACAACTTCGACGGGCTTCCAGCGGTTACACAAACCTGCAAACCCTGGTCGACGGCAATGGACTTCGACAGCGGTGAAGTCCGGGTGGTTCACTGTGTTCTCCTCAGCGGTCCCGTCTCGGGTCTGACTTCCAGGGAGCTTCAGCGAAGGTTAGCAGTGCTCGATGGTCCCTCGGAGCACGGGAATAGGGCGCCTTACCAGGTCCTTTCTCGGATCAGTCTTCAACAAATTCGGCAGCTTTCAGATCAGGTCAAAGCAAATGCAACCGCAAGTCTTCTTCTTCTTCCCACTGGGCGTCGAGGATCAGCAGTTCCAGTTACTCTTCAAGTGTAGACACAGCTTCTGAACAATTTCCAGGTGTGAGAGGTCCCCAGATATATTATCATGTCTCTCATCCACACTGCTGGATCACTCTCAGCAGCCAATCATACAGAATGCATTCATGCAGTCAATCAGCCAATCAGGCATACAGTGCATTCAGGCCATCCTACTCCCTCTCAGACACTCGCAACAAGGAATGTGGATTGGGACCAGTACCCAGCCATTCAACACTACACACTGCATTCAGGCCAGTTTCGGGCAGGGCTGTCTCAGTCTTTGTCTCTCATACCAGAAACTAGACAACCACAACAAGAAGTGCATATTGGTCACACACTCCATTCACCCAGGTCCCACCCACACGGCGTACCCACAACATACAGTCACTGGGAAGGCTCCAGCCAGTCTGGACTGGACTTCACAATGACACCATATATGGAACTTCCACCCAACAGCCAGTCAGGGGGAAGGGACAGAGTCGGGGCTTCCCAGGACTTTGGGAAAACAAGGTAACAGGCAATAGAAAGCAGGGGGCCACAGGGGCCATCTTGTTTTCCATCCGGAATCAACTGATTCCAATGGCAGGGCCTTGGTATCCCAAAATGGAGGATACTCGGAGTCCCTGTCAAATTCAGCATGGAGCTGCCACCAGCCCCTACCCTGCTCTGCAGGCCACCCACAGGTGCCCAAAAACATACACTAGGGGCACAGGGTTGTACCCCCACCCATGGGTGCCATAAGGGTATCCCATGGGTCTGTTCACCAAACCAAAAGAGAGAGAGCTGCACCGCCAGGAGTCCCACATGAGCCCCTGCGCGGAAAATACGACAGAACACACTTTAAAAAGGCAGCAAAGGACAAGGATATGTAGGCCCTGTCCCTCCGATGCATTTCCAGCATCACAGATGTAAAACAGTAAACCCAGCTACGTTCATAGCTGAGCCAGTCACTGAAGGCGAGCCGATACATGACTGTGCGAACTACGAACAATTCTATGACGAAATCCCCAGGGTGAAAGAAAATGCCATGATGGGTCGTGAGATCGTGTTCATTGACGGTTCGTCAAGAATCGACCAAGAAGACGGACAAAGATACACAGGCATCGCCATGGTAAAACACATAGCAAATGGAGAATTTTGAGTACTCCGTGCACAAATACCATCTCATTATTCAGCACAAGCTGCAGAATTACTGGCGCTGATACTCGCCATTGAGAATCACGCAGACCAGGAAGTAACGGTATACAGTGACTCCGCCTATGTGATGTCCACTGTACACGCAGGCCTAGCACGATGGAAAAGGAGGGGCTACCTCCGAGCAGACGGCACGCCAGTGCAGCATGCAGCCCTTATTGGACAGGCTAATAAAGGCACTACAGCTCCCAGTGGGCATAGCGGTCATGAAATGCGCCGCCCACACCAAAGGGACAGATTTCGTGTCACGTGGAAACCATGCAGCAGACACAGAAGCCAAGCGTATAGCATCTAAAAGTGAAACGATCATGGAAGGAGAAGTGGCACGCACCCATGAGCGTATGATGGTAGCACACGCCACACCAGAGGCCTACAGCAATATGGGGCAGTCTCAACTGATGGAGCTCCACGGGGAAGCACCTTGGGATGAAAAGAACCTATGGAAATGTCAAGGGTGTTCTTTAAACCCCTCTGATGGGTTGTGGCGGCAAGACAGCACTGGTAAACCAGTAATGCCTGTAGCCCTATTAAAAATAGCGTTGGAACAATTGCATTACCCATTTCAGATGTCAAAAGAAAATCTAGCAGCAACGCTTGCAGAAGACTGGTTTATACTGAATTTAGCGGAGCATGTTGCATTCTTTATGATGAACTGCATAATCTGCCAGCAATTCACTGCTGGGCACACATTAAAAGTAGTGAGAGGAATCATCTCCCGGCCTAATGGTCCTTTTTCAGCACTTACATGACGATTATGTCGACATGATTCAAGTGTGTAACGGGTACAGGTACTTAATTGTAGTGGTGTGTCCATTCTCTAGATGGATAGAAGCAGGTCCCTGTACACACCCAGACTCAACCTGTGCTGCCAAATTCCTGGTGAGGGAAGTGTTCCCTAGATGGGGGGTGTGTGAGGTGATGATGTCAAATAACGGGGCTCATTTTGTTAATGCAGTCTTTGAGCAGATCAGCTTGTTGCTTGATATAAAGCACAAGTTCTCTTCGGCGTATCATCCGGAAGGTAAGCATAGTTGTGAGGGGCTCAACGGTTTGTTAAAGGAAAGGATAGCCAAGTTGAAGCTGACTCTAAAGAGGGGATGGCTGCACTGTCTACCACTGGCATTGTATGCACTTCGGAATCAACCAGGCTCCGACCATCATCTTATGCCGCACGAGATAGTCACGGGAAGGAGAATGAGGACCCCCCTTACCCCTTGAGATAGAGCTAGATGTGATGCCCAGTCAACCCGAGAGGTCTTAGGAACCGAACTGCAGGAATACCTGAACTGCATGACATCAAGCCTTACTATCATTACAGACCAACTACAGCGACGACGAAAAGGTGCAGCGCAGCACAAAACGCAACAGAAAGTGCTGAAACAGACGCAGTTCAAGGTCTATGTGCACCTCTCATCTAACCTGGAGATGCCATGTTGGTAAGAAACCTCACGAGAAAAAGGTGGGACGAGCCAAGATTCAATGGCCCTTTCATCATAGTGGACTGCACTCCTTCAACCGTCAAACTGCAAGGCAGAAGAGCATGGATCTTTATAAATTACATTAAACCCTATATCGGAGAGATCCCTCTAGCTGCACCCCACCGCGAAGAGACCACAGACAATGGGGAAGAACCTGAGTATGTGCAGACAAGATCCCTGACGAGGGAGAAGGATGCATGAGCAGCAAAGCCAAGACAAAAAGAATGCTGTTTGAAAATTGTGGCTTTAAACTGGACATTTCCTCTAAGCATAAAAAGGGGATAAGGACAATAAAACGTACACTCTGTGCAGCCTAGTTGCAGGGTGAAGAAGAGAATTGTACACCCAAAGCTATAACACAGTGATAATATGAACTTCAAGCCACACTTAAGCATTGTTGAAAAATAAGACCCAGATAGACTGTGAGCAAGGACCGTTCGTTTAAGAGCGTAAAACAGACACCTGAAACAACCAACACCAAGACTTTATTTTGCAGAATTTATGGTACCCCCCAGCAGAAATATCACAAGGGATGTGCTATCCTGTTTTCACTTAGTACTAAAGACATATCCGTCACTTGTAGGGAGAGTAACCAGTGTCACATCTTTATTCAAGATCCTGCCAACAAGAAAGTAATCTGGCAACTGTTAACTGTCATCGCGGAAGCCTTCGCTGAGCTGCCAGATTACAGTGATAAGGACACAAATGCTTCCACCACAGGCGATAGTAGATGAACTCACTTATACACTACTCCATGGAATCATGCTCCAAGTGGAGCTGACCAACTTTCAGAGAGAACATCTAAGGAGATTCCATTAAAACTTTCCGCCGAGGGACACATCGAGGGAGCAGAGGCGAGAACTTCACCATTTTATTTTTTTTTTTTTATTTTTTTTTTAAATTTTTCTGGTTTGTTTTTCGATTTGTACCAACTTTTCCATTTCTTTGCATTGAATAGGTTCCAGCATGTCCTCAAGACCGAAGCAGATTCGGGGGGTGCATTGGGAACTTACCTATTTTGAATATGCATAATAAATGTGATTTACCAAAGGTGTTAGTCTAATCTTTTTCCATAGTCTAGCAAGGGAAAGGTTTCACATAACCAGAGACAATCGCCACCCGCAAGAGGGGGGACACTTGAGAAGCACCAGAGACTTTATGATACAAAACCTTTTGAGAAACAATATTGAAGTAAGTGAAAGGAATTAAACACTGACATTGATATGAGTGAAATGGGGGCCCAGAACAGTAACCTGGTCCTCCCACAACCAAAGGGGCGCCCCCGCTTCCCTGGAAGGAAATGCTGCCAACTTTCATAGCGCTCGATTATGTGTATATGCATAGTGATTATCATTGTTTTTCTGTCATTAACAATCAGAACTGCATTTTTCATTGGTGCACGAAGCGTCCCAATTTCAGTGCACCCACCGGATAATGCACGCATGAGTCCCACGAAAGCACCTAGACTCTATATAGTTATTCCAGTCCCAAGAAAATCTGATGGTAAAGTAAACAAACTAAAATTTAATGTAATTAGCAGTGATTCATACACACTTGAGGTAACAAATGAAGAGAAAATCTGGAGACAGGGTCAGCGCGGAATGAATGAAAATGTAGCACTGACCACTGCACGCACCCACACACAGGATGCACACAAACAAGGGCAAGTGTCAATGGCTACAGAACCTCGAACGAAGACAACAGAAAGTATGAGACTGCCTACCGAACAACCAGTCCCAGAAAATAGTGGAAGAGACTGTGAAGAATCAAGTGAAAAACCAACTAAAGAAGATATAGCAAAAGCCCTCAAGAAGACAGAGGCAGCTCCAAGAGAATTCACTACAAAGACACAAATGCTGATAGACCATTTATTCCCATTTATAGTTAGAGCAAAGAAACTACAGGAGGAACTGAAGAATAAAACTGCAGAGACTATAGTGGCAAGCACACCAGTTCCAACTCAAGAAACAAGCACCAGGCCCAAGACACAGCCATACGTGGGGCAGATGGTAAACAAGTGGTGGTTAAAGGCACTCTACGAAAGAATACAAGAGGAGAGGAAGAGAAACGAAAAACCTCCTCCTACCGCATCAAGGCAGATATTGACACCTGCTTCACCGACAAGAATGCCCGAGAATCCTCCAGCAAGAAAAAGTCACACAGATGCATTTAGAGATGTAGTTATAGCTAACTACAGGAAGACACTAAGAATCAAGAGAAGCCCGCATGAAGATGACAATGAGCTAAACAAGGAGCTGGACAGCACAGCACATCTAGGGAACAACATTTGGTACCAACACATGAAGGAGGTCAGAAGAAGTAAAAGCTGAAGGATAATGTTTCGTCTCTGCACTTCTACCATACAGCATGGGAAAATCCAAGATCTTTGTGGCTGTAGAAATTGATGTCCCTACAGCACACTGTATGTCACACGTAGCTATGTGCAAAGCCAGAGGATCATTTATGGGGAGAGATGCCTCATTGATATGGGCAACTGAAACAGAGTACCCGGATGAAGACGGTTACGTCCAGGATATCAAGACAAGAAACATAGCACATACTAAGAATCAGGTGATCAGGTACGAGAAGCCTGAAGTTAAAGAATCAGGAACAAGATGGGAAATAAACCCAAGACTGAAAGTCCAAGGAAAGACTGCAGAAGAGGCTCAAATCTGAAAGAATAGAGGCCAAATGCAGATCTGGGGAACAGTGGTTTCCCCAAATGGATGGAAAGAAGGAGTGGGGATCTGCCAAGCTCGGATGGTCCTTGGAGCCTGCCAAGAAGCAATAGAGAACTCACAGAGGTTATGCAAACCTCTCTGGCCAAAATTGGTAAATCTGCTGACATGGGTCAAAGACAGAGGAGGAGCCTTACAAATAGTACCACTTGAAAGCCCGAAATTGTACTTCAGAAACAATGGCACAAGGAAGATGGGAGAGAATCAAAACTGCAGAAGAATCTTTGAAGCACCAGTAATGACTCATGGGTCTGCAGTAATTATGGATCATTACTGGGCGTGTGGATCCAAGACTTACATATGACTACCAAAAAACTGGGGAGGCTTATGCACACTGGTGAACGTCCATGTTCCTGCACTAGTGATCCCAAAGAGTGACCCGAGTATTGACAGCTTCCCGAAAGCAGATTCTCACCTAAGGAAGAGGAGGTCTGTGGAACTGGTATCCCAAATGAAGAGAGAGAATTACTTTTCTGCCAAATCAGAAGAAGCATTTTATGCTATCCCATATGAACACAGGCTGTTTAGCCTCACCTCATCAGTATTCACAACAATACTCTTGCCACACATCCAAGTTGGAGCTAATACTAAATGGTTGCAGATAACCAGATGGGAGTTATGGCAGACCATCAAAACCACCATAATAGGATTCAACGCAATCAAGGAAGAACTAAGAGCAATCCGATTGATGACCCTCCAGAACAGATATGTACTTGACATGAGGTGTTTGCGCAAAAATCGGAGAATCATGTTGCACTTTTATACCTTCGCATGACGGAAAATGGAACCTTAACAGAAGCCATAAGTATGCTGACAAACTTAAAGAACCAGATGATCAACGAAACCGACGAGGTGGATGATAACAGCTGGTTTAGAAAACTATTCTCATTGATCCCACAATGGATGGCGGACATATTCAAGTTTCTGGGAGCCTTACTAGCAATGATACTGCTAGGATTCTGTGTTATCAAGATAATCATCACACAGTGCCATAAAACTGTGAAGAAAGCCATTGGAATGAAGATAATGGTTGATGTTGAACCAGATGGAAGCCCAGAGACCCTATTGATGAAGAAATAAGAAACTTTGTGAAGGCCAGTGAATTTGCGCCAGAAGGAACAAAGTTTATGTATCGCAGAAAACGAAGAAAGTATGAAGGAAAATGGATCTATTGCAGCCCAAATGGACAATGACAGCTAATGACCTGGAACAAAGACGAACATGTAAAAACAGCAGGAAGTTTGAAAGGTGTGATAACAATATGGACTCCGAAGGAACACACGTTCACACCATCATGTACAAACCCAGAAGAAAATGAACAAGATATAGAAGAACCAAGTAGGACGAATCCAAAGGAAGAAGCAGAAGTGGTCGATGAACCAACCAGAGGGGGGAGTGTAGAGGAGGTCCCAGACATGGCCTACACTCCAGCCCCCCATTTTGAGGTGCCAGGAACATACTTGCCAAGGTACGTGTCGTATGAGGAACAACTGAACCAACAGGGAGCTGCACTAGGACTCTGTCCAGTGCCCATCAGAAGAGCAATACCTGTTGAAGTGCCTATAACCAGACAAACATGGGCAATACGGTACCCAATAAGACAACCATACCATCAGCTGACACGTAATGAAGATTACCTACAGACTGTCCACCAAGAAACCCAAAGAGTCTTAATGGAAGGCGAATGGTGACAACACAAGAGCCCGGACAGACGTACAGATGAACATAAACAACAATCAAAAGATGACACACAAGGACGAACTATAAAGAATAATGATGTAATGGACCTGTAAGACGAAACGATGCTGTTGTATAAGAAACGTAACCATGAAGTGAGATGAAAGTATGCAACTAACAAATGCCTGTAAATAGGCTTGGAACGCAAGAAGCTAAGAAAACGGTACTGCTTGCTATGCTTAGTAGAAGAATAGAGCGGCAAGCACCAACTATATATCTACCTCAACAAAGCACACTATACAAGTGAGACTCCATTTTACATGAAGCAGAAGTATGCCCAGACTGCAAGGGGCCTACCAGGCCGAGATTCATATTCCAGCTAAACCCAGAAGGAAGGAGAGGAAGGAGCAGAATCGAAACTCAGTAAGAAGCAGCTCATGCCTGGGAATTCGAGGTCAACCTAAGGAAGGGAGGAGAGCGGCAACTTTGGAGAATCGAAACTTCAGAGCATTGCACCCTGCCCCGTGAAGGTCACAATAAGGAGGCCCAGGCAGGTGGCGAGGCCGAAGGAGAATCAAATACTCGAAAAGAAGGGAATTGAAGCAGATTCACGGTGAACAGACACGTGACCAGCCAGGCGCGAAGAGGTACCAACGTCTGATGTCACCCAGAACCAAGGATACCATAACTTTTCCCGATAAGAGCCTACAGTTTTGAGGCCATCCTCAGCCAACTAATTGACATATAGCCCTAAAAGCACTGATTGATGGGAGAAAGGCAGGGTGAATCTTGGGGCACAAGGCACCTGGGTGTCCATTCTGCATGCTGCTAATTAAAGTGGAGATTTATGTCTAGGGGTGTAACCTACCCAATCACATTGGACCAAATAATCTAGGGTCCTATAGCTAGTAGAACCAATGAGACCTCGTACTTGTAGTGACATCTATCGCGAGTGATGCAGAGGAACGGGCGTAGACGCTCACCCGATAAGAGTTATCCAATCCTCACGCTCTGTTCCCATATACAGATATAGCACCTATACTTAAGTTACCTTTTCCAACCAATAGAATTGCATGACAAACTTTGAGTGTTACACGTCAATGATGACGAGAATGTACTATAATTATTGTTGTCTGTGTGAAGAATTTGGAGGTTGAAGCGAGACAGGCGATCGCAACACTGTTGATTTCCATTTGTTTCCCCGTTTTTTGTACTTGTCATTAAACAGACTTCCCTTTGCCAAACTGCTGAGTTGTCCTTATTGATTTGTGTTGGAGTAAGAGAATCCTGCATCCCATCCTCCTCGAGGTACAGCTATCTCGACTTACAAGTACTTGAGGGTGATCTCTGACCCATGGGCCCGTCAGAGGTCACTCTGCCCTCTTGTACACCTTCTGGTGTACTAGAGGTGTGGGGCTGATTTGATGGTTTAGAAACCGATATTCATCCCTGGATCACTGGCGCCCCGGAAGTTGGTTCATCACAACCATGGACTAGTACAGGTCATTTGGTACAAGTGGAGCATAAAGACACCCTCAGTACCCTGTGGTGCCTTCACCTCTGAGTCTTCAAGCTCCCACTCTGAAGGTCACACCCCAAATGTAACTGTCCTAGAGCTAGTGACCTTAGCCCAGGCTAGGTCTGATTGCGTATTAGACAGCCACAGTAGAGGGCTTAGCCAAGTTCTCCATAAATCACGGTCCAGGAGGCCCACAATAAAAGATGAATGATGGTTTCCAGTTAGATGATATCATATTGGGACTGCCAATAGTTACTATCCATGTTTCTCCAATGTTTGTGACAAGTCAGCGAGGAGGAACTTGGCACTTTTGGTTTCTTGTGGTGATGTGGGGGGTTATCCTCCAGGAAGCTCTCCATTCCACCTGTGGTTCCGGTGACAGAAGGCGAGGCTAGTTTTTATCATCAGCTGGTTTTGAGGGCATTGCGGTTACTTGGAATTCCCAGAACAAAATTGATAACCTGGCTAACTCTTTGGTGGCGCCCAGAAAGCACTGATCACCCAGAGCGTTCAATCATATCACCCTGATCCCTGTTCGGACATGGTTAGACCACTGGATTCTCTCAATATTGTTCAATTTCATTGAGATGTGACTTGACTACTCCTCCTCCTGAGTCTGAATATACCGCAAGCCTTGGCAGCAGAGGTTTTATAAGTGCTGCACGTTCAATGTCCGTGACTCACAACTCTTGGTGCAGCCACACAGTGGGGACATTGCTGGGGGAAATCTCATGAGATGTATCTGCAGTTCTTCAAGCTGTAACATTGCATTCCACAAATGTCCCCTAAGTATAATGCTCCTGCCAAAGTGTAAGCTCTGCTTGCCTCACAGGGACAGGCAGAGGGGGGTCTTTGGTAGACTGTTGGCTACATCTCGCAACCAGGACTAATGTCTGGCAGAGAGAATCCCAGGACCCCCCCTTGTGTTTTTGCATATTTAAGTAACTTTGGGTCTCACCCTAAGTTACTAGGGGAATCCAGACGTGGACCCCTTGCTCACTATTCTTAGAGAGGCACAGATCCACCCTACTGATGAGATCCAACCAGACTGAAACACGTGTCTGGGGTTGCTGTTGGTACTCTTGTTCAGAGGAGAATTGCCTAGCATTTCAGTGCTGGACTGCTCCAGGGCAGGACAAAGACGGATATGTTTGGGATATTTCTCCTCTGTGAAAGATAGTGAGCTAAAGAATCTGGGTAAGGCTCTCGCAACCAGTACTAATGTCTGGCAGAGAGACTCCCAGGACCCCCCCTTGTTTTTTCACATCTCGTACTAAAATGGCCATGGCACTGCCAAACTTGGTTCACAGTTCAAATATCTCAGTAAAAATTGAGGCTATTGACAACAAAGAGGTACAACTACATTCCTTAAATTAAGTAAGTTAAAAATAAGAAAGCAAGAATAACCCTACTTGAATACATAATAAATAAAGCAGCCAAAAAGAAAAAGAGCACTTCAGGCCAGGAGCATTAGAATAGAGCAGGTGAAAAGCTCAGAATGGAAGGGTTCTTGGGAGCAGTGGGGCTGAGGGGGAATTCCCCATTTTCCAACTGCACAGTCTTGGTTAGAAAGAGAGAAGTGCAAATGAAGGGATATTGAGTTGGGCTAGGCCTTGAAGCCCAGATCCGTATTCAGCATGACCCACAGTAATATACATGAGATACATTTCCATTCAAGGATTCTAAATATATTCACATTTTTCCTCATGAATGTTAATGAGGGATATCCTGAAAACCCATCAATGTTAACAAAATATTTCCATTTCTTATCATGTTGAAAAGAGAGCGAGAGTGAATTGCATTACATTTCTCAATTCTATGAACATTGTGTATGTTATTCTAACACCCTCTGATAGAGATCTTTGTAAAATCTTTCCAATTTGATGTAATTAAACTGTTACCAATAAGTATAAATAGGTCAAAAATAGTAAAGATGTTTAATTTTTTCCAGCATTAACTGCTAAACTTCCCAATAGAATATTAGTTACACTAAAAGAAAAAGAAACTTTAAAAATGTGTTGTAGAAAATTCCAGACTTCGTTCCAAAAGGAATTTACGAGCAAACAATCAATGAACATATGACTAAAGGATCCAGTGACTGATTTACAGGACCAACATAGATCATCATTATATATGTTGGATATAAAGAGTTTTTTGGATGTAATAAAGACTGAGTGAAGAAATATAATGTTCGGTTAAGTTTGCAGAAACAGATACACACTTAATTTTAGTCCAAATCTTGGAAGACAGTTCATCGTCAAAATGTTTACCAAAGTCTTCTTCCCATTGCAGTTCAGATGCCCACTTAGTATTAGAGGATCTTTATCAATTAATTTCTACTTCTAGCGTCAAGATAAACATTAATTAAATTGAGTTATCGATTGAGAGGATATCTTGGAAATTAATGTTTTGTTTTAAATTCTTCTACTGTAAAGATATTGCCTCCCATAATTATTTGATCAATACATTTAAGACCTTTATCAATCCAGGTGTTTTGATAAATAGGTCTATCATTTATAGTTATATTTTTATTACACCAAATAAAAGGAGAAATAGTCTTTGCAGGTTTATTTATTTGATGATGCAAACAATCTTTTAAATGCAAGTTGGTGAGGCATATTGTTTTATAAAAACCCATTTTGGAACCTTTAAAAAGATATACAACAACGTTGATGTCAAATGGCAACACAAGAGATGTTTCAACCACCAGCCAAGCAGGAGGATTTGGGATCTCATCAGGTTGAAACCAGTCCTTGGTTGGCTTTAGAATAAAGGCTTTATGGTAATTCTTAAAGTTAGGAAATCCAACTCCACTGCAATCATATGAGCATTTGAGTTTATTACAGGCAATCCTTTTGTTTTTCTTAGAACCCCAAAGGAAATGAATGAGTATCCTGTTAATAGATTTTATAAAAGAGGCAGGTAGAGGGATATGGAGCATTTGCAAGTAGGATAAAATCACAGGTGAGGGCATCATCTTGAGGACCTCCAATCTTCCCCATCAGGTTAAGTATAAAGGGCACCATGTGGTCACTGATTCGTTCAATTTTAGTTGTAGATTTTGCAAATGTATCTTGAACATTTGAGCCAATGAAGCGGCAATTGAAATATCTAGATATTTATATTGGGTTCCAACTAAAAGCAAGGTGAGCAAAATCTTCTTTCATACAGTATATATTAAGCAGGAGCATTTCAGATTTATATTTGTTCAATTTATATCCCGAAAAATGTGAGAATAAGTCAATGGTATCTAATCAATGGGGAAGAGTTGTGTTTGGATTTTCAAGGAAAATTAACATGTCATCAGCATACGCAGATAGTTTGAATTCGGAACTACCAGAGCTAATCCCTACAATATCCTTATTCCTACGTATTTATTCTAATAGGGGTTCAAGAGCAAGGACAAATAGAATCAGGGAGAGGGGACAACCTTGCCTTGTACTTCTATGAAGGGAGGAACAAGGGGAAAATTGACCATTTATAAACATTGATGCTTTAGTATCAGAATATAAAAGTTTAACAAATTGAACATAGACTTCTCCAATTCCATGCCATTTTAATGACTGGAAAAGAAAGTCCCATTCAACGCGGTTAAATGTGTTTTCAGCATCAAGTGCAACTGTTGTATAACAGTTTGTTGGATGGGACTTTTTATTCATGCAATGGATTAGATTCATAAAATGTCTAGTGTTAGCTAAGATAAATTTCCCTTTAACAAAACCTACGTTGTCCCGGGAGGATAGCTCAGCGGCAACGTGCTCGCCTTGTAAGCAAGACGACACGAAGCAACACAGGTTGGATCCGCGTGTCCGCGCTTAGAAACCTCTGGGTATTTAAGCGCGTTATAAATACGCAACTAAGACAAAAACAATTACACAACAAAAAAAAATACTATTCCTGTAACAGCGCCTCGATGCCCGTGGGCTGTATGAGCGCTTTAAAAATGCTAAATAAATTGAAAAAAAAAACCTGGATTGACTTGACTAATTCAAACCACACTCCCCTAATGAGCTCTAGGTTCCCCCTTTGCCCTCTGATGGTAGACAAGACCCACACAGCACAATGATAAATTGGGATAGTGTACTCCATGTATGATTGCTCAAACCTCAAATTGTAATTTATTTCTAATCCATCATTCATATGACTACTGTACCTGTACAAGTTTGTATCAATACTATATCTGCATTTGCAACATTACCGTATAATCAAGTCTCTGAAATGTAACCATATTCCTAAATTCAAGCACCCAGATGCCTGAGGGTTAGGTGCGCTATATACATCTAATAAATAAATAAATACATGAAGGATTCTATTCTATTAGCCAAAATCTTTGCAAATATTTTACAGTCGGAATTAATCAATGAGATTGGCCTATAGTTTTGGGGTTGTTTATTATCTTTGTTGTGTTTAGGAACAAGGACTAGGAGTGCTTCAGTAAAGAAATTGGCTATGTTATTATTAAAAGCAATGAGGTAATCTAGCCTTCGTAGTGTCAGGTCTGCAACGAAGGTTCAAGGATTGCATGTTAGCAATACCTACAAGATGGTTTTTCTGATATTGTTCACAGTTTTATTAAACGATGGTACTGCTGCTAGGTGTATGGGGGTGTGCCTGTGGCTCAAGTGGGGACACTGATAGGGGACACCTCACAGGCTCAGGTGGGAACAATTCACAGTCTCAGGAGAGAACTACCGCAATATCAACTGGGAGCAACTCAGTCTCAGGAGGGGAACTAGCCACAGACTCAACTGGGGGAAACTCAAAGGCTCAAGTGTGGACCAGTGCTAGGCTCACAAGGGGGAACCCCAAAGGTTCCAGAGGATTGGCTTACAGGGTCAAGTTGGGCCAATCCTAAAATGGAATGGCTCACAGGCTGAGGGGGGAGCTGCCACTGGGCTCAGATAGCAAAAACGCAAAAGCAGGGATGGGTGAACTCAGAGACATGAAACTGATCAAAGGCTCAGATGGCAGTGGCACACAGGCTCAGATGGTGGCAGCACACCAGCTCAGAAAAAGGAAGCACACAGGCTCAGCTGGTGGCAGGCCACAGGCTCAGAAGAAGGCAGCACACAGGTTCAGATGGCAGCAGCACACCGGCTCAGATGAAGGCAGCACACAGTCAGATGGTGGCAGCACACAGACGCAGAAGAAGGCAGCCCACAGGCTCAGATGAAGGCAGCACAATGGCAGATGGTGGCAGCACACAGGCTTAGATGAAGGCAGCACACAGGCTCAGATGAAGGCAGGACACAGGCTCAGATGAAGGCAGCACACAGGCACAGATGGTGGCATCACACAGGCTAAGAAGGCAGCAAACAGGGTCAGATGGTTGCAGCACACCGGCTCAGATGGTGGCAGCACACAGGGTCAGATGGTGGCAGCACACAGGCTTAGATGATGGCAGCACACATGGTCAGAAAAAGGAAGCATACAGGCTCAGCTGGTAGCAGGCCACAGGCTCAGAAGAAGGCAGCACACAGGTTCAGATGGCAGCAGCACACCGGCTCAGATGAAGGCAGCACGCAGTCAGATAGTGGCAGCACACAGGCCCAGATGAAGGCAGCACACAGGCTCAGATGAAGGCAGCACACAGGCTCAGATGGTGGCATCACACAGGCTGAGAAGGCAGCAAACAGGGTCAGATGGTGGCAGCACACAGGGTCAGATCAAGGCAAGCACTCGAGATATAGAATTTGAGGGCAATGGACTATAGATGCAATGAAGGGACCCGAGGCAGCAAGTCTGATCTATTGTCAGAATGAGGACATGACCTTGACTGTTGTCCAGGTGTAGTCACTAAGATGCATCTCTCTCTCAATAGGATACACCAGTTTTACTGATAGCCTTGTAAAAAGGTTTAATTCGCACTGCTCTGCTAATGCACTTCAAGCCTTCTGTGCAGCACGCCCTCAGTTCCAGAGGTAAGACAAGCATGCCTGGATCCAGACCTTTAGCATGCCTGGTTTCTCCAGTGCTGAGTCTACACACTGCTCTGCCAATGCACCTCAAGCCTCCTGTGCAGAACCCCCTCAGTTCCAGAGGTAGCATCCAGTGCAGCCATGCCAGCACACCTGGGTGTGGGCCTTTGGCGGGCCTGGCTCACCCCGAGCTGAACCTGCACACTGCTCTGTCAATGCACCTCAAGCCTCCTGTGCAGAACCCCCTCAGTTCCAGAGGTAGCATCCAGTGCAGCCATGCCAGCACACCTGGGTGTGGGCCTTTGGCGGGCCTGGCTCACCCCGAGCTGAACCTGTACACTGCTCTGTCAATGTACCTCAAGTCTCCTGTGCAGTTCCAGATGACATCCAGTAAGAGCCATGCCAGGACTACTGTATCCTGGCCAAACCCGTTCCTGGCGTCTCCAGAGCTGAACCTACATGCACAGTTCTGCCAATGCACCACAATACTTTTCAGTGTGTGAGTCGACATAAGGCACAATACATGTGTTATTCATGTGTCCTGAGTCATTCTCGCCCTTCCATTCCTTTACTCTTCTTGGCAATGCACCTCCTCCTCAATGGAAAGAGCTCTTTGTTTCTCATGCAGATCTACCACACATCCTCAATGCAGTCCTCTGGACTCCAACATGGGGAATAACAGAAGAGTCTGCATGACCGGTAACCATTCCGACTCGTCACCTTGCCTCATGTTTGACTCTTCGATAATGGTAAATGAATCTGGTGAAATTACTGCAAGTAATAACGTGAAACTCATAATCAGACCCACTGGGCCTCATTAGAAGTCTGGCGGTATCTCGCTGGATTTACTAGACGATGTTAAAGGTCTGTTGGAAAGATCGGCAGATTCCAAGTGCCGGCAAGTAATGGAATGCCTCATTCCATGGAGTCCCATAGAACTCCATGGGGGGGAATTGCTGGTATTACCAGAACTGGTCATTATGGCATGTTTTGGTGGTGGGGTGCCAGAATGCCGGAATTACTGGCAGCTCTAAGCTGCAGGTAAATCTGGCCATTTTACCACCAAACTTATAGATTGCTGGTGCGGTAGCGTGCCAGTAAATGGTATTACCGGCATGTTAATACTGCACTGTCAAAAATGTAATGTGCCCCAAAGTGGATTATGTTTTAAAAAATGAAAATATACAGGGTCATTACAGATTTGCCGGTATGCCGCTGGTAATTCTGGTGGGATACCGGCAAACCTACTACCCTTTCTGCCACCTGATATCCCGGTGTTACCAGGATATTACAGGAGGCGGAAATGGCAGTAAAACCCAATTCCATGGATTACCATAGGACTCCACAGAGGGGATTGCTGGTATTACCGGCACTGGCAATACTGGTACCGGTAATACCAGCATTTTTTTGCCAGAGAGGGCCTGATTTACCTCAAGCTCTAGGCTGGAGGTAAATCAGTGACCCCCACCGGTAAACCTGTGGTTTGGCGGAGCAGTAAAAGTGCTGATAACAGATTAACATGCACTTTTACCAGCATTTTTACTGCAACGCCAAACCTAAAATGACCCCTATAGCCTTAGGCCTTTGAACTGGATATTAATGGTGATAATACCTTGGGTCTCCGATTGACCACTACACTCGTTAAATGCTTTTGTGATGCTTTACCCTATTACCTCTGCCTGGTGGGTCATTAAGGGTGGGACTGGCCCGCAGCTGCGAGTATTGTTGCCCAAGAAATCTATTGTGCAGGAGGATTCGGGTGATGTAGCCCCTACGTGGGCAGCTGCATCACTCACAATATTTTAGCACTGCCCTTATACCGGGGCGCGACGTAATGAGCAGGTTGAACATGGCCATTTCCTTTACAGACAAAGGTATAATTTGCTCCACACTCGGCATTCACCTGCTCACAGCTAGGCAAATTCTCCAGGCATACTGTGGCCAATGCGTACAGAGGGGGGAGTCTGTGGACCCGGAGATCTTCCAGTACGAGACAGACATGGCCCTTGCGTGGCTGCCAGGGATTGCAGGGAAGGTATGGGGGATACCAGGTGAGTACCTCTTCAGGCCAGAGACACCAACCGATGAAAAAGAAGGAGCCTTCATATCACTAGATATAGAGGGGATAGTGGCCAGGGAGGACAGGGTAGCTTTGCACGCGCTAGATGATGAAGGGAAGACATTGAGAGCGATAATAGCGCTGGCAGAGGGATGCAGGTTAACACAAGTGTCAGACAAAGAACTGTTCTCTCAAGAGAAAGGGAAGAGTGAAATGATGTTAGAAATGAGCGCGTACGTCTGGATACGCATAATTTACAGGGAGGTGGCACAGAGGATGGCAATGGTCCTAGAGGCCCCACTCTCCTTCTGCGAGGAGGGTCTGGCAAAGGTGCCTGAGACGCTATGGACTACCAGTCCATATGATGTCAGGTGCATAAAGAGCATCGAGGAGTACGGATAAAACTCAAACCTGGAGCAATACTACCAAGGGCCCGGCAGTACCCTCTGACCAAAGAGGCAGATGAAGGTATCTATGAGACAATAAGTGCCCTCATTGACAGGGGTATCCCAGTACCATCAGAATCCATGTGTAAGCCTGCAGTGTACCCTCAACGCAATGCAAATGGGGGGTTGTGGCATGCCATACAAGATTTATGGCCTCTTAACAGCATTGTAGAGGCAGAGTACCCAGTAGCAGCCAACCCGGCGACTATTCTATGTGGCATTTCGGCAGAAGCCACGTGATTCACAGTCATCGATCTCAAAAACGTGTTTTTCTAAATACCTCTACACCCAGACTCACAGGACCTTACAAGCTTCATGTACCGAAATCAGATATGGAAACATACACAGTTGCCACAAGGTTATTGTGAATCACCTTTAATTTTCAACAGAATAATACAAATGTATCTGGCAAATGTGCAAACGAAAAGTATGGTGCTGTAGTATGTGGATGATATCCTCATCTGTAGTACTACTAAAGAGGAGTGCAGGGAGGATTCAGTGCACATGCTTACCATCCTAGCAGAGAAGGGGTAAAAAGTAGATAAGGCAAAGCTGCAGTACTGCCAAAAGGAAGTGCTGTACCTCGGTCAGATAATATCCCAAAATGGCAAGGGCATAGCCCCTAGCAGGGCGCAAATGATACTTGACACACCCCACCTGAAGACAGTGAGGGAACTACAGTGATTCCTCGGGTTATGTAACTATACCAGGGCATGGGTCTTCGACTACAGCACCTATATGTGCCCTCTCCTCACTGCATTAAAAGAGGCACAGAGGAACAGTAGTTGTGTTGGACAAGGGAAATGACAAAAGCTTAAACTAGCGATATCTACTGCCCCAGTTTAGGGATGCCAAATTACAAGAAATAATTTTTTATATTCTCTCACTCAGATGGGCTGACAATGAAGGTAGTATTGACACAGAGAATGAGCATGGGCCATAAGCCAATAGCCTACTACAGTGGGAAACTGGACCCAGTGATGCTAGGACACTTCCGATGTGAGCAACATCTAGCTGCTGCAGCATTTGCTGTGGGGAAGGCATCAACAATGACTATGGGATGCTCAACAGGCCAAAGAGCGCGCTAATGACACAAAGAGCAACAGGGTACGAAATCATATTGTCAAAGCCGGAGCTAGAAATAGTGTGATGCAAGAATGTTAATCCGCCACAGTTCCTGGCAGAAGAATACGGAGAGGGGGAGCATGGTCACGATTGTACAATGGCCATTGAGATATACACAGAAACGTGGAAGGTTGAGGAAGACCCACTTGAGGGGGGGAGAGGTATTGTACCTTAATGGTTCCTCAACAATTGATCAAGGGGACAGGGTAAGAAGAACAGGTGTGGTAGTGGTGAAAATGAGAGAAGACTGGAAAAGTGAGGTAGTGAGAAGCGTCCACCTCCCCCCACACTATTCAGCACAGGCAGCAGAACTAGTGGCCCTCATACTGGCACTAAGAGAGTTTGAAGGGAAGAGGGTTACCATCCATTCTGACAGTGCATACGTCACCTCAACAGTGTACTCTGGGCCAGCACGATGGGTAAGGCGGAGGTGCAGAGGGTTGACAGGACGCTAGTGCAGCATGCTCTCCTCTTGGGAGAACTCATAGAAGCGATAATACAACCAGTGGAATTGGCACTAGTTAAGTGCCAGGCACACACTAACGGAGAAGAACCAGTGTCAAAGGGAATGAAGCAGTGGATTACCATGCAAAACAGGCATCATACTTTGGAGAAATGTGGGATATACCACAGAGAAGGAAAGAAAGGGGAGGGGTAAGGATGATGCTGATGGCAGACGGGTACAATCACTTACCTGAAATGCAAATAATGGAATTACTCGCAGCAGCACCTATGGAAGAAAAGGAACTCTGGGTAAAAAGAGGGTGTTCAATGTCCCCTACAGATGCATTATGGCAGCAAAACAACACTGAAGGTAGTGATGCCCTGTGCACTACTGAACACGGCTCTCTCCCAACTACACCACCCCACACACACAGGGAAATAGCTCATTGCGGCACACATTAGGGAATCATGTTTCTGCCCCGACTTAAATGCACAAGTTTCAAATTTCATAAGTAACTGCTTAACATTCCAACAGTTCACAGCAGGGCATACCTTGAGGGTAATAACAGGGGTAATTCCCTGGCCTATAGGTCAATGTTTACATCTCCATATCGATTACGTGGACATGATCAGTGTGTGCCAAGGATTCCGGTATATGTTAGCGGTAGTGTGTCGCTTCTCAAGGTGGATTGAGATAGGGCCTTCTTCCCATGCTGATGCCCTGAGAGCAGCCACGTTCCTGGTCCGAGAGGTATTCCCAAGATGGGGGGTTTGTGAGGTTCTGCGGTCGGACAATGGCCCTCATTTCGCCAATGAATTGTTTCGCCATATAACAGCCCTGTTAGGGATCAACCATAACTGTGCATGTGCATACCATCCACAGGCTAACGGCATATGTGAACGCCTCAATGGCTTTCTGAAAGAAAGCATAGCTAAAATTTAGCAGCGCACAAAGAGGAATTGGTTGCATTGCTTACCCCTAGTCATGTTCGAGTTAGGAATAAGCCCGGCTCTGACCACCACTTCACACCCCATGAGGTGGTGACAGGATGCTGCATGCGCCTCCCCCTAGCACCACCCACAAGGGCTATTAGAGATTGTGAAGGGGCCGCTGAAGTGTTTAGAACAGAAATGTATGAGTAGATGAATACACTTTTTTCTAGCGCCTCTTTGATCTCTCAACAGATCCAACAGACACAAGGGGAAGTGGAGAACGGCATTCAGGATGACAGCACCCAAGACTCAGGAACAGAGCAGCGTATTAAAAAGGGGGATAAGAACCATAGCAGATTCTGGAACCCACAGTGCTTCACTGGGCCCAACACTGTAGTGGAAGTATCTGATAGGGCAAAAAATGTGGAGGGACGATCAGTCTGGAACCATATCCAAGACACAAAGATTTACAAAGGAGACACAACGGATCCAAGCCGTCCCTCAGAAGTAGATAGCCCTGATAGCCTACAAATAAATAACACCCCAGACAGTGGTAATGCCCCAATTGCAAGTAATGAAAACGTTGATGGACATATAGACCACAGCTCCCCAGAACGCACCGGCCACCCAATGATCAGATGCTCACAAGTAGCTGACATACCCACTTCTGTGTTGGTACAGGTTGTTGATAAAATAGAACATTGCCCTTAGTGCTAACACAATGCAATGTGAAAGTGTAAATGTTGTATCATCTTGTGTGGAGTACCCAGTGGAAAGATCATCCACTAATGAATAAGTGACGATACAGCATGCACAATCCCATCAGGAATACACTGTGTAACACTATTTTGATGTTCTCTCTTTTCCTCCGCACATGCAGATTGCGATTGTAAATGTTGATGTGAAGTCGTTAGACTAAAGTAGCAAGATGCTGCCCTCCACTGACTACCCGGAAGCGTTGTCCCACCAATATATCCACGTGATCCAGAGTAGTGTCTGCACTAGACCACGCCCACCCCGAATATACTATTACACATTTCTCGAGTATTTGAACCAAACATATCCACAGCTTCACACTATCCTTCCAATTCTTAGGCTGCAACAAGTTCGGAAGTTCTGGGATGAAATGTTTGTATGGGCACTAAATTATTGTCTAGTTTGTGGAGCTTAAGATACTTACAAGTACTAACATAATGATGCTTTTTATCACGATTTTCAGGTGGGCAACTTTATCACCTCATCAGCTACGGCACCAATAAAAGAACATGTAAAATGACGCGGTTAATAAAAATTGCTATAAGAGCTGTGCTGCTGTTACTGGGGGTGGGTATGTTCATGCTTGGTTGTTGGTACTTCTTTGCTGCCTTGCATGCTTCCAGTGCTTCGACTACTAACATCTCCCGACCCAAGCCGGAGAAGCTATTATGTCTGGCAGAATTTATACAACTACAGCTAAAGTAAAAAGACGTAAACGTAGTGTGGGTACTGACACAAGCAGAGTAAAGACTTATCCCACAGACGCCGCACACATAGCCAAAAACATGTGATATAAACATATACCCAAAATAGGTAAAGATGCAACAAGGGAGAGCTGCTATGTCTGCTCGTTGATCCCATATGCCATGGGTGCCTCCATGACCTATGTGGCAACGGAAATATCAGCGGCCACAGCACAGTGCCTTTTATACCTCGCAATGTTCCAGGCGCAGGAAATATTCCAAGGGAAGACAGAGACCCTAAGGTGTCGATCTAAAGACACATTCCCCTACGAAGATTACTTCATAGAAACGCTACTGATGATGGACAACTACTGGCAGCAGGTAGAAGCCCTTTGGTACATTACCGACGGTCCAGAAAAGAGGGAAACTAAGTAAGTGACTTTACAATATCTACCATGCAAGTGGGGAGCAAAGGAGATAGGAGGAGAGCCTGGCTGCTGGGAACGACCACAGATATTGGTGAATGGGAAGGTATACACAAAGGATGAATGAGAAGATGGAGTGGTAGGGAGCAAGGATTGACTTTAACTAAGGTGGCAGTAAGTAAGGCCCAAGAAGAAAACGATAAAGTGCCTCAAGGAATGGGCCAAAAGTGCAAGCCTGCTGACATGGATGCACAAGGAAGATGGACCATTATCGATAATACCTTTGACCATGCCTGCCCTATGCTACCAACAAGATGGCACGAGGAGGTGGGACGCAAGGAGGGATGCAGAAGAATAGAGAAGATATCGCAAATGGGGACAGGAACGGCAGTACTAATGGACCACTATTGGGCATGTGGCTCTAAGGCATACGAGAAACTCCCACCGAACTGGGGTGGGGTATGTTCCTTGGCGCATGTCAACATACCCTCACTGGTAGTACCTAAAACGCACAGGAACATAAATAGGTTTCCCAAAATGGATGAAGGGAGAAGGAGGAAGAAACGATCATTAACACCAACGCCATACACTACAGACTACACTATAACAAAAAACAGTGTACTGAGAAGAGTGAAAAGAGACAACTATTTGTGGGGTCGGTCCGAGGTGGCGCTCGATGAAATACCTCCAGCTCACAGGTTGTTCAGCAGAACAGCAATGTTCTTTTCAGCAATTATACACCCCGGATTCCAGACAAATGCCAACGCAAAGTGGCTACAAATAACCCGTAAACATTGACATTTCACACAATATCATCATTGTGTGGGGGCCTCAAGACCACCCCTCTCCCCCTGGTGTATCACAGGTCTTCCAATGGGACTCGCCTCACACTAAAGCACCTATGGGGGTAGGATGGGGTCATTCCCTTCCCAACAAGAGCAAAGGCTCCATGTGGAGAAGAAGCAGGCTTTGCTCTTTGCTATTCTCGGTGTGCTTCTTTCATTCTAAGATGTGTTCACATTTTTGAAATTGGCACACCATAGAGTAGAAAGGAAAACTATCATGTTCTGTGAGCGGTAGTCTTTCCTGCCTTCTTCAGGTGTTTCTCTGCTCCTGCAGATTACTATCTAATATTAGCTTTCCTCCACCTTATTTTAAACCTTATTTCATTTTTTTTTTTTAACAAAGGGCATTTAAATTGAAGAATTTCTGATTACTGGGGCGTAATCACCTTTGCAATATACAAATCAGATTAACAGTACTCCTCTAAGGTACAACATAACTGTATTATTTCAAGAACATTAAAAATCTTTTCTTATCATTGTCTTATGCTAGCATTTCCTATTGCTGAATTTAGGCCACTCTTCTGTACTGTTACTGTATAGTAGCCATCATTGCCAGGGCCTGGTAGTTCCCAGACTGGCACATGTCTCTTCACATTCACTGCACAGGCCTACTGTTCATTAAGCTGTGATCTGCCGGGCTCTGGATAGTATTCCTTGCCCATTCCTCCCAGCAGGACTCAACGAATGCATAGAGTAGCTGGCGCACCCCAAACAACACCTCTCAAACTCCACACTGTCCATTTGCAACCAGATAAACAACAATACAGAACAGTAAATCACAATTGGGCCTCATTACAACTGTTGCGGTAAGGCAACAAGGGCGCTGGTAGTGCTACCGTCACTGTTGTTGCCATTCCGCAACATTACGAGTTTGCTCGCGGGGGCCGCTCTGCACACCTGGTCAGACAAGGCGTGCAGAGCGGCACCCGTGAGCAGACCAGGATAGTAGCAACGGTACCGTTATGAACTGCATCGCTGCTACCATCCTCCCCATACCCTTTGAGCCCTATGGGGGCTGAAATGGGAATGGGGGCGTACCGGCTCCAGGTCCCGCCAAAGGGAATTACCGGGCCCTCCTAGGTCAGAATGGCCCGGTAAGTTCCCTTTTGCGGGACCCAGAGCCGGACCCGAGTTTGGGGGTAGCTCCCTACTAGCCAGATTGGGTGGCTACCTCCAAACTCGTAATGAGGCCGATAATGAGTTTTGATGCCTTAAAACGCAAAACTTTGCCTTTTTCGAGAACAATGGAATATTTCCAGTGATTCCCTCCAAATCGACCACATTGGAAAAGTTGCATGAATAATAGCAGCAGTGTGCCCACGGAGAGACAGCAGTAGCTAAATAGTCATCTGCGAGTCACTGAGCCTACCCGTATTCCCAGCTCTGCTTTCATCTTACTCCATATTGTGTGACCTTGGCCAAGTCACTATCAGATGTGCCCCAGTTCCCTTAGCATGTTGGAACAATCGTATTCAGTTTTATATAATGCATAGGACATTTGCGTTTCAACACTCTACGGAAGCATAATGCATTTGCAAAGATGATAAGGGTTTTAAATTCAACCAGCTGCTCTCTCTCTGCCTCTGCTTCCTTCTCTCTCTCTTTCTCTCTACTCCTCTCTCTATCCCCCTCTCACTCTTGATCTCTCTGCCTCTATGAATGTGGGCATGAGTCGTGGTGTAAAAAGGCAGGTTTACTAGAGCCACTCCAGCTTTTCAAATGCAGCCTGCAGAATGTTTTCAAATTCATAATTTTTCACTTCATGAAATTTTGATTCCTTTTTTCCAATATTGACTCTAGCGCCATTGCAGGAAATTATTCAGCTGACAAGCAAATGTTCAGACTTTTTATCAGCAAGTGGAAAACTCCAGCAAAATATGGCAAATACTACTTTATTCTCAATGTAATAAAGCAGGGCAGACGTCAGACTGATGCTCACACACTCACACACAAACTTGATTATACAGAAGTTATATACCCCAATATGCGTCATCTATGATGTCATCCTGCTTGGCAAACTGTAAAACCTATTGAAGGGAAGGATTGGTTAGGGGAACATATATACCTATAGTATTCATATGGGTTTGTACTTCATTGGCTGCCCCTTTTCTGTAGGGCACGCCTCAAACTACTTCTAAATACTTAAAATACTGATTATAGCAGAGAAAATGGCGGCAGATTGGTCTATGCAACATTGTGTAGCATGTTGCCCCATAGATCCTCTGATTGGTAGGCATTCTCACCCACCCTTGGACATTTGGCTTGTTAGCAGCACATAAGCAAAACCAAACCCAGATGCTTGAATCATGTCAGATTAATCCCTCATCTCTCATCCGTCTGGCCATAAGCCACATTTTCCCATCTGTAGTTGACCTTGTAGTCTTCTCTCTGTTCTGGGATATTTGAAGGAGTGTAAGCACATCGCTATCGTCCTCCGATGCTTAATGAATAGGCCTTGTTTTCGACTTCTGAATCACGTGTGAGGAGACCTTTCAACCTCCTATTTACTGCTTTTTAATTTACTTATACTGGGTGTTCTTGCTGCTCTTGGCATCTAGAGACTTGCTCACTGCATCTTGTATAGACCTTATCCACTGTTAATTGTCTGATACTTGGCGCTTGCAAATGTTTTGTTCTTCTTTAATCTCAGAGAAATACGTCTTACTTACATAACTTATTCGTCTGCATCTCCCTGTGCCCTGCAACTATTCCTCAAAAATACTCCCTTGATCTCGGGCTAACACAGACTTTTCTTTATTTTGCACACAAAGCTATTTCTCCAACGTCTCCTGACTCTGCATCCCTTGTCTGTCTCTGAGGTAGCTGAATTGAGTCTTGACACAAGCCGACATCGATCTTCCAATTATGGCTGCCCTAGGCCTGTTATATTTTCCTCTATAGCAAACTTCTATGTCTTATCTACCTTGCGTTACTGCGTTTTTACACTTATTGGCCAGCAAGTTGATTCATCTTCTTTGTAGATATTACTTTATCATTTCGTACATGTTTCTCTTGTCACTTCAGTTACATCGTTACTCTTAAGTATTTCCATATCGTTTCAGTATGTCCTTGTATATCTTCTTCATGACATCACTCTGCCCTCGTCAGATTTCACTCAGCACTACATGATGTCCAAAGGTGGTGCTGACATCCTTCCAATCTTTCAGTACGAGGGAACATTCGGTATGTTGACCTGAGTGCGTATCACGTCTCATAAACTCGATGCGGTATAGTGACAACACATGGGGTCCCATATAGAGCTCTTCCTCTGCTGTTCCTATATGATGCCAGTGAGGGGCGGGAGCTAGGGAAAATGCATCCACCTGCTCCTCTACAAAAGAGAATTCATTTACTTTGCCAAAATAATCTGAAGCAAATGTTTAGTTCTGTGTTTTCCTAGACCAGTAAATGAAAAAAATCACTTTGCTGGTCAAAACCAAATGCAGATATATTTTGCTGTACACTTAGCGAACATTGATCAGTTTGCTGAGAAAATCGGTTCCATGCATTAAAATCGCGGCAAAAAGGCTGTGGTTTTGCCGCCACAATCCATATCAAGGATGCGGGGGAAACCCCTGCAACCCACGGACCCATTATACTATTTAAGGGGAGCGAGGGACACCCCCGCACCCCTGGCCCCCGTAAATGCTGTAATGGGGTACACCTTTAACGGGTCAGACCCCAGCATTTTTGCCACGATTTTATCACTGCATACCAGAAAATCTCTTGCAGCAGTGCCTTTGCTGAATTGTTTTACAACACTTCTTTGGGTCTTGATAACACAAAAATACTGTGTGTCAATATTATTTAGCACAACCTATCAATCACATTTGTTTTTAAACTAGAAAAGATGTAATCATTTTTGTGTCATTTGACAATTTGTGCAGAGGTTCACCAAATCCAATTTTGCACATCCCTGGCTACAAAACCATAGATAAACTAATGAACTATGGGCAGAAATTCACGTTCCATTTCTCACCAGCAAGCATTAAGGAGATTGTAGAGGATTACAGGTACAGCGGAAAGGGGTGATTTTTCAATATGGCATCAATATGAACGGCCTCATCACGAGTTGGGCAGCAGCCCTTGAATGTGGTGGTAACAGTGTTACCGCCTCATTTAAGGGTCTGCCCAATCTCGAGTCTTGTGTGCTTTCCCGTAAATACGCCAGAAAAATTCCCATTTTTGGTGCAATTACTGCCAGCGGTATTAGTATGCAGTAAATGTGCCGAAAATGGGAATGGGGAGTAACAGTTAGCGCCCAACCCATGATCCGGCGGTAATACCACCGGACGGGTGGGCGCTAACGCAAATACTATTGGGAAGTATCCCATTCGGGATACCGCCCAACTTGTGATGAGGCCCTTACTCTGCGTGGCCCTAGGTTTTGTATTTTGGAGTTGAAAAATATTTTAAAAATTGAATAACAAAAGCTTCTGTGCCAAGCCTACTACATTTCCCCTAATATAAAAAAATGCAATCTTTACTGAAGCAAAACCTGTTTTCTTCATGTCCTATTTCGCAAACAGCAAAAATAGCACAAAATGGATTTGTCCTTTTGTATCACTAGTGCACATTTTGTGCAATACGCCAGTTTGTCTCGATCAGGGTTTGGCACAAAGTCGCTGTTAGAAGCATTTTCGCCTGTGTTTGCTCCAACCCCAAAGTCCCAGTCAGCAGTCCTGTGCACTTCTGGGGATGCTAGCCGGCTAAACGGAAGTCGCAATATGCTCTTTCTCCAAAAGGCTCTATTTTAAGCTTTCCCAGACGCCGCAATATAAAACTTTAAACACCTCATCCATCTTCTGAGTTATTTGTATAAGAAAAGTCATAATTTTTTCATAATCTTGCACCTTGGTCAAATCCATTATCGCACATGATGCAAAAAGTCTAATCCCTTATGGGAAAAAAGTCTTGTTCATACAAGCAACAAAAAATCAGAATATAAGAAAAAAAGCAATGGAGATCCTTAAGGAGAAAATGCAGTTTCAAAAAGTTGAGCAATGGCCGTTTGGGTATCGTGCATGCAATGGATGGGGAAGCAGAATAACTCTGGCACCAAATAATCAAACAAACCCAGAAAGATGACAACGGTTCTGTTTTAATATTAATTATCTAAAACCGTGAGTTACAACAGACACCAACGGATGTTCGCTCGAGCTCTCATTGAATTTATCTTAAAAGCACATTTATATACTGCAAACTTGTCATACATGACACCATTCTGCGTGGCAAATGAGAAAAATCTACAAGGGGTTGTGATAGGCTCAAGGGGAACATCAAAATATACGTTCTATAAGGGCTGCGATTGTGATGGGTTATCTACTGTTAGGTGGACAACTTATGTCTACCTCTAAAAACATGTCATCTTCAACCCTATTAAGTGCACAGTATATCATTGGCTCTCAAACTATAAGGCCCTTTATTTTACGTCCCTCTACAATTGGTTGGCATGCTCACGCCATGTCTGGAACATTCGGTTCACTTTGAAGCATGTAAGCTCATACCCAGGTACCAGGAGGTGGACGTGACTTTACCTCCCCACCCTATTAGCCCTTCATCTCTCATCACCCAAGCCTTCTGCCATGCAGATTGTCTTTGAACTTGGCCTTGCAAAGTATACTTGTCTGTGGGAATATATGGGCCTGCAAGCACTCACTATCATTGTTCTAGGTCTCCTTGACCAACTCTATTTCCATCCTTGGTTCACATGACAGGAGACCACGATTTGGGCCATTTTTCAGCATTAAAACTTTCTTAAATGAATAAAACTTGACACGCTTGGTGTTCTTTCTTTGCACCTTAACAAGGGATGATTCAGCTTCTCACATTCACCGCCTTCAAGAATAGATAACCAGTCTTGGCTGCTTCAGCTTAGATACCGGGCCAAACAGCCTCCCTGTTTGTTCCCACAATCTCAGCTTATTCGTGCTGTGACACAGTTCTCAGCCGTTCTTTTCCATGGGCCCTATCTTACTAATTTTATGAAACAGATGTCCAGTTTCAATACAATGGTGGCTTTGCCTGCAGTCTATTCACTACGTATAGCCATCTTCTATGAGCAACTTAGTCTACTTGCGTTACAGCATCTGTACAGTCATTGAATGGCTTCCCTTTTCTGCAATACTTTGCATACATGCAATCTTTTCTGCATTTTTTATTAATTGTATTTGGTTTAATCTCTTATTACAATTAGAAACAAACCTTTACAATTTAATACATTGCATTTGAAATTTACTCAATTCTTAACTTCGTCACCAGGTTCTGTATAATCCATACTTTCTCTTCAGCTAGTATTTTCTGGGTCCTGTTTCACTCTTTTTCACATTCCTTCGGGCAGTTCTTCCCTCATATTGTCATCTCTTCGGGAATACATTTGATAGGGTTTTCTCAGAGGATATCTTCTCTCGAATATTCGCTGCGGAATTGGCTCACATACAGGTGTCAAACATGGCACAATCTCAGGCTTCCAACATATGGGAGGTAGGGGGTGGGACTTCCTGTAGAGGCATTTACCTGCTCCTCTACAAAGGAAGTTCACATTAAAGTACACATTTAGGGCCTGATTGACAGAACGTGTTCCTATGGGATTGCGCCATTATAAAACCCTTCCATGAATTGATCCCCCAGTTCTCATTTTTGAACTGCGGTGGCGGATATTTCTACCACAGTGACTTATGTGATAGGCCGATGCAAGGATTTCTGACGCTTCAAGCGAGGTACCAATGCTGCCTTCTTCTCCCTTGTAGAGGAACCAGATGTCATGCTTGCTGAGCCAGTCTGGTGCCCTCCCCGATGGCAAGGCACGCCCGTTGACACTGTGACCGGCTGCCTAGAATTGCCTTGCTATGTAGCACAGTCCTGCCCATGTGCTGCACAAGCATCTATACTGTGGGTCAGTCACCATCGTCTTTCACTTTTCACAAGCAAGGTTCCTTACATCAAAGAGTTAAAAAATTGGACAAAGAGAGGTTTCACTCACATTCACTGTGTGAATGATCATTATTAGTGAGATATCATCTTCATAACCATATATCAAAAGATGAGGACGGTCGGGTGTATACAAAAATATGAAATTTATTCAGAAAACATATTAACACCCAGACCACCTGGTCATGAGAGTTAACAAACAAGAGCTAATAAAAGATCAAGAATACATTTCATGTGTGATCATGACTTGGGCCTCCCAGAGCAGTTTCAGAGAGGAAGGATAGCTTCTCTATATTTGCTTAGCTATGACACAGAATAAAGCTGATGCTAGTAACCAGTGGGTGACTTATCTTCATGCATTTGTTTGAACTTCATATATGAATCAGCCCCCACATGAAGAGACGTGTCTTGATTCAAATTTGCTGCATACAGGATTCAAGAATGTACGCAGTCCGATCGCATCTTCAAGATGACTGCGTTCCCAAACGGTTCAGCAATCACTTCAGACGCGACCGGCGAACAAAGCGGCAGACAAGCGAGACCAACACAACATATGGAAACACATCTCTCAAGACGAAACATGAGGTCCATCCCGTTCCATAGATACGACAGTGTCTGAGACATGAATCACAGGCACAGGTCCCTTGATCAAGCCAGTATCTGCACAGTAAGACGATTCTGCCGGATCTTTGTATCACTGCTGAACTGTTTGGAAACGCAGTCATCTTGAAGATGCGATCGGACTGCATACATTCTTGAATCCTGTATGCAGCAAATGTGAATCAAGACACATCTCTTCATGTGGGGGCTGATGCATATATGAAGTTCAAACAAATGCATGAAGATAAGTCACCCACTGGTTACTAACATCAGCTTTATTCTGTGTCACAGCTAAGCAAATATAGAGAAGCTATCCTTCCTCTCTGACACTGCTATGGGAGGCTCAAGTCATGATCACACATGAAATGGATTCTTGATCTTATATTAGCTCTTGTTTGTTAACTCTCATGACCAGGTGGTCTGAGTGTTATTATGTTTTTTGAATAAATTTCATATTTTTGTATACACCCGACCCTCCTCATCTTTTGATATATGTTTATAAAGATGATATCTCACTCTGTGTGGTAATCGTGAGTCCCAGTTGTTGCAACATCGAAGGGTAGCTATTTGGGACCTTTTTGTGTGTTCATTTATACCTATGTCCTCTCCCAAATTGGCCCCCAAAAAAGAGGACTTTTGTTCTGTGTTGTGTGCCTGTTGAGTAGATAACTGATCATTATTAGTGAAAATCAGAGGGAGATTTTAGCACAACATGTTGTTATTAAACAAATGACATTCACATCAGTACAAATGGCACTTTGCTATATGATGGATAACACACAAGAAAATACAGAACAAAGCAACCACTCGGTACTGTCAATTTACAATCATACTTAATCTTCATTAGTTCGAAACTAGGCACTTAAATAATTAACAAATGGCTAACAGCCATCCTTAACAGTGCATTAACCAAGTATGGGATACAGTGGAAGGTGTTGTCCTACGGGGATCAACAGTCTCACAAGAAAAGGGAGATTTTCAGTAAAGAGAGGTCCAAATCGCTGTCTGTTAATTGCCTGTATCCTCAAGGTAGAAAAAAGGAGCGACAGATTGGCCCTCATTCCATGTCTGCCGGTCCGGTAAAAAAGTGCCGGTCGACTCTGGGTTTGCCATTGGGGCACCTAAGGAAGGCGCGCTACCCGCAAAAAATGCCCTTATTGCCAGTGCCGGTAATGACAGTAAATCCCCTCATGGAGTCCCATGGGCTTCCATGAATGGGTATTGACGCCATCCCGTAAGATAGCTCAGCAGGTTGAGCACTCACTGCTGCAATCTGAGCGTGATCTGTAGGTCGCAGGTTCGAATCCCGGCAAAGGCCAACTCAGCCTTTCATCCTTCCGAGGTAGATAAATGAGTACCAATTTTGGTTAGGTTTTATTGTATGTAAATATGTGCTCTGTAAAGCACTTCGGATAAAGGCGCTATATAAATAACACATCATTATCATTATCATCCCTCCGGCACTCGTAATCCAGTGGCAATGCCACCGGACCGAGTGCTGCAAACGGTAATAGCATTTGCCGGTATCCTGACAACTTTACATTACAATACATTACATGTGTTCCGACGAGCTGTGCTGGGGCGGGACTCAGTTAGCTAAGTGTCAATCATCCTCACTAATTCCTTCTTGTTGATGCGTGCAGTCTCCAAGGGCTGTTCCTTTCCTGGCAGAGCAAGGGACCAAGGCCAGCAGGTTGCAGTGCATTGAAAGGTTAGTGTTAAAAATGTGTGAATGTGTGTGAACGTGTACACTCATGTGGGTATGTGTGCAGATTTTTGAGTGCATGTGAGAATGTTTGTGTATTTGGGTCATGTAAATACACTTTCTACGTGTATGTGTGCGATTGTGCCACAGGGAAATACTGGACTATTTTGGCAGGGCCAGCATGAATACCTCTTCTTACAGCACAATATTGGCCTTATCAAGTACAACCATCATGAGTGAGTACTTACAGTGCAAGTACTGGCACATATTGGCACAGGCATCATGAACATGGCTAGATTTCGAGGGCTTGCATCATTTATTAGAATTAGGTCTGTTGTGGGGTGCATTTAAAGTCCCCAAACCAAATTCCCTTTCACCTGAAAGCCAGGCATTTTAAACACTGAAACAAACACTTCCTGGCCTTTGTTTTTGTTTTTACAGTACAATTAAGGAGCCATGTGGAGAAGGGACTACCTGTCATTACCAATGGATAAGCAGCATTTAAATTTACTATTGAAGGAGGAATTAAAGATCACTGTCACATGAAAAACAGGATATTTAAACATTGAAAACAAAATTGGCCTGTACTTGTTTGTGCAAATGAAAACTGTTTTAAAAATAAAAGCAAAAAAAATATCACTACACACAGGAAAATGTCAGGAATACAAAACATAATGTGTGGGTTGACCAAAGGCAATGTATATTATGTTTCACCTATATAGCTCCAGTGACATTGGAAGAGCCACTTTGTCTTCATGGAAAATGTCATCCTAAGGCAGACCCTTCTTCTGGCTGTGGGCAAAATATCACAAGAACATCTCCCACTTCCAGCCTGGATGTCACATAATCCACTTAATGACCACCCACAATAAAAATGTCCTGCTAAAGACGCTGAAATTCAGTGTTTTCGACAGACCTGCTGTCTCTGAAAGCATTGACATCAAGAAAAGTCACCCTTGGCTGGAGCACAACTAATATGTGTGTAAATGGGGACACCCACTTCAAAGATTAAGGCTTCCAGCACAAAGGAAACTGATAAAAAAAACTCTGGGCACAGGTTGACCCAGTGAAAACAAATGGCCGCAAGGCAGGAGTCGGGGCCATTTGTCCCACATAAAGATGATCATTTAGGTATTTTTCTGAGCCTTGAGATGACGGATGGATTTCATCTATGTACCATCTTTCATGTAATTTCCAGCTGATTTTGGGAATTTAAAATTCATCCACATGCAACTCATGGAACTGTAATGGCTATCTAAGATGTGTTTCTGGCTGGTCTGAACATGTTTCAAATGTGAGAGTTGGTGAGTGAGTGGAAAATGAAATGAGTGATATGCTTAATAACTTACATATTCATAACTGTTGTGCTTTTTGTGGAAACAGCAGAAAGGTGCCACATGGCTGTGCTACATGATACAGACTTGGTGGTCAGCTTATCTAATTCACCATGATTAGCAGAAACAGAAAATATGTTTAGTATGGCAGTTTCTAGTAAAATCATGAAGTTGTGATACATAACTAGTTTTTGCCAAAAAGTTGAAAGAAGAACAGAGGGGCGATTATACATGGCAATTGCCATATGTTGCTCCAGACCCATAAACCAATCCTGAATTGGAGGCTGGGTTGGGAGGAGAGAGAAGGGTAACTGTCAAATCCTAATGGCAGGGATTCTTGCAGGGTACCTCCCCAGGATTGTACAATTGGTGGTGTCATCGCTACTATATAAAGGAGACTGCACTAGTACAGGTGGACAAAAAAAGGAGAAAGACAGGGGGACAGTGAGAAGAGACAGACCATCAGGAAGGCTGCTGAACTTACCATCTGACCGCTGTAAGGAGACACCAGAGGAGATTGCTGAGAGTGCATCTGGGTGGAGCTGTCTATCTCCATTAAGGGCCTCGAAGCTAACTGGGTCCTGTGGTGGAGAGCGGGAGGCCATATTTGAGAGTGAAGTGACCAGACCCCTGCCCCATCCTTCCAGAGTGTCCTGAAATACAGCTGGCTTTCCTGAACCTTAAATAGAGGCTTGCTATGTAAGTAGAACTGAATCCTAGGAAACCAAAAGGTGGGGGATTCTGCTGGCCTTGAATCCTTTCCCTGTATAGGGAGTGGGGTGGCACAACTGTGTAGACCCATGGACTATTTAACCAAAAATATGAATAAATTCCCCATTTGGCAGAACACCATGGGGTGAATTTTGTTAAAATAAAAAATCAACAAAACTCACTTCCCAGTCTGTGCTGTAAACTATAGCCTATACATTAATTGGGTAATCCTTGTTGTCTAGCTGACCCTGACTTCTTAAGGAAGAGGGGTGTCTTTGTTCTTAAATAAATTCAACGCTTTTATCCAGCTTCCCCAACACAGGCCTATCAGTAAGAGAGGTCTGACCTCCAAAATTCCCCAACATAGACCAAAGCAACGGGGGGGGGGTGGGCGTTGTAAAAACAAACCACTAAAACACCCTGTGTTTATTTTAAACCAAATTTTGGACAAAATTATATTTGCCGTATGTATTCTTACCAATCTTGACATCCTACTGCTACCCTTTTAAGCCTGCAGGAAAATCAAAATCGTACAACCTTACATAAGTGTCTTTGTTATTGATCAGTGTAATTATTTTGTGAAGGGAAATTTGCCGAAAGTTAATTGTGTTTGTGTTCTTTTTAACTCACTTTTGTGATTTATTTATGCTGGGAGAAGTTGATTGTGCTGTGCCACGGATAATGTGGTGTTTGAAATGTTTGTGTTCATTTCTATTACTTTTAATTTAAATAAATACCAATATATTTCCTGTACACCGGCCTGGTTCTTGGCTCATTGTTATCTCAGGGGAGAGGGATCCAAGGGGCATGACATGTTTCTGAGATAGGGTTAAAGAAAAGAATCTGTTAAACAATTTGTTGTGTCACCACTTGAGTGGGGGAGGGAAGGAACTCCCCGTGTTGATGGTGGCTTCTCAATAAACCGCTACAGATGAGAGGCACTGCAATCGTGGATGAGGTCTAGCCAGATGCCGCTCAACCACATAAAGGGAGATGATGTCCCCACACTGGGACCTGCCATCACACTACAAACCCCTCTTTCCAGTAGTCGCAGTGCAAACAATGAAGTAGTGGAACTATGGTGTTTAATGGACAAAATGTTTGGAGGGGTGTGGTCAGAGGCAGGCAAAAATGGGCAGGACTATAAACTTCCAAAATATTTGTATTGACTTTATTTTAAATTGCCAGAAGGAGCTATTAAAGGTAAGGTCAGGTGGATGGCTTAGAGGGCTTCAATAATAACGTTTTTTTTTCTTTTTGTAATGAAGTAATTTTACCACTTTGGGGCTTGTGCATGTCTGCTCCTGGATAAGAGGCAATTGAAAGAACGTGGAGGATTGTAAATGATGTGGATGGAAAGAGAAGTGTATGTATAGACTTGGGAAGTGTGGTGGGTACCCCATGATGTCTCTAATATCCCCCGACCAGAAGCCTTCCTCTCGTGTATTTTGTAGCATTGCCTTAATGTGCTACATTGATGAAGGTACAGCTGGAGAATAGGGTTTGCCAGTCTAGGACTGGCAGACTGGATGCCCCAGCCATTATCTAGGGTGACCCTGTTTTATGACCTATCATAATCATTATAAAAATATTCATTCATTATGTGCAATATTAAAATAAATGTTCATGTGTTGATGCTACTGTGACTTGGATATTCCATATCCAGCTATATTAGTGGCTATTGTATCCTATGTGCTGCCCATCATGCTAGATTCGATTCTGCAATCCGCCTGTTTCCATTAGAAACAGGCGGATTACAGGGAAAGCACTGTCGTGCTTTGCGAAGACGCCCAGGCCCACATGAGAATAGCAGTGGTGCCTGGGCGTCAAGAAATGGCGCAGTGAGTCGTGCTATTTAGCACGACTCACTGCACCATGGTGAGAATCGGGCCCTAGGTGTTATTACTACCAGATATAATGGGCATCACTTAATCAACGTCATAATGATGAAAGGCTTATTCGGCAACAGGCCGCCTGAAGACCATGGGCCTCATTACGAGTTCGGCGGTAAGGGATTAATGGCAACGGTAAGGGTGCCGTTGTCGTTAACCGCTTACCGCCGCATTATGAGGTCCCTTAGCGGTTACCGCTAAGAATGCCTGGTTTCCTTAGCGGGAGCCGCTACGGGACCAGGGAGCTAATAACGGGCCCGCTGTTAGCGGGCCCGTTATTAGCTCCATCCCCATTCCCATTGAGCCCTATGGCGGCTTGAATGGGAATGGGGAATGGTCTCAGGATGGGGACTTACCAGTTCCTCCAAGGTTGGCATTACCCGGTAAGTCCCTATTCCGGGAATCCGGACCCGGAATGCGGTAAGGGGGTAGCCATGGTGCTAATAGGACCATGGCTACCTCCAACCTCGTAATGAGGCCCCATGTGTGTTAAGGTTTGGTGGTGAGATGCAGTAGGCTATCTCTTTAAGTTTACAATATGTGCAATAACAGCTTGCTTACTTTTATCCTGTGATGAACATAGAGGTCTTCAAACGTCTTGTTTCATTTATAAGCAGTTACTGCAGTGCTGAGGGAGTGGATAGAGGGCGGACTTGCATGTGTTTTGGAAACCACATTATTTAGCGAGTGCAGCGTTAGAGACCGCTGTAGAGAGGACCTGCTCCACTGTGCACCCAGCATTGTCATAGAGCTGAAGCAGTGTTGGTTTTATGGAAAAAAAGCCGCGCATTGCAAGATGCCCTGCAAAATTCATTGGGGCAGACTCTGACCGGGACCCGGCTTCTCTTACAAGGCTGCATTTACGGGTAATGTAAAGTGGTGCTCTATAGCGCGCTGGCGGAGCCCAATAAAGCAAAAAAAGAAAACACCCTTATCGTGATTGCAATTACCATAATCACCAGTGGTCGAAGTGAGCTGGAACAGTCTAGAGGAGAGTTCCACTACTTTTATTTGTTATTGTTAACAGTCTCACTACTTTTTTCAACCATTTTGACCATTCCGGAACTGTTCTTTGTGAAGTTAAAGCAGACTTCTCACTTTACCACCCAACAACAGTTAAAGCTATACGAATAACTGTTTCAACTCAATTGGCTGTTAACCAGCATGGCTGCAACCCTTGAAAAATGTGTTGCATGTTGCTCCCCGCCCGGGTCCCAGTTCCACTACTTTATTTGGTACACTTCTTTCACTGATAATGACAACTGTTTAGATAAGACAGCGCACACATGTTTAAATTCCATGCACCTAAAATGTGACATTTGTGCTACACAATTAATCGCCCTCCGGCCGGAAGGACTCAGCCCATCCCTCTATGTAACCTGCAGTCCTCATCAAAGCCCTCCAAGCTTGTGTTGCTTACTTTGAGTGAGAGGTTAAGGGGAGTGCGAGTGGAGTGCTCATCCAGGATAGATAATAAATCTTCTCTAATATCAAAATATGGCACCATTACAGCACCCTCCTATAATGCATTGTTTACATTGATGCATTAACCTCTATGAATCCACTCACCTAGTCACTGTGCTTACTTGTAAGAGCTTTGGGTGGAAGATGTAGTCAGGCATCAGGAAGACCCTCGGAGCAGCAGTTGCAGATTGTGAGAAACTGCTTTCTCATGAAGCAACAGTAATCAGGCTCAGGGCCTGACTTTCAACACTGTGTTTCAATGGTTAAACCCCATTGAAAAGCACTTAGTAAATCTGGCCCTTGGGGGCTAGAACAGAGGCCAGACCGTGTGAAAAGGTTCTTATGTTTTTAAAGTGGGACAAACAACACCTCTGCAGGCATGGGGGAGGGGGAGGGGGTGATGCACTTTAATTCCTGATCCCCACCTCTCATTCCTTTTGTACCCCAGAATTGCTGGATTCAGAAAGTGAACCGGCCAGCAATGCCTCCACCCCAAGAAGTCATCGTATGCACTGCAGTCAGAAACACGGGCACGGAACAAAATCAACCAGTACCCTTTGGACACCATCCAGGAACGGTGTCCCCAGTAAAAAAAACTAAGGAACGATGTGTACTTTATTTTTTTGAGTACAGGAACGTCGTGCCCTTTAGTTCCCTTCCACTTTGACCTCTGCCTCTTTCACTTTCCTGCTGCTCCCAATCTGGCGGCCCTCCTGGACGACTGAAGTCCTTATGTACAGCATTATATCCGCTTTCTTCAGATTAGCATGATCAAAAGGGATTTATTCTTCCAAATAAACTTAACTTTGGCACATTTTTTCTCCTTTTTACTGCCATTAGGTGCAGTAATACATTCCTGCCTGCAATATTGCAACTCTGCCTTGGCAGTATCCCCCCCCCCACATGCTGCCTAGATATGCTTCGTGTAATACACAATTCCGCAGTCAGACTTTTCCTAGGTTTGCATGGCAGAAACTTGGGCTTGCCTGGGCTCCAATGCATGCATTGAGTTAAAGTCAAAGGCAGGATTCTCTCTACACGTGTGTGTCTTTTACACGAATGTCTGTGCAGCTCTGCCCCTGGCTATCTCTGCAGATGTATGTATGTACCCCGTGAACACTTATAAATGCTACCTCCGATCTGCTCGCCATCCTTGAAACGCACTTCACTTCCTTGCACAGATGTTATTGGGGCGCTTTGGGGCCCCTATCAGTCGAACACCGTCACCTTGTATCTCAGATGAGCACTAAAAACGAAAAGGCCCTAAAACTTTGACTTTCGTGCATGGGGGTACTGCCTGAACAAAAACGAATGCACAAATAACTAGGCTGAAAACGCCGATTTTTTTTAAATCGAATTTTTCGGTATTTGTGCACATTTTTTCGAAATTCGATTACAAAAAATTCGGTGTCTTCAGTCTAGTTTTTTGTTGTTGTCGTTATTTTAACATAGATCCGCGTGTGGGCACTTTGCGGGGAAACCTCTGCGGCGATGATTCAAGCCAAGCTGCGACAATGTGCACAAGCGTCTCCTATTTATTACTCAAAATCACTCAATCGCTCTCAGAGGAAAATAAACCCAATTATAAATCCAGAGAGAATGATACACCTATTAAACAGAATAAACACTGTCATGCAGAAAAGGGGGTCCAAACTGTCATTTCAATGTGTGTCCCCTTTTGCTGAGTCCTAGGGAATAGAGAGATGTTACACCAGCCCAACATTCAAGGCCTCGAAAGTGTGTTAAAGACATTGCTGCACTCGGTGGAAGGCCACGCCTTGCAGCTTGATAAAATATCCACAACCCCCTCCTCCTCTCCACCATAGACATCTATAATCAAATAAATGACACCCCACAATCTGCCTGGTGCATCTTTCACCCCTCCTTAGAGCCCATAAAACAAACATACCTGGGGTATTGCAGCCACCACATGCAGAAGACCCCCTCCCAAATTCTGAGGAAAACAAAACCTGCGATGCTGTCACCCACTCGCAACTGCCGCCCCGCTTTCACCCACTTTGCATGGAGCCACAGCCCGAGCAGTGTTTCGCCCCTGCAGCGGGATCGCACCCGCACAAGTCTTCTCTTGAGCAGGTCTGGTGGGTGCTGAACTACTGCACAGTGCAAACACTGCCAATGAAATGTGTCCATCCCTCATAGAAATTGGTACACATTTTATCAATAAAACCAGTTTGAAAGGTTGAGTAAGGCTTGCTACTATTTGAACTAGCAACCCACTGTTCACACACAAAATGCAGGCTTCAACTGATCCATAGGGTACTAGACAACGCTCGAAATCCCATAATATGATATGATATGATATGGTATTTGTAACGCGCCTATACACAAGTGTTTCAAGGCGCGACGAGGCAGGGAGGGGGGGAAACAAGGGGAAGACAGACAAACGATCCTACTAGGCCAGGTGTCATTCAGATCGCGCAAGTGCAGAGGTAAGGGGAAAAAGGAGAAAGTGCAAGGGGAGGAGGTGGGGGGGAAAGTGCAGTACAAGGTAATTAGCGTAAAAAAAAAATTAAAAAAAAAAAAAAATAATGAATAAAAGGGCCAGCTGGTGGCAAGTGCAAGGTAAGTGCAGAGCAAGTGCTGGGAAGGGGGCTGTAGGGATACAGTGACAGTCCCACAGTGCAGGGGGAGCCAGGGAGGCAGTGCAAGTGGAGAGTGGCTGGGCCCTGGACCGAGGTCGCTGAGAGTGGCCCAGATGCAGGTTTAGTGCAGAATTCAGTGGAGTTAAGCAGGTTTAGCAGGGGAGGGGGGGAGAGAGAAGGCAGAAGCGAAGAGGAAGGTTTTGAGGTGCTTCCGGAACCGGAGATGGTTCTCCTCAAGTTTCAGGGAGGCAGGAAGGCTGTTCCAGAGGGAGGCCCCTGCTGCGGAGAGAGATCTACCCCCAGCTCGTTGCTTCGAGAAGCGGCTGACCATGAGGGAGTTGGAGACGGATGAGCGAAGGGCTCGTGAAAGAAGATATTTAGGAAGAGAGAGTTGAAGGTATTTAGGCCCCAGGCCCCAGAAGGCCTTGTGGACAATGCAGAGGGTTTTGAACTTAATCCTCGCAGCCACTGGGAGCCAGTGAAGAGATTTCAGTCCTGGAGAGATACGGTCCCTGGGCTTGAGGCCAAGGACAAGTCTCGCAGTTCTGTTCTGGATAAGTTGCAGAGGGCGGAGAGTGGAGGCAGGCAGATTAAGATAGAGGCTGTTACAGTAGTCCAACCTTGAGAGAACCAGGGCTCGGGAGACAGTGAGCTTCTGGGGGAAGGAGAGGAAGGGAAGAATACCTCTGAGGAGGTGCAGTTGGTAGTGTGACTTCTTAGAGACGTCAGATATATGAGGAGAGAAGGAGAGTGTGGAGTCGAAGATGACCCCGAGGTTTTTAGCCTTGCAGGTAGGGGCAGGAAGGGGGCCAAGGGAGGCCGGCCAGAGAGCTGCAGGGAAGGAGGGAGTGGGTGTGCCGATGAGTAGAATCTCAGTCTTACTGGCGTTAAGGCAGAGGTCATTGGCGGCACACCATTCCTTGATAGCAGACAGACAGTCGGAGATGAGGGAAGGAGAGGAGGAGGCCGAGGGCTAGAGTGGGAAACCTTTTGATGGGATATTGCTGGGCAGCGTTATATGCGAGTGTTTTGCGCAGCTGGTCGTTTTGACACATATTAGTCAGTACCCATCATGGCAATTCAAATTCACATGTATGCCTCCAGATAACCGCTTCAATATCCAAACACATACTTCCTATGGATTGTATCATCGGGTGTGATTGAAAAATCGCAGAGAACAGTTCATGGATAGCACGACACTACAATACTACCTGTGAATGTTTTATCAGCAATATATAAAACGATGAGAATTGAGACTTTAAAATTCTCCTATACAAACATTGAAAAATGAGACAATTTTTGATCCTTTCATAAAGTATTATTATCCTCTCAATGCTGTGTTGATGTCGTTTGCGGTCTTAGAACCGACACAGAGTCCAGGAGAATTTGGAACCTCTTCACGCATGGACTGCACAGTGCATGCGATATACAGTGCATGCAGGAATCACTCTGCACCTTTGGTCCAAGTCTGAAGTCACCAGGTGCATGCACAGGACGCAATGAGATGGTGCTTTCTATTGAGAGGACAATAACGCCTTCAATTATTTGATTGGAAATATAGAGAATGGGTGAGGTTAGTAGCAACGTGTTTCCAATAGTTTCTCGGCCGGCTGATCCTACCCATGGCTGCCACCCCCACCTAGACATCACATTTAGGGAGACTGTCGTACCCACACTGTCGGTGCTCTCCTTGTGTTGCTTGTTTGCATGTTCTGTGAGCGCCCTGAGGCCCACGGGCGTGTTGGCGCTGTATACAAACCCATTAGAATAGAATAGGCTGACAGCCAACTACAGAGTGATGCCAGGCTTGGCAATGTATGTGGGGCAATAGGGAAATGCCCCTCCTGCTAGTGCGGGGCCGCTGTGTGCTGAACATTGGCATTGTTGTTGACTTACTTCACTGTACAGCTGATAATCAGTGTCGTTGAACACATATTTCTTAAAATGGACGATTTGGAGCACATTATAGCCACAAACTAAACTGTGGTGTTACTAAAATAGTCTGTCACAAAAGGAATGAATGACCATTTGTGAGTGTGGGCCGTTTTTCATTGGTGACCGATACACTGTCATGCCCCAGTCTAACGCTTGGGAATACTTCAAATAATGATTCTTAATTACTTGAGAGTAATTAATAACCAGGCACACTTAACTATGATACAACTATATGAAAGGTTTTGGGTAGACGGATGGATGAAGGATGTATGGATGAATGCGGACGGACGGACGGACGGACGGGCGGATGGACGGATGGATGGATGGATGGATACATGGGTGGAGGGAGGGAGGGATGGATGATGGATGAATAGATACATGGGTGGATGGAGGGAGGGATGGATGATGCATAGATAGATACATGGGTGGATGGATGGACAAATGGAGGGATGGGGGATGGATGAATAGAGGGATGGATGAAGGAGCCATGGAGGGATGGATGAAGCATCGATGGATAGATACATGGGTGGGTGGATGGAGGGAGGTATGGATGGATGGATGATGGATGGATGGATGCATGGATGGACGGATGGATGGATGGATGAATGGCTAGATGGGTGGAGGGATGGATAGAGGGATGGATGGGTGAATGGATAGACGTATGGGTGAATGGATGGATAGATGGATGGATAGACAGATGGGTGGATGGATGGAGGGATGGATGGGTGAATGGATAGACGGATGGGTGAATGGATAGACGGATGGGTGGATGGACGGATGGATGGATGGATGAATGGCTAGATGGGTGGAGGGGTGGATGGAGGGATGGATAGATGGTTGGATATGGATGATGGATAGATACATGGGTGGATGGATGTACGCATGGATATAGAAGTGGAAAAGGTGTGTTTAGTGATAGCGTGGGTAAATGTGCTTCCATTAAGCATGTTGTGTGTATACAAATTGCTATGTGAAGCAGTTTGGAGGAGCAAGATATAGTTAATAACACGTGGTGTGTGGGTGTGAGGTGGGCTTCAGGTGCCACCTAGTCAAATCATGGTGGCCTTTTGACCCAGGATTGCTTTTTACATGTTTCCATGGGAAAAACCCCAGAAGAGCTACTAGGGGCTGGGGGGCCTGGCATCAAGCCAGGGGGCAAGACGTGACCCCGTCCAGAAAAGACTGAGCCAAACGTGAATGCAGCTGGAGAACAAAAGGGAAGGCTGAGTGGACGAATTCTAGGTCATGTTATGGGGAGAGCACTCAGAGAAAGGGGCTGAATAGTGGGGTGAATAGTGTGATACTCTGGTAATATATTGTCTGACTGTGGCACTGCTACATGGCTCGGGGCTGCATATAGTACATGTCTGTTTCCCCTAAGACTAATGTTCACTTGTTATTTGTGTAGTGCTTTATGTCCTAGCAAGGAGAAGCAGGGGGGCAGGTTCAGCCAGTGAATATAAATGCAGGCAGACCTAAACATAAAAGCTCTGATGGACCCCTCTGCCCCATATGACCAGTCCCATAGTGTGGAGAAGTGGGTGACCCTGAAGACACCTCAGGGTTAGGGTGGCTGTCTAGATGAAGGTTCCCTGTTGCGGAGACAACCCTGAGGCTGATGGCTGAGCAAAAGGTCCTGTCAGCAAATTGCTGAGGGTTGCTGTGCTGCCGTTAGACCGTTGCTAGGTTCCTCTGGGAATATTTAGCACCCTTTACAAACACTACTCTGAGCTGCGGTTGCCTAGTCAGGTTAACAGGTGGCTGTGGCGTGAACCAGAAAACAGCTGACTTTACTGGACAACCTGCTGTTGCACAGCACTTAACAGTCTTCAACCCCCAGGAAATGTGAACAAAAGGCAGCATTGCAACAGGCGGGATTGGTGTATTTGTTGGAAATGCAAATTGTTAATTTGTGCAACTCCTTCAAAAATGTGCAAAATGTGCAATTACTAGTTTGGCAACCGTTGTGTTTTTTTTAATGAATGGGTTCCATCCATCTCACCTCCCCCCAGACTCCCAGTTGCCCCTCCTTTTCCCCCTCCCCTTTTCCTCTTTATAGCCAAACATGTTCTCACCTTTAATTCCATACCAACCGGATGAATGGGTGGATGGGTGGAGGGATGGATGGAGGGATGGATGGGTGGGTACGTGGATGGTCGGATGGATTTATGGATGCATGCATGGATGGATCAAGGGCATCTCTTGCCCAGGATTCTGAAGCGAAGGGCTGACGAAGAAAAGGGCAATTTCTTTTTGGGCGTGTTGGGACCAGGAGGACCCAGAGCCCAAACCCCTGCTTAGACAACAGGTAAGCATGTGCAGACATGTGTTTTCTCCCTCTGTCCCTACAGCACCCCCCATCATTAGGCAACACCAACATCAACTTCTCCGGTGCTGGGGGAGGACTGGTGCTCCGTGGCACAGTAAGTTGTGCATTTGTAAAAGTGTTATTCTCGTGCCTCCGCGTGTGTGTGCCCGCTCGCCCCTCCCTTTGTCCCCGTTGCTTCCTTGTCTGTTGGCCCTTACCCCTCCCTCATTCCCACCACGCTCCCATTGGTTGGCGGTCCCTTTAAATCAACCACCCAAGGCACCCCCTGCCATGGCAGGCCCCTCGGCCAAGGACCAAAGGCTAAGTATAGCTCCACTGATGTCTGCTGGTGTCTGCCATGGTAGCACATAGCCTGCAGTCGTCGACCTTCTGCGACTGATCAGGTTAGTCGAATCTGGATTTTCCCCCCTTCTGGGAAATTAAAATCTGGGTTTTTTCACATTCCGGTAACTGTGGCATTGCTGCTGGTTCTCTCTGGGTTCCCACCTAGGACCTTCCCCCCGGAAGGCATGCCATTCATTATTGTGAGTCACTTGTTTCCCTCCTGTGTCTTCCTTTGTTGTGACCCCTTGCCCCCTCCTCCTTTTTCCACCTGCGCATTCTGAGTTGTGTGCCACAGGGTTTTTCACCTCTCTCTCTTCTCTCACCCCCTTCTCCACCTACATCCTTTGCACCCCCTATGGTGCTCTCTGTCTCTCCCATCTTCTCTAAATGCTACTCGATCTCTTACCCTACACCTCGCACTAAGTTTGGAAGGAAGAACCTCAAGAGGGACATCCTGGTCTCCAACCCAGGCCTCCCTATCACTGATACCTACATCAGTGCTTCCTGCAGACAGACTCTCACTGACACCCTCTTTGTCATTCCCTCTCCAGACCCATGGACACCTTATACGGTCTCTGTTCTCTCTACTGTCTCCTCCTCTCCCATTAATGGTGGCACCAGGTGGGAGATCCTCTTGGCCCCCTTCCACTCCTCCAAGACCATCATTAATGTCTATCTGAACGACACTGTCTTGGCTCTGGGCCCTCAGCCCAATCTCCTCCTTTTGGAAAAAAAAGGCGTTGCTGCATCTTATCAATTTCCTCCCTTCTCCTGCTACTGCTTCTGCCACCCCTCTGGCACCCTCATCTTCACCCTCTGCCCTCCCTTGGGCCCCTCTACTACATCTGCAGGGTGTACCCTAAGCCTGTACCCCTCCACCAAAGTCATTCAAATGTGACAACCTGCTCCTGATGCTGTAAACTCTTTCTGCTGTAAAACACTCCTCTGACATCTGTTACCTCATCGAAGAACTCAACCTAGATGTCCTTGCTCTCACCAAGACCTGGTTTACGGTCAGTTCTGCCACATGTTTTGACACTCTCCTCCCTGTGGGCTACAAGATCCTCATGAACCCAGAACCAACCATCCTGGAGGTGGAGTAGCCCTGATCGTTCCGGCGTGGGTCCCGGCCTCCGTCACCCCTACCCAGGCCTACTCCTCTTTTGAATGCCTGGTCTGCAGCCTCTCTTTCTCTCCTAACCTCTCTCTAACTGTGACCACCAGCTACAGGCCACCTGGCCAAGGCGCCCTCTTCCTCTCTCTATGGGCCAACCTCTCCTCTTCTCTCCTTACCTCTACTTCTCCTCGTCTGAGATCTCAACATCCACTTGGATGCTTCTAATCCCTCCTATGGCCTTTTGCGCAACCCCTGCAACACACTCTCTCTTTCCATTCTGCCCTCGGGCCAGACACACTTTGCCAGACCATACTTTGGATGTTCTCATCACCTCAGACATTGCCCTCTCTAAACCTCTCACCACTGCTTTCCCTTTGACTGACCCCTTTCTGCTCTCCTCTCATCTGAAACGCTCTATCCCTAAGGCCAGCCCCTCCCAGCACTGCCACCTACCTTTACGGTCATTCGGCCCATGAAGCGTGTGTGAGTGGATGCCTTTGTTTCTACTTTCTCTGCTCCTCCTACTGCTGTGGCTGACTCACACCCTGACACGGCCCTTTCTAATCTGCATCTTTCTATTTCCAACACCCAGGACATCCTTGCCTTCCAAAATACCTTCCTTCTCGAGCCGTTTGCTCTGTCATGAGAATCCAGCAGAGCCTTCCTCCAAGTGCAACTCTCGGTATGATTCCGACCTCGCCGTCCTGAAACGCAAGTGCAGGGTGGCTGAGAGGAAGTGGAGGGCTTTGAGCGCATCCTCTGACAAACTGGCCTGCCGCCTCCTCCAAAGGCAATACAGACTCTGTCCTGTCCAAGAAGACAGCACATATTCAAGCCTGCGTCTCTGCAGCCTCTAACAACACAGCCAAACTCTTTAAAATCTGCAAGGAACTGGCCAATCCTGTTGCAGTGTCTACCTCTAATGTTCCCTGCCAGACCTTGTAGACAGCTCTGGCCTCTCACTTCTTTGATAAAACTCAGGACATCCTGTCCTCTATCTCCTCTTCCTTTCCCTAACAAGGTTTCTAGACAAGTCCGATCTATGATAGTGTCATCCAAACCGGTGCTCCCCTGCTCCTCTAGAACCATTAGGGACCATACTGACACCCTTGCTCCAGCCTGGGCCGATTTCTGTAATCACTCTTTTGCCACTGGAACTTCCCCTCTCCCCTTAAGCACTCCCTTGTGCATCCCCTCCTCAAGAAGCTGTCTGCTGATCCTACCTGCCTGGCAAACTATCACCCATTCTCCATCACCCCTTTCCTGGGAAAACTCTTAGAAAAGCTGGCCATCTCCCAGCTTGCTCTCCACACTGAATTGAATGGTTGTCTCCATGACCATCAGTCTGGCTTCAGAGCTGCCAGAGGCATGGAAACTGCTCCCCTGAACACCTGTGAAGATCTGCTCCCTAACCTTGATTCCAGCATTCCTTCTGCCCTCATCCTCCTTGATCTTCCCTCTGCTTTCTACATGGTCAACCATGCCATCCTGATCAATTGACTCCGTGAGAACCTGGGCATCATGGATCAGGCTCTGGAGTGGCTGACCTCCTTCCTCTTGGACCACCCCTCCCAGGTCCAACTTGGTCCCTTTCTTTCTGCCACCTCTCTCTCTACCTGTGGCATTCCCCATGGCTCTATACTCTCACCCTGGTTTTTCAACCTCTACTTTGGCCCCTTTGGCTCACCTGATCTCTATCTTCTCTTCTAACTTTCAGTGTTATGCGGATGACACTCAGCTTTCCTTCAGGCTCCTCTCAGCCTCCTCTACTCTGTCACTCTTTCCTAACTCTCTATCCGCGATGCAGGATTGGTGCATCTCCAACAATCTCTGCCTTAATGCCCATAAGACTGAGATCCTTCTCATTGGGACCCCTGCCCCTGCTTTAACTCTCTCACTCTGGCCGCCCACCTTAGGCCCTCTTCCTTCGCCTTCTTGCTAGGCAAAAAACCTTGGTGTCATCTTCGACTCCACTCTCTCTTTCTCTCCTCACATCTCGGACGTTGCCAAGAAGTCCCACTACCAGCTGCACCTCCTGAAAGGGACTCTTTCCTTTCTAACTTTCCCTCAGAATCTCACTGGGCATCATTACGAGTTTGTCGGTCGGGAAAAACAACGGTAAAGGTAAGCTTGCCGGTACCGTTGTTTCCAGACTGGCAAACTACGAGTTCTGCGAGCAGACCATGATGGATGCACCGCCTGTTGCACACAGTGCTGGTGCATCCGTCCTCCCCATTCCCATTGAGTTCAATGGGACTCGATGGGAATGGGGATTTTCTTTTTTCTGGAGGGACCGCCAGGGCTGTAATGCCCCGTTAGCTCCCCATTCCCAGGCACTGGAAAAAAATGACTTTGGTGGCAGCCATGCCGGTATTTACCGGCATGGCTACCACCATCGTCATAATGAGGCCTACTGTCTCCTGAGCTCTGGTTCTCTCTAGCATGGACTACTGCAACAGCCTCTTTCTCAATCTGCCTTCCATTACTCTTAGCCCTCTGCAACTAATCCAGAACAGGCCTTCAAACCTTATCCTTGGCCTCAAGCCAAGGGACTACATCTCTCCAGCCCTGAAATTTCTCCACTGAGTCTCGGTGGCTGCAAGGACCAGGTACAAGAATGCTTGCATTGTCCACAAGTCTTTCTGGGGCCGGGTCCTACACTACATAGAACACACATCTTCCAAAATACCTTCCTTCTCGAACCGTTTGCTCAGTTGCCTCCAACTCTCTAAGGGTTAGACGCTTGTCCAGGCAGAGAGTAGGGGTAGATCTCTCTCCTCTGTACTTCCCTCCCGCTGGAATGGCCTCCCTGCCCCTCTCAAACTTGAGCCAGACCACCTGAAGTTCTGGAAATAGCTCACAACGTTCCTCTCTTCTCTGCTTTCTCTCTCTCCCTCCCCTGCTAACCTACCTTTCTGCTGTACCGACTGGTTGCTTGCCTACCATCAGAGTTTCACTTGGTACCAGACTCTTTCTTGATAGGTCACCCTTGCACTGCCTCCGGGCCTACCACACACTTGGGGGCTGTAACGGTAACCCTACAGTCCCTTGTTCTTCTTGCAATACCCAGAGCCGTGCTGCCCTGGCTGCACTTACTCAGAGCATTGCTGCCCTCTTTTCCCCTCCCCTCTCCCTTGCATTCCCCCTTCTCTTTCCCCTTGCACTTCTCATTCTCGCACTTGAACGATCTGAATGATACAATGCTTAGTAAGATCATTTGTCTTGTCCTCGCTCTGTCTACCCTCCCTTGTCTTGTCGCGCCTAGAAACACTTGTGTTCAGGCGTGTTATAAATGACTTATCATATCATAACATATCATGAATGGATGGGTAAATGGATGGATGCATGGATGAGTAGATAGATAGATGGGTGGGTGGATGGATGGATGGATGCATGGACTGATGGATGCATGGATGGATGCATGGGTGGATGGATGGGGAATGTGCCACATGTAGGATGATATAAGTTTGTAATGTAACATATTGTTCCATTGAACAGAACTGCCAATTGAGTTAGTCAGACTACAGTAATGTTTGAGTAATATTAACATTAATTAAATGCAACTCTCACTCATTTGTGATTAGCCGCTGACCCACAGTTCCTTGTAGCTCCTGCATCCATGTTGGCAGCATACAAAGAACAAAAGGGGTACAACGTGCCACCCCAAAGTCCTTAAAAAGAATTTGCGTTATTGGGGGGGGGGGATCTCTTCTTGGGCTAGAGACGTATGATACAGCAAATCCATGTGGACAGCAGATGCCACTTTTGACAATGGCACCATATTGACAGGTACAGCAGTGTCGGCTTTGCTGCCACTGCCTGGCCTCCAGAGTTGTCCTGTGTGTCTTGTTTCTATTTCTTCATCGTTACACTTGGGTTCAAACAAAAAAAGGTATACAAACCCTCCATGATAAACTTTAAGGATATGGGCAGGCCATATAATTTGGCAGTGTGGCTGCCGTATGAGAAACAGGCAGATAAACCATGTATTCATAAAAGGTATGCTACATGATTCAACAATGGTAGTCACGCTATAACTAATCGAGAGCGAGAGATGATGCCGACATGCTTATTAGTTTAGTTTAGTTTCGTTTATTATTTGTAAAGCACACCTAACCCTGGGGTAACTGGGTGCTGGAACTTACAGGACGTTGCAGATGCATACAGAAGCAAAGGACTGTCATCTTGTCAACAGAGGTTACAGGTTGGTTGACATACATACATAAACAGTTGAGAATAAGGACCAGGCAGCTGGACGACAATGGTTACAAGTCAGTCGACAAGTCAGCGAATACAAATACAAGACGTGTACAGCATGTGTAAGTGCATTAAATCAATGGTTAGGATGCGAAGCTACATAACGGGTAAGGAGGCAAAGATCTCGAAGCTTATTTTAGGTTTGGTTGGTAAAGAGCCAGTCTTTAACTTTGGCTCTGAATGACCAGAAGGATGGTTCAGCTCCAATGGTAAGAGGGAGAGAGTTCCAGTATTTAGCGGCGAGGACCGGGAAGCTGGAACCACCTGCAGTTTTTAGTTTGTACTTTGGGATGTTGAGGCGGTGAGTGTAGTATGATCAAGTAGGTCTAGTTGGTACATTTTTGGAGAATTTGTCCGCCAAGTATTTGGGGGCTGTATTCGACAGGCATTTGTGATGACGAGAGAGCGCAAAGAGAATCTCTCTCGCACTGGGAGCCAATGGGTGTCCCGTCTGATGGCCGAGATGTGGTGAGAGCAGGGAATGTTCAGTGCTGATCTAAGTGCAATATTCTGGAGGACGTGGAGTCTGTTGAGGTTCCGTTCTGAAGAGCCTAGGAAGAGCGTATAACAGTAGTCCAGCTTTGATAACATTAGAGCCCTGGCTAATGTGAGGCAGCTATTTATAGACCGGTATGGTTTGCAAGCGTTGATCAGTTTATTAGTGTAAGCTGTTGTAGAGGCTGCGGCTTTCACTTGTTTCTTGAGGGCGAGGGTAGAGTCTAGATAAACTCCTAAAGTTTTGACCTCATTCGCCACTTTGATGGTGTTTCCGTCAATATTGAAAGTCTTGTACTGTTTGTCGAGTTTGTTTAGACGTGCTTGTGATCGAATGATTAGGAGCTCCGTCTTGTTGTCATCTAGACAAAGGCTATGGGCAGACATCCAGACCTGGATTTCAAGGTAGATTTCATTTATCAATTCGGAGTCATTATCGTAGCATCCCGTCAGCATGATGAGGACCTGGGTGTCATATGCCTAATTCGTATAGGTGACACCCAAGTTGTCAAAACGATCAAATATGTTACACAATGAATGAACAGTGTTGTCATTATTATTACAAAAATCACATTGCCTGAGAATGCCAGTGCAGACACTTCCGATGCAGATCTTTTTGTGGCTGAAAACATTTCATAACTCCATCCACACATCCTGCATCTTTAATATCCTACCTGCAAGGCAAAAAACCTTGGGGTCATCTTCGACTCCACACTCTCCTTCTCTCCTCACATATCTGACGTCTCTAAGAAGTCACACTCCCAGCTACACCTCCTCAGAGGTATCCTTCCTTTCCTCTCCTTCCCCCAGAAGCTCACTGTCTCTAGAGCCCTGGTTCTCTCGAAGCTGGACTACTGTAACATCCTCTATCTAAATCTGCCTGTCTCTACTCTCCGCCCTTTGCAACTCATCCAGAACAGGACTGCGAGACTTGTCCTTGGCCTCAAGCCCAGGGACCGTATCTCTCCAGGACTGAAATCACTACACTGGCTCCCAGTGACTGTGAGGATCAAGTTCAAAACCCTCTGCATTGTCCACAAGGCCTTCTGGGGCCTTGGGCCAAAATACCTTCAACTCTCTCTTCCTAAATAACTTCCTTCTCGAGCTCTTCGCTCATCCGCCTCCAACTCCCTCAGGGTCAGCCGCTTCTCCAAACAATGAGTTGGTGGCAGATCTCTCTCCGCTGCAGGAGCCTCCCTCTGGAACAGCCTCCCTGCCTCCCTGAAACTTGAGGAGAACCATCTCCGGTTCCGGGAGCACCTCAAAACCTTCATCTTCGCCTCCGCTTTCTCTCCCCTCTCCCCTGCTAAAGTTACTGAAACTGCACTGAATCTGCAACTGGGCCACTCGCCGTTCTCGGTCCTTGGCCCAGCCACTCTCCCCTGCACTGCCTCCCTGGCACTCCCTGCACTACGGGACTGTGTCTGTATCCCACAGCCCTGCCTTCCCAGCACTTATCTGCACTTACTCGCACTGCCACTAGTTGGCCCTTGTTATTTCCTGTATGCTATTGACCCTGTAATGCACTTTCCCCCCTCCCTTTCCCCCTTGCACTTCTCCCTTTCCCCTCTACCCTCGCACTTGCGCGATCTGAATGATACCTGGCCTAGTAGGATCGTTGTCTGTCTCCCTTTGTTTCCCCCCCTTGTCTCGTCGCGCCTTGAAACACTTGTGTATAGGCGCGTTACAAATGCCATATCATATCATCATATCATATCATATCAGTATAGAATATTTAATTTGAATCCGATGCCTGATGTAAAGGAAGGTTGAGTCACAAAGAAGCTGTGTGTGCACACACAAAATAAAAGGATGATAAATTGAGAACAGAGAAAGGTTGGGCTGATATGCATTGGAGGTGAGAGCGTCTTCCACATTTCCATGGCAACAAGTGATTATGTCAAGAAATTGCCTGAGCACAGCGGTGCAACAGTAGCAGCTCGTTCTCTGATCTTTGGATCTTTGCTGCAAGAGCAGCTTAGTACAACTCCACCAGGCCTGACTCTCCGTTACCACCATATGGCCGTGCTGAGCAAGGATGGGCCGCAAAGTAGGCGATGCTCTTTAGTAAACATGATCACACTACATTGCTTTAGGTGTGGAGTCAGCGTGCAGATGAATTATGGAGATGATTTATGACCCTACCTCTAGTGTTGAACAAGCCTCAGGGTTATCGGCAAATGACATTTGTGATGTCATCTTTGATGTGCTGGGAGTTAGTCTTAGCAGTGCATGGTGGTGGCGAGAGCTATGGTTGCTTACCTTACCATAACTGGTGAATTTCTGAGGTTTTTCGGCTTTACTTGTTGTAAAAGTAAACTCCAGTTGTAGGAGTCGATACATTACATTGGTTTAGCTCGTCCTGATTCACCTGAAACTGGTTTAGTGTTCTGTACTGCGCCCATCACCGTTATGGCTGTGCCAATCCTTCTCTGGGTAGAGTTGAATTGTGACCCTGCTCACAGAGATAGCCAGCCTTTGGTCTGTTGAAAAGGAAAGTGGGTCAAGACAGGAATGGGGAAGCATGGTGAAGGTCATGGGGACTCAGGGAAGACTTTACTCCCCTCATCGGCATTGGCAATGACAGGTAGGCTGGGGCATCGAGGAATCACCCAAGGCGACTCCAAGAAAAGTCCAAGCATGCACAGAAAGGATCCCCTTAGACCCGCACTATAGGACCTGTACCCCATCATGTGTACGTATCGCACTCCATCTCGATGGATGATTGCCGAATGCCTTCCAAGGTACGACCACCCACCCTTACAAATCTGCAATCACACGCTACCTGATCTCATTTCACACATCTCCCACGATACAAATCTGGTCTATCTGGGCACATAATCAGTCTCCATGACTTGCATAGTTTCCGGCAGTCTTTACACCACCCAACCACAAGCTAGTTCTACTTGTCTCGCTAGCAGGGACTTAGCCACGCCTACCTACCAACCTCGTATGGGCTCAAACGCACACACGCATTCTAAATCACTCAGACCAATCTCTCATAGCTTGGACTTTGGTCCGCCAAGGGCGTTCACCTACAGCGCTTTGAGGCCATACCAATGCATGAAGGCGCTACACAAATGTCACATTACACTGGGGCCAATTCTCACATTCCTAATTTGCATATGCAAGTGGCACAATGCGTTAACACGTCGACTTCACTTCTCCCAAAAATAAATTGTGTAGAATGCAGAAAGCACACCTGAATATGCGCAACATATTTGCACACTTTCAGATTTCCCATTGCACCCTGGTTCTGCCTATTCTCAAATCATGGGCCATTGTGTGGCATTTTAAAGCGCATGCTGAACTTGCAATTGTGCTCTGCTGTAAAATGACCAGAAAACAAACCCCATCCCCTGAGACAGGGTTGACCCAGTGCAGGGGGTGCACAGTGCATGATGTCCTTTTCTACCCTTTTAGCAGACCAGTGGCAGTATGAACCGCTGCCATGCAGCTAGCATATCTATTCCTCAAAGGGAGCTAGAAAGGCTTTTCTTATTATTTCCATTCCACGGTGATAGACCAATGTAGGGCCCCTGGCTGCGTGAGGTTCTCCCAGCAGCCACGTGGGCTCTGGGAACCGGTCATGGTAATGTATGCAAGGGGGCTGGCCAGTAGGTCATTTGCGCAGGTCACGCCTATGAATAGGGCGACTTGCGCATTTCCTAAAATAGGCATCTAAAAAAACGTATTCCTTGCATTATTTTTAGATGAGTGGTTTCATGAGAAATCGACCCATTGTCTGAACAGAAGAATGCATCCGATACCCAGGGTGACATGCTGCAATCTGTGCTTCTTTTTAGCTCTGCAGTATTGCTGCTAGAAGACGTCCCTGGGGGACTCATTATGAGGATGCTGGCGATGGTAGAAATGTGATATTTCAAAGACATCCTATTTTTAAAATACTGTGTAATGGAACGCTGGGATTGCATGAGAAATGCACTGCATGGGGTGCATATAATATACTGCCCAGGGTACTTATGTTCTGCATGGGGGGCATATAATTTACTGCATCGGGTGCATATAATGTACTACATGGGGTGCACATAATGCACTGCATGGGGTGCATATAATGTATTGCAAGGGGTATATATGTACTGCATGCAGTGCATATCATGTATTGCATGGGGTACATACAATGCACTGCAAGAGGTGCATATAATGTACTGCATGGAGTACATATCATGTACTGCCTGGGGTAAATATGTACTGCATGGGGTGCATTTAATGTACTGTGTGGGGTGCATATAAGGTACTGCATGGGGTACATATCATATACTGCATGGGGGTAGATATCATGCATTGCATGGTGTGCATATTATGCACTGCATGGGGTGCCTATAATGTACTGCATGGGGTATATATGTACTGCATGGGGTGCATATCATGTACTGCATGGGGTGCATTTAATGTACTGCAAGGGGTACATATCATGCATTGCATGGGGTGCATATAATGACTGCATGCGGTACATATCATGCACTGCATGGGGTGCATATAATGTACTGTGTGGGGTGCATATAATGTACTGCATGGGGTGCATATAAGGTACTGCATGGGGTACATATGCACTGCATAGAGTGCATATAATACTGCATGGGTGCATATCATGCACTGCATGGGGTGCATATAATGTACTGCATGGGGTATATATGTACTGCATGCAGTGCATCGTGTACTGCATGGGGTGCATACAATTAACTGCATGAAGTGCATATAATGTACTGCATGGGGTACATATGTACTGCATGGGGTGCATTTAATGTACTGCAAGGGGTACATATCATGCACTGCATACAGTGTATATAATGCACTTAATGGGGTGCATATAATGTATTTGTATTTATATTTATTGTTTTATATAGCACCTTAATACAAGGCGCTTTACAGTTAACAACAAAAACCATATAAAACATGAAATAGTAGAAGCAATAACAGTATACATGAATCAAGCCATAAAGTCGGCATGTAGAACAATTTGCATGTAAGAAAGGAGAGGAGAGGAGGGGGTGGGGAAGGAAAGAGAAGGAAAGAGTGATGAGTGAAAAGAGTAACAGAAAGAGAGGAGCTCTTGGGAGAGATGGGAAGAGATAAAGAGAAAAAGAACAGGAAGGAGGGTGAGAAAGGAGAGAGGGGGAAAGGTGTCAGGGAGGGGAGTGAAGAAGAAGTGATTTCAATGAGGAGTGGAAGGAGGAATAGGTGGGGGAGGAGTGGTACTGCGTGGGGCACATATAATGCACTCCATGGGGTGCAAATGATGTATTGGATGGGGTACATATGCACTGCATGGGGTGCGTGTAATGTACTGCATGTGGTACATAGCATGTACTGTATGGGGTACAAATGCACTGCATCGGGTGCATATCATGTACTGCACGGGGTATATATGTACTGCATGCAGTGCATATCATGTACTGCATGAGGTGCATACAATGCACTGCATGAGGTGCATATAATGTACTGCATGGGTAACTTATCATGAACTGCATGGAGTGCATATAATGTACTGCATGGGGTGCATATAAAGTACTGCATGGGGTACATATCATATACTGCAGGGGGCTACATATGCATTGCATGGTGTGCATATCATGCACTGCATGGAGTGCATATAATGTACTGCATGGGGTATATATGTACTGCATGCAGTGCATATCATATACTGCATGGGGTGCATACAATGCACTGCATGAGGTGCATATAATGTACTGCATGGGTACATATCATGTACTTCCTGGGGTAAATATCATGTATTGCACGGGGTGCATTTAATGTACTGCATGGGTGCATATCATGCACTGCATGGGGTGCATATAATGTACTGCATGGGGTATATATGTACTGCATGCAATGCATCATGTAATGCATGGGGTGCATACAATTAACTGCATAAGTGCATATAATGTACTGCATGGGGTACATATCATGTACTGCATGGGGTGCATTTAATGTACTGCAAGGGGTACATATCATGCACTGCATACAGTGTATATAATGCACTTAATGGGGTGCATATAATGTATTTGTATTTATATTTATTGTTTTGTATAGCACCTTAATACAAGGCGCTTTACAGTTAACAACAAAAACCATATAAAACATGAAATAGTAGAAGCAATAACAGTATACATGAATCAAGCCATAAAGTCGGCATACAGAACAATTTGCATGTAAGAAAGGAGAGGAGAGGAGGGGGTGGGGAAGGAAAGAGAAGGAAAGAGTGACGAGTGAAAAGAGTAACAGAAAGAGAGGAGCTCTTGGGAGAGATGGAAAGAGATAAAGAGAAAGAGAACAGGGAGGAGGGTGAGAAAGGAGAGAGGGGGAAAGGTGTCAGGGAGGGGAGTGAAGAAGAAGTGATTTCAATGAGGAGTGAAGGAGGAATAGGTGGGGGAGGAGTGGTGCTGCGTGGGGCACATATAATGCACTCCATGGGGTGCAAATGATGTACTGCCTGGGGCACACATACACTGCATGGGGTGCATGTAATGTACTGCATGGAGTACATATCATGTACTGTATGGGGTACACATGCACTGCATGGGGTGCATATCCTGCACTGCATGTGGTGCATATAATGCACTGCATGGGGTGCATATGATGTACTGGGTGGAGTGCATATAATGCACTGCATGGTGTGCATATCATGTACTGCATGGGGTACATATGATTTACTACATGGGGTACATATCATGCACTGCATGGGGTACATATCAAGCACCGCATGTGGTGCATATAATGCACTGCATTGGGTGCATATAATGTACTGTGTGGAGTGCATATAATGCACTGCATGGATTGCATTTCATGTACTGCATGGGGTACATACCATGCACTCATGGGGTGCATATGTACTGCATGGGGTGCATATCATGTACTGCATGGGGTGCATATCATGTACTGCATGGGGTGCATATCATGCATTGCATATAATGTACTGCATGGGGTACATTTCATGTACTGCCTGGGGTGCATACCATGTACTGCATGGGGTGCATATCATGCACTGCATGGGGTGCATATAATGTACTGCATGTGGTGCATATCATGCAATGCATGGGATGCATATAAAGTACTGCGTGGGGTGCATATAAAGTACTGTGTGGGGTGCTTACAATGTACTGCGTCGGGTGTATATAATGCACTGCTTGGAGTGCATATCATGTACTGTCGGGTGCATATCATGCACTGCATGGGGTGCATATCATTCACTACATGGGGTGCATATAATGTACTGCATGGGGTGCATATAATGTATTTCCTGGGGTTTTACCTGATGGAATACTACATAGCTGAATGCTGAAATGCCGAATGTGATCCTGACTCATAATTGGGTCATGTTTTACGGAGAAGCAGTATTTAAAATACCCATAGCCTCATTAAGAGTCCAGCGGAGCAGCAAACAAGTGGTGGGAATCAGTTACCACCACTTTTCTTTGCTTTATTGAATTACTGCCACTTTACCACACCACCGAATTCAAAGCTTGAAGGTGAAGCAGAGGAATCACCGCCAGCAATATGATGGAGTTATATTGTCCACATTACCTCCAAGAATCTGTGAATTTACCACATGGTATTACCGCTCAAGGTAAATGCATCAAAATCCACTTGTAGTTTAGTTTAGTTTCTTTATTTATACCACGCGCCGAACCCTGAGGTAACTGGGCACTATAGAGCAAATGTTACATGTTACATGCATCATTCAGAGTATACAAGAGCAACAAAAACAACAAGTGTGAATGACTGGGGTTGCATGATGGTCGCTGCGTAGCTGCAAAACAGAGTTGCTAAGTGTTGCCGAATGAAATACAATGAAAATAAGCAGGCGATAGTTAGGTGCGAGTTAGTCAGACATTAGCAACTCTTATCAGCGAGCCAGGTCTTAACTTAGGCTCTAAAGGTCCAGAACGAGGGTTCCATTCTGAGGTTGAGAGGTAGGGCATTCCACTGTTTGTCGGCTAAGACAGCGAAGCGTGTTCTTCCCGCTTTTTTTTAATTGAATTTGGGAATGGTGACACAGTGCGAATACATGGTTCTGGTTGGTCTAGCTGATTGGCGTTTGTTGAATTTAACTGCCAAGTACTTGGGAGCAGACTTCGGTAGGCACTTATGGATGATGACAAGTGATAGAAGCATGATTCTGTCTCGTACTGGAGCCAGTGGGAGTTCTGTCTGAAGCTAGTGATGTGAGTGGGACGAAGAATGCTCCCTGCAGATCTTAAGGCAGTGTTTTGGAGAACCTGGAGTTTGTTAAGGTTACGCTCAGAAGTGCCTAGGAAGAGGGTGTTACAGTAGTCGATTTTGGATAGCACTAGTGCCTTGGCTACGGTAATGACGCTATTGGGCGCGAGAATGACTTGCAAGCATTGATCAGCTTGTTGGTGTAGGCCCTTGCGGATTCAGTGGCATTCATTTGTTTTTTGAGCGAGTGTGTGGAGTCCAAGTATACCCCCAAGGTTTTGATATCTTTGGCCACTTTGATCAGGTTTCCATCAATGTTGATGGATGCATCACAAAGGTCTAATTTGTTTAGTCGTAGTTGGGATCTGTCAAGCAAGAGCTCAGTTTTCTCGTCGTTGAGTCATAAGTTGTGGTCTGCCATCCATGCCTGGATCTCCAAGTATAAATCATTAATCAGTTTCGAGTCCTCTTCATAGCACCCTGACCGGGTAATGAGAACCTGGGTATTGTCAGCTTAATTTGTGTATTTGACACCAAGGTTGTCAAGAATGTCAAATAGGAGCTTCGGGAATATATTGTATAGCGTTGGGGATACGCACAATCCTTGAGGGACACCACAATAGGTGGGAATAGGGTCAGCTGAGGCTGAGGGTGCGAAGACCATAGTGGTGCGATTGGATAGGAAAGATTGCATCCAGGCGGATGGATCGCTAGAGAAGGAGGCTGCTGTCGCCAGATGCTCAGTGAGGAGCTGGTTGAGAACAAGATCAAAAGCTGTCGATAAGTCTAGCAGCAGGAGCATGGCCAGTTTACCATTGCCCTTTGCCTCATGCATTTGTATTTTGAGGTCCAGCAGGGCGGTTTCTGTTCCATGCCTTGGCCTGAAGCCCGATTGTCTGAGGCCCAGTAGGTTGTTATCCTCCAGGTGTTTCTGGATTTGTAGCTAGGCCACTCTATCTAAAATCTTTAGGATGTAGGCAACGGTGGTGATGGGCCTGTAGTTAGTGGGATTCTTAGGGTCTAGTTTTTTTTTTTTTTTTTTAAGAGGGGCATGGCCCAGGCCTCCTCAAGGCTGTTGGCTGCTGAGCAAGTTTCAAAGGAGGAGTTGATTATGACAGCACCTTCCTGAATGATTCTGGCTGGGAATAGATCCCCTTGACATCTGGACGGTATGAGGCTTTTGATTATAGTTTCTATTTCTTTAGGTGAGACCAGAGTGAAGGAGAAAGGTGGGCATACAGGGGTCCTATGGTTAGGAAGTGGGGAGATATTGGCATTCTTGGCCAAGCTATTATTTTTAAACTCAATTTTGGATTGGAGCAAGGCAATTTTGTCTCCGAGTGCTTTTTGTATTTTTGCGCACCAGTCTGCGTCTTTCACACAAGCTTCCGACGAGGGGATGTGGGGGTGGTGACTGAAGTTCCCTAAGGATATTGAAGAGCTCCTTAGTGCTAGATTTGGCATTAAGGATTCTATTGTCATAGGTCTCTTTCTTAGCGATGAGGGTAGCTGTTTTGTGGGCAGAAGCGGCTGAGGTGAAGAACGCTTTGTTAGTGGAATTGGGAATTTTTCTCCAAGTGGATTCTGCCACTCTTTTGGCGTCCCAGAGGATTTTCAGTTCAGGGATAAACCACTTGTTAAGATGGGCTACTGGTTTAGCTTTGGGTAGTTTAATGGGAGCAATGCTGTCTACTGCTGCCTCAAGCGTTTTGTTGAAGAGGTTGACTAGCTTATTTGCATCTAAGTCTGTGTAGTTGGCAGGGTCTAAGATTTTATGGAATAGTGGGCGTAAGCTTTGCAGTGTTATGTTGCAGTTGTTTCTGGTAAGGGTTTGCAGGTAGGGACAGGAGTAGTACTGGCAGGTGTATTCCCTTGGTTGGAGAAGGAGATATAAAGTGGTGGTCAGACGAAGCAGTAGGTTCATGTTGAAGGATGGTGGTAGAGCAGTTATAGTCCTATCTATTACAAAAAAAAGTATTACCACCACCCTACCAGCTCATAATTCCATGGTAATGCCACAGGACCATGTGGCAATAACAGTAAATGAGCTTGGGTGTAAATTAGAAGATTTACCACTGGTTTACCACCAACTCATAATGAAGGCCCATGTATTTTTACTCTTGCTGCCATACTCATAATGGGTCCTAAATATGGCAGCAGCATTGCACTGGGTGTTCTTTCTTTTCTAGATATGTTTATGCTTTTAGAAACACTTCACATTTAGGAAAAATGTGGCAGTTAATGCCCTGGGGTTTAGATGCTGGCAAAGTTCCTCAAGTGATGTTGCCATGCACAGCTCACTAGCAACCACTAATTCCCTTTGGGAGTGGGGGTTTCATGGCACTAGAGACAAATATATCTACTGTTTTCATGCAATTGAGTGTGGAACCTCTGATCCTTTGAGGTCACTGATTCGCAGAGCCACTTGGTCGCTAGTACATTTTTTTTATATGGTGGCAAAGAAGCTCCAGAATAAAATACCACACCTATAGCTCTCCAGAAAATAACAGGTCAAGAATGCAGGATGATAGTTTTTGAGCAGGTGGTGGACGATCACACTTACAAGCGTCAACCAAATCAGTGCATTGGGGCTAATTTTGAGTTGGCCCGTAAATGGTAAAAGTGCTGATAATCAAATTTCCGGCATTTTTATCGGATTGGCCAAGTACGGGCATGCCTGAACACATTCGCCCGAATCACTGACACCGGTATTACCAGCACTGGTATTAATGACTCTGAAAATACCAGACGGTCTGCAAACCTCACTTGCTTTTTGAGAGAGAGTATGGAGTCCAAGTAAACCCCAAGGTTTTGATTTCTTTGGCCAATTTGATCAGGTTTCTATCAATGTTGATGAATGGATAACGAGGGTCTAATTTGTTTAGTCGTAGTTGGGAACCGACAAGCAAGAGCTCAGTTTTCTCATCGTTGAGACATAAGCTGTGGTCTGCCATCCACGCCTGGATCTCCAAGTATAAATCATTAATCCATTTCCAGTCCTCTTCATAGCCCCCTGACCGAGTAATGAGAACCTCGGTATCATCAGCTTAATTTGTGTATGTGAGACCCATGTTGTCAAGACGGTCAAATAGGAGCTTTGTGAATATATTGTATAACGTTGGTGATACGCACGATCCTTGAGGGACATCACAATAGATGGGAATAGGGTCAGCTGAGGCCGAGGGTGTGAAGACCCTAGTGGTGCGATTGGATAGGAAAGATTTTATCCAGGCGGATGCATCACTAGAGAAGGCGGCTGCTGTCGCCAGATGCTCGGTGAGGATATGGTGGTCAACAAGACAAAAACTGCTGATAAGTCTAGCAGCAGAAGCATGGCCAGCTTACCAATGTCCTTCGCCTCATCCATTTGGATTTTGAGGTCCAGCAGGGTTGTATCCGTTCCATGCCTTGGCCTAAATCCTGATTTTCTGAGGCCCAGTAGGTTGTTATCCTCCAGGTTTTTCTGGATTTGTAGATGGGCCACTCTATCTAAAATCTTTAGGATGTAGGGCACGTTGGTGATGGGCCTGTAGTAAGTGGGATTGATAGGGTCTAGGTTGTTTTTTTTTTAAGAGGGGCATGACCCAGGCCTCCTTAAGGCTTTTGGGTACTGAGCTAGTTTCAATGGAGGAGTTGATTATGGCAATTATGAAGGGGGCCAAGTCCTTGGCACCTTCCTGAATAATTGTGGCTGGGCATAGATCCCTTTGGCATCTGGAAGGTTTGAGGCCTTTGATGATATTTTCTACTTCTTTGGCTGAAACCAGAGAGAAGGAGAAGGGTGGGCATACAGGGATCTTGTGATTAGGAGGTGGAGAGGTACTGGCATTCTTGGCCAAGCTATTCTTTTTTAACTCAATTTTGGATTGGATCAAGACAATTTTGTCTCCGAGAGCTTTTTGCATTTTTGCGCACCAGTCTGCGTCTTTCACACAAGCTTCCGACGGGGGGGAGGAGGTGGTGACTGAAGTTCCCTAAGGATATTGAAGAGCTCCTTAGTGATAGATTTGGCATTAAGGATTCTATTGTCATAGGTCTCTTTCTTAGCGATGAGGGTAGCTGTTTTGTGGGCAGAAGCGGCTGAGGTGAAGAACGCTTTGTTGGTGGAATTGGGCGTTTTTCTCCAAGTGGATTCTGCCACTTTTTTTGGCATCCCAGAGGATTTTCAGTTCAGGGATAAACCACTTATTAAGATGGGCTACTGGTTTAGCTTTGCTTAGTTTAATGGGAGCAATGCTGTCTACTGCTGCCTCAAGCATTTTGTTGTATAGGTGAACTAGCTTATTTGCATCTAAGTCTGTGTAGCTGGCAGGGTCCAAGATATTACAAGATATTATGGAATAGTGAGCGTAAGCTTTGCAGTGTTATGTTGCGGTTGTTTCTGGCAAGGCTTTGCGGTCGGTGGCAGGAGTAGTACTGGCAGGTGCATTCCCCTGAATGGAGAAGGAGATGAAGCGGTGGTCGGACCAAGCAGTAGGTTCATGTTGGAGGATGGTGGTAGAGCAGTTGTAGTCCTATCTATTACAAAAAAAAGATTTACCACCACCCTACCAGCTGATAATCCCATGGTAATGCCACAGGACCATGTGGCGATAACAGTAAATGAGCTTGGTGGTAAATTAGCAGATTTACCACTGGTTTACCACCAACTCATAATGAAGCCCCCATGTGTTTTTACTCTTGCTGCCATACTCATAATGGGTCCTAAATATAGCACGTCATTGCACCAGGTGTTCTTTCTTTTCTCAATATTTTAATGCTTTTAGAAACACTTCAGATTTAGGGAAAATGTGGCAGTTAATGCCCTGGGTTAGATGCTGGTGAAGTTCCTCAAGTGATGTTGCCATGCACAGCTCACTAGCAACCACTAATTCCCCTTGGGAGTGGGGGTTTCATGGCACTAGAGACAGATATCTCTACTGTTTTCATGTAATTGCGGGTGGAACATCTCATCCATTGAGCCACTGGGTCGCTAGTACATGTGTTTTTTTTTTTTTTATATGGTGGCAAAGAAGCTCCAGAATAAAATACCACTCCTATAGCTCTCCAGAAAATAACAGGTCAAGAATGCAGGATGATAGGTTTTGAGCAAGTGGTGGATAATCACACTTACAAGTGGCCACCAAATCAGTGCATTGGGGCTCATTCTGAGTTGATCCGTACATGGTAAAAGTGCCGGTAATCAAATTTCCTGGCACTTTTACCAGACTGGCCAAGTACGGGCATGCCTGAACACAGTTGCCGGAATCACTGACACCGGTATCAATGCATCTGGAATTACCAGCGCCGGCATTACTGACTCTGAAAATACCGGACGGTCTCCAAATCTGGTAATAACCACTGGTAATACCAGCACAATGGTATCACCTGTATATTCTGAGCCTGTATTTGCCAGTAACACCAGTAAATATTTGCTGGTCTTACCAGCAAAAGCAAGGTTGTGAAACCTCCACCTGAAAGCAGCCAGTAAGTGCATTCAGGTGTGGGAAATGAGGGCACAGGTGCACCCAATCCACCCTGGAAGAGTACAAAAAGGCCACACCTTACACAAACCCACATCCCTACACCATCATGTTGCCCCTGATTGCAGTCAGCATCCCTGTTCTCCATTATATGAGCCCCTCACCCACGAGTGTGCCGTGCATTTCTTCAGGCACCCAAAGCCCATTGCCTGCACCCCGCCGAAAGAGCCTCCCAAAATGGCCATCGCCATTGATGTGTACTGCGTTGCCTAGCAACGTGACTCGTTTTTGCTGCTAGGAAGCCTGCCGGCAGGCGGAAGCCAACCCAACCGAGGAAGGCCCAGAGAGCAAGGCCCTTCCTGTTTGCCCCTGCCCCTCTTTGCAGGTAGCCACTCTACAGGGCAGGAGCCCTCCTCGCACCGTGAGGATCCAGCCTTGATGCCTCCCCCCCCCCGATCGACCGCCTATCTACAACACGGTCTGCAGGAGCAGCCGGGCACACATCTACAGCGCTGCTGGAGCAGTCGCTGTGAAGCACTCCCTGTGCTCCATTAGGTGAGCCCCTCACCCACGAGTGCGCCGTGCATTTCTTCAGGCACCCGAAGCCCATTGCCTGCATGCCGCCGAAAGAGCCTCCCAAAATGGCTGCCGCCATTGATGTGTACTGTGTTGCCTAGCAACGCGACTCGTTTTTCTTGCCAGGAATCCCGCCGGCAGGCGGAGGCCGGCCCAAGCGGGGAAGGCCCAGAGAGCAAGGCCCTTCCTGTTTGCCCCTGTTCACCTCTGGAGTCACGGACCAACATTCCTTCACCGAGGTTCTCCCTGGACTCGAAGGCTACGTGAGTAGATCAGTTCTAACCAAGACTGCTCCGCACTGCCCCCAGAAACTGAATTTCGTAATGCAATGCTCAAGTCTCATGTTCAATATTTAAAATGCTTCAGTACTTACTTGTAGACATTGAATGTTTCAAGCATATTTCCTCCTCCTGACATCCCTTAGGCAATTAGCGCCTCGCCCTACCAGAACCACCGCTGCTCCATCCCGCTTCTTTGTACGTTCATAACCAAGTAATCCAGCATGTTATCAGGACTACACCACCAGATGAATACACTACTATTCATAGGCACACTCCTCGCCACAGCAATATATGGAAGACAGTATCTACTCTCTTGCCTACTTAGCTCCAGCATCATGATGCTGTCGAACACCAACTCCACACCTACTCACTCTAGTCCTGACATCACGCATCCTCTCACCTCTGTACCTAATAGTTGCACCAGACTGTGCAGACCGAGGACGCACACTCTACATAGGACCCTCTCCTGTCACCACATTCCAATATCACACAGAAATCTCAGATTAGGTTCCCACACAGCCGTTTCTCACAACTCTACACCCAGCAATCCTCAAGTCTTCATTCCATGTACCAGCACTACGCCCACTCCTAAATCATCCATCCCTTCCAACTCCAAGCCTAAAAAACAAACAAAACAGCAGCCTCCTAACAGAATCCAGGTAGCGCCACTCCTCAAATGCGCACTTATTAACACTTGCCCGCACACCGCCCATTCCATGGAAATAAATGAGCTTATTTCCAGTCTCGACTTAGATCTGCTAGCCATCACGGAGACCTGGCTACATGAAGCATCAGGCCCTTCCATACCTTAGCCGTGCCAGAAGGCTACTCCATCCTTAGGCAAGAGAGACCAAAAAAATCAGGGGGTTGCCTTAATCTACAAAGACATCCATCATATCAGACCCACGCCCCACACATGGGAATATAATGCAGACATACTATCGGCCAAACTACCTCTCTCTCACAACAACACCATTAACATCCACGTCATCTACCGGCCCCCAGGACTCCCAGCCTATTTTCAAGGGCAAATCACTCAAAGGCTCAGTGAAAACTTAAAACAAATCCACCAAAACCATACTCCTAGGTAATCTTAATCTAGGCTATAATGACCCCAAGGATAAAACAGCAATCTCTTTCCTTAAGGACCTCTCCAACTTAGACTTAACACAAACAATTGTGTCGCCCACTCACACCAAAGGTAGAACTCTAGACTAGCTGGCCGACCATAATTGCAACTCCTCTATCACCTCCAACACTTTCCTCCAATGGACAGATCACAGCTGCATACAATTCACTATCCCCATGACACCTACCAGAAAAACCATAGTACATAAATCTGCCACTTCAACTAGAAGCTCCAAAAAATGTACTGCAGACAATTTACGCCCCCTTCGCAACACTCCATGCCTCGCCCCACCTTTCTCACAAGATCCAAACATCCTAGCAGACATTCTTAAGGTTACGCTCACTAATGCAATAAATTCCATTGCTCCTCTAGAAGAAAAAAAAGGAAAAAAGTCCTTCCATTCCAACTCATGGTTCACAGAGGACCTCCAAGCTCTGCGTAAGAACAAGTGGCAGGTGCTTAAAAATTGGCAGGCCAACCCATGCAACATCACTGAAGACTTATTCAAAGACATCGCAAAAAAATACAAAGCTGCCATCTTCAATGTCAAATCTGAGTCATACAATCGTCGAATATCAGACTCTAGGTCCCACTCAAGAGAACTCTTCACCATTTTTAAAGAGCTTACAGTGCCTCCCACCTCTACTGACGAGATCACCAAGGATGAAGCGTGATGCAACAGTATCCAAGCTACCATGCTCAACAAAATAGACCTCTTACAAAACAAAATCCTTGACCACTACAATACCCTACCGAAACAGAGTCAGCACACACATTCTCCATCCTCTAGCAAAACCATTAACATCCCTAAATTTGCCTTCAACGAAGTCTCAGAACTAGAAGTCCTGGACATCCTGAAACATCTGAAACCATCGACCTGTAAAGGCGATACATGCCCTCCAAAGTTAATCAAGGACTGCGCTGAACCACTTGCTCCACTCATTACCACATTCATTAATGCTTCATTCAAGACCTGCTCCGTCCCAGACAGTCTCAAAGAAGCTTGGGTGGCCCACTTTTAAAAAAGCTGACTCTCAACCCCATGCTGCCTAACAAATACAGGCCTATAACAACAGTTCCTTTCCTTCTCAAAATTCTAGACAAAGTGGCACACAGCCAAATCCAACTATACCTTGAAACAAACTCCATCCTAGATACCAGACAGTCAGGATTCCGCAAAGGCCACAGACCAGAGACTGCTCTGCTGGACCTTAAAAACCAAATAACTAAGATACTGAACACAGGTAAACCCGCCCTCCTCCTCCTTGACCTCTCAGCAGCGTTTGGCCTAGTGGACCACAAGACCCTCATTTCACACCTCTCCCACTCAGCACATTTCTCAGACCAAGCCACCTCATGGATAACATCCTTTCTAGAAGGCAGAGCCATGAAAGTTTTTTCAAACGCGTCCAACGCAATACCATCCATAATACACTGCGTTGTCCCACAAGGCTCTTGTACAGCACCTACGCTGTACAACCTCTTTACAAAGCCTCTTTTCGGATGCACTTGGGATTGCCTACACTAACTACGCTGACGACACCCAAGTGCTCCTCCCTCTAACTGGCTCATGCCACACAGATGCCCTGGCTCTAAAACATATAAAAGCCACTATTCAAGGGTGGATGGTTACTAACGGCCTATGTCTTAAGGGGAATAAGACTGAAATTATGATCCTCCGCCAACAGTCCACACTTGCCAGGCTAGATAGTCTCTATGTCGATTTTAACATTGACAACTGCACTATCCCAGTCCTATCTTCTGTGAAAACGCTAGGGGTCTACATTGATGCAACCCTGTCCATGAATGAACAAGTTAGTGCCATTGTCTCCGCATCCGCACTAAGAACCAAACTCATTAACGCCATCAAACCATTCCTTACCAAAGAAAACTGTCTATCAATAGCAAGAGCTACCATAGGTGCTAAATTTGACTATTGTAACGCGCTCCTAGCTGGCACCTCTGAAAAAAACCTAAACAAAATTCAAGTCACTCAAAATAACAGCTCTGAGAGCAGCCTTAAGTAGCTCCAAAAGGGACCTCCTCTCACATGCAAGACTATTTGTTCACTGGCTCCCGGTCAAAGAAAGTATCACCTTCAAGGTTCTGACTACTACCCACAAATTCATGCATCACACTGCACCGTCATATCTCTCAGACACTCTCCACAGACCGGCCTCATCCAGACCTACCAGACTTTGCTACACTAACCAACTCACGGTACCACGCATCAATAAGACTACAGCAGGAGGACGGGGATTTCCCTACATAACACCCAGACTCTAGAACAATCTCCCTCACGTTCTAAGAGCAGAAAGCTCCCCTACAGCGTTCAGAAAAAAACTCAAAACCTCTCTCTTTAACTAAACTACCTCTACCCACAGCCAAACATACACACATTGCTAATGTTTTGTTGTCTAAATCTGCATGCTTTTAAGCCTTTATGTTGTAACTAAGTCTTGCTATTTCTGTAACCAGCGCCACGATGCCTCGGGGCTGATTCTGTGCGCTTAACAAATACGAATAAATAAATAAATAAATAAACATGGAGCTGGGCCAGGACAGCATAGAGCTGCAGGGGCTGGAGGACCACCAGAGGGAGCAAAAGGCAGTGGAGAGGAGGGGGATTGTGAGGAGGAGACACCACGCTAAGGTACGCGCCCATATCCTGTGTAAGGTCCACACCATGGACCCTCATTGACATGCAAATCCTCACCTTGTAGCACCTTGATAGGGAGAGCATTGCATATCACCTCCACCTGATCCAGGAAAACGTGGGGACGAGGATCAGCACCGCTACACCACCACAGGTAAAGCTTGTTTCGATCCTGCACTTTCTTGCCAAAGGCACGTTCCGGCACACTGAGCCAGCTGCACAGCATTTCACATCCTGTATTTTCCAAAATGCTGGGTCAGGGGATGGACGCATACCTGCACCATGTGGAATGGCACATTGTACTCCCCACCATCCTGGCACAAGTGACCACCATAAAGGCAGGATTCTATGCCATTGCATACATGCCTAATGTGTTGGCAGCCCTGGATTGCCCGAATGTTGAGCTGGTGGCTCCTCAGGCCCTGGAGGAAGTCTACAGCTACCGGAAGCAGTTACATTCACTTAATGTCCAGGTCACCTGTGATGCCGACCTGACGATCATGAGCTGCTGTGCCCGGTTCCCTGGATCAACCCATGGTGCCATGGTCCTGTGGAACAGCACGCTGGCAGCATACATGGCGGGGCATAGAGGCTAATTTACCTGGACATTGGGTGAGTACACATTCCATCACACTAACCTTGTTGTACAAGTGGCATGAAGGGGACAGGGAGGACTCCCACACATAGAGATTGCATGCCCTGACAAGGCCTCATACATGCAGAACTCACCCAATCACCCAACACATGACAGGCTGCAACCCAACAGAGTAGGACATGACTCACGATGCAGCAGTGAAGGGCCAAGACATGCTACGCCAACAGGCTAGCCACACACACTGGACCACAGGTACCAGAATGCGACATTACATATCCCACTACATGCATAGTCTGCAAGGGGGGCGGGTGGGTCTGTCTGGCCTAGGGGTGTCCAAAGTATATCCAGGGGGTGCCCCAGGAGCCATGAAAGAAGTGCGAATTGGACAGATGGACACATATTCCATGACCAAGGTTACCGCCCATGCAAAGTTGAACCACACATTACAATTTACACACAGGTAGAGTAGTTGGCAGTAAGGCACCCTGGAAGTTAGAACGGCCTGCCCGGCCCCAGACACCCTTGGTGTGAGCTGAGGGGTTGGGGGAACACCACGGGGTGTACATCATGTCAAGGCATGAAGAATACTGCCATACAGGTAATGTCATCCTGATAAACTCAACTGAGGGACAGGACACTAGCATTTGACATACATGGCATGTAACCAGAGCACCATGTATTTGAATCCATCAACTGATCCACACAGACAACACACAGGTATAAACCAGACCCCCATCATGATCTATGCACTGGAGCAATGCACAAGCTCAAACCACCCAACATAGCACGCTGACCTGACCTGCACCGGCTATGCAAGCTACGAGTGTCGGATAACCCCATTGAGTAGCCGACTCCACATGCAAGGCTGGAATGTGAATTAGCGTAGTGGGACGACACATGTGACATGCATGGACAGACTTGTCTATTAAGATGCTGCAGATGCAGGAAACTCATCTACAGATCACCAAGCCATTGACACCTATGCCTCTCCCCCTTTCCGGTGACTCAAGATACCCACAGCTCCCGTGGCTGATGACGCCTCTGAGGAATGCCCTGATGCCACAGGAGGTGGCATACAACTGGACCAACATCCGGACAAGTGTGTTAATTGAGCACACCTTCGGGCTGTGGAAGGCCCGCTTCTGATGTCTATACCGGACTGGGGGTGCACTCATGTACATGCCGGACATGGTGGGCCAGATAGTGCTGGTATGTGCTATGTTGCACAACATATGCATCCGGCACAACATGCCCCTTCCCCTGAATGTTGCCAGACCACCCCTGAGCGTGTAGAGGCCCGGCTTGGCAGACTGGCTCATCAGGTACTCATTGACAATTTCTTTTGATGATGACACAAAATGTCACTACCCTTGCACTTTTTGCGAAGTGCATATTGACAGCGCACATTAACCACATTCTCTCAATGAAGAATCTCTACTCACTGCTTTAAGTGCATTTTTTTATCTAACATTGTGCAACATGAAACCATCATCCCCACAACAGCACACACTCCCCAAACACCCACCCTTAACACACCCTCCCCAAATATCCACCCTCAACACACCCTCCCCAAATACCCGCCTTCAACACAACCTCTGCAAGCACCCACCTCCAGCATACCGTCCCCAAACACCCACCCTGAGCACAACTTCCCCAAACACCCATCCTCAGCACAACTTCCCCAAACACCCACCCTCAGCACACCCTCCCCACCACCCACCCTCAGCACACCCTCCCCAAACACCCACCCTCAATACATCCTCCCCAAAACACCCACCCTCCCAAAATAGCCACCTTCAACACACCCTCCCCAAGCACCCACCCTCAGCACACCCTGCCGCAATGTGTGTTTCCCAGAGTTCAACATTTCAGGTTGGTCGCTTGGGTGCTATTGCTCTGATGGGTGCCCATGCATGTATGTGGTGGTGGTAGCGGTGCCTGCTGAGTGTGTACACTCTGCATGCATTTGCATTGGTACATTCAACCACATCCCTTGACGTGTGTGTGTGTGCGCGTGTGCGCGCGCGCGCTCACTGTCCATTTGCTGTGCCTGCCATGTGTGAAACCGTTTCCCATCCCCATTCTGTGCAGCTATGCTGGTGGAGGCATGCAATTGGGGATGTGGGGGTGGGGGGGCATGCACATGTATAAGCAGTTGTACTTACTACCATCACCTTGGGTCCCAGCTCCGGCCTCAGTGCTTCCTAGGCCCTCGATGCCTTCCACATGCTGGATAATGTCTGCCTCCTCCCAGTGCATGAGGTGAAGGGGGTAGCAGTGCACTCTCTTCTGTGTTTGGCAATGAGGCCACAGACCTTGGTCTTAAGGTCATCCCACTTCTTCCTGCAGTCCCTGTTGGTGCAGGGGACAGTGCCGACTGCCATCACCCTTGCCACGACTTCAACCCATATGGCACTCTTATGCTGGGCGCTAGTCTTCCTCTACCTGCTCCCGAAAAGGTTCTTCTACATGCTGGACTATCGTGTCCACCAGTGCAGTGAGCTCAGCATCAGAGAACTTCGGCTTTCTGAGCCGGGGATCCGGGGCCTGAGACCTTTTCTCCTGTAATGTGTTTCTGATGCACTTCTGGGCTTGGATGGCAGCAGGAACAGGGTGATTCAGGATGGATTGTGTTATTAATTCCTGTTCCGACAGTGACGCTATTTCCGGCACCGGGTAATACCTGTCTACCCCCGCATCAATGTACCGGAATTACCTGCAGTTTTGGTGCCAGTATTACCGTTCCTGGCGGGGGGATGAGCGTGCGCACACGGACTCATAATGCGCTGGTTATTCCGGAAATGTCCTCGCTGGAAACTGCAATACCGGCACGCTGCCATTTTTTACCGTTTTACTGGCCAATTCGGAATGAGCCCCATTGCCTGACACTTCTCCCAATTATCACTTTTCAATAGCATTAATTTTGACCACCAAAGTACCATGGCCCACCTATGTGTCAAAACTAAAAATCACAGTCACTTAACAGTATCTGATCGATTGCATACATTAATGGATTGCAAACAATAATTTGCTGATGGTACCATGCAATATTTTACCTAGTGCTTACAAAATCTAGCTGCATGCAAATGCCGGCCTTGTGAGCCTCATCACAAATTGGGCGATAACCCCTGCGGTATTACTGCCGGAGCTATCAACTCTGCTGCCAAACCCACCCGGCGCTATTAGCGCCAGTTCACAGGTTTGGCAGAATGGTAATTTCCCATTCCCCATTGAGCCCAATGGGGAATGTTCGGCACTATTACCGCTGGCGGTAATAGCACCAAAAATAACCAAAATCGCGGCGGATTTGCCCCCAGCTCAGAGTTGGGGGTAAATCCGCCATGCCCGTGATTTGGCAGACCCTTAAATGCGGGGTTAAGAGCGTTACCTCCGCATGTAAGAGTTACTGCCAAATTCGTGATGAGGCCCACAGCCTCGCTGCCTATTGCTGATGTGTAATACACGTGATATACAAGGCCAGTAACTGCACACACAACCACAACGAGCATGGCGTGTGCAGCTAGTGGCATTCTCTGATACACCGGCATATATCTCCCTGACAGTGTTTAATATCCCCCATCCCTCACACCTCACCCCCCTCATGCATCATGTCGCCTGGGAAGATCTCTCGCCTCCTCTCAGGTCATTTTAAAAGGCTCTCTATGAAATGGTTGAGTCAGAAATCAGAACCCCTGAGCTTGCAGAAAAGTCTTCTGTTGCTGCGAGGAACGGCTCTAAAGCTGTCATTTGCTATCAGGATCGCCGAGTGAAGGAGAGGGGGGATGGCGGGCTTAATTTAGAAGTGCAAGCTTTAGAAATACTCCTTCCTGGGCATTCGGTGGGAACCCCGGGGACTGGGCACAGATGCGCAGTGGCTCGGAGCTGACTCTGTCCTGGCTAGAGGCTGGGCATTCGGTGGGCACCCCGGGGACTGGGCACAGATGCGCAGTGGCTCGGAGCTGACTCTGTCCTGGCTAGAGACGAGAGTGGGGCTTCGGAAAGACTGCCGGGGCAGGGAAGCGTCAGTCGCCTGAGGACTAAAAGCAGGTAGCAGGTGGGGTTGGCAAGGCGTCAATCACGTGAAGGCACCCGGGGCTTGGGAAGGGTCAATCACGTGAAGGCACCCGGGGCTGGGGAAGGGTCAGTAACATGCGCAGGCCAAAGGCAGTGGGAGGAAGGGGCGTCCATGTGGATGTCTGATTGGTAGACTTGTAAGACAATGGCATGGGGTGGGATTGCGCGAGGTTTGTTGATGTTTATTAGCATAAAGAAATGCAGGTAATACTGCTTCTGAAAGGGAGGTCAGCTGATCTGCCCCCCTTTCAAAATGGTCCATGCCAAAATGATCATGCACACATCTGTCTTGCTTTAACCAGTCTGCTGACATCTACAGTGCCAACTCTGCAGTACCACAGAGCAGTGTCAAAGGTCACCTGCAGCATAACAGAAGAGGTGACTGGGAGGTTTAGAATGATTGCTTAACCTCTGGCATTGTTCTGGGCAACCCTCCAGACCATCGTTCTTCAGCCTGCCAAGCCATTAGAAAAGGAGAGAGACCATATGCAAATCAGGCTTGGTCCCACCCCAAAAGGGGCAGTACAGCCCGGACTACTAGGCCACATTCCATTTGCATGGGACCACAAGCATCCTCAGACAAGTTTCTGCCTTTTTGGCCCTCATCAGTGAGTGGTAGAATGTGCTTCTAGGCCCAGCAGACACAGGACCCAAGTCTCGGCATACCCGTTCCACTCGGGGTGACTATAGCAAAACAAAAAATCAACAGTTGACAGAAAAGTCACCTGCACATAGCTGACATTTGCTGGGACACGTCCCTGCAGGCAGAGGTGGCATTTTAACTGTCTACTCCTCTTATCTAAATTCTGATTTTCTGCAATCTAGACAGTCTGGTGGCACGTAAATGTGAGCCATGCCTGGTGATTGCTAGAATCACACAATTATAAAGCCACAGCAATATGACATCACATCAGTGTCAGCTATGTGTTGAGGGTTTCACTTTTATAGGACAGATCTTAACTGGTGTCTGGCGTGAGTGTCTCCACTACATGCATTTTTTTTATTGTTTAATCAAATACGATTTTTACTACATGCATTTAAACATTAGCCATAATGTGGCCCCTTTTATTCTCCAGCACGAAGGGCAACACCATCCTCTCTGGACACAGGAACCTCTAGCAGGAAGTCTCCTGGGAACCATGCTGCAAAGGTAGGCATTGACATAATAAAGCAAGACTCACATGTGAGTGATGAACACTGGAGTTAATTTGAAGCTAGTTAACATGGAGAGATGGTGGGGTTGGATTAGCCAGAGAGGGGGGAGGCCTGGAGAAGCGCCCCATTATCTTGTTTTCTGTTACAGTAGCTTCCTTTTTCTGTCCCCTCCTTTTTTTGCAAGCAAGTCTCTCTGGGTGTGATGCCATAAGTCATAGATCACAGTACTTGCTATAACAATAGGGATTGGACCCCTTACAGGAGGTTTACTTTGGAACAATCCTGTGGCATTATTATTATTATTATTATTTAAACTTTGTTTATTGGTATTTAATAACACAGAAAACAAACAATCAGCACTGCGTGCTGGTATTGCCCTCCCTGCCCCTCCCCCCTCACCGGTACACCGCCATCATTTCAGAGATTTATTACGGTTCATGAGTCCTGATGCATTATTTTGCCATGTGTTGAGTCGCAGCAATCATGTGCCTGTATAATGGTAATAACACTGATTCACAATCACTCCTCAGATCTTACTTTTACAGTGCAACACTTTGCTCATCCTGTGGCATTATGCCTTTAAAAGGAGAGGGGCGCTGTGAGGAATTGACATTTGGTGACAGGGCTTTTTAAATTTGGATTAATTCATGAAATAATGCGGGTGATTTCTTCTCCCAAATGGCAATCTCCTAACCAAATTCCCATTTGTCGCAATTCCATGCCAAAAGCCTAGTGTACTTGTGCCCTGCAGCATCAGTAGCCTAATCCAAAGTGCCTGCTCTGCGAGTGGCGCAGAGCAGATTCAAAGGTCATAAGATGCCAACTCAACCGACTTAGTGACAGTCAAGTCACTGCGGCACAAGAGTAGCATTTAATATATGCCCCCTGTTCCAAACTGCAATGATCATGTGTAACCAATGCTGGTGGCAGGGTAATCTCTCAAAAATAAGATATGCCTCAGATTAGGCATAGTGCATGCCACTAATTATGATCACGACAGCCACATCCAAATAGTATATCGCACATGTGTCAGCTCCCGCTAGTCGGATCTGCTGTTGAAGGGAATGTGTATTTGTGTCAGATGGGCCGATACTGCCAAATGGCAGGACAGAAACTCTGAGGACCCAGCCTCTCTTTGATCTCCTTTTTGAGGGCAGGTAACACCCTCCCTCAAGGACAGCTGCACAGCAGGCAGCTGTCCTTGGCCCAGGTATCAAAGGAGCGCACCCATTCAGAAGGAATAGCCTCGTACTAGGGTGCTGCAGGTCTAAATACTGCCGTTGTCAGTAAGGAGGGTAGGGGGTGGGAGTAGGATATGCAGGCAGGTTCTGGTCACTGGAAGAAGCCCTCCACCATCTTGTTTCTCGCTGTCTCTTTCACTTTCCAGTCCCCTCCACTTCCTCTGAAGTAAAGCACTTTAGGTGTGACATCAACAGGGCCAAGTCCACTCCAGCCAGGAGCAGGGATTGGTCCAGTGAAGCAGGCTCGCTTTAGACCAATCACCTGGGGACTTGTGCCTTTGAAAGAAGAGGATTTGCACCCCTTCAACAGATTCACTCAGTTCCTTGAGGATACTTTAAGGCAGAAGAGAGATGTTCTGAAGATTTTCACTGGACTTCCTTTGGGACAGTTGTACTGTCCAAAGCCCTCAGCCTGAGGTGAAGAAGGAGCCGTCCAAGACAGAAGGAAGACCTGTCCCCTAATTACTCCCGAGGAACTTTGGGAGTGACCAGTGCTGTGGACCAGGACCAACCACTCTGCAACAGATCTCCTAAGGTGGGAGAGCAGACCGTAAACAGAAGCATCCTGTCCTCGAGTCCTATGCTTCACTGCAACCGGATGGCCAGACCAACCAAAGCTCTCTGTTCTCGCACATTGAACCGGTCGCTCCATGTTCCCCTCATCTTGAACCATAGGGAAGTGCTGCTGTCTTTGTTCCTCCAAACAGCTAAACTCCTGCTTGCATCTAAAATAGCTCAACCCTGTATCGTGTCCTAGCAAAGCATGTCACCTGCTATGCTTGAAGCAACGTCTCAATGCCAGAACTGAATTGAATCACTAGCGGGTCACTCGCTGACTCTAACTAGGGGTTACAACCACATCTCAGCCCAGCTAGCCCATGGACTGCCACCTCATCGATCGCACATAACGCACCCTTGATCACCACGAAATGACTGTCGCCCACCGAATTGAACCACTGGAGCGTAACTCGCCAACCCTGCCAAGCAACTAAATCCTGACTTTGCCTGGTCAACTGCGAAGTGTTCTTGTGTCTGCATTGACCTGTATCTTTGAAGAGCCACTGTTCTACCACACAGAGCACTCACATTTACCCATACTCGACACCTGCTTGCTGCCAGAGCCTCCGCGATCCTATGTGCCCGGACTGAGCGTAATCAGCTCGCATCAAGTTTCGAACCCGGGTTTGATGCATTAGTCCACCAAGAACTGAATCTAGGTACTGCCGACACTGAACTTCCCCCATGGTACACTTGGACCCTAGAGACTGGTTAGGTCACAATTACTCCTGTTTTCAGTGCAATATTATTTTTACAGTGGTACCCCACCTACCCCTTGAATTAGAGGCAGAGTGCTACTTTCTCGAGGCTGTTGCATCTTCTCTGTTCTTTCCTTTGGGGTGTGTTTTTGTATAGTGACCTCTTTCGTTCTACATGCAAACGGTGTGTTTTATTGAAGGGTTTGTATTTTTATTGAACCTTGATTGAACTGTCCCTTTATTTTGGACTGTAATACTTTGTTGTCACTACTTGTTCACCTTCACACCGCTCTTGAGAGTACAGCCTTCCCTCGGCCCGCGTTACCGCAAAAGGTGAATGTGTTTGCTTTTCGGTTTGTAGAAATGTGAGGGCTTAGTGGGCCATTTTAACCCTACTCATCCTCGTACTACGGCAAGGAAGAATCGGTTTTGTGGAGGAGGTCCCAAATAAAGCCTGCACTCCCATCACCCATTTTGAAGTACCAGGAACGTTCACACCAAAATATGTGACGTATGATGAGCAAATGAACCAGCGGAGAGCCGCAGTAGGGCTCTGCCCAGTACCCATCAGAAGAGCAATACCTATTGAAGTACCAATACCAAGACAACCATGGACAGTAAGGTATCCATTGAGAAAACCCTACCAACAAATGAGACGAAATTAAGATTGCCTAAGTACCGTCCCGGAAGAAACCAAAAAGGTCTTAATTATATGATATGATATGATATGGCATTTGTAACGTGCCTATACACAAGTGTTTCAAGGCGCGACGAGGCAGGGAGGGGGGGACAAGGGGAGACAGACAACGATCCTACCAGGCCAGGTGCCATTCAGATCGCGCAAGTGCATGGGTAGAGGGGAAGGTAGAAGTGCAAGGGGGAAAGGGAGAGGGGAAGTGCAGTACATAGTTAGTAGAATACAAGATAAAATAATAAGGGCCAGCTGGTGGCAAGTGCAAGGTAAGTGCAGACAAGTGCTGGGAAGGGGGGCTGTAGGGATACAGAGACAGTCCAGCATTGCAGGGGTTGCCAGGGAGGCAGTGCAGGGGAGAGTGGCTGGGCCAAGGACCAAGATCGGTGAGTGGTCCAGTTTCGGATTCAGTGCAGTTTCAGTAAATTAGCAGGGGTGAGGGGGAGAGAAAGCTGAAGCAAAGAGGAAGGTTTTGAGGTGCTTCCGGAACTGGAGATGGTTCTCCACAAGTTTCAGGGAGGCAGGAAGGCTGTTCCAGAGGGAGGCCCCTGCTGCGGACAGAGATCTACCCCCAACTCGTTGCTTGGAGAAGCGGCTGACCATGAGGGAGTTGGAGGCGGATGAGCGAAGAGCTCGAGAAGGAATATATTTAAGAAGAGAGAGTTGAAGGTATTTTGGCCCCAGACCCCAGAAGGCCTTGTGGACAATGCAGAGGGTTTTGAACTTAATCCTCGCAGCCACTGGGAGCCAGTGTAGCAATTTCAGTCCTGGAGAGATACGGTCCCTGGGCTTGAGGCCAAGGACAAGTCTCGCAGTCCTGTTTTGGATGAGTTGCAGAGGGCGGAGAGTTGAGGCAGGCAGATTTAGATAGAGGCTGTTACAGTAGTCCAGCTTCAAGAGAACCAGGGCTCTGGAGACAGTTAGCTTCTGGGGGAAGGAGAGGAAAGGAAGGATACCTCTGAGGAGGTGCAGCTGGTAGTATGACTTCTTAGAGATGTCGGATATGTGAGGAGAGAAGGAGAGAGTGGAGTCGAAGATGACCCCGAGGTTTTTTGCCTTGCAGGTAGGAGCAGGAAGAGGGACAAGCGAGGCCAGCCACAGAGCTACAGGGAAGGAGGGAGTAGGTGTGCTGATGAGTAGAATCTCAGTCTTACTGGCATTAAGGCAAAGGTCATTGGCGGCGCACCATTCCTGGATAGCAGAAAGACAGTCTGAGGTGAGGGAAGGAGAAGAGGAGGCCGAGGGTAGCCTGAAAATGAGCTGGAATGGTGACGTCACGAGAGCCCCGACGGCCTCACAGATAGAACAAATGATGAACCAAGAATGACTCTAGGAGAAGAAACGCCATGAGAAAAGAGATTGTGAGCTTAAAGTAATAGAAAGCTATGAAAGCATAAGAGAAGTTAAGCTGTAAGCAGGATGACGATATTCAAACAACTAACACCTGTACATATGCTTGAACCTGCAAGAAAGCTTAGAAAACAGTGCGGCTTGCCATGCTAAGTAGAAGAATAGCACGGCAAGTACCATTATACATAATCTACCTCAAAACAAAGCACATTATTATAAGTGCGATTCCACTTTACACGAAAAGCAGAATCAACTACTAGAGGCCAAACAAGACAAGATTAATATTCAAGCAAAATGAGAAGAGACAGCTGAATCGAAACTCAGCAGATGCAACTCGTGCCAGGAGAGCCAAGGTCATACCAATAGAGGGAACAAACAGTAGCTACATCTAGTTGAAACTTAAGAAATGAATATCCTGTCTCTGAAAGGTCAAGATAAGGAAGCGTAGGCAGGTGGCAAGCCCTTAAGAATTAAATGCATGAATTGAGAGAACCTTGGAAAATTCACTGTGTCTGCATCACGTGACCATCCGAGCGAGGAGAAGCACGAGTTCACACCTACGCTTGGCATTCGCCCAGGAGGAGATATCAGAACTTTTCCAGACAGAAGATGCAGCTTCGAGCCCAACCACAGTAACATAATTGACACATTGTTATTGAAGTGATGATTGATTGTAACATTAATTGGAGGAAGGCCGGGTGCTGAGGGGGCACCCTGCACCTGGCTGACCATTCTGCTTGCTGCTAAGTAAAGTGGAAATGTATGCATGGGGTTGGTGCCAACCCAATCACAATAGTCCTATATTTGGTAGAACCAATGGGACATCATACTTTTAGTGACATCTACAGTAGTCATTTTGAAGGAAGGGCTTAGACGCCCACCTGACAGTATTTACCCAATCCCCTCACTCCGTTACCATATACAGATATAGCACCTATATTACAGTTACTTTTTCCGAACCAATAGAAATGCTTATTAACTTTTGAGTGTTACATGTCACTTATGACGAATTTTCAGTATAAATGATGTGTTTTTTATGAAGTTCGTTGGAGTTTAATCACTACTGATTGCCATAACTCCCCATTTTTTGTACTTGTCATTAAATGGACTCCCTTTGCCAAACCATTGAGTTGTCCTTATTGATTGCTGTTGGAGTAATAAATCTGCACCCCCATCCATCTCAAGGTGCAGCTATCTTGTCTCAGGTATGTATCCTTCCCCGACCACACCCGGGTGGTGAAGTAGTCCTACAGGTTAAGTAGTCCCATTCAGGCCTCAAGAGGGTCTGGATGAAGCAGCAAGGTCTGCATCAGGTAAGTATGCACCCAAGCACTTAAACACATATCCTCTTCTATGAGCCTGGCGCCTAAGGCGCCAGGACTGGGGTCCGCTATGAGCCTGGCGCCTAAGGCGCCAGGACTGAGTCCAAAGGGCCCCGACTTGGGCCCGCTGAGACTTCCCTGGGGAAAATGATGTCTGCCTCTGGGGTTGCTGGGCCCGGCCTGGCTCCTTAGAGGTAGGCATCATGACAGTACCCCCCCTCAAGGCCCCTCCCAAGGTCTTTTCCTCCGGGGGTTTTGGTTTGTGCAGGAATCTTCAATGGAATCTTTGAATTAATCGTGGTGCGTGAACATAGTTACTGGGTTCCCAAGATCTTTCCTGAGGTCCATATCCTTTCCAATCAACAAGATAGAAGAGTTTCGACTTAACTATCTTGGAATCTAAAATGTCTTTCACTTCGAATTCTAATTCTCCATCAATTTGGACAGGGCCTGGGGGCTCAGACAGTCTGGTTCCAGGTTGTACTGGTTTTAGAAGAGATGCGTGAAAAACGGGATGAATCCGCATGTTGGATGGTAAATCGAGTTTAAAGGCCACTGGGTTGATAATAGCTTTGATGGGGTAAGGCCCAATGAATCTGGGATTAAAATCTCTCGGTTTGTCCGTCGGTCTGGGGGTGGTGGCTGGTGGATAACCGCACGTCTATTTGTGCTAGTTGGCAACATTTCTTCCAAAAGTGGGAGATAAATTGACTTCCACGGTCTGAGACTAATATGGAAGGGAAACCATGTAACCGCACTATATTTTCCATAAATTCCTTGGCCAAGGTGGAAGCTGACGGCAATCCTTTTAAAGGGATAAAATGGGCCATTTTGGAGAATAGATCCACTATTACGAGAATCGTGTTGTAACCACCACAAGGAGGCAGGTCAGTTATAAAGTCCATTGACAAGGTATGCCAAGGTGCTGGTGGAATGTCCAAAGGTTGAAGTAGGCCGGCTGGCCTTTTCTTTTGACTCTTATTTTGGGCACAGATTCCGCAAGACAACACAAATGACTTTATGTCTTTTCTCCAAGAAGGCCACCAGAAGTGGCGTTTGATCTTTTCTTCTGTTTTCGCGATACCGGGGTGTCCTTCCATTAATGATTCATGATGACGGGTAATGACAAGTTCCTGCAATTCTTTGCTTGGCAGAAATAACCGCTCTTGGAAGTAGGGTAAATCATCCTTAACGGTGTAGTGAGGACCCTTTTGACTCCATTCCAGTAAGGCAGAAGAGTCAAAAAGCTGTTTTACTTGAGCTTGGATGTCCTCAATGGTTTGCAATGAAGTCGAGCCCAGAATTCTTTGTTCCGTATGTTAGGCACAGGTTCTAAACTCGAATTGGGTTCTTCCATGCCTATCCGGGATAAGGCATCTGCCTTACCATTCTTGCAGCCAGGGCGATAGGTAATTACAAAATCAAATTCCGCAAAGAATAAAGCCCATCGGAGTTGTCGCGAAGATTGAGCTTTGGCCGTCTTTAAATACTGCAAATTTCTGTGGTCCGTAATTACGGTGATGGTGTGTCTTGCACCGAGAAGATAGTGACGCCAAGCCTTGAAAGCTGATTTAATAGCCAGTAGTTCTTTGTCGGTAATTGCGTAATTGAGTTCAGGTGGAGAGAATTTTCTGGACCAAAAGGCTACAGGGTGTAGTTGGTTAGTTTCTGGGTCTCTTTGCGACAGGACAGCTCCCATGGCCGAACTGGATGCATCGGTTTCCACGATGTAAGGGAGATCTGGGCGCGGGTGCTTCAATACAGGTGCAGAGGTGAATTTGGTTTTCAGGTCCTGAAAGGCTTGTTCAGCCTCAAGAGTCCATTCAAAGCGTTTGTTTTTCTTTAGGAGAGCTGTGATGGGTTGAACAGTTCGAGAAAATTCCGGGATGAACCTTCGATAGAAATTGGCAAAGCCAAGCATGCTTTGCACTCCCTTCACAGAGCTAGGAGATGGCCATTTGAGAATGGCGTCCACTTTCCGCGAGTCCATTCGGATTCCTTGAGGTGTCAGGATGAATCCGAGAAACTCCACTTCTGTGGTATGAAAAACGCATTTTTCGAGCTTGGCAAATAATTTGTGCTGGCGCAATTTCTCAAGAACTGCCCTAACATGGTTTCTGTGATCAGATTCTGAGGAGGAATACACCAGGATGTCGTCAATATAAACGATGACACAAACATCGATAAGTTCCCGAAGAACATCATTCATGAAGTACTGAAAGGCGGCAGGTGCGTTGCACAAACCGAAGGGCATTACTTGATATTCGAAGAGCCCAAATTTGGTGCGGAATGCAGTCTTCCACTCGTCGCCCTCTTTTATACGTACCAGGTGGTAAGCTCCTCGGAGATCTAGCTTGGTGTACACACGAGCATCTTTTACTTGGTCGATAAGCTCAGGTATCAGGGGCAAAGGGTAACGATTCTTAATCGTTATCTGATTTAGGGCGCGGTAGTCAATACAGGCCCTAAGGTCTCCTTCCTTTTTAGGTACGAAGAACAAAGCGGAAGAGACCGGTGACTTTGATGGGCGAATGAAACCATTGGCCAGGTATTGATCCAAATACTGGCGCAAATGCAGGTTCTCAGGTTCAGTAAGAGCATAAATCCTACTACAAGGTAGTTGTGCATTGGGTACCAAGTCGATTTGGCAATCATAAGATCGATGGGGAGGTAAGGTGTTAGCCTGCTCTTTCTGAAAAACGTCTTGGAATTCTTGGTATTCAGATGGTAGCTGTACAGAGGTGGAAGTTACAGAGGCTAGACCCATAGCTGGATTCCTTGGGTAACAGGTTGGTTCACAATCAGGAAAAGTTATCTTCTTTGCTCGCCAGTCTATTCTCGGATTATGTGTTTCTAACCAAGGGATTCCAAGAAGTACTTGAAATTGTGGGGCCTTGATCACATCAAACACGATTGCTTCCCGATGTCCGTCCTGACCCACCAGAGTGATTTCAACTGTGGAATGCGTTACAGGCCCTGAGGCTATTTCGGTTCCATCAACTGTAGTAATTACATCTTGGGCTACTTTCGGGCGGAGAGGAAGCTTAATCCTGGAAGCCAATTCACGGTCTATGTAATTTCCAATAGCTCCACTGTCTATGTATGCTTTTATAGCATGCAACTGCTGAGGCTGTTTTGGGTTCACAAGCACCATTGGCATGCCAAAATGCGAGGTCAAAGAGTTTGTTTTGTCAGTACTCTTGGAGTTAACGTGGGTCTTGATAGGTACTCTGGTTTCATACTTGAGCCGATCTGCTTTTCTATTTTGAAGTCTGTGATCAAGTTGAACCACTAAGTCTATGTAGTCTGCGCAGGCCTGGGGTGGATCTACTATCTGAGCTATAACATCTTTAAGCTCTCCGCGCAGGCCTCGATGAAACAATGTGATCCTTTTATTTTCAGGCCATCCGGTTTCCACAACTAGTCTATTAAAGGTGGCGATATAGGACAAAAGATCCTGATTACCTTGTCGTAAGGATAGCAGTTCGTTGTCAAGGGCCTGTCCCTGCGAGTGTCGAGCGAACAATCTTTCCATGCTGGCCTGGAAGCCCTGGAAATCCCGGAGAATGGGATCATCCTGATTTACCAATGGAATAGACCAATCGGCAGCACAGCCACTGAGGTAAGATAGTACAAAGGCTACTTTGGTCTGGTCGTTGGGGAAGGCCCCGGGCCTGCATAAAAAGTGTAAACGGCATTGGTTCATAAAAACGGCATATTTCTTGGGATCCCCCGCAAAACGTTCCGGCGGGGCCAAAGGCATGTGTCCAGGTAGATTGATTTGTACCGGGTTATTCGAACCCATTGTTGTAGAAATATCTCCGGAAACAGGTAAAGGAGTGTGCTCTGCCTGGCCCTGCAAACACCTTTTGGCCAGATCATCAGTTCTTTCCTTGGATAGGATTAGTTCCCTTCTGAGAGCATTAGTCTCCTGGCGGGCTGAGTGCACTTCTGCCCGTAATTCCCCTAAAAGATGGGCCAGCTGATCTGTCTCGGAAGTCTGCATAGCGCCCAGGTGGGAAATTGTGGTAAGGCTTCGCGTTCTGTAACGCTCACCTGGTTCCCACGGAGGCGCGGCGTCGAAGGCGCAGAACTCTGAAGATGGACAGGAAGGGCCCCTCTATTCTGGCTTCCCTGGCTCGTTGGATACCCTCCTGTGCGTGAAAAGGGAGTATTACCAAATGTGGAACAATGCTCAAGCCTCCCACTCCCTTCCAACCCTCCACGATACCTCCTCCACTATTCCCCGTGAAGCCTCACCTTAGGGTTTGGAAGGATGAGCTCTCCATCCTGCTTCTGATGCAGGGGCGCGTTGAAACCCAGTTACTTCACTGGATTGAGGATTGATGGGAGTTCAGGTAAGCTTGACTGTTCAAAAGTTCAAGCTTAATAATAATGTTCGTTGTCTAATTTCAGCAAGCGCTAATGCTTATGTCTTTTTCCCCTTAGGGGCCGGGGTTCGGAGTGCCGGAGATATGGCGCCGACCCGAAGTGAAACAGTTCTGGATGAGCGCTCAGGTAATGTCTTTGCATTCGCTCATTCAATGTCTTTGTCTTTTTTCCCCATAGGGGCCGGGGTCCGGAGATGCCAGGGAGCGGCAGGACCCGAAATGCAATGGGAATAATCCAACAGGTAAGACTTAAAAGGAAACTGAGCTTTCCTTATTCCTTTTCTCCCTCTCACCTTTGTTCTTGTCTTTTTTCCTCTAGGCGCCGGGGCGTAGCTGAATCCGTAAGATCGCTGCTGAAGATGGAAGCGCCTTGCAAAGGTGAGTAAAATGCAGCGCTGCAGCGATCGAAACGAAATGCCTTTAAAATGATGTCTTCCTTTTCAGGGCCGTTGGAGAAATGACTCCGGGATGCAGATTTAGCAGGTAAGGGCTTTTCTTCTCCTATTCTCTTCCTTTCTCCCCTTGCAGGTGTTCCAGGGTGCTGGCAGGCGTGGCTGAAGTCAGGATGCAGGAGCTTACACGGTGAGCGTCCAGCTGCTAGGTGCAGAACAACGCGAAGCATGTGTGGCTGTTCGGGTGGGGTTTAAATAGCCTTGGAAGAAGTTCCTGGTATGTGTCCTTCCACCAATCAGGTATGTATCCTTCCCCGACCACACCCGGGTGGTGAAGTAGTCCTACAGATTAAGTAGTCCCATTCAGGCCTCAAGAGGGTCTGGATGAAGCAGCAAGGTCTGCATCAGGTAAGTGTGCACCCAAGCACTTAAACACATATCCTCTTCTATGAGCCTGGCGCCTAAGGCGCCAGGACTGGGGTCCGCTATGAGCCTGGCGCCTAAGGCGCCAGGACTGAGTCCAAAGGGCCCCGACTTGGGCCCGCTGAGACTTCCCTGGGGAAAATGATGTCTGCCTCTGGGGTTGCTGGGCCCGGCCTGGCTCCTTAGAGGTAGGCATCATGACAGTAACTTTAGGTTTTCGGCAATATCACGAGTCCTTTGCCATTCGGCTGAGTAGACCGTGGATCTCCCCGTAAACAATGGTAGTATAAAGAGACTGCAGACAGGGCCTGAAGGGACCAGTGTTCCCCACGCATCCCTTCCCATTCCTGCGGGCAGCTGAACGGGCAAAAAACCGAAGAAGGCGGTAACGAAGGCGGTGATCCTGAGGGTCCAGAGAAGAACCATGTGAACGGTGAGTGAAAAAGACTAATGTTCTGGCAAAAGTGCATGCTTTAGAACAAGTAACGGGAAAAGGTAACGGAGGGAGGCGGGAAAAAAACAGAATATAGTTAGAAGTAGAGAAGACTGTATATATATAAGGGGATAATGACTGGGGAATAATTAAATAAATAAAGGTTACCGGGGAGGACACCCAAGAAGAGAGAGGTTACCGGGGCAGACACCTGAGAAGTGAGAGGATTCACCTTATTCCTACGCTTTAATATAGCGGCTAGAAGAAACTTGTACCCAGATTCCCACATAATGGGGAACAAATAGACTACCACAACGTTTAAAGACGTTGTGAAAGGGGTACGTTTACACTCCATGAAGGGTTAATGATTAGAGGCAGAAATATCTGTGTTTAGCTGGTGTCCGTCTAGTCTGCCAAGCGTCTGTCTTACATGTTTTTTGTTGTGACGTCATATGTAAAACAAATTCTTAGAGAAAACTGATCTAAATTGTATGCAATTTAATAACTGAGATAAAATCACATATGAATTTATGTTTTTGAGTAAATCAGAAGGTATAAAACTTTGTGAAAATTTGGATTGGAGCTTGCAGTGTTTGGTGCTCGCTCATATTGTTAGAAGTTGTTTAAGCCACACGAAAGCGTTGACAAGTGTTACATAAGAGGAAAGGGAACAGGTTTAAGCATGGCGGATATGACTCCATTGGCACACTTATGCAAGCAGTTGCCAAAACACGCACCCAAGCTAAAGAAATACAGTACTGAGTGGGTTAAATGTACCACCCACAAGATGTTTATGCCATAGCCACAAAATGGGTCTTTATCTAAAGCCGTCATACAACATATGGCGACATATTTGCATGCCACATATACAGGCAACAAGTTAGAAAAACGCCATGCTGTTCTCGAGTTGTGGAAAATGTATGAACAGGGAAAGGAGAAAGAGCCGTCAACAGATTGGATACTTAATGTATGAACAGAGGGGGGTGAGACGCATACTGCGCCGCCTGCCCCACCCGAAACGAAAGTTGAAGAAAGTAAGGACGAGGGATTATACCCACTGAGAGAACTCAAAGCAGCCACGGGGTACAGCAACCCCGCATATGAGTCACCTACACATAGTAGTGAAAAAAATCAAAGGAAAGATAACAATAAGAATATTGCCTCTGCAGTCCCAAGGGACAAAGAGAGACATGATGACGAAAGAAGAGATCAGTCACAGACAAGTGCATCTCTCGACAAAGATAGAGAAGGGAAGAGATGGAAGGGAAACGAAGATAGAACTGATGAGATAGCATTGGCAAAAGACGAATAGATGGGAGGGCACATTTTTTTTTAACTCGATGGCAAAGGCCTTGATGACGCGAAACAAAAGGAGAGGTTAGATGAGACACAGAGAAAGGGGAAAGAGAAGGAGTTAAGAGATGAAAGAATAAGAAAGAAAGACAGGCAAAGGCGAGAACAGCTATAGCGCGAAGAGCAAGAGAGACATCTCGATCGGAACCCAAGAGCAGCCAATGACCAAGACAGACAGAAACAGCAAAGGTTAGAGGAAGAGCAAAGGATACATGAAAAAAGAATAAAGAGACGAAGAGATGAGGAAATTCGAAGGGCAGATGAATGTAGAAATGAAAACAGAAAGGAAGAAGATAGGGTCAGAGAAGGGGTGAGGAAATGCAAGGAATTTGATGACGATGTAGAATGTAAGCGAAGACAGAAAGCACGCGATCTTGAATATCTGGGGAGAGAGGTTAAAAAACCTGCTGACTGGGAAGACATAGAAGAATTCTTTCCTGAATACCATTCAGTACCAGGCATGTCTAGGGCAAATATTGGCAATGACTTTGACACCAGAAGCATCAGAGAAACGATTGATAGAATATATGATGAAATGCGGCTAGAACAAATACCCTAAGGGGAGGGGGAAGACGAGCGCCTGGAGAGCACTCAGCTGTATGACACTGAGTATGTCCCCTGAAGTAGTGGGAATAGAGAGCTATCCCTGGAAAGATTAGAAATAAGTAGGAACAAAGAGGATACGAGAAGTCGCACTGGTTGGGGATGGACAATATCCGACTCCGAAAGGGAGGAGCATGAGGAAAATGAGGAAGAGAGACAGAGCGAAACACGACTCCCAAGGGAAAAAGGAATAAGATGGTCAGACACTATCGAGTCTGCACCAAGGGCATCAGAGTCAACCACGCAGCATGACCGATATGAAGAAGTATCTCACGGTCAGAGGGGGTGTCTTCACCGCCCTATGTGGACAGTCTAAGGGCATTGCCAGGCAGACGGCGATGCAGGAATATTACCCCTGCAATAGACAGGAGAACAATGAGAGAAAAGAGAGAGGGCTACACACTTCAATTTCTGTTGCTCAAAAAGGGGGGCGTAAGACTGCAATATATTCCACGGCCACACATGGATCGAGAAAATTTAAAAAACAAGCTGCCAATGCTGACATCGGGAGCCGGAAAATGGATACATGAATTAGAAAAAATGACAGGAGGAAACACATTAGCTATAGGGGACACTAAGGGTCTCCTAATCGCCATACGTGGTGAGAGAGCAGATGATGTGTGGGCATGAGCAGGCTAACCTGGTGTAACCACAATTAATACCATGCACAACTAAAGCGCTATGAGTCCTTTACCCAGATACTTCCAATATGGGAGCTATAATGATATGAAAAATGAAGGAGTCTGAGGATCCGTTAACTTACATAGAGAATTGTCAAGACGCGTGTGTACTTGAGACTCATGAATCTTGGACTAAATCTATACCTGTGTTTTACCAAATATTGTGACAAGGGCTCCCCGAGCCTTTGCTGAAACAACTCAAGAAATTGGCGGGAATTGAAGCCAAGCCTTGGGCTGAAATACAGTTGACCATCGCACATTATTGTAGAATGCTGCAGGAAAAGAATCATAAAAAGGAAGCCACTCGAAAGGGTGAGGAAGTGAAATTGGTACAAAGCAAACTGTCAAAGTATGCTCTTGAGGGAGCCATGATAACTAATGCAGCTGAATCGAGAATACAGCAGGTGCCTAATCAACAGCAGAGCAGTCAGAGCAATACAGGGTTTTACCCCAGGGGAAGAAGATTTAGGGGAAAAGGATGACAGAGCAATAAGGGAGGTTTCCAAAATAATCAAGAAGGTTTTCAAAATATGCAAAATGGTAACCAAGATATGTCAAATGGGCAAATGATCCGACCACCACACGTATGTTGGCTGTGAGGAATGACAGGGCATTTGGCGTGCACATGCAGAAATCAAAGCATGATGCAGAACGGCCAAGGAACAGGAGCAGGCATGGCAAATCCACCTGCAGTTTTACAGCAGGGTGGTGCACAGAATCACACGGTGCAACAAGCGCCAGGAGCGCAACAAGGGGTGCAAACGCAAAGCATGGGGAATTTTCCACGAGGACAATCCCAACAGGCACCGCTGCAACTATCGCAGACGATGAGCACAGGGCAGACCACGAACCCTGGAATGGGAGGTAACAATGGGAATGGGGGAAATTCATCAGCACACAGTGGGCCAAATTTGTATATAAACTAGGACAGCTCACTGGGAACCCTGATGTGTTCTATCCCATCAGTGACACCACACCCTCACAGGGAACCTAGGGTGGATGCTGTTATAGGGGATAAAGAATATTTCTTTTTAGTTGACACGGGTGTAACATGCTTGTGCATACGTGAAGGCAAGTTTTCCTTGTCTGGCGAGGCCATCGATACTCAGAGTTTTACAGGAGCTACCAGTCGTGTTCCCTTCACAAATGCACTTCCAGTCTCCATAGGAGAATGTGAAATGAATGTACCTTTATTATATTCTCGGCAGACCCAAGTAAACATTTTGGGTCGAGATTTAATGACAAAGTTAAACATGACAATCTCTTTTACGGAGAAGGGTATAGTATGTTCCACTCCTGGAATGCACTACTCAAATGTATGCAAAATGATCAGAGCATACTCAGGACACATAGCCATGAGGGCCATACCATTAGAGCCAGAAATGTTTGCATATGGTATGCGTGTGCTCATGGCAAGACTGCCAGGCCTTGCAGACAAAATCATGAGAACCCCTGATGAGTTCTTATTCAGACCCAGAATACTGATGCATGAGGAGAAGGGACAAGTATTTCCCTTGATGATAGACACAGCTGCAGTGAAAGGGAGAGTTGTCTTGATTGCTGGTTATGATGATGAGGGCCGACAATGGTGTGCAGTAATCGCCATTGAAGAAGGATATCGATTGACTGACGTCACCGATGACGATCTGTTTGAAGAGCAAACGGATATAGGAGAGACAATGGTGGAAGTGAGTCTCACCTTTTGGGTAAAGATGATTAAAAGAGAAGTACCTCAGAGAATGATGTTGGCACTAAATCGTCCTGAATATTTTGATGACGACACAGCCAAGGTGCCTGTCACAGTATGGACTGCAGGCCCCTATGACGTAGGCATCTTGAAGGGGGTTGGAGAGTGAAAATTAAACTGAAACCAGGAGCAATTCTACCAAGACGATAATATCCCATGTCCAGAGAGGCAGATGAGGGGATTTTTAAGACAATTTCTGCTATGATAGAGCAAGGCATCTTAGTGACGTCAGAGTCATCATGGGATACGTCAGTGAACCCTGTGAAAAAAGTAAAGGGGTATCATGGAGGCTAATTCAAGATCTAAGGCCAATAATTGATATTGTTGAGGATGAGTTCCCTCTAGTCCCGAACCCGTCTACAATTCTATATAATATACCTGTTGAGGCATAATATTTCACATTCTTGACTTGAAAAATGCATTTTTCTCAATCCTGTTGCACTGTGACTCACAAGATCTGGCGTCATTCACGTTTAGACAAATGCGTCTGAAAAGCACGAGGCTGCCACACGGGTACTGTGAGTCTCTTTCTATTTTTAACAGAGTCCTGCAGATGGATTTGAGCAATATCGCACTAGAAAGTGTCGTCCTGCAATACGTGGATGACATCTTAGTTTGTAGCACAACAGAAGAACAATGCAGGCACAATTCTGTTCAGCTATTGACTATACTGGCTGAGAAAGGATATAAAGTTGACAAAGAAAAGTTACAATATTGTCAACAAAAAGTGCTGTACATAGGCCAGCTGATCTCACATGAGGGAACGAAAGTGACCCCAGAAAGGGCTGAAGCCATATTTAACACGGCTAAGCCACACACGATAAAGAAGATGCAGAGCTTTTTAGGCCTATGCAACTATGTCAGGGCATGGGTCTTCGACTACAGCTCTTACACCAATCTTTACTTCAGGCCCTAAAGAAGGCCCAAGAGATGAAAGAAAAGATCGAATGGTCTAAGACCATGGAGAAAGCATTTGATGAACTCAAAAGAGCCATCTGCACAGCACCAGTTCTAGGGATCCCCAATTATGTAGAGGAATTCTACCTGTTTTCACACAGAAATGGCAGTGTTATGACAGCAATACTCACACAGAGAACCACATTGGGGTACAAGCCCCAAGCATACTACAATGGGAATTTGGACCCAGTTATGAGGGATCATTTCCCGTGCAAACAAAGTTTAGCTGCCGCAGCGTTCACCATAGAGAAGGCTACAACCATTGTAATGGGATACTCAATGACGTTGTACGTCGAGCACTCACTATTTGCCATTCTAGAGAAAGCAAAGGGCACATTGACATCTCAGAGAGCTTCTACTTATGAAGTGATCATATCAAATCCATCGATTAAAATAGTCTGATGTAAGATAGTAAACCCAGCTATGTTCATAGCAGAGCCAGTCACTAAAGGAAAGCCCATACATGGCTGTGCAAATTATGAAGACTTCTATGATGAAATCCCCAGGGTGAAAGAAAATGCCTTGGCAGAAGGAGTGATCGTCTTTATTGACGGGTCTTCGAGGATCGACCAAAATGATGGGCAAAGATACACAGGCGTTGCTGTAATGAAGCACACAACGAATGGAGAGTTTAGAGTGCTTCTTAGTGCACGAATACCATCTCATTATTCAGCACAGGCTGCAGAATTATTGGTGTTAATACTCGCCATTGAGAATCACACTGACCAGGAAGTAACGGTGTACAGTGCCTCCACCTATGTGAAGTCAACAGTGCACGCAGGCTTAGCGCGTTGGAAAAGGAGGGGCTACCTCCGAGCAGACGGCACACCAGTGCAACACGCAGCCATATTGGACAGGCTGATAAAGGCACTACAGCTCCCAGTGGGCATAGCGGTCGTGAAATGTGCCACCCACACGAAGTGGACAGCTTTTATCTCACTAGGAAATCAAGCAGCAGACACGGAAGCCAAGCGTATGGCATCCAAAAGCGAAACAATCATGAAAGTGGAAGTTATCCAGGCCAACGAGCGAATGCACCTGAAAGTTACAGTAATTTGGGGCAAACGCAGCTAATGGAACTCCACGGGGAGGCACCAAAGGAAGAGAACAACCTGTGGAAACATCGAGGGTGTTCTTTAAACCCGACAAGACAGCACTGGTAAACCAGTAATGCCTATAGCCCTATTAAAAATAGCGCTGGAGCAGTTACATTACCCTGCACACATGACAAAAGAGAACCTAGCATCAACACTCACAGAAGACTGGTTCATACCGAATTTAGCGGAGCACGTTGAATTCTTTATAGTGAAATGTGTAATGTGCCAGCAATTCATGGCTGGGCACGCATTAAAAGTTATGAGAGGAGTCATCCCAAGGCCAAATGGGCCTTTTCAACACTTGGATGTCGATTATGTTGACATGATTCAAGTATGTAACGGGTACAGATATTTAATTGTTGTGGTGTGTCCATTCTCTAGATGGATTGAGGGAGGTCCATGTACAAACCCAGACTCTACCTGTGCGGCCACATTTTTGGTGAGAGAAGTGTTCCCCAGGTGGGAGGTATGCGAGGTCATGGCGTCAGATAATGGCCCTCATTTTGTCACTGCTGTGTTGGAGCAGATTAGCTTGCTGCTTGGTATAAAGCACAAGTTCTCATCAGTGTATCACCTACAAGGTAATGGAATCTGTGAGAAGCTCAACGGCTTGTTAAAGGAAAGGATAGCCAAGTTGAAGCTTACTCTAAAGAAGGGATGGTTGCACTGCCTTCCACTGGCACTGTATGCACTTCGGAACCAACCCAGGTCCGACCATCATTTTACGCCACACGAGATAGCCACAGGAAGAAGAATGAGAACTCCTCTGACACCCCGAGATAGAGCTAGATATGATGCCCAGTCAACAGGAGAGGTTTTAGGGTCTGAAATGCAAAACTATCTGAACTGCATGACATCTTGCCTTACTTTAATTTCAGACCAGCTGCTGTGATGACGAAAAGGGTGCAGAGCAGCACAGAACAGAGAAGGAGACACTACAACAGACACATTTCAGGGTCTATGTGTTCCACCCGTCTTCCCTGCAGACACCGTCCTTGTGAAGAATCATACAAGGTAAAAATGGGATGAGCCAAGGTTCAACGGTCCTTTTACAGTGGAGGACTGCACTCCATCCGCAGTGAAACTACAAGGCAGGAGAGCTTGGATTTTTCTCAGCGATATAAAACCCTACATCGGAGAAGGCCCCCTGCCTGCACCCCAACGAGAGGGATCGACAAGCGACTGGGAACAACCACAGCACGTGCAGACGAGATTCATGATGCGGAAGAAGGACACATGACCAGCCAGACAAAGACAAAGAACATTTTGCAAATTGTGGCTTAAATTGGACACATCCTCTAAGCGAAAAAGGAGATAAGGACATAAAAAACAGACACTCTGTGCATCCTAGTTGCAGGGTGAAGAAGAAAATTGCATGTATAAGCCACCACACAGGCTGTTGACCATTGAACTTTGGACTGAGGCACACTTAAGCTTTGAGAAAAGAATATGCCAAATTTTGACCGAGGACACTTACATTGGAAGCAAACACAATATCCCGATTCATTCCACACCGAGACCCTATTTGGAATCACTATGGTGTCCCGCAGTAGTGACATCACCAAGAATGTGATCACATATTTTGATGTAGTGCTAAGATCATACCCGTCATTGCTAGGGAGGCTCACCAATGTCACTAACTTTCGACAAGATCCTGAAAACGAAAAGACACCTCCTCACTGTCATTGCCGAACAGTTTACCCTGCTCCCTGAGTACAGTGAGAAAGAATCAAGTGTCCCCAACACAGGCGGAAATAGATGAGCTCATCAACACACTGTTCTTTCGCAGAATCGAAGACTGTCCAACTCTTATTAGGAGAACAACAGATACACTCACATTCCTCAGAGACCCAGCAAATACAGAACATTTAAGCCATCTTTTAAATAAAATCATAATCCTAGTTGCACTCCATGCGACTGGACAGTGCAGGCATTGTTCACATTTAGGAAAAAACACATAATCCGGAACCTCAGCAAGACAGGATGAATGTCCCTGTCAGTGGAATACAGCAGGTTGGCTCATAATGTCCTTTTTCATCTAGTCACTGACTTTCCAGAGCTAGTGGGGAGACCAATCGATGTTGACGTCCCCACTTTCATCAGAAACTCAGCTAATGTTGGACAGATGGGTATGCTTTTGCATGGAATTGTACTTCAAAGAGAGCTTTCGAACCATCAACAGAACTATCTGAGGAGATTCTAAAAAAAAGCTTTTGCGGAGGGACATATTGAGGGAGCAGTGTCAAGAATTTCATTGGCATTTGATATTTTTCTGTCCTTACTCTTCGTATTGACCAGCATACACCATGTCCTCAGGATTGAAGCAAATCCGAGGAGTGGATTGGGAGCTTACCTATTTTGAACATGCACATTAAAGGGACTCACTAAAATGTTATTTTATTTCTGATTTTTTCCTGTAGTCTAGCAAAGGAACTGTATCCTGACATAAGAGACAATTTGTCACTTGCGAGGGGGTAAAATTGTGGAACATCTGACACTCTTAAACTCGGAAGACGATATTGGTTAAGGAACTAATAACATTGACATTTGGCGAATGATCGAGAGGGGGGTCCAGAGCAGCAATCTGGTGCTCCCACAAGAAGAGAGGCAACCCCGCTTCTCTGGAGGAAAATGTTGTCGCCTGACCTACAGGGGCCTAATGTACCTATGCATCATATTCATTATTATTTTATTGTCATTAACGATCATCAGAACTACATTCTTTATTGGTGCACAAAGCATTCCAATTTCAGTGCACCCATCTAATGATGCACGCATAAAACCTACAAAAGCACCCAGACCTTATATAGTCATTCCAGTCCTTAGAAGATCTGATGGTGGAGTGAATGAACTTGAAATGGATGTGATTAGCAATGATACACAAATACACACGTGGTAATGAATGAAAAGAAAAGCCGGAGACAGGGTCGGCAAGGAATGAATGAAGTAACATCACTGACAACTCGACGCATGCAAACACTGAATGCAGACGAAACAGGCCTAGTGTCAATGACTGCAGAACCACAAGCCAAAGCAGCAGAGAAGAAGAGACTGCCTGCCATAAGAAACTCCACAGTAGATGTTGTGAGAAAACAAGAATTAAAGCAAAAACCAACAGAAGCAGTTATATCAGAAACTTTTAAGAAAACAAGAGCCAACACTGAAAAACTCTCTGCACGGACACAACTGATAGTAGACTCATTTGTTCTGCACATAGCCAGAGCAAGGAAACTGCAAGAGGAACTGAAGAATAAAACCGCAGAACCTGTATTGCCAAGCATATATATTCCAACGCAAGGGACAAGTACCAGTTCTACAATACAACCATACACCAGACCAGTTTCAGGCTGGTTGGTATGGGCATTTGTAACCAGCAGGAGAAAGATGTATGAGGAGAGGGAAAGAGCTGCCAGGCTCCTGTCCACTTAAATGGCACAGCCGAGGAGGCCTGCACCATGGACCAGGATACCTGAGAATCCTCCAGCAAGAAAGGACCATACAGATGCATTTAGGGATGTAGTCATAGCCAACTACCGGAAAACACTAAGAATCAAGAGAAGCATGCATGGAGACGACAATGAACTAAACAACTACCTGGACAGCACAGCACATCTGGGAAACAACATTTAGTACCTGCACATGCAAGAAGTTGGAAGACCAAGTTCAGAAGGGGAATGCTTTATTTGCGCACTCCTACCATACAGCATGGGGAAGTCTAAGATCTTCGTAGCTGTAGAAATTGATGTCCAGACAGCACACTGTATGTCACACGTAGCAATGTGCAAGACCAGAGGCCAGTTCATGGGTAGTGATGCCTCTCTGAAATGGGCAACTGAAGCAACTGATCCAAATGAAGAGGATTATGTCCAGGACATAAAAACAAGAAACAATGGAAAGATGAAAAACATTGTGATCAGATATGAGAAGCCTGGAGTTAAATGGGCAGAGATCAGAAGCAAATCAGAAGCTAAATGTCCAAGGAAAAACTCCAGAAGAAGCTCAGAGATGGAAGAATCGAAGCCAAATACAAATTTGGGGAACAGTGCTTTCACCAGACAGATGGGAGAAAGGAGTAGTGATATGCCGAGCATGGATGGTCTTTGGTCACTACGAGCCAACCATCAACATAGTGCGAAACGGATGCAAGCCATTATGACCAAAACTTGCAAAACTACTTACATGGGTCAAAGACAGAGGAGGACCCGTAGAGATAGTGCCACTAGAAAGCCCAACATTCTGCTTCAGGGACAATGGCACAAGAAAGTTGAGAGAGAATCAGAACTGTGGACGAGTTTGACACTCCAGGAATGGTACATGGAACTACAGTGATTATGGATCATTATTGGGCGTGTGGATCCAAAGCATACATCAGACTGCCAAGAGACTGGGGAGGCATATGCATGATAGTGAATGTCCACGTTCCAGCATTGGTGATCCTGAAAAGTGACCGGAATATTGACAGTTTCCTGAAAGCAGATGCTCACCTGAGGAAGAAGAGATCTGTGGAACTGACGACTCGATTGAAAAGTGAATATTACTTCTCTGCCAAATCAGAAGAAGCCTTTCATGCAATCCAATATGAACACAGGCTGTTCAGCCTCACCTCATCAGTGTTCACAGCAATTTTCATGCCAAGATTCCAAGTTGGAGCAAATACTAAATGGTTACAGATAACCAGATGGGAGTTACTGCAGACCATCAACACGACAATGAAAGGATTCAATGCAATAAAAGAAGATTTAAGAGCCATCCAACTGATGACTCTCCAGAACAGATATGTGCTTGACATGATCACAGCTATTGATGGAGGAGTTTGTGCAAAACGAGGAGAATCATGTTGCACATTTACACCTTCTCACGATGAGGAAAATTGAACCTTAGCAGAAGCCATAGGTATGCTGGCAAAGCTACAGAACCAGATGATCGATGAAACTGACAAAGTTGATGATGACAGCTGGTTTGGATCACTATTCTCTTAGGTCCCACAATGGATGGCAGACATATTCAAGTTTCTAGGAGCCCTGCTAGTGATGGTATTACTAGGATTTTGTGTTATCACGATAGTAATCTCACAATTCCAGAAAACTGCAAAGAAAGTCATAGGGATGAAGATCATGATTGATGTCAAGCCAGAATGGAAGCCCAAAGACCTGACTGATGAAGAAATAAGAGACTTTGTGAAATCTAGCATTCACACGCCAGAAGGTACAAAGTTTCTCTATCCCAGGAAGCACAGAAACTATGTGGGAAGATGGGTTTACTGTAGCCCAAATGGACAATGTCAACTAATGACATGGAATAAAGACGAACATGTAAGGACAGCAGGAAGCCTGAAAGGAGTAATAAAAATATGGACTCCAAAGAGACACTTCTTCACTTCATCATGTATAGATCCAGAAGATGAAGAAGGAATGAACCCAGGCGATGGAGTGAAGATAAACATAGAACAATCAAGTGAATTACATCCAAAGAAGGAGGTGAAAGTGGTTGATGAATCGCCCAGAGGGGGGAGTGTGGAGGAGGTCCCAAATAAAGCCTGCACTCCCATCGCCCATTTTGAAGTACCAGGAACGTTCACACCAAAATATGTGACGTATGATGAGCAAATAAACCAGCAGAGAGCCGCAGTAGGGCTCTGCCCAGTACCCATCAGAAGAGCAACACCTATTGAAGTACCAATACTCAGAAAACCATGGGCAGTAAGGTTTCCATTGAGAAAACCATACGAACAAATGAGATGAAATGAAGATTGCCTAAGTACCGTCCCGGAAGAAACCAAAAAGGTCTTAATGGAAGACGAATGGTGACGTCACGAGAGCCCGGACGGACTCACAGATAGAACAAATGACGAACCAAGAATCACTCTAGGAGACGAAACGCCATGAGAAAAGAGATCATGAGCTTAAAGTAATAGAAAGCTATCAAAACATAAGAGAAGTTAAGCTGTAAGTAGGATGAAGATATTCAACCAGCTAATGCCTGTACATATGCTTGAAACCGCAAGAAAGCTGAGAAAACAGTGCGGCTTGCTATGCTAAGCAGAAGAATAGCGTGGCCAGCGCCATTATACATAATCTACCGCAAAACGAAGCACATTATTATAAGTGAGATTCCACTTTACACAAAAAACAGAATCAACTCAGGTTACTACAGGCCAAACAAGACAAGATTCAAATTCTAGCAAAATGAGAAGTGACGGCTGAATCGAAACTCAACAGATGCAACTCGTGCCAGGAGAGCCAAGGTCATACCAATAGAAGGAACAAACAGTAGCTACATCTAGTTGAAACTTAAGAGCAGAATATCCTGTCTCTGAAAGGTCAAGATAGGAAAATTCACGGTGTCTGCATCATGTGACCAACCGAGCGAGGAGAAGCACAAGTTCACACTTAAGCTTGGCATCCGCCCCGGAGTAGATATCGGAACTTTCCCAGACAGAAGATGCAGTTTTGAGCCCAACCACAGTAACATAATTGACACATTGTTGTTGAAGTGATGATTGATTGTAACATTAATTGGAGCAAGGCCGGGTAGCTGAGGGGACACCCTACACCTGGCTGACCATTCTGCATGCTTCTAAGAAAAGTGGAAATGTATGCATGGGGTTGGTGCTAACCCAATTACAATAGACCAAATAATCTAGGGTCCTATAGTTAGTAGATCCAATGGGACGTCAAACTTTTAGTGACGTCTACAGTAGTCATTTTGAAGGAAGGGCTTAGATGCCCACCTGACAGTATTTATCCAATCCCCTCACTCGGTTACCATATGCAGTGAGGAAAGGCCTATTTCGCTCTTAGCAGCTCTTCGCTGCTCGACGTTGCGAGCGGAAGGTAAGCCCACCTCCATGCCCCTCCAACCATATGCCTGCATGTCCCTCAGCGCTACTGTAAGAAATCAGCGACTGTGTGTGCACACCCCAAAGCTCACCACCCACGCCTACTGCCCGGGCCCCTCCTCGAGGCTCCTACACCTGAGAACAAGGCTCCCGCTACACCACCACCCTCGCATCCCCAACGACTTCACAGGTGCACCTTCAACGCCCCTGCGCACATGCCCCATTGTGCCGAGTGCCAGCCCCCCATCTCACCTGATATCTACAGCAACCACTACTATAAAAATGCTTTCTTCCTTAAGGCTCCCCCTTCTGCCCTACTCGGCATGCGTCTGTTCTGGTCCCCGGCTGCAGACGATATGCAATGACATGGTCCCGCCCACCAGTACAATCATTGCACTGAGCAATGCCGCTACTGCACCCAGCATGTGGTCAGTAATGCCCGGGCCCCTCATGAGCCAAGACTTAATTCATAACAGGACACCAACTCTGATGCCTTCAGTGCTGCTACCCTGCCCCATTGACTCTATGCTACCCAATGTGATGTTGTCATGCTCCACTGATACCATGCTACCTAATGTGATGTTGCCATGCCCCACTGATACCATGCTACCTAATGTGATGTTTCTATGCCCCACTGCTACCATGCTACCTAATGTGATGTTGCCATGCTCCACTGCTACCATGCTACCTAATGTGATGTTGCCATGCTCCACTGCTACCATGCTACCTAATGTGATGTTGTCATGCTCCACTGCTACCATGCTACCTAATGTGATGTTTCCATGCTCCACTGCTACCATGCTACCTAATGTGATGTTGCCATGCTCCACTGCTACCATGCTACCTAATGTGATGTTGCCATGCTCCACTACTAGCACCACTACTACAGGGACCCTATCCAAGCCCTACCCCCATATGCCCACAGCTCCCACTAACACCACTGCCCGGTCACCAGCCCTGCCTAGCCATATCCCCTCCACTGCTTCCTCAACCCCACCCCAAGCCCACCTGAAGTGTGCCCTCATCAACTCTAGGTCTCTACCCGCGCACGCTCTGGATGTACATGACCTAATCAGCAACAACAACCTCGACCTCCTATTCCTCAGTGAAACTTGGTTGAACTACACATCCGGACCTGCCCTTGCCCTAGCTATTCCCGCTGGCTGCATTATCTATAGACGCGACCGCTCCTCACACAGAGGTGGGGGGGTAGCGGTCCTTGCCAAAGACTCACTCTCCATCAGGACAATCCAAAAGGACCTAGATCAGAACTCTGACTACCTTCTACTCAAACTTAAGGGTTCCCACAATTGCACCATCACCATTCACCTCATCTATTGACCTCCTGGCCCCTCTAGCGACTTTAAAGAAGCCCTCACACACTCTCTCTCTGATAACCTAATAAAAAAACCTCTAAAATCCTGCTCCTAGGGGACCTCAACCTGGGACTGAATGACCCCAAAGATGTCTCAGCCCTCAATAAAGCCCTGGCCACCCTTGGGTTCTCACTAATCATCTCTATCCCTACCGACACAAAGGGCTGCACCCTGGACTGGGTTTCACACCACAACTGCCCTCTGAGCCCCCCGCTGATCACACCACTACCCTGGTCTGATCACTACTGCATCTCCTTCAACATTATCACCTCTAAGGACACTCAACCACCCTCCATACCCCTTCCAGCTGCACTTTCACGCAGTTCTAAACTCCTCACCCACGTCAACCTAGCTCCTCATCTCAAGGTACCCACCTTGCTACCTCCCTTCTCTAACAACCCTGAAGTTCTCGCCAACAACTTCAAAAGGACTATATCCCAGGCTGTTGACCTGGTAGCTCCTCTCTCCCTCAAAAAAGCAAATAAAAACAAGCACTGTAACACCTGGTTCACCCAAGACCTCTTACAGATGCGTGGACAAAAAAGCGCTGCCCTCACTACCTAGTTCAATAACCCGACAGTAGTCACCAGAACCACCTTTAAAACAATCTCTTAGCTCTACAAAACAGCCATCTCCAATGCTAAAGCCACATCTTACAATACCAGGATTACCAATGCTAAATCTGGTAGCTGCAACATTTTTGCCATTTTCAGAGAACTAGAGACCCCTTCTGCCCCACCCTCACCAATTGTGAAGGACGTATCTTGGTGCAACTCCATTCAATCTGCCATGCTAAAAAAACTTGAGACCCTATAGGCCAAAATCATTGCCCACCAAAAGGAGATCACCAAACTGATCACTAGTTCTGAAAAATCCCATGCCAACTCATCCCCTTCATTTAACTTCAAAGATATGAGTGAATCAGAGGTCATCTCACTCCTCCAAACCATCAAACCTTGCAACTGTAAAGGTGATTTCTGCCCAGCACAAGTCATCAAGGACTGTGCCGCATCCCTAGCCCCCATCATCACGGCCTTCATTAATGCCTCTTTTCGTATCGGCTCCGTCTCATTGGGAGTAAAGGAAGCCTGGGTTTGTCTGCTCCTCAAGAAGCCTTCCCTTGACCCCGCTTGCCCAGGCAATAATAGGCCCATTACCACTGTACCATTTCTACTGAAAATACTGGATAAAGCAGCCTACCTGCAAATTCAGAAATTCCTAGAGGAAAACCACATCCTTGGACTCAGACAAACAGGATTCAGGCCTCATCAGGGGACCGAAACGGCTCTCCTTGACCTCAAAAACCAAATAGATGACCTCAGAGATGCCGGCAAACCTGCGCTCCTCCTGCTCCTCGACCTGTCAGCCGCTTTTGACTTGGTCAATCACAAAACCCTATGCCAACACTTATCCTCTGTTGCTAACTTCTCTGACAAGGCTTGCAAATGGAAAGACGCTTTTCTAAAAGACAGAGCTATGAAAGTCTTTTCTGACTCCGCCTGCGCCGACCTGCACACCCCCACTCTCTACAACCTCTTCACGAGGCCCTCGTTTCAAATCTTGGACTCCCTGGGCATCTCATACACGAACTATGCAGATGACACCCAGGTATTGATCCCCCACTCGGGAGATTACCTGTCCGACCAGAATACCTTGAACTCCGTCTACTCAACAATCCAATCCTGGATGGCAGAAAACTGGCTATGCCTCAACAGTGAGAAGACCGAGCTTCTGCTGGAGGGTATGCCCTCCACCCTGAGTAAACTGGGCACTGAATATTCCTCATTCACCATTGACAACATTCCCATCTCCATCTCACCTTCCATCAAAACTCTAGGGGTCTTCTTAGAACCTGACATGACCATGAACAGGCAGATCAATGCCATAGCCTCCACATCAGCCTACCACTCAAAACTCATCAACGCAGTCCGACCTTTCCTTTCCCAACAAAACTGCATAACCATCGCCAGGGCCATCATTGGATCAAGGATCGACTAGTGCAATGCCCTATTCTTAGGCACCTCTGCCAAGAATGTTGCTAAACTCCAAGTTGTTCAAAACAATGCGCTCAGAGCCACCACAGGTATCTCGCGGAATGAACACATTTCAGAACTCAGGAGACACGTTCATTGGCTCCCAGTTAAGCAAAGGATCACTTTCAAAGCCCTAACTCTGACTCACAAGTGTCTCCACGACCTTGCTCCTACTTATCTTGCACAAAGAATCGCCAAACCCTCTACCTACAAACCATCCAGATCTCAGTACTCTAACCTGCTATCCATCCCTAGAACACGCAAAACCCATGCAGGCGGCTCTAGATTCCCTTCAGTCGCACCCACCTTGTGGAATGCCCTCCCTCCACTCCTCAGGCTCATTGACTCTCACTCAGCGTTTCGCAAAGCAATCAAAACAAACCTCTTTGTCTGATGTACTCTGTTTAAGCAACATACTATGTTCTAATGTACTATGTTAAGTAACATACTATATTCTAAAAACTTGTGACCCTGTAAAATTAACAAGTTATTTCATGGGCGGCTTCATTGTAACCCTCAAGTAAGCCTCTTTTAGCCATTTTACAGCGCCTCGATGCCCTTGGGCTGCTAGCGCACTCTACAAATCAAAATAAATAAATAAATATACAGATATAGCAACTATATTAAAGTTACCTTTTCCAAACCAATAGAAATGCTTATTAACTTTTGAGTGTTACACTTCACTTATGACGAATTTTCAGTATAAATGATGTGTTTGATATGAAGTTCGTTGGATTTTAAGCGAGACGGACTGTGAAAAGAGAAAAATAATATGAGGCCGGGAGCCCAAAGGAAACACACCAAAAACAGGTTACAAAGGAACATACAAAGTACTTTATTTTAAGGTCAAGCAGTGACAAAGTCATTGACAGATCGGATAGCTATCGGCCCTCAGTACAACACAACGAACTTCAACGGGGTTCGATGTATTCAGTGAGAGAGTGTACATTGGGACATTCAGGCTTATGTACATTTCTCCAACCTGATGTCCAACCCCTTCACGGGTTAACCATTCCATGAATGTATGACTGGTCTAGGGTCTCTGCCAGGTCAACTTTTAATATATACATCAGTATGCGCATGGATCAGTTCCGTTGATACAGGTAATCACACAATTACACACAGGTCAACAGAAGGACAAGGTCTCAGTTCACGACCCTAACAAGTGGCCTATAGGCAAGTTATACATTAGCTGTACGGAGGTCATGACGACCAGATTCTGTTCGGAATGGCATCGTCCACCATTTTGATGTACAGGGTGACTTTTACACAGCAAGAGAACCTAAAATGGCGGTTTGATTCAAGATGGTGGCTACATCAATTTCTAAGGTCAAGACCTTGCTGTAGAGAGTTATTTCGCATATAGTTTTAAGCAACTTGGCGTAGGCCAATATACATACAATCGTTACAATAGGAGGCATAATTTAATATCCAGTTTGACAAACCCTCCTTTTGGCCTATGCCAAGTGCTAACACTACTTCTGATGTCCTTGCAAGTAACTCCATACGTCATCGTCCATACACCCTGAATCGCTGTCAGAGATATCTATGGCCATCAGGTCGTTCACTAAGATCTCTTTTAACACATACTCCTTGGAAGTTTTATCCGAGGCATATAATGTATGTCCTATCGTACCTATCGCCTGAGCACAACATCCCCCTAGCATTGAACATATACTAGGCAGACATTGGATACAACAACAAAGGAATAGCAGAACTCCCAAAATGATCAGCAAAATTGAAAGTACCTTCCAACCCCAAGATCGCAAGAAATCCCAAAACCAAGCACTAAGATTCCAGTTCCCCTCTGGAACATGCACTTCTGAGCTAAGGACGTGCAGATTCTGAATTGCTTTGAAAATGGTTGGGGAGGAGTCTGGTGTGAAAACACAGCAAGTGGACCCCACTAATTTACATACTCCACCACGTTCTGCCAGAATGACATCTAATGCCATCCGGTTTTGGAGTGCTACTAATCTTATCGCTTTCTGCTCTAATGTCATGTTATAGAGTATATCTGTGGTCCGGTTGATGGTTCTCTCCAGTACTCTCGCTAGTCTCCTGATGTCCTCAGAATTTGCTATCTGCCCTCAAAATGGCACAACTGATTTTGCTATATCTCCCAGGACTTGTGCGGGGGTATCACCATTCTCGTCCCGCCGTGGACGAGCCTTTGAAACTTCCAAAGTGCTTGCTATAAATACCCCAGGAAACAGGATCCCTAAATAACAGGTTCCCTGCCAATCCCTAGGCAACCATGGAAATGCTACATTACCGCAAACGAAATAGACAGGTTCACCTACATACAAAGGTCTGTTTTCCCCAGTCAAATTTACAACGTTGGCACAGCCTTTAAAATCTCCCATTGACTGGGTACCATTCCTCTGTATGCAGAAAGAAATTGAATCGGGGCTATGGTTAACAGGGTAAGAAGGAGGCACGGCATCCTTATTGCCTATCAGAGCCATTTTAAAGGAAACCAAAGATTGGAAAGGACGAGATAGTTTATCAGAATGCCTAATTGAAGCAACATTGAGTTTACTCCTATTTGCAAAAAGCGAGCATCCCAGGGGAGTCAGAACACGATTTTCAAAATTATTCAAATTAGTTCCATCAAAATTCCCCGAGATGCTATCATTCCATCGGCCAAAGAACAGTGCTCTAAGAGAGGCATAACAAGCAGTCGTCAAAGGTAAGGGATGAATATACCAACCTAGCCCCTTGTCCCCATGTTGCGGTAAATGCGAGCAGACCCAGCAATTGGTTTTGTTAAAAATGGCATATGTCGAATTCATAATCAACATCATAGTATTGTTGTGATACTTCTGTCTATGCTGAGAGTCCCTAGGTGACAGAGTATGCAAATGTACAAAAGGAGTAAAAACAGTAGGTGCAATTTCAGTTGGCAAAAGAGGCTCTAGAGGATAAATCTCTGCGAGGTACCAGAATCCTAAAGCAGTTACTATAAAAACCCCAATTATTATCATCAAAACACAGCAATTTGTTTTCGGGGCCCAGGCACATTGTTCATTGTCCAAGTTGGTCACCTCCTTATTTACAAGTCCAAAACGAGCAGTAGCGGTGGCAGGCATCGTAGTCTTCAGATGGAAACCCCAATGTTCGTTGCTGGCGACCCCCCAGTCGCGCAGCTTCTTAGTCCTTCCCCAACACTAGCCAACAGAATCCTCTTTCTCAAATTTGGGCAAAAGCAAGCCCTTGATGATCCTTTCCTTTTTTGAATGCACAGTTCGAACCGTGCCGTAGGTCTATTTTCTCCGCCGAAGATTATATCTGCTGGTACTCGGTACTGTTTGATCCGGAAATAAGGTGACGTCACTTCTTGAGGGAAGCAACGTATTGGGGGCAAGGGAAGTTGCACAATTCGGAGCAATGGTTTCCGGAAATGACTTTTCCAAAGAGTGTGGAGACAAAATGGGCGGTTTCCCAAGCCCCACAAGCTCAGAGCGATTCTCCGACTCACTCAGAGTGCTATTTGCTGCTTCAGGATCATCGATTGCAGTGTTAGCGAGGGGTTCTGTTTCTTCTGTAACGTGCAGCGTTGGGTGAGGTAGTTTCTTGACATGCGTCGCGTGTATCCAATTCTTCTTTCCAGCCACCCGCACTGCCGTTTGGGTGACAAACAAGACCTGGAATGGTCCCCGCCAGCGAGGCGCGAGGCAAGAGGACCGCTCGTATGCTCTCACCAGGACCCAGCTTCCAGGCCGGATATTGTGACCTCGGCCCTCGTAGCGTACAGGTAAAGCTGATCGTACCTGATGATATATAAAATACAGATTTTTAGTCAACTGGTTACAGTAGTCTGAAAGCAATACATTCGCAACACTTCTCAGTGCTTTAGGTTTCGGAAGACCCCAAATATTGGCAGGCCTCCCCATCACCACCTCAAATGGAGAGAGCCCAGTCTTAGTTTGAGGGGCTAGTAACACAATCAGTAAGGCATCCAGCCATTTTAGTTTGGTACTGGCACACGTCTTAGCGAGCTTGTTCTTTAGGATACCGTAATGTCTCTCTACCAACCCGGCACTTTGAGGATGTCTAGCCGAATGAAATCGCTTATCAATATGTAGTGCCGTACATATCTGTAAAATTACAGCAGCAACAAAATGTGGACCATTGTCCGACCAAATGATTCTTGGCAACCCAAACCGCGGGATGTACTCTTTTATCATAATTTTTGCAGTGGGCATGGCTGTAGCATCTTTGACAGGGAAAGCCTCAACCCATTTACTAAAGGCACAAATGACCACAAGGACATATTTTAAACTATTGCACCGCTCCATCTCAATAAAATCAAAATGAATCACTTCAAACGGGACAGAAGGAGGCCCAAAGCTACCCCTTGGAGTTACCGTCCCCTCCCCCACATTGTGCTGTAGGCAAATCATGCAATTTTGGACATAATGCTGAGCAATTTTCGAAATCTTATCATTTACCCAGACTTTTTCTAACTTTTTCGTAATCTGTTGAGCACACACATGTGTGGGACCGTGTGCCATAGTAACCATCATAACTATGTAGGCATTAGGAAGCAACCATTTCCCTTCAACTGTGTCCACCCAACACCCATAATCATCTAATTTCCCCAAGCCTTCAGCCCATTTCTTAGATTCTTCCATTGTGGCATCAGCTTGGATATCCCGCACAGACCCAATATCCTCGTCCATTACATAGACATCCCTAGTTTTTCTTAGAGCATACATTTCTGTGCGAAGATCTGTGGCAGTTTGTCTGGCTATCTGATCAGCGAAAGCATTCCCTTTCCCTACATCATCTGTGATCTTGCGGTGCGCTGCGCATTTCATGATTGCTAACTGACTAGGGAGCGCGAGCGCCGCGAGCAATTGTACTATCAGGGGGCCATGCTGAATCTTGGTCCCATGTGAAGTTAGAAACCCTCTCTCTGACCAAAGTCTCCCAAAGTTGTGAGCCACCCCAAAAGCATACTGACTGTCAGTATATATATTCACTGTTAGCCCTTTGGAAAGCTCACAAGCTCGGGTTAATGCTATAATCTCTGCGGCCTGCGCAGAGTTATGTGAAATTTGCTTGGTCTCTACAACCGTGCTTAATGAAGTGACTGCATAAGCAGCTGTGGATGTACCATCCGGAAGTTTGAAGCAGGAGCCATCACAAAATAGCTCCCCTTGCGAATTATCCAAAGGAGTGTCCTTAAGATCAATTCTGCCCTTTGTTTCTTGTTCAGTAGTATACAGGCAGTCATGTGACTCGTCATCACCGCAAACAGTATTTTGTGGGAAAGGTAGGAGTTCAGCCGGATTAAGAACACAACACCTCCTAATTTGTATGTGGGGAGCAAACAAAATCAATTCATATCTCATCAATCGTGCGGAAGTGAGGTGTTGCGCTTGAGTTTTGTTCAATAGAACATCTACAGAGTGAGGCACCATCAGGGTGAGATCATGGCCTAGGACCATTCCCTCACTCTGCTTTACAGATGCGGCAGCAGCAGCGACAGCTCGCAAACATCTTGGCAAAGTGCATGCGACAGGATCAAGGACGGAAGAGTAGTAACCGCACAGCCTATTCTTCCCTCCATGTTTCTGCGTTAATACAGCCAAAGCACATCCATAACATTCATGCACAAACAACACAAAGGCCTTGTTGTAATTTGGTGTACCCAAAACCGGTGCAGAGCATAATGCAGTCTTGAGAAGCTCAAATGATTGTTGATGTTCTGATTTCCATGGCAATGGCGAAGAAATGCCCTTCTTTGTCAAAGCCAACATCAGTTTTATCACTAGTGAAAAGTTCCGGATCCATAACCTACAGTAAGAAGCCATGCCTATTAAGGCTCTGACTTCCTTCTGTGTATTTGGGACAGACATGCCAGAAATGTGTTTTATTCTTTCAGGTGTCAATCTTCTTCCCTCCTTTGACAGGAGGTAGCCTAAATAGGCCGAATGCACTTCCAATGAGACCCAAATTGATATTCCTGGACCGCCTATTCATTAACGGGAAGAAGCCCCAGCACTTCATGATAGTGGGTGCAAGAGGACCCGATCATCCCAGGTCCTCCTAGACTAGTCGGGGGATTTGATGGACTCACCCGATGCCCAATGGCTATCAAGGAGTTTAGTTGGAGGGGAGAAACCTCTCAACTCTGCATCGCTGTGAAAGATGCTATTCTTGCAGACTGTCTGCTAGGGAATGATACACCTGATACCGAAATGATTGCTGTGGTCAACCAATCCAGGGAGAAGCAAGCAGTTAGAATTGTAGCCCTGGCGGCCATGGGTCCAGGGAGTCTTCAGACTGATGACGGCATACGAGTGGCTTCACCAGTGCTATCCAGTCCAGATCCAGAGTCCACAGAGTCAACTGCTTCTTAATGAGAGGGCCTACTGGTGACTGAAGTGCCTGCTGCAGCAGCACTGACTCAGTGACCTCAGGGTTGCCTTGAGGCATAGAGCCCAAACCTGAGGTGGAGGTCGAGGTGGAGGACTGTGAGGAATTCGACCATCTGCACAGGGAGAGTGCGCTCACCCGGGTTTTTTGATTTTTTGTTTATTTAAAAGAATGAATGATGGGGATCAACCTCCAGAAAATATGTGGGGCCATTCCTGCACATATTTTCCACGCTCACCACACAGCAGAAAAATAGTCATGTACTCTGGGAGGACACATCTTACCAGCACCGCCCTCCCCTGTCATGTGTAGCTGACACCTGACGATGATGAGTACATCAAAGGAATCTGGCCATGGGCAGCCCGATTAGGATTTCAAGGCCCCATGGATTTGCATCTCCATTGTTACACCTTTTTGGTGGCGGCAAATACTGAAGAATGTTAATTAGCATGCCTCAGTGAGGCCAGGGTGCAGGAGGTGACAATGGAGACCAGCGACCAACACCTCTTTGTAATGCAATGTGTCAACATGGTACTAACACCCCTCCTTGGTATGAAAGGGCAGTGAATATCTTGTCTGGAACCACTCCTTTAAAAGCATGGATGTATGTGAATTGTAGGAGACAAAAGTCTGTCTGCAACCCCCTATCTGAAAGGAGGCCCATGTTGTGACCAAGCGCTGCATAGGGCCTGGTTAATTAGGGAGTCACTTTGATGTACAGTAGACAGGAAGACGGGTGGGACTTAGAAGTATATGTTGTCATCCTTCCCCTGTCTGTTGCCAAGCGCTCTGATTCTGACCTGAACCATCACTGAAGATTGTTTGTGGGGACCCAGGATTGGTTCATTAAGGTATGCTTAGCCTGCACCAATCATTGGTGCCCCTTTGGCTTTAAAAGAGGGCTGAGCCCGTCACTGATCAGATCATCTGAAGACTTTGCAGGGAGTGACAAGAAGGACTCATTTGGACCGAGCTGAAGGTGCAGTCTACCTACATCTTCTACCAGTGAAGGAAGGGTATTGTACGATTTGACTGTATCCAAAAGATTGAATGCGCAAAAAGTCCTAAAAATGGTACCACCAAAGGTTCGAACACCAAAAGTTTGAACCTTTGGTGGTAGCATTGTAGGTAAGTAGTAACAAAAAAGACTGAGGGGGTAGCAGGGGAGCCCCCCGCAACACCCCGCTCACTATACTTTAGAATATAGTGAGCGGGGTGTTGCGGGGAACACCACCGCAGCACACCCGAAAAAGAAAGAAAAAGTGGCTTCGGGAGACTTGAGAGTATAGTGAGGGGGGATGCGGGGGAAACCCCTGCAGCCCCTGTAAAAAACAAAAAGGACACTGCTTTGCCGGTTCACGATCACAGAAGTGAAAGGGAACTGCCGCTGCAGGGACTCAGCGTGAGGAAAAAGGTAAGTAGGGTATGTTTATGTTGGGGGTGTGGGTGGGAGGGGTGTTGAGGGTGTGGGTGGGTTTTGTGTCGTGGGTCTGTTGTGGGTGTGGGTTGGGGTATGGGTATGTAGGGGTTGTGTGTGTGTGTTCACATTGGAAATCTGCAAATCTTTTGTGGTTAGCTCTTTTCTCATGCAAACTTTCTGGCCGCAGGAAAATCAGCCATGGTCGGATCACGTAGATCCGAAGGAAGACCAGGAGTTCCAAGGGGGAAGCAGGATCCCTCCCCTAAACATCTCCGAGGGGACATAGGGAGATACCAGACTCGGAGGTCCCATCCAGCAGCTCCAGAACCGGTACCCAGCCAGCACACAGCGTGCCCTGCTACGTTCTGATAGCACGCTTCCTTGGTGGGAGGTACTGGAGAGTCTCTGGACAAAGGACAATGCTGTTGCCTGCAATCACTCTCCTGAGCTTTGGGCTGTCCACCTTGAAAGGACATGAGCCCTGCAAAGAAGCTAGGAGGAGTGCCACATAAGCATCATCCAGCATCCATCAATTTTGAGACAGTTGAGTCCTCGAACTGCATCCGGCAGCACCGCACACTGTTGTCATGCTGCAGTCACCAGAGCCCTCGACCAGCATTCCAGATCCGCCAACCAGCACATAGACAACTATTCTTGGCCTGAGTCACAGCGCCGGACAGCCTGCAGATGTCCGTCCAGCCTCGCTTGCCGAACTACCTGCCGCCTGATAGACGCAGCTGTCTCCCCCCACTAACTCTGTCTCACTGGCTGCAAAGCACCCTGGAACTGCCTCGATGCTGCTGAACACCAACAACTTCTTCAACACCAGGTACATTGTGGTTCTGCCCCTCTGGTCCTTCCCCGAAGGCCTCTAGAAACAGTTACAACCCTTTGCCCCTTTGGTGTTGAAACCAAATAACCTTGTACTATAAAACTGATTACTTTACCAACTATCCTCCTGTCAGTATCCAGAGTGCATCCCTTTCCTTCATCAGATTGTCTGTCCCCTGTGTTCCTTTACAGTGTGGGTTTTAATTGTAGTGTGCTAGTACTGTCTGTTGTAGTAATAATAAAGTAGACATTTTTATACAACCTTGACTGGACAGTACCTTTAATCATTGGTTAATAATTGTATTTTCGCTGTGTTGCAACTAACCAACAATCCACGACCTCGCAGAGATAAGCCTGCCATTCCGTCTGCGTTACCAAAATTGGTCAAGGAGGTCTTATAATTTACTTGTATTGCAATCTATTCAGATCCCTTCTGGTGTACTGGAGGTGTGGGGTTAATTGATGGTTTAGAAACCGATATTCATCCCTGGACCACTGGTGCCCCGTAAGTTGATTTATCACAAGGACACAGTAGCTTCAGACGTCACATGTCTCCCAGAGCTATGTGACTTGTCCTTAGCTGGCGGCTCAGTTAGCCAGGCTGACCTTTTTCAGGAGCAGCGCAACTGTCCAACTTTGGCAGATCTGCGTGAGCAGGTAGAGAAGCAAGCCCAGGAGGAAACCCCTGGGATGTTCAAGGTGTACTGGGAGAACAGGCCCCTTTACATTGAGACCAACACTTCTCAGATGGGGGTCAGCCTGTGTATGGTGGTTTCCCAGTGCCAGAAAATGTTGCTGTTGGACTTGGCTCACGATATTCCATTGGCAGGTCACCTTGGGATGACAAAAACAACAGACAGGCTGTAAGCCCATTTCTACTAGCCCCAGATGGAGTCAAAGATAAAAGCATTTGTCTGATCCTGCCACACTTGCCAAGAATCTGGCAAGGCAGGCAGAGCACCAAGGCACCCCTAATTCCACTACCTGTAGTTAGGCAGCCTTTCCAGTGAATAGGTATGGACATTGTGGGTCCTCTGGATCCTCAAACCTCCCCAGGAAACCAGAATATCTTGGTTGTGGTTGATCATGCACCCTGACAAGTATCAAGGCCCCTGCGGTCGTAAAGGCTCTCATCAGGATATTCTCGTGTGAGATTCCCTAAAGAAGGTTTTTTTCTGACAGGGGGTTTAACTTAATTTCCGCATATATGCAGGCAATGTGGGATGAGTGTGGAGTTACCTATACATTTTCCACAGTCTTTCAACCACAAACCAACGGTTTGATGAGCGGTTCAACAAGACCTTGAAGGGCATGATAGGTGTCTTGGAAGAGGCACTCACGAGAACACTGAATATTCTCCTGCCATGCCACCTGTTCTCCCACTGCGAGGTGCCACAGAGCAGTGTTGGGCTCAGTCCCTTCAAACTCCTTTTTCGGCCATCACGTTAGGGATCCACTAGTCTGATGTGGGAAGGACGGAAGGGCAATCCCTGAACTCTTTCTCACAACATAGTGGACTATGTGCTCAGCCTGTAATCCAGGATGGCCAAGTAAAGGTAACAGAGCACCCAGAACCTGAAGGACAGCCAGGAGCTCATGAAGCACTGGCAGGATCAGAAGGCAACCATGATGGAGTACACGCCAGACCAGATGGTCTGGATCATGGAACCTGTCAAGCCCAGTGCCTTGCACATCAGGTGGACTGGGACCTATATGGTACTGGAAAGGATCGGTGAGGTTAACTCTCATTGATACAAAGACTCACAAGCCGGCCCATCAGGTTTTTTACGTCACTGGTTGAACCCCCATTGGAGCCGGGGTAACTTGGTGATGGCTCTGGTCATGGACGCGGGAACAGAGGAGGAGGCAGATCCCCTTCGCTGACTTGTTATATATGCAGATCTGACCGACGGGTCTCTTGAGGAAGTTCAACTCTCCCCAGACCTCACCGAACAGCAAAGGCGAGACTGCCACCAGTTGGTGGACTGCTGGACTGTTTTCCCTGATTCCTGGGAAAACTGATCAGTGCTTCCATGGCATCGACACCAGAGCCAGTAAGCCGGTGAAAGTTAATATTTACCAGATGTCGGCCAAGGTCAAAGATACCATCAAGTAGGAGGTCTTCATGAGGTTGACCTTGGGGATTATCGAGCTGTCCTGCAGCCCAAAGGCTAGTCCAGTGGAACTGGTTCCTCAAAGGTCCATCAGCAGGAAGACTGAGGACCATTGTTGCCTGGAATATAGGGTGCTCATCTCTGTAACGAAAACAGATGCATACCCCATCCCTCTGGGTGACAAACTAATTGACCGATTAGGTGCTGCCTGATTCATGAGTACCTTTTGATCTCACGGATGGGAACTGGTGGGTCAGTCTGACTGACCTTGCAAAAGAGAGGTCTGCATCCTCCACCCTGGACAGACATCAACATCATTATCATCAGTAATTTTATTTTGTCCTGAGGCCATAAATGTTCATCATGACCCATACAAAGCTACTATAAAACAGTTAAATGTACATTCTACCCACATTTTATTTAAACCAGTTACAACAACCTTAAAACAAGCAATGTTGAAGAGTAATTTGGTACCAAACATAAAATAAATAAGTGAATTCATCAAAAAATATCCAGCCACGTCGATTCCTTGTTCAAGGCCTCTTGGGATGTAAAGTTACATAGTGTCTTCCTTAATGGTTACTTTGTTAAATTACTTGCTGGGTGCTATCTAAAAGTGCACGGATAGATCTATGATCCAGGAGCATAAGAGACCCACCAATCTCTGTCATCTCCTTAGCACACAGGTCATGGCAAAATTACAAGTTTATGATCAAATAACGTCAAAAATTACTAATTTCCAAAGTGGAACTGCCCAATCTGATTTTCCCGAGCGGCACTGTGTTAGCTTTAGAAAGCACGGGGTTTTGGGGTCTAACTTTAAGGGAATAGTCGACTTTAGGCGGGCGATAAGCTCTAATTGCTATAGTGCAATTAGGCTGGGGTAGGACCTTATTGGGTACATTTATTTGTGAGGCCTTCCATGGTTGCTAACTGATTTGGGACCAATTTGGGGACCTTGTGTAAAAATAGGACCCTCCACTGTTGCGACCCCTGGCACCTGCCCAATTTTCTTACACTGACTGTCCTACGATCTATGGGCTCAAGGGGGATCACCGTATGAGGCGAAGTTGGGGTAGAGCTGGCTGACTTGCCCACCGAGCCGGTAGCAATATGAGCGAGGGAACTATGTGATGCCACAAAAGGCTAAGTGGCCTGGAACCTGAGGCCGTTTATCGGGCAAGAGACAAGAGTTGGCACTGTCAGTCATTATACTGTCTGTACCCCAAAGCCTGCCATGTATTGGTACTGGTATTGGAGGATTGGGGGTCTGCTACTCCAGAACTTTTAGAAACCTCTGTAACACCCTCCACTCTAGTTGGTAGCTCTGCCGTAATGGTCCTCCTTCCATGAGCTTCATGAAAAGACACAAGTAACTTTTTAGTTCCGCCAGCTCAGACCGGACAATGTTGTATTTACACCCACTGGCCACATTCGCCCCCTTAGCAACTAAAACGGGTGTATGTATGACAGCTGGACTGAGGGTGGTAGATGGGCAATGGGGAATAGTACATGACCTGGGGCCAGACTTTACAGGTCTAGGTTGCCCTTCCTTGCCTTGGTCTGGGCATACAGTAATAGGGTTGGGTTGGCATCAGCAGAGAAACTGCAATCATCACCCACATGCATCTTCCATGAGTGGGACACATTCGTTAGAAGTCGGAATTACATGCTCTGACAGCATGCCCAGCATAGCAATGACCACTTTGTCTGTGCAATCTCCCCCAGAGTCTCTAGTAATCGGAAACACACCACCCTGCTCTCCACCCCATGGTGTATCGTTCAAATGGGGCAGGCCAGTGCTACCCACGGGACGCTGGGGTTTGCCTCCACCCAGACTGGGAGTATGGACAGTGACTAGTATATTTTTGCTCTTCTCTCCTGTCTGTGTGATCGATTGAACAATGTCAAAGGTATTGCTTAAAGTCGGAACATTGGGGAGTGTGATGGTCATGTTACTGGGCCTAATTACGGGTCCGGCGGTATCCCCCGTAAAAAATTGCCACCGCCAGCGCCTGACTTCCCGGTGCCACTGGGCTATTCCAAGTTCAGTGGCCCAGAAGTCAGGCACTGGTAATTGTGTTAGTCCCCATTCCCATGGAGTCCATGGGAATGGGGACACGGGAGCAACGGCACCGTTAACAATGTGACGGTGCTCCCGTTAAAACCCTGGCTGGTAGGACGGCACCCGCCCGCACCCGTTGTTTCAGGACCGGCACAATTGTAATGAGGACCACGGTCTTTATCACCCCCTATGGCAGCACAGGGGTTGGCTTCACCTAGGGTTGAGGGCAGGTTCCTAGGCAAAGGGGGCGATACTGAATATTCAGGAGCACCAGCGGCACAGCATGAGTCCACGATGGAGCTGCAAATATTGGCTCTGTTGCTGCTACACAGTTCGCCCTTAGCGTGTTTATCACTCCCAGGCTCTGAAATAGCAGAGTCGTTTATCATAACCAGAAAGTGTTGAATTTCATTAATCAGGGTGTTTGTCTCCTGTGCAGGTCTCATGGGACTATGAATCAATTTCCTGGCTATGCCGGAGGAAGAGGGAGAACGTTTTGTCAGGACCTACCGTTTCGGCATTTTAAATTGATTGATAGAATGGTAACATCACTTCAAAAATACCATCGGCAGTAACCAAGCGGGGCCAAAGAAGTGGCACCACCTGCACTGGTGTAGCTCTCCACCACCCGGCCTCACTTCCACCCAGATGCCTCTAGTGCTTCGGGTCTGACTCCCACTGATCTGCTGTCTCCACCAACTCCACCGTGAAGTGCCGTTCACTAGCCGAACCACGGCTGCAGCTACGACTGCAGGACCCAGGTGCAAGGCAGGATTGATCACAGCAAACTTCCCCCGGCAAGCCCTTGAATCCTGCCAGTACCCAACACCCTGCAGATGCTTCACACTCACGCCTTTTCCGGAGGCTTCAGCCTGTGCACTCAGTCAAGGGTTTAAGAAGGCGGGAGGGGGGCATGGCCTGAATGAAGTCCATTACGGCAGTGCCCAGGAGCCAGACAGAGATGCAAGGCACTTAACACCTTTGCCCTTGCCAAGGGCTTCAGTTTCCTGTTATGCCATTCAGACTAAAGAATGCCCCTGCTACCATCCAGTGGATGGTATACAATGTCCTAAGGGGGCTGGAAGATTTCAGCATTGCCCACCTAGATGATGTTGCCATCTTCAGCAACACCTGGGAAGACCATCTATCACACCAAGATCTCTAATCTGGATGGGCCACTCCACTATCCTCTTCACGCTCTCGAGAGCTAACCCTCATGCCTGCTTTACCAACCCTGGAACATCCACCCGCTTGCCTCTGTGCAACAAGGTGAAAGTACCTCCAGACTTGGCTGACTCCCTGCTTGCCTTCATGCCCTCATTCCCTCTCCAGGGAGGACAGCCCTCCACAGCCATTTTGACCAATGGCTCTCCAAATCTTTCAGATCTCTCACCCCCCTTCAAATACTCCTCCGTGAGGCAAGGCCCCTCCCCCTGATGGTCCACCCCTTCTCTTAAATCCCTCAAAACACAAAACCAAACCGTGGAACACAGGTGGAGGGCTGAACCATCACACCAGAGTATATCCGCATATGCCCAATATATCAAAGCCTACAAGGCAGAAATCTGGAGGGCCAGAAAATCCTACTACTGGAACAGAATCTCCAAACCCTGTAACATCAGCAGGGAACCCCACAAGATAATCTCAGAATTCAGGGCCCCTCCTCTCACTTTCTCCCCATACCCTACTCCCAAGCACTCTGTGATGCTCTGTCGGACCACTTCTACAAGATAACCATGGAAAGAAACTGCACCATCGGCTCTAAACTAGCAACTCTCCTGCCCAGCTCCATAGCACCCTCATCTGGCCTCAGAGTCCCTCCCACCACTTGACCACTCTTCTCTTCCTTCTCTCCCATCTCACCGCCTCAAGCCACTTTCTACCAGCTGGCCCTCAGGATCCCCAGGCAATCCTTGCCCTCCTGCTCTCCTAAAAGATATCCTTTCCTTAACCTGTGGAGGACGAATCAGAAGATCTATCATGAACTCATCCCTCACCTCAGGCACATTCCCAGAAGCCTTCTGGAAATCCCACATTAAAACCCTGCTCAAAACACCCTTGCTTTATCCCCTCCCATCAATCAACTACAGACCTATCTTAAACAAATGTTTCCTAGCCAAACGAATTGACTGAACAATCTGCTCCCAGCTATGCCTTTTCACTGAATCAAACCTTCTCCTATACCCTGCAAAGTCTGGCTTCAGACCCCTACGAGCAACTGAGTTATTCCTACTCTCTATCTGGGATGATCTCAAAAGAACCTCAGACTCTGAAGGTTGTGCAACACTTATCCTCCTGAACCTCTTAGCGGCCTTTGACACCATTGGCCACTGCACCCTCACGGACAGACTCCACTCGCTCGGCATTGGGGATACAACAATGATGTGGATATACTCTGTCCTCACCAACATATTGCAAATCACTCACATGCCTCCTTTCTCCTTGACCCCATGCCCTATTTCCAACGAAGTACCACACGGTATCTCCCTATCACCCCTGCTCTTTAACCTCCACCTGAGACCCCTCACAGCCCTTATCTGTTCACATGGTGGAACCTGCTACAACTATGCAGATGATACACAGATCATCTTCAAGATCCCTAATACCACCTCTGACCTCCCCCCCAAATCGAACCTCATGCCTCACAGAAATCGACCACTGGATGACAGCTAACCACCTCCTCCTCAACCCCGGAAAAACTGAAATCATGATCTGCGGGAAGACTGCCCTCTTCCCTTGACCATCCTCCCTAGGCCCTCCTTCCACTACATCAACCACAGTAAAGATTGTTGGATGTACCATGGACGCAGAACTAACACTGTCACATCACATCAACTCTGTGTTTAAATCATGCTATCTACACCTGTGTATTCTCTGATGCATTTTCCCCTTCCTCTCCTACTTTCAGAGTCATCGAAATCATGGCCATCATACTCTCTCGCCTAGACTATGCCAACTCCCTATATGTCGGAGCCCCTGTATCTCAAATCTGAACTTTCCAAAGGGTCAAAAAAACTGCAGCCAGTCTCCCCTTAGGCCTACGCCCTAGAGAGCATATCACACCTGCCCTCCGTGTCCTTCACTGTCTCCTTGACAGGTCCTTCAAAGCTATGTGCATCACTCACCGTGCTCTACACAAGACGAGTTCAGAATACAACACACGCTCAAACCCTACACACACAACAGAAACCTCAGATCAGGCACCACTCTTCTCCTTGTCATCCCTTCAGATCGACCAGAATAGGGGAATCCTTTTTTCATCCAAGCACCTACAATATGGAACACCATTCCTTTTAGCATACTCTGCATACCTCACCTTCTGAAAGGCACTCAACAGCTGGATTTTTCCCCCTGCCTCCTGATGGACCCAATCTGCACCTCAGCTTAATTTCACCCCCCGTCCTCCTCACCTGCGACAGATTGGCTGGGGAATTATGAGTCTGTCAACAAGAAAGTACTGGGTGACACAGAGAAAGGACTCCAGCATATCCGCAGGACAGGACCAGCGCCACGTCAACCAAACAAGAAATTCAGCCGTGACGCATAGGTACGCATCACACTCCATCTGAAAGGAAGACAGTCATATCAAACCGAAGGCCCGGCCACCTACCTGCACATATATGCAATCATCCGCAACTTGAAGGCACATCACACAACACCCCGCCACTAGAATGCAGCTAAATTCCACAACACAAATTCTGTCTAGCTGTACACATAATCAGTCTCCTTGACTCGCATACTCTCCTGACAACCTCCGCAGCACCCATCCACAAGCCAGCTCTACATGGGTCACTAGCAGGGACTTAGCACCCCCTACCTTCTTTCATATTCACAAAAATGCACACATGCATTCTAAACTCATCTGACTTTTTCTCATACTGCAGACTTTGGTCCTTCAAGGGCATTCACCTACAATACTTTGAGGCCATAACAACGGGAATAGGAGTTATACAAATGCTATATTACATTACATTACATTGCATAGCACAATGTATGGTAACCTATATAGAACACGAAGTTTGTGGCAGTAAGAAACCGCCTCCCCAGACCAAAGTCCAGCCAGTCAAGGATTAGGACATCCCCACTACACAGATGTAATTTTAGGGCCTACCTGAGCACCACAGCGTATTACCAACACTATATTAAGGGGTATGGGAGCCTTGACCGTCCCTAAAATGATGTTACATTAAAGAAACGGCCAAAAATGGTCACTTGGCCTCCTGCCGGTCAATCACCCTTCCAGACCTTGAAGGATGGCATGTGCCAGGCCCCCCATTCTAAAGATCCCAGATCTTTTCACCAAGGGTTTTTCATCCAGACAAATGCTTGTGAATTTGGCATCTGTGCACGGTTAGCACAACTGAAGACCGAAGGGGTAGAACAACCTTGTGCGTACCTAATTGGGTACTTGACCAAGCAAGAGCGCAATTGGGCCACCATCGAGAAGGAGGCATTTCCGGTAGTCTGGGTGGTATGCAAGATGAAGTCCTACATTTTTGGGTCTCACTTCATGGTCCAAAGACTTCTGAGGTGGCTTATGGCCATGCAAGGAGAGAACCCTAAGTGACTGCATTGGGCCATATCCCTACAGGGATTGAACATGGATATCCAACACAAACCGGGGACACAGCATTCCTATGCAGATGGCCTCAATAGGCACTTTTACCAGGAGTCTCAACCTTTTTGGCTGGGCGGCGTGTGAGGAGTTGCAATCTGGTGAGGATGCAAAGCCCTGGCTTTTTAAAATGTTTATACATTTTATTTATTTCATAATTTATACTTTATTTATTTATTTGTTTAGTTTCAAAGATGATGCAGGTGATTTCGTCTCTGAAATGTTAATCTGCTAACCAGATTCCCCTTTGTCGCAATCGCATGCCAAAGGCACAGTGGATTGTGCCCTGCTGCATCAGTCGCCTAATCCAAAGTGCCTACTCTGCTCATGGTGCAGAGCAGGTTTAAAGGCCAGAAGATGCCCACTCGACCGCTGCAGCGCCAGTCAAGTCAGTGCAGCACATGGGTGGCATTTAAGATGTGCTCTTTTGTTACAAAACTGTGATGACAATCTGTAACCCATGCTGGTGGCAGGGTAATCTCTAAAAATAAACTATGCCTGAGTTTAAGCACAGTACATGGCAATACTTATGATCATGTCTGCCACATTCAAATTGATATAACTCATGTGTCAGCACCTGTGAGTGAGCTCTGCTGCGGAAGGAATGTGTATTTGGGTTAGACTGGCCAATACTGCCAAACGGCAGGATAGAAACCCTCAGGACCCATCCTCTCTCTGATCCCCTTTGTGAGGGTCAGTAAGACCATCCTGCAGAGACAGAAGCACAGCAAGCAGCTGTCTGGGGCCCAGATATCAAAGTAGCACACCCATTCAGGAGTCGTAGCCTCACACCAGTGTGCTGTATGTCCAAATACTTTTTTGTCAGAGGGTGGTAAGGGCTGTGAGTAGGATAGGCAGGTGGGCTCTGGTCAATGGAAGAACCCTTCCAGCATCTTGTTTCTCGCTGTGTCTCTTTCCCTTTCCTGTCACCTCCACTTCCTTTGGAGCAAAGCACTTTGGGTGTGACATCAACAGGACAAGTCAACTCTGGCCAGGAGCAGAGATTAGTCATGTAAAGCAGACTAGCTTTAGACCAATCACCTGGGGATTTGTGCCTTTAAAAGAAGGGGACTTCGCACCCCTTCAACAGATTCATTCAGTACCTCGAGGATCCTTTAAGGCCAAAGAGATGTTCTGAAGATTCTCACTGAACTTCCTTCAGGACATTTGTACTGTTCAAAGCCCTCAGCCAGAGGTGAAGAAGGAGCAGTCCAAGACAGAAGGAAGGTCAGACACATTGAGAATGACCCGTGCTTTGGCTCAGGACCAACTACTCTGCAACTGACCTTCTAAACCGGAAGAGCAGACCCTGAATTGAAGCATCCTGTCATCAAGTCCTTTGCAAAGGCCTCACATCAACCGGAGGGCCAGATCAGCCTAAGCTCCCTGTTCTCTCGCAATGACCCAGTCACTCTGTGTTCTCGGCATCTTGCACAATAGGGAAGGTGCTGGTGTCTGTGTCCCTCCACCCAGCCAAGCTCTTGCTTGCATCTAAAATAGCTTGACACTGTATTGTGTCCTGGTGAAGCATGTCTCCTACTAGGCCCTAGGCAACCTGCTCAATGCCGTAACCTGAACTGACTGACCGGCTGGTCACTTACTGGTTGTAACCGGGGGTTACAATCATGGCTCTGCCAGTCCGTGAACTGCCACCTCATGGATTGCACAGTGACGTACCGCTTGATCACCACTTTCATGATTATTGCCAGGGGTGTTGCTAGGTCTGGAAAAGACCCAGGGCTACGCTGATGTGGGAACTGTCGGGACTGGGGGCTAGCTAGCCTTTTGGTTGTAGCTCCTGAGATTATATCCGGGGCTACAACCAAAAGATCAGAGGCTATAGCCCTCTTAGCCCCCCACTGCTTGAGCGTTACTCACCAACACCACCTAGTGTCTAAAGCCTTAATCGGCCTGGCAAACGACAAAGCATTATTGTGACCGCCTCAAACTGCATCTTTGAAGAGCCACTGTTCTACCACAGAGAGCACTCTCGGTTGCCTCTCTCGACACTGGTTTGCTGCCAGGGTCTCCATGTTCCTCTTTTGTTGCAGATTGTGTGTTTTATTAAAGTGTTTATATTTTTATAGAACCTTGATTGGACATTCCCTTTATTTTGGACTGTGATACTTGTCCTCATTACAAGTCAGCCGGTCCGGAAACAACAGTAAATCCGCCACCACTGTTGTTTCCGAACCGGCTGATTCCAAGTCCTGCAGGTGGGAGGTGTCATTCCCGCCAGGTCTGACCTGGCACAAGTAACACCACCCGCCTGCAGGCAGAGATGGAAACACTGGCTCTGTCATAGACGGAACCAGTGTTTCCATGGTCCCCATCCCCACCGAGTCCTATGGGACTTCATGGGAATGCCGATTTACTGAATTCTGCCTCCAGAATTACCGGGTCACTGGGGTTGTAATGCCCCGGTGATTCCGGCAATCATGGAGGCGGAATGGAATTACCGGTCCGGCGGCAGCCTGCCTGTTTTTCAGGCATGGCTACAGCCAGACTTGTAATGAGGCCCACTGTCTTTTTTGGGTCACTACTGGTATACCTTCACTCCCCTCTTGAGAATCTATCCTTCTCTTGGTCTAGGTTACCACAAAAGGCACTGGAGATAGATCTCTTGATTGTCCCCATTTTACCTTTATGATTGAGTTGTTTTATTTATGGTTTGTAGAAGTGGGAGGGCTGAGTGGGCCATTTTACATCTTCTCATCATTGTACTCCTGCGAGGCAGAATCCAATTCATCACCAGCACGCCCACCCCATTCTTTGATTCATTCCTGGACTCTATAAAGAACAAGAGGAATTCATCTGGATCTCTGTTGTGTTGGGGATACAATTTACCCCTAAGTCCTCTGCCAAGAAGGTGAAGACATAACTCACATAAGGCAGAGGAAAGCTCTGTCCCATAACCATCTTCAAGGATCAATGTGTGTGGCTGCTATTGGATCATGGCCTCACTGTGGCTGCACTGGAACCAGGACCATGTAACTGGTTTCCTGTAGTTGCTATCCAAGCTCGCTGAAGTGGGAGAGTAGCAGATAGGCTCACCTTGTCCTGGAGTCCCTGTATTGGGAAAACCCACAGCTGATCCTTCTTGTCCTTCTTGTCTGGCGATCAATCGCCCAATCTCCATTACTCCCTTTCTGGGCAAACTCCTGGAAAAGCTGGCCATCTCTCAATGTAACCTTCATTCTGATTCTGTGGGCTGTCTCTACACCATCATTCTGGCTCTAGAGCTGCCAGAAGCACAGACAATGCTCTCCTGAACATCCACAAAGATTTGCTCTCCAACCTTGACTCTAACATTCTCTCTGTCTGCATCCTACTTGATCTCTCTTCTGCCTTTGACACGGTCAACCATACCATCCTGTTCAACCATATCCATGACAACCTGGGTATCATCGATCAGGCTCTGGCCTGGCTGACCTCTTTCTTCCCTCTCTGATCGACCCTCCCCAGGTCCAACTTGGGTCTTTCCTTTCATCTATCTCCTTTTCTATCTCTGGTGTTCCCCAGGGGTCTAACCTCTCGCCCTAGCTTTTCAACCAATACCTTGCAACTCTTGCCCATTGCATTGTCATTTTCTGCTCTAATTTCCAGTGCTATGCTGATGACACTCAACCCATATTCAAGCTGCCCTCTGCCACCTCCTCTCCTTCTCCCATCTCTGATTGCCTATCTGTCATCCAGGGTTGGCGTGCCACCAATGACCTCGGCATAAATGCCAGCAAGACAGAGATTCTCCTCATCAGCACACCTTCACCCTCCTTTCCCATCAGTCTCTGGCCGGTCTCCCTTGACCCTCCCCTTACCCCCACCTGCGAGGCTAAGAACCTCTGGATCATCTTTGATTCTACGCTTTCCTTCTCTGCCCACATCTCTTATGTCTCTAAAAATTTAAATATGCTACTGCACCTCCTCAGAGGTACTCTGCCTTTCCTCTCCTTCCTACAGAAGCTCACTGTCTCCCCAGCCCTGGTTCTCTCTAGGTTTGACTATTGTAACAGCCTCTTTCTAAATCTACCTGCCTCTCCTTGCTGTCCTTTACAACTCATCCAGACAGGACTGCAAAACATGTCAATGGCCTTAACCCCTGGGATTGTATTTCTCTGGCCCTGAAATCTCTCCATTGGCTCCCAGTGGACACACAAGGATTACATTCAAAACCGTCTGCATTGTCCACAAGGCTTTCTGTGGCCTGGGTCCAAAATACCTTCAGCTATCCCTCCGTAAATACCTCCCCTCTCGAGCTGTTTGCTCCTCTACCCAGGGCTGGACTGGGAACTAAAAGAGGCCCTGGAAATAATTACTGGGGACCAAAAGAGGCCCTGGAAATAAAGTTCAAAGTGGCCCTGTATGACACCTTTTCAGCAAGCCCAATGCTTTTCCTATGGGAAAATTTAGAAATACCACAGAAAAGAGGCCCAGGGTGCAGAGGCCCACCGGGAAATCTCCAGAGGTCCCTATGGGCCAGTCCACCCCTGCCTCTACCTCTAATTCCCTCAGGGTCTGCTGTTTTTCAAAGAAATGAGCTGGTGGTAGGTCTCGGTCGTCGGCTGGGGCCTCCCTCTGGAACAGCCTCCCTACCACTCTAAAACTTGAGGAGAACCATCTTCGGTTCCGGAAGCATGTCAAGACATTCCTTTTTACTTCTGCCTTTGCCCCTCCTGTTCCCTGCTGATCTTTCTCTCTTGGCACTGTGCACTTGGCCTACATTCTGTCTTCCGGGACCAGGTACCTGCTCACCCCGCCACCCTCCTGCACTTCCTCCATTGCCTTTATTATTTATTTATTTAATTTTAATGTTTATCAGTTTCTCCTTTGCTCTGCACTTTCCACTTTTCCCTTCTTCCATGCACTTCTCCTCTTTCCTTCTCCCATGCACTTGAGCGTTCTCAATGTCACTGGGCCTAGTAAGATCGCTGTTTATTGTTCTCCCTTGTTCCCCTCCCTTGCCTTGTCGTGCTCTGAAACACTTGTGTACGAGTGCGATACAAACAGGTTATCATATCATACGCAGCAAGCCAGAAGCCCAGGAGCAGCTGGAATCCTGTTGAAAGTCTTCAAGCTGTCTTTGAGTGGATTCAATCGTGCTTGATGCCCTTTGAGCTAAGACAGGAAGTGCAGTGCTGCATTGGCATTCCACAAACTTCAAGCTTCTTGCCTGCTTCTATGAGTCATCTCAGCACCATCTTGTACCTGTGAAGATCACTGCCCCTATAACTTGAGCACCAGTTCACTGCTGTGCAAGCATTTGATTTGCTGCATCTCGAGTATCACATTATCTTAAGCTGACTAGGCAGCTGACTCCATCTGCTGGAAGTCATTGGGTCTCATTACAAGTTTGCCGGTACAGTAACAAGGGTACCGGTAAGTTTGCTGGAACCGTTGTTACCGTACCGGAAAACTACAAGGTGCCTTTTTGCCCAGAAGGTCTGACCTGGCGGGCAGACCGACACCCGCGAGCAGACCATGGCGGTTGCACCAGCACCATTCTGGCAGGGCCGTAATGACCCGGTAAATGCCCATTCCCAGACGCCGGTAAATAAACGACTCCTACGGCAGCCGTGCTGGTTTTACCTGCACGGCTACAGCCGAAGTCGTAATGAAGCCCATCATTTTGCATGTCTACTCAACCCAGCGTTAGCATTTTTTCGACCCTACTCAACCACCAACTCCAAACGTTAGGACCTATCATCCTGCATCACCTTGCGGTCTACTCGATTAACAGAGAATGGTAGCTTGTTAGGGGGTTCCTTTTTATACCTCTGGAGGGAACCCACAATCAATCCCGCAAACAACAAGAAAACAATTCCTACCTTGTCTTCCACTAGAAGAGAAGACTAGAGAAGTTCACCTGAAGCGCTCTCCCGGCGCCTTCAAACACAGGCGCCAAAAGAAAGCTCCCGGGAAACCCTCATGGGGAAGACAACCCGGCTGTTAGTTGAGAGCGCTGAAGGATGAACTGGATCAGCTGTTCCCTCGTCTTGCTTGGTGACGTTCTTGCAGGTAAATAACGAGGTTAGTCTCCTTGAATGGTTTATTCGTGTGGCCCACTGGGGAAATAAAAGGAAAGGGTTACTCCAGATAACGTTTAGGGACCTTCCGGAGTGTTCTGCCGAGATGTAAATGTACCTGGGGGGTGGACAAGTAGGGCTAGTGGGAGGAGTTGTCCGGTAGCCGTGAAGAATGCCCAATTTTACGAGGAGAAAGTAAATAGAACAAAGGGATTATTCTTGGAATGACAAAAGAGGTAGATGGAAGGAGTAGGTTTGACTGAAGAGGTTCCTACCAGTGCGTGTGTGTGAAGGGGACTCGAATGAGAAATCCCGGTAAAGTAGTGGCGGAGTTTGGAAAGGGAGGCCAGGACGTGACCGGTAAATACTGTGTTGAGAGCTGATGCAAATCTGATCCGCGTCTGAGAGCTGGAGGAAAATGGTATGGAGGGCGGTGTTTCCCTATAAGTGAATACAGACAGAAGTAAGGAGAGAATAACGAGCTGAAAGCAAGTGGGAAGGGGTTCGCAAGCTAATGACGATAACTCACAGAGCGGAGCTTCTGTAGACAGTAGCAACGCATTGTAGCTCGTGTGCCATGGATCCATATACTGTTTCCGAGGAGAGAATAGGGGCTACGCTCCCGTCTCTCGTCGAAGGAACTACACCGTTCCTTCGCGGTACAGGCGCCATGTTGGATGTACAAAGCCTCAACCTCGGCTGCATCTTCCAACGATGCCATAAAGAATCGCCCCGGAGTCCAGTCGTAACAGTATGCCCCCTTCCAAGGGAGGCAAATCCAGGTTTCCCTAGGTGAAACTGATGAAAGGAACGGACCAAGCGATGCGCGTGGACCGCCTAGGCAGGTTCCCATGAACGTTCAGAAGGGGAGTAACCCTTCCAGTCCACAAGGTATTGAAGAACCCCTCGATGGTAGCGAGAGTCACATATCCCAGAGATCTCATATTCAGGACTCGTGTCAGTCATCACTGGAGGGGGTGACCCAACCGCGATCTGATGAAAACGATTCCGCACATCAGGTTTCAATTGTGAGACGAGGAAGGTGGGATGTATGCGACTCCATGACCTAGGGAGCCGCAGTTTATACACCACCAGTCCATACTTGGCCAAAATAGGAAATGGGCCAAAGAATTTGGGAGATAACTTTGAAGGGATGAGTCTTCTAGGGAGCAATTTGCTGGCCAACCATACCTGTTCACCGATTTGAAACTGAGGAGCGGGAGTACGATGCTTGTCTGCCTGTCTTTTGCTTCTTGCGCGTGCTTCCTGGAGAGCTAAACCGGGTGTGATATGACCTTGTTGAATGATATATATCATCCCTTCTAGGTTTGGGAGTTTGGCGTGTGGAGAAGCAGCTACTGGAAAAACTGTAGGATGAAACCCATAGGTACAAAAGAAAGGACTGGCTATGATGGTAGAATGTGCTGCATTGTTATAGGCAAATTCCGCCAAGGGTAATTGACTCTTCCAATTGTCCTGGGCACAGGAGACATAACCCCATAGGTAACCTTCTAGTGTCTGGTTTAGCCGCTCCGTTTGTCCATTGGTCTGCGGGTGGAAACCTGAACTCAGGGCTCTTGAAATCCCCAAGATGTTACAAAGTTGTTTCCAATATTTCGAGACATATTGTGGTCCTCTGTCTGATATAATGGTTTCGGGGAGACCATGGAGAGAGAAAATATGTTCCAAAAATATCCGTGCCATGAGCGCGGCCGAGGGAATAGTAGGTAAAGGAATAAAGTGTGCCATCTTTGTTAAGGTGTCTATGGTGACCATGATGGTGGTACAGCCTTCGGATCTGGGTAAATCAATGATAAAGGCTGTAGAAATGATTTGCCAGGGTCTGGTGGGAAGTTGAGCCATTGCTAGTTCTCCCAGAGGAGGAATCCGGGGAGATTTGGTCTGTAGACATACCGTGCAAGAAGCAATATAGTTGCGTACATCGGTGCGAACATATGGCCACCAGAAATGTCTCTGAATCAGTTTGAGGGTATTAGAGAATACCCGATGCCCTGCTGCTTGTGAGTCATGGCAGAGCCTCAATACCTCCTTCTGGAGTTCTGTATCGGGGACGTAAACCTTCTCGCCCTTAAACAGGAGGCCTCGACTACTTGTCAATCCCTGTGTGGTACAAAGGTACGGTTCCAGGGTTTCGATGTCTCTAGACTTGTCCTCCAGTGTTTGTAGGAAATGATGTATCACTGGAACGAATACCACTTTTGGGAACATGGGTTCGGGTTTAAAAGGAACTTTCTCCAAAGGGTTTTTTCGTGATAACGCATCGGCCCTCAGATTTGTGTTTCCTGGAATGAAGGTGAATTTTATACGATACGGTGAAAATAAGTGAGCCCACCTGGTTTGTCTGCTATTGCATGTTTGTGCGTATTGTAATGTCCGGAGGTTGTGGTGATCTGTTCGGACCTCTATGGGATAACGGGCCCCCAGGAGAAGATGACACCACTCTTTGAAGGCCCGTTTAATGGTTAGGAGTTCCTTCTCCAGTACCGTGTAATTGACCTCTGCTGGAGAAAGAGTCTTGGAGAGAAAGGCAACTGGTCTTTCAATATTTTGGGTGTCTGGCTGGAGTAGAACTGCCCCCAAAGCATGCTGTGAGGCATCTGACTCTACAATGAACCTATGCTGTTGATCTGGTACCATTAGAATAGGAGCCTGGATGAAGAGGGTTTTTAGTTGTTCAAATGATTTCTGTGTCTCGGTTGCCCAGAGGAATGGGATTTCTTTCTTCAAGAGATGGGTTAAGCGTTCAGTGAGTAATGAGAAGTGCGGAATGAAACGCCTATAAAAATTGGCGAACCCCAAAAATCTCTGGATGTCTTTGACAGATCGTGGAGAAGGCCATTCAGTGATTGCAGATATTTTCGCAGGATCCATAGCGATGCCCTTTTGGGAAAGGATGTAACCCAGGTAAGAAATGGTGGTTTTGTGGAATTCACATTTCCCCAGCTTGCAAAACAGATGGTTTTGTTGCAGACGATTCAGGACTTCTTTAACATGGGCTCGATGTTCTTCCCAGGTAGAGGAAAAGACCAAACATCATCTAAAAAGATAACATAGTGTAGATTTATGTCTGCAAAAATGTGGTCCATGAATCTTTGAAAGACTGCTGGAGCATTAATTAGTCCAAAGGGCATGACTCTATATTGGTAGTGACCAAATGGGGTTTGAAAGGCCGTTTTCCACTCATCGCCAGCTTTAATACGAATCAGATGATACGCTCTCCTTAAGTCCAGTTTGGTATATACCTTGGCTCCTTGCACCGCCTCTAGTATATCCGGGATGAGTAGCATGGGGTATTTGTCAGGGATCGTGATCTTATTCAGACCCCGGAAGCCTATGCAAGAACAGAGTTCGGACGTATCTTTCTTGGGGATTGTAAAATGAGAGTCCTGACAGCAAGGATTGTTGAACTAAATAGGCCTTTATTCAGGATACAGAGATTGTTGATTCAAATCAAAGGTTCTAAGAAAGGTTTCTTCTTTCTTCTATAGTGAAGATGAGGCTTCATGAAGGTGTAGCTAGTCCTCATAGGCCCAGAGCATCTCGGGTGTAGTTCCTTCTCTCTCGGGTTCCTACAAGGGAATGGAGGAGACACACACAGTCCGTCATTTGTGCCCACCTTATATAGGTGTTGGAGTATAGAGAACCAATCAGGGAGGTCTTGTTCAGGTTGTCTATAAATGTTCCCATAAGCCCCGCCCCGCCCCCTTCATCTCGTAATGAGGGCTGCCTCCTTGCCTGGTCCGCCAAGCCCGGGCAGCTGAGAGAAACGCCGGTTTCCACGTGAGCCGGCACTGCCGCGGCCGTTGGACCGCTGCAATGAGAATTGGAAGGTGAGCATTGGCGGGGAACTCCATAATACGGTACTTCCACGTTTTCCTCTGTTGCGGCTTTCCGCTGCAATGGGAACAGAACCGCTCGATGGTAATCCACCGGCTGTTGGGGAGCATATCTGGCCTGATTAATGTCACCCCGCTTGCATGAGAGTGTATTTCCTGGGTAGAGGGGAGTGGGTAAGGCCGGAAGGTTTCTATTCAGGTCTTCTACAACCCCGCCTTCCGAGTACTCGCGGCCATCAGCCACTTCTGACCGTGTACGTCCCTGACATTGTTGTTCTACCTCCTTCGTTTGGGCTATGCCGGGCAAACCATGCTTTCTTCCTTCCATTGCATGGTAAGTTATTGTTCTGCTTTGAACTCCTTCTCGGCGGGCGCTGCTGGTATCCCTCCCTTAGTGTTCCGTTCACAAACCCCCCCCCCCCGAAGACTTGAGCCATTCGGGTCGATCAAGACTCCTGGAAAGGTAATCCGGAACCACCTGGAAAGCTGCGGGTTTATGTACGGTTCTGAAGTAATATTCTTGTAAAGTGAGGAACCACCTTAGCACACGCTGATTGGAATCTTTCTGTATGGCCAACCATTGTAGTGGCGCATGGTCAGTGAACACAGTGAATGATCAGCCTAAGAGATAATATCTCAATGCTTCAATTGCCCATTTGATTGCTAAACATTCTTTTTCCACCGTTGAATACGATTCCTCATGGGGTAGGAGTTTTCAGATAATAAAGGCTATGGGATATAGATCCTCTTCAACACCTTGTGAGAGCACTGCTCCTAACCTGGAACCTGATGCATCGAGTTGTAGGTAGAATTCTTTTTTGAAGTCCGGACAAAACAGGACTGGTAGGGCTGAGATTTAATTTTTTTAAATGGTTAAACGCCTTAAGAGTGTCTTGGTCCGAATGGATGTCTTTCTTGTAGGTGCTTTTTAGTGCTTCCGTCAACGGGGCTGCAACTGAGGAAAATATAGGTATCAACCTCCTATAATAACCCACAAAGCCCAAAAAAGCACAGATTTGTTTGCGGTTGCTGGGCATGGGTAGCTTCAGAATGGCTTCGACTTTGTCCAGTTGTGGTTGAATCTTTCCCCCACCTACTAGATATCACAGATACCTTGTTTGTTGGGCTCCAATGGTCGTCTTCTTTGGGTTTATTTTCAAGCCGGCTTTCTCTAGTTCTTTTATGAATTCTTTAAGATGTTCAAGATGTTCTTTCCAGCTATTGCTAAATACTACAATGTCATCTAAGTATGCCGAAGAGTAGTTGCTATGTGGAGTCAGAACTTGGTTCATCAGTGCCTGGAACGTGGCGGGAGCCCCGTGAAGCCCAAAAGGCAGGACCGTAAACTGATACAATCCTGATGGAGTGGAGAAGGCAGTTTTAATCTTGTCTTCTTTCCTTAAGGGAATCTGCCAATAACCCTTAGTGAGGTCTATAGTGGTCAGATATTGAGGGGCACCAAGTCGTTCTAGTAACTCGTCTATACGAGGCATGGGATAAGCCTGGTGGGTGGAGATCTCATTAAACTTTCGATACTCCATACAAAACCTAATCGTTCCGTCCGGTTTGGGCACCAAGACTATCGGGGAAGACCAGTGACTTGTTGATTTTTCGATAACCCCCAATTTTAGCATCTCTTCCACTTCCACCTGCACCACTGCCCTTTTGGTTTCGGGAAGACAATATGGTCTTATTCTGACAAACTGGTTTAGTAGTGTCTCGATCCGATGCTCTACCAACGACGTTCTGCCTGGAAAAAAGGAGAAAACATCACTAACAGGTTTAAGAACTTCCAGGATTTCTTTCTTTTCCTCTTCTGTCAAGTTAGGACCACAGTGAACAGTCTGTAGTGCGGAGAGTTCCGTTTCGATTTTCTGTAACTCTTGACTCACCATATTCACTTCTTTTGGAGCCGGACTTGACTCTTTCCAGGCCTTCAGAAGGTTGATGTGATAGTTTTTGGTTTTTTCTCTTCTGTCTTGTTGTTCTATTAGGTAATTTACAGGACCGAGTATCTTTAGCACTGTATATGGACCATAGGCCAATATTTTATTGTATGACGTGGGTAACAGTACCAAAACCTTGTCTCCTTTTTGGAAGGACCGTACTCTGGTATTACGGTTGTAATATGTACTGTGACCGGTTCAGATTTTCCCTAACCAGTTCTCTTATTTTTGTTAGGTTATCCCGAAGATTGATAACATAGTCTGTGGGTTGGGTTTCTTCCACTTGTTCTTCCCACTCACTGCGAGCTATGTCCAACACAATTCAAGGTTTATGCCCGATCAACGGTTCAAAAGGGGGGAACTCCGTGGATGACTGTGGGGTGTCTCTAAACACCATAAGTACCCAGGGTAGCGCTCGGTGCCAATTAGTGCCCATGGGTTCAGTTACTTTCTTTAACATTTGCTTGATTGTCTTATTATATCGTTCTACCAGACCATCTGTCTGTGGATGGTAGATTGTTGTACATATCTGTCTTATGTTCAGTTGTTGACACACTCTCCGCATCACTCCTGATATGAAATTTCTTCCTTGGTCGGTAAGTATCTCGGCTGGTGTCCCACCAACAAAAAAATGGGACCAACAGATTACAGACCTGGGTTGCACTTATTCCTTTCATGGGAAAGGCCTCGGGGTAATGTGTGGCGTAGCCTACAATGACCAAGATGTATTGGTAACCATGGCTGTTAGGTTCTAAGGGTCCCACTATGTCCATCCCTTTTTGGGAAAATGGTTCCTTTATCAGGGGCAAGGGTTGTAAAGGGGCTTTGGGAGGTATTCGGGGGTTGGTTTTCTGGCAAACAACACATTCTTCCCAGTACTTAGTCACATCCCGAAACACTCCGGCCAATAGAACCTTTTTAACACCATTTCCTGTGTTTTTTACCTTGCCAAATGTCCACCTGTTGTCTTATCATGGGCAAGCTTCAAGACAGTTGTCCTGAAACCTTGGGGTACCAATAATTGTTCTACCTCCATGTTACCACTGTCTTTGTTTACGCGGTATATCAGGCCTTTTGAGGATTTAAACCATGGATAACTTGTACTCTTCTCTGGATAAGTAATGGCCTGGTTCCATGCAGATTTCAGCGTAGGATCTGTGGCCAGCTCGCCTCAAAAAGTAGGGTGTTTATCATCTGGTAACCCATCTATGACCCCAGTGAATGTCTGTCCTTCTGACCACTTTATCTTCTCCCTTCTTACTTCGCTTCTACTTTTCTTGGGAGACCTTGGGATGGGTGGTCTTAGATCCGTTCGTGAAAAGGGGGCTGTTTGTAACCATTTGGTTTCTTTTACACAATCCTGGAAGGAAGGGAGGTTGGTCCCCAGAAGAACCGGGGTTGGCAGACTAGGCATAATGGCAACCTTCATTTTGGATTCTACTCCCTTTACGTCTATGATAACTTCTTTAGAAGGGTATGCTTTAGTGTCCCCACGCACACACTTTATTGGTATTGGGACCTCCCACCCAACCTTCTTCCCACTTACTTCTGGTCTGATTGCTGTTTGTTCACTTCCGCTGTCCAGAAGAGCCCGTCGAGTTGTTCCATCCACATGGACATCTAGGAAGTATGGCTCACGGCTCCTCCGATACTCTCTTCCTTGCACAAAACCCATTTCCATTGCTCAGCAGGCTTGGTTTTTTGGACAGAACCTCGCTGTATGGCCCCATTCCCCACAATCAAAACATTGAGGTTGTCTGCTTACTGTTGGCCATGGCATGGGCTTGGATTCCCCTCGTAACTGCTTTTGTTCTACCGTTCCCTGAGTCTTCAAGATTGTGCTTTGGGGAAAAGGATCAGTCGTGGGTACTCGGACTGATCCATCTTTTTGAAAGGCTGAGGCGATGTCGATGGCTTCTGCCAGCGTCGGTCGGTGGTGTTGCCTCACCCATCATTGCATCGGCGATGGTAGAGCTTCTGTGAACTGCTCCAGTTTTATTTTGTCCACCATGTCTTGAATACTGCTGCTGGAAGGTTTTAGCCATTTTTCGGTCAAATCTTGAATTCAATAGTACAATTGGCGGGGTGTTTCCCCAGTTTTCAGTTTTGTCTCCCTGAGCCTGATCCGGTAGGCCTCTTCGTTCATGCCCATACACTCAAGGATGGACCTCTTGATTTCAGCATGTGCGGTGTCCCCTGCTGCACTGGCCACTTGATAAGCGCCTTGCATACTGCCAGTGAGCAAGGGGGCTATGAAGTGTCCCCACTTCTAAATGGGCCATTGGGAGTTGCGAGCAACTCTTTCAAAATTGGTGAAGAAATAACATGGATCCTCACCAGGTTTGAACTTTTGTAAGACAGCTGTAGGAGCCATAGGATTGCCTCTACTGGTTACCACCACCTCTGTCACCTTTTTCAGCGCATCTTAATTGGCTGCCTGCAACTGGAGGGCTTGTGGGATGGTTTGGCGGTCTGTCTGTGCCTGGTGGGACTGTACTTGTATAATTTGCTGGAGTTGCTGTTGTCCTTCTGCCAGGGTTTTAATTATGTTCTCCATGGTGTGCTACCAATCCCACCGCTGCCACCAAATTTTTAAAATGAGAGTCATGACAGCAAGGATTGTTGAACTAAATAGGCCTTTATTCAGGATACAGAGATTGCTGATTCAAATCAAAGGTTCTAAGAAAGTTTTCTTCTTTCTTCTATAGTAAGGATGAGGCTTCACGAAGGTGTAGCTAGTCCTCATAGGCCCACAGCGTCTCGGGTGTAGCTCCTTCTCTCTCAGGTTCCTACAAGGGAATGGAGAAGACACACACAGTCCGTCATTGGTGTCCACCTTATATAGGGGTTGGAGTGTAGTGAACCAATCAGGGAGGTCTTGTTCAGGTTATCTATCAATGTTCCCATAAGCCCCGCCCCCTTCCTCTCATAACAAAGGCTGCCTCCTTGCCTGGTCCACCAAGCCCGGGTAGCTGAGAGGAACGCCGGTTTCCACGCGAGCCGGCACTGCCGCGGCCGTTGGACCGCTGCAATGAGAATTGGAAGGTGAGCATTGGCGGGGAACTCCATAATACGGTACTTCCACGTTTTCCTTTGTTGCCGCTTTCCGATGCATTGGGAACGGAACCGCTCTATGGTAATCCACCGGCTGTTGGGGAGCATATCTGGCCTGATTAATGTCACCCCGCTTGCATGAGAGTTTATTTCCCGGGTAGAGGGGAGCGGGTACGGCCGGAAGGCTTCTATTCAGGTCTTCTATAACCCTGCCTTCCGAGTACTCGTGGCCATCAGCCACCTCTGACCGTGTATGTCCCTGACATTGTTGTTCTACCTCCTTCGTTTGGGCTATGCAGGGCGAACCATGCTTTCTTCCTTCCATTGCACGGTAAGTTATAGTTCTCCTTTGATCTCCTTCTCGGCGGCCGCTGCTGGTATCCCTCCCTCAGTGTTCTGTTCACAGGGATAAAAAATAAAGAAGCCGCTGCTGCGGAGGTAGATTCAGTGATAAGACCGTTCTTGATATGTGTGTGTAGATAATCTTTCAAAACGTCCTCCTCTTTGGCTGATAGAATGTACATCCTTCCAAAAGGAAGAGGACTATCTGGTACCAGATCGATTGCACAATCGTCCCTCCTATGTGGGGGGAAGTTACGAATACTCAGACTGAGTAAAGATAGAATGGAATTGTTGGTATTCAGTAGGCAAAGAGGATATCTCGTTAACTATCGTATTGGTGATGCCCAATCCCTGGTCAGGATCCTGTGGGGTGGAATTTGGTGTTAGATGATGTTCCGAACCAAGAAAAAGGGTTCCAGCCATCCAATTTATGTAGGGATTGTGGTGTCTTAACCATGGCAACCCTAAGATTACTGGGTAATGGGCTGTCTTAATGATGTCTAATTCAATGTATTCCTGATGAGAGGCCACTCTCATCTTCAGGGATCCGGTGTGGTCTTTAATGGGCCCTGAGGTAAGAGGGCTACCATCAACGCTTTCCACTGGGATGGCCATAGTCTTGGAGGTACGGGGAATACTATGGTTTTGTGCCCAGACATCATCAATGAAATTGCCGGCGGCACCGCTGTCAATCAATGCCGGAACATTGACTAGACAAACGACCCAAGACAAAGTGATACCCAAACTGATCATAGTACTTCCTGCCGAGATGGTAGAAGGTCCAATCGAGATATTTGGGAGGGGACTAATAGCTGCTGAAGAACCCGACGCCGTTGTCCCCTTCACGGTCGGGCACTGGCGTTTCCCAGCTTTCTTGGAGGGGCCAGCGTACACTCTTTTACCGTATGACTGTTAGATCCACAATACATACATAACCCTTGATTCTTCTCCTGGCTCGCTCTTCGGCCGATAGAGGACCTCTAGTAATTCCCAATTGCATAGGTTCTTCTGTAGTACCCGATTTGTTGGGAGAAGAGACAACTTCTGTATAAGATCTAGAGTTTTTTTCCCTTTCTATTTTCCCTGTTTCTTTCTTTCCTGTAGTCTGTAGTCTAGTTGCATGACTAGTGCTATATATTCAGTTAGATTAGATGGCCTTGGGACTCGAGACACTTTGTCTTTCAGGTCTTCCTTAAAACCCTGCCGAAACAGGGCAATGAGGGCATCATCAGCCCAAGAAGTGTCGGCTGCCATCCTTTTAAATGTAGTAATATAGGCTAGTATATCCTGATTCCCCTGTTTTAGATCAAGGAGTCGTTCTTGAGAGGCTACTACTGCTTCTTGCCGGCTGACCATACTCTGGACACTGTTACAAAATGCAGGATAAGAATCAAGAATAGGGTTATTGTTGGTGACTAAGGGAGTAGCCCAAGCTAAGGCAGCCCCGGCCATTTGAGCGATCATGTGTCCAACCTTGTCTCAATCTGTGGGCAAAAATGCGGCCTTAAAGGCTAATTGAACTGTGCAGGACTCTAAGAGCTCCTTAACGGAATGTGGGTTATCGTCAAAGCGACCTCCAGGTAGTGGCCCTGGGGGAACTTCCGAGCTCTGAGCAGAATGACTCGCTTGTTGTCTCAATGCGGCATTTTCTTGTTTTAATTGCTGTACCTCTGCAGAAAGGGTCTGCATGGCGGCCACCAATTGTTGTATTTGTTGTTCCATTTTTAATGTCTGCAACGCTTGCTGTCTGTTAGCTTGTTAGGGGTTCCTTATTATACCTCTGGAGGGACCCCACAATCAATCCCGCAGACAACAACAAGAAAACAATTCCTACCTTGTCTTTGACTAGAGGAAAAGACTAGAGAAGTTCACCTGAAGCGCTCTCCCGGCGCCTTCAAACACAGGCGCCAAAAGAAAGCTCCCGGGAAACCCTCATGGGAAAAAAACCTGGCTGTTAGTTGAGAGCGCTGAAGGATGAACTGGATCAGCTGTTCCCTCGTCTTGCGTGGTGACGTTCTTGCAGGTAAGTAACGAGGTGAGTCTCCTTGAATGGTTTATTTGTGTGGCCCACTGGGGAAATAAAAGGAATGGGTTACTCCAGATAACTTTTAGGGACCTTCCGGAGTGTTCTGCTGAGATGTAAATGTACCTGGGGGTGGACACGTATGGCTAGTGGGAGGAGTTGTCCAGTAGCCGTGAAGAATGCCCAATATTACGAGAAGAAAGTAAATAGAAAAAAGGGATTATTCTTGGAATGACAAAAGAGGTAGATGGAAGGAGTAGGTTTTGACTGAAGAGGTTCCTACCAGTGCGTGTGTGTGAAGGGGACTCGAATGAGAAATCCCAGTAAAGTTGCGGCGGAGTTTGGAAAGGGAGGCCGGGACGTGACCGGTAAATACTGTGCTGAGAGCTGATACAAATCTGATCCATGCCTGAGAGCCGGAGGAAAATGGTATGGAGGGTGGTGTTTCCCTATAAGTGAATACTGACAGAAGTAAGGAGAGAATAACGAGCTGAAAGCAAGTCGGAAGAGGTTTGCAAGCTAATGACGATAACTCACGGAGCAGAGCTTCTGTAGACAGTAGCAACACATTGTTGCTCGGGCGCCATGGATCCATATACTGTTTCCGGGGAGAGATGAGGGGCTTCGCTCCCATCTCTCGTCCAAGGAACTACACCATTCCTTCGCGGTACAGGCGCCATGTTGGATGTACAAAGCCTCAACCTCGGCTGCATCCGCCAACGATGCCATAAAGAATAACCCCGGAGTTCAGTTGTAACACAGAGCCCATCTCGGCACTGACTCAACCCCAACTCGCTGCTGGATCAATGCAACACACCCTGTACTGACACAGGCTTGACTGAAGAAAAGTGCATAGAAGAATGACTAAATGCTGTTGAGCACCCAAGACAAAGAAATAAGGTAATGTGCAAAGGTCCTGTCCCACTTCTCCACTTTTGGGGGCATAGTGACATTTAAGCCCCACTGTAAGGACATAGGTAAACACACATGTATCAACCTCTGCCCCCTATACTGACCAGTACCGAGCAGGTGAAAAATGTTACAAGTTGAGACAGCCTTACTCCAATCCAGAAAAACAAAGTTGAAGAGAAAACATGCACTAAGTAGAATCCATGACGTATCTTGTTTAAATAGGCAATGCATATGTAACTGCAATAAATAAATAGTTACCTTAAATGACATTAGTGTAGGAACTAAAACTAGATTAAATGGAACACCGCGTGTTGACACCAGTATAGGGAGGAGCTAGGTTCGAGCATACAAAAGGGAGTTACTCGCTACACTGCTTGAAACATATTAAAATGCATGCAGGGATAGATGAAGCATATATTTATAGGGAAAAGTCAATGTATGGCAGAAAATGCATTATATCCCAGTAAATACAGCAGTACATGTCACCATGAAGAGTACATGTGACGCAGTCATTGCCATCTTTAAACATTGCAAATGAACAGCAAAACAAGCTTTAGAAATCAAACTAGGCCTCAAATGGGTCATGGAGCAAATAAACCTCAGAAGCCTACAGATAATAAAGCTGCACACCAGAAAGGAATGTCAAGGTTGCAGGAAGAAAAAAGTGAGGTTTGCACTGGAACGGCAAAGACAGAAAACTGCTCACAAGCTGGTGAGTATCCGACCATTACATTTAATTAGCTGCAGTGCAAGGCAGATAGCCTTTGATGTTCAGGTGCACACGTGAGCAAGTAAAAAACACCGTGCTTATGCAATGATGGATGCCTCAATTAGTGGACTAGGTGAGCAGAGACAGCTAAAAGCCAAATGAATGCAAGGTCCAGTAGCACGTGTTTCAAAGCAGACGTTAATCACGGGGCGTCAAGAATGAGACAATGCACCTGCAAGGAGGTGCCTCGAGAAGTGTCAAAGGCAGCCATGGAACTTCACAGACATGGCACTGGGACAATGTGAGCTTTTGTTTAATTGGAAATAACAGTGGTGCACTGATCTCTCTGCCCCCATTTTAAACTCCATTTGCTATCACACCATGTCAATGCCCAATGTTGGCCATACTGCTTGGCAACCAATGAAGGCCCATGCTCTCCGCAGATTAGTGCCAACCACTACAGCATATAAATGGTGATGCTGCACATGCGTTATCTGAAGTGTGTGACCCCCAGGGGGGAGCCATTTCATAGGGACCCTCCAATCATGACTAGTGCACTTATATGAAATATATGTAACTTAATAGTGCAAACCAATGAATGTTAGAGATAGGTTGTGCAGGTTGTTTGTCATCATGACATCAGCGGTGACCAGCACATCATAAACTATTGTCATCTATGGAAAACCTGGAGAACTTGAGTGAGAGCATGCCTGTTAATCCTGTTTCGCCCCAGCCTTTTGTGTATTTGGAATAAAGGCTGGACTTACCTTGCATCCAGCATACTCCATCCTCTGTGTCGCCTCTTTTATTGGCAAATACCAGATCAAGGGCTGTGCCACGTTTGGGCTCAGGTGTACACTCCTCTCTGCCTTTTTCTTACAAGACACCTTCTTGAACATTGACATTGTGCCAGTTGAGTGCCTGAACACCCCTACTCATCTACCATGAGTGCTATTCTACAGCTGCATGCATTTTCTGTATTTCTTTACAGGGGTTGGATTTTATTTGCCTTTTTTTGTTAGTTATTTGCATTTTAATTGTTTAAGTAAAAGCCTATATTTAAAAAAAAAAAAAACCTTGATCTGACATAATTTATTTTGGAGTCTTTGTGCCGTTGCTGTTTATGTTACTACTATTTTCAGTTCACCCCCACCCCCTGAATATATAGCCTGCGTTCAGCCTGCACTACCACACAAGGCGTGAGAGGTATACCTTTAGGGGTTTGCCAATTTCACCTTTCTGATTGTGATCGCTGCTGGGTAAGTAGTAGTGTGGAGCTTTGTAGGCAGTTTAGCGACTACTCAGTCCTGCGCTCCAACAGAGCAACAGTCGTTTCATCACACTTGGTCCATTATATTGCCGGCTGAAAGGCCAGGAGGGCTGGGGCAGTGGATGTTGACTGCCACTTTATAGGCCTGAGTGTCAGTCAGGTCAGGCTCAAATTCCGATAGGACTTCAGAAGTTAGATGCCAGATTGTATGTTTGAAAGGAGTGATGTAGAGGCCATCACTCACGCATAAATCTGAAAGGCCAGTAGATCATGGTCCTGGGAGGGTCACTCAATGCTAACAGGCCAGTAGGGGTGGACTATGGCCAGTCACATTTATGACTGTTCAGTCACAATGTAAGGTGGAAAGGTGTAGTGCGTGTGTGCAAAATGAGCTAAAAAATAACATTGCGTCGGTGCATGGCCATTTTGGACATTCACTTTCATTACCACATTGAAAGCCTATGGTTTTGTGGGCTCAGTAACTAGATGCACATTTATGCAGCGGAGGCAAGGTCACATATTGATGTCAGATGAGCTAACTGTGGAGAATAGTTGTTGTATTGTCCGCCGAAGGATGAGCTAGAAAAAGAGAGTCGGAGCACTCTGCAGGTGCAGTGATAAGGGGTACTGGGAAAGACGGCAAAGAGGAGAAGGTGGGTTTTTCCACTTCTAACTGGAATTTCCCACTCTTGGCTCCTCGTGCTTATTGTCTGCTCTTCGGCCGAGGGCAGTCAGGTAACCAATGAGGGGCAGGGATCTCCGCATAAAGAGAAGAGGTATTCCTCTTGGGAAAGCAGATAGACCTGGACCCCCGGGTGATGCAGTCTAGCTGAGAGGGAGGACGCTGCGCTCCAGACCCCGTTAGTATGAGTGATCTCTCTGCCTACCTGCTCTGGGACTAAGCAGTGTTGTGGTGGCCGAGATGAAGTTGTCTTCTTCAACCATATTAACAGTGTTGCTCTTTTTCTAGCTTTGTGTATAATTGAATATATGTTATGTGTGTATGTCGAGAGAGTGAATAAAGGGCCTATAATGAGCCATTTTGTTTTCATATAACTTGTGGTTTAAGAGTGATTCTTTTGCCTATCTGAGTCAATAAGTTGTTTTGTTAGGGTCTAGGCGGGACGTAATTCTGAGGTCCCACACTAGGCCAAGGAATAGCAAGACAAAAGGCCAGTAAAGAAAGGGCAGGGTCAGTCCTGTCTCAGGCTCATCTGTCATGAAATTAACTCTGTCCTTGGCCTTCTGATCCATCTTGAAGCCAGGCTATATCCCCACAGGTCAGTTGGCCCCTGGATTTAACTCAGTGAGTATGGCTGGGATGGTGGGGGGAGCCATTGCCCCCTCCCCTACTCCACAATGAAGAGAATCAGGACATTGTGGGGCAGTCTGGGACACTTTTACCAGCTGCTGCCTCTAAAGAGCCTTCGGGAGGGGATCTCCAGATAATAAAAAAAAATCACAGCACTCCCACCTTAAGCAACCTGGGGGGCTAATCCTGCTGTTGACACTCAGCTTTGTTTCCCGATATGCACTACTAACAGGCAGCAGTAGAATGAACGACAGCAGCAGACATGGCAAACAAGGTAGAGGTGGTTCTGAGCACTCCAAGGTCTTAGAGCTGATTGTTTGATGTACAGATAGGTGCATTATGCCAACAAGAAGATAGACACATTTGTCAAATGTTGATTAAAAGCAGCCAGCTTTATCACACAGACTCGTCTGGGGCTGGCCGGTTCTTGACGCCTGTACACCCATAGGACAGTTTAAGTAGTCCACAAGTTTTACAATGGCAGGTGTCCACTAATGGACCATGCCAGGCTTTTAGGTTCAGAAAACAGGTACATGTAAAACACATATGTTTGATTGCATGAGTGTGTGAAATTGTGCATGTGTGTGTCCATGTTTGCATGTGCATGTAAAATCGTGTGCGTGCATATGTGTGTATGCCGGGGGAGAGGATAACGTTTATGAACGCAAAAGCGAGAAGATGCGCAACTGGGGGAAGCACAGACGTGTGTAGAGGGCTGATTTGGGCTCTAGCAGGGAGGAAGGGGGCCGCACGGGCGTATATTGTGAAGAGAGGCCTCGTGTTTTCTTCTGGACTGGCAGAATGAACATGTGTCTGCTGTGGCAACGATGCCATGCATTGTTGAGACCAGCCTCCTTGCCTTCTTTGGATGCATCCAGCATGACATGGAGACAGACCTCATTACCCAATTTGGGAAGAGTCTGCATGAGAGTGGTGCAGCACTGCCACGTACTGTTGTCAGGCATTTTCTATAGGGGCACTCAGCATCAACGTGTGTTGCAAAATGCTCCTGTGTGCTCTTGGTGTCCTGCCATCTGTTGGACTGTTTGATGTGTTGCCCTGCAGAATCAAGGAAGAACTAGATCGGTTGTTAGCCAATTTTACTGAAATGTGTTCTGAAAAACATGCTTGATTGCAACTAAAAAATACCCAAGGGACGATTCGCCCTAAAACTTTACACCTTCCCACTTTGTAAATGAACCAACAACCGCTTCTCTAGACTTTAGTGGTAATATGGAAGCCTAAGAAGATGGCTGCAGGGCCTACCTAAGGCATGGTCAGTCTGTGCAGTGGCCCAGGGCCCCACTGTAAGGCGGGCCCCCGCAGGTGCCTGCCTCGACTATACCAAGTATCATTGTTTTAAAGAGGGGCTGTGCTGCTTTCAGCACAGGCTCGCATTTCTGTTTGTCCGAGTAGGCCACGGTGCCATCTCCCAGCCCAGTGTCTCTCTAGAGACCAATACCCCCTTGCAGTGGCAGACGCGCGGGCCCCTTAATGACTGCTTATCACCTTCTTCAATCAAGCAGGGCTTTTAAAGGCCGTGAGACGTACAAGTGATAGCTCATTTAAGAGACTATTGTTTGGGACAAGTTGTTCTTAGTGTTTCCATGTTAGGAAATGTATGCAAAGGGTCATTTTTATTCTAAAAGCATACACAAAGCGGCAATTAACTGCCTAAATATATGCCCTCCTCTAGGCCAATAATTAAAATATATCAAAGAAAACTGTTTTCAATGAACTACATTATTTCAGATATTCATGTTTAACACACCGAAATGTGTTTATTTTTAGCAGATAGTAATATTCTCATCACATCAGGTAAGCCTGAATTTGACAAACATTGAAACACAAACAGGTAACCTTTTCACACATTACCTTTTGGTTTGACCCTTTAAGTCTTGAAAGTACATTTTAAAAAACCCAAAGGCCATTTATTTTTTTTTGCCTTCAGCTGAATTGCATTCTGGTGTTTGTAGTCCGCCATCCCAGATGGGGGGAATATTGCCACAACTGTACACATATTTCTACAAGGATTTACCTTACTATGGTAGGTGCACTTTTCAAGTCCCCTTTATAAAAGAGTATTGTTGAAAGCCAAACACAGGGAATTACAGAATTCTCTTAAATCCTGGCTTCACCACTTAACCAAAGTGTGCGCTCACAGCCACATCCTTTTATCTCACTATGCCTTATCCACCAAAATTAGTAGTCTAAGATATTCAGCTCATACTGTCTACTTAAAAAAAAAAAAAGACTGACACCTGATATTGCTACAAAGGTAAATATTAACCGTGACAATTCATTAACTGGACGTCCGAGTGTATTTGTCTACTTCTCCTGGCAACGTGACTTTATTTTAGCTTCCCATGATATCTTTGCGTATTAAAGACTAATTCTGTGATATTGTCTGTAATAACATGGATGTCACTATTTATGCAAATAAGGGGGGAGCACATCTCTTGTCACCCAGGCCTCTGCATATCCTAGGGCTGGCCCTCAATGGCTGGTTAGGTCTCACTCCCCTCTTTGCACACACAGTGGGAGAACCTGACTTCCTCATCAACCAAAAACAGGACTTTTTTGATACTTTGCCCTCCCCCCAACTCCAGGCATCCCGAGTACGTTCATGTTCCAAACCTCAACTTTTATAGAGTACAGTATAGGCCCAACCCCTGATTAGGGGCTCAGGACTGCAGCGTGCATGGTGTTCAAGTCATGTGACATCCAATTACCAATGTGAAGGGCGACAGTGTGGGCAGGACCGGAGGGGGCGTGGCGGGGAGGTGCGTGAAGTTTGCCCACCGTTTACTTTTAGGTTTCTGCATTCCAACGGAGCAGGTGAGACTCTCTGTGCCGGCAACTACGCCCATGCGCTGCTCATGCTCTGCATGGATGAGAGCGGTGTTACTAGCCCCAATGTGTAATGAGGGACTGGGGATTTAACATGCCTCTGCTTACTGCCAGGCTATTATGCAAGTCTTTGCAAAAAGGACAAGCATACTCGTCCTTGGCACTTAAAGGGTTAAAAAAACAGAACCTGTAGGAAACTTTAGCATTTATTTGCAATCACCCATCTTGGTAAAACTGGCAGGCTTTCGTGTTTCATAGCAGTGAGCATGTGCGTGGGAAACCAAAGAGACAATGAAACCCCACAATTTAGTTTAAGATGTTTGTTTGTTTGGGCATTTATATAGTGCTATGAACCCTCAGGCATCTGAGTGCTGCTAATTTCCCACGGTGTGTGGTGCTCAATTATTGACCTCAGAAGGATGAAAGGCTGAGTTTGGCGGCTCTGCACAGATGTCAAGTTGAGCGCTCTACTCGCTGTGCTATCTGACCAGCTTAAGATGGATTGCCTTATGTAATGTTATGCAACCTGGAGCTATACTGTCCTTGGCTGCCATTTGCAGGGCCTCCAAGCCCTTAGACTGATGTAAAATAGAGGGCTTTGGACTAGGTTAGTCAGTGTTTTAAGTGGGCTGGCCCTACCCAGCCCTCAGTACCTGCAATTCTTATTTTTGAGCATTTCAGTAACTGCACTTCTCAATGCCTAAAAGAGAGTAACAGTACTGAACTATGTGGCGAGGTGAAAACAAAAGCTTTTCATTTCATTGCAATTAAAAGGACTAAGCTCCGGCAACCTTTGCTGAGGAAAGCAGCACCCTCTCCCTCCTCTCTCCAGCACCCGGCAGTACCCATAATGTGTCCTTCAGGGCCCAGCCTGCAGAATAAAAGGAGGGACAAACGTGCTTTCAGTAGACTAGGACGAAGACGGTTTCGCTGAGGGGGCTTCACCTGTTACCATTGGTGTCCTTTGATGATGGAGCAGGGATTCATTTGGAAGGCCTGGGAAACTACCTTTTTAAGATGTTTCTTTGTTATTAGCAGTCCTATTCTAATATGTAAATGATTATGTAATTGGAGTTGTGTTGGAAAGTTTTTGTCTGAAAACTCGCACACAGCTCCAGTTACCTACCAAATTTCTTATTAGGCAATGAAAGCGAGCAGTAATAAAACTCCCCTCCTAAAGCTTAGTTTGCAGCAAGTTTGGTACGCAAAAAGAAAGCCACACTGAATCTGCTGGCTGCATCCATGACCACCAGTCTGCTTTAGAGCATCCAGAGGCACGGAAACTGCTCTTCTGAACACCCGTGAAGATCTGCTCTCAAATCTTGATTCTAACTCCCCCTCTGTCCTCATTCTACCTGACCTCTCCTCTGCCTTTGATACAGTGAACCACGCTAGCCTGATTGCACGTCTCTGTGATACCGAGGGCATCAATGATCAGGCCCTGGCGTGTCTAACCTCTTTTCTCTCCGACCACCCATCCCAGGTAGAACTGGGGTCTTTCCTTCCCCCTATCACTCTCTCTACTTGCGGTGTCCCCCAGGGATCTAACCTATCCCCCTGGTTTTTCAATGGCTACATGGTCCCCCTGGCTCGGATGATAGCCACATTCATCCCCAACTTTCAGTGTTATGCGGATGACATGCAGCTCTTCTTCAGGCTAGCCTTGGCCTCTTCCTCTTCCTCACTCATACCTGACTGTCCGCAATTCAGTCATGGTGTGCTGCAAACAACCACTGCCTCAATGCCAGTAAGACAGTGATTGTCCTCATCAGGACCCCTGCTCCTGTCTTCCCTCTTTCTCTCTGGCCTGCCTCCATTGGCCCTGCGCCTCCACCTCCCAACGAGGTAAAAAATCAGGGGGTCATCTTCAACTCCATCCTCTCCTTCTCGTCTCACATCATGGACATCTACTAAAAGTCCCACTACCAGCTGCATCTCCTCAGAGGTATTCTACCTTTTCTCACCATCCCCCAGTGGCTCACCATCTCCAGAACCCTGGTCCTCTCTAGGCTGGACTACTGCAACAACGTCTTTCTCAACCTGCCCTCTTCTACCCTCTGTCCTCTTCAACTCATCCTGAACATATCCGCAAGACTTATCCTTGGCCTCAAGCCCAGGGACCTCATCTCTCTGGCGCTGAAATCCCTACACTTACTCCCTGTGGCTGCAAGGATCAAGTTCACGACCCTTTGCATTGTTCACAAGGCCTTCTGGGGCCAGGGACCACTCTACCTGCAATGCTTCCTCCCTAAATACTCACCTTCCGGAGCCCCCCGCTCGTCTTCCTCCAACTCTCTGCGGGTGAGTCGCTTCTCCAAGCGAAGACTTGGGGGAGATCTTTATCCTCTGCAGGTGCCTTCCTCCCTGCCTCTCACCGTCTTGAGCCAGATCTCCTTAAATTCCAGAAACTCCTCAAGACTTTCCTTTTCGCCTCCTCCTTCTCTCACCCCCTCCCTTGCTAACCTCCTCTTCTGCTCTCTCGCTCTCCCTCCTCTACGTCTGCTCAGTTTTGCTGACTGGCTGCCTGGTGTACCTCAGAACCTCACAGGTCCCAAGTCTCCTCGTCAGTCTGCTGCACTTGCCCCCGGGCCTTGTACTTGCTGCAGCACTACTGCACTTCAGTTACGACCCATGTGAGTGGTCTCTCTCAGCACTTAACCCATGTTCTGATGGGACTGGGCCCACTTGTCCCTATTGCCCCCCCCCACACACACACATACTTCCTTCTGTTCACCTTCATAATCTGAATGCACCATGCCTAGTAAGATCGTTTGTCTTGTCTTCCCTACGTCTTCCCCTCCCATGCATGGTTGTGCTTTGAAACACTTGTGTATAAGCATATAATAAACAAACAATCTATCTAGATATTCAAACATTCTTAACAATGCATAACAACAAACTGTGAAAGAATCTCAGATACACCGCTTTACCAAGGTGTGTGCTCCTTGGCACATACTTAAATCACACTGGGCATTCCCTGCTACTAACAGGAACAGGGTGTGCCTAAAAGGAACCTGTGCCCAAGTCACCACGCCGATTGGACCGGCGTTGAAAGCGCTGCACAGGAATGTCCGGCTTCGTGGCTTGGTGAGTACCTGCACTTCTTTATTTTCCATTTAAAGCACTGAGGTTAGGGGGGAGAGAGGGAAAATGCAAGATTGTTTCTTCTGCTGTGATGATGTGTGCAGTTCTGCTTCTAGGTGGTCTGTGTTGAGGACATAGAGCAGTGGTGGTGACGCCATGCACCCCCCACCTCACCCCCCACCAGATGCTCAGGCCCACAAACCCCAGAATCCCACAACATTGACTTTGCTGGCCAGGGAGCTGCAGCCAAAACATCTGGAGGGCCACAGGTGCCCCCCCCCAGAGGCATTCAACACCTAGATGCCTTGGGGTTAGGTGGGCTTTACAAATATAAAAATAAATAAATACATGAATAAATGTGTGCTCAGATGAGGTGGTGGGGGGGAGGCTTGTGTGCCCATGGTGCTGGAGAGTGAGTAGAAACGCCCCCTGGATTTTACATACTGCACCCCGCCCACAAGAAATGTGGTCTCTAATACAGTTCAGAGCCTACTAGACCTGTGTTGGGGTATTGCTCGCAAAGAGGTTTTTTTTTTTATTGTAAAATTATGATTGCATGGGGAAGTTAATAAAGAACAACAGTGTTGCTTGCCTGGCTGTGCGTGCACAACACAGTAAGAATATCAGACTGTGTGTTGTAAATAAATGTGTCAAGAGACACCAGCATTCATATTATTAAAATTATGACACTGTTTCCCAAAGGGAGGGCTGTGAACTGCAGTGTTTGTGCAGAATTGAAATGACCAGGTTAAGGCGTAGCGGTACAAGCTTAGCATCACTGCTTGTTTATTGTAGTCATTTCAGTATACACAAGTGTGTTCTGTTAAACGTTACAGGAGCTGCCAACACAGCTGCGGTCTGCCATCTCTATATATTACTGTCTGTCTTTCCAAGCCAGCAGCTGTCTGCACTATTTTGGTTCATTCGCAAGAAGGCATTTCATTTTTCGCGCGTTGTAATACACTGTTAGCTGAATGACGTGAAATTATTATTATATCACCGGTCGTTTATGAATGAGAGCTTAACCCCTCAGTAGGCAGATCTAATGCAACTACTAGTGGTGATGGTTAATCACCCCATAGCCAGCTAGAAAAGGGGCCACGTTACCGGGACATGAAAATGTAAGACCCTTGCTTTCCAGATATGCAGCTCAGGATTATGGCTCGCCGCCAAATTAATGACCGGCTCCTAAAAGCACATACACGGCCCAAGAATGCGTACCAGCTTCCAGCGATAAAGCGATGAGAGTGAAGATATTCTGGGGGGTTAAGGGGCTTTGTGTCTGGCGGCTGTGGCTCAGCCCCAACAGCTGCTCCTTGTGTGTGTGTATATATATTTATATATATATATAAAAACAACAGCTGGACCCGCCTCTTGCTCTGTCCAGCCACATTCGCCAATTGGCCGCATGCAGTCCTCAGGGAAGTCACTAATAGCTTCCCAGTGTCTTAGTATCACCCGTGCCCCAATAAGCCATGCCTAACTTTTCAGCCAGCAACACTTTGCATTCTGGGACTGGTAGTTTTCTTTTTCTTAATATAAATACCAATCGATGTGTCCTGGCATGTAAAGCGTCCTGTTTTTAGTTTTGGCTTCAATACCAAGTGAATTAAAGACATTGAATAGAGAACGCAGAGAGAGAGGGTATTAGCCTTGGTGGGGCAGGAAAATGTGAGTACAAAATTACAAAAAAATGTAATCACATTTTTTGGGGGGGCTTCTCCCCTCAAATCCCCCCACACCTATTTTTAACTATTCCAGTCCCCCAACCCCTTAAATGCTCTTTCCCACGCCCCCCAAAATATCAAAAACCTTATTCGTAATTGTGTACTTGTTTAAAAGACATTCGTAATAATGGCTGACGGTGAAAGGACGTTACACCCTTTTAACAGCTTTGCTTTCCCTCAAGTGAGATTTCAGTGCTGCTGTTTGCCTTGGCTCGTAGCTGGTAGGTTTGTTTGCCGTTAGTTTGGCCAGATAGGTGGTGCTTTTGCACCATGGTTGGTTTTGATTCAAAGGTGAAACTTTGTGGCCAGCATTCATTTGGGCTCATATTTGGTGCATTAGCAACACCATTCGTTTTGGCTCATAGGTAGCCCTTTAGCACCACCTTGCGTGGCTGCATAGTTTTAGAGACAATTTTAATAATAGCTGAAAGGTGGCACTTTAACCTCTTAAGTGCTGAGGAGGAGTATGCTTGTCCTGTTTGCATAGACATCCAATGGATTGCCTTGTGGCTAAATGTGATACATGGTCATTTAAAAATAGTCCTGGCTTCTGATGGAAGCCAGTGTAGAGAAACTACAATCGACGTCTTGTGCTCAAATTTCCGCCATCCCACCACCGATTGGGCTGATGCATGGAAGGCGGCTTTGAGAGGAGCCAGTGAAGAATGCGGAATGCCCGGAAGAATAGTCACCGTAGTCAATGCGCGGCAAAAGTAAAGAGCGCACTTAAAGGCAAAAGCGACAAGATGAAATTAATGATTTCACTGCCCTTAGTGGGTAAAGGTGAAAGTTGGCAGATTTCACCCAGGCAGTGGTAGGTGGTATTAAAGTGAGTCGGGACTCTAACATAAAGTCCAGCGATTTGACCTGCTGGGAAAATCCTGATTGAGAACCTGGAATTTTGGGATTTAAAATCTCAGGTTGATTACAAGAACGAGTCACTAAAAGAAATTCAGTCTTCGACTGATTATGTTTGAAAAAAAATTCTGACATCTAGGCGTTGATTACCATAAGTCACTCTTCTATATGTGACATATCTTTCTCAGAAGAAATTCTAAGATCTAGTTGTGCATCATCAGCGTTTTGATGCATATCAATGTTAAAATTTGCCATCAAATTGCCCAAAGGCTGCATTCGAAGATTAAAAAGTAATGGCAAAAGAATTGAACCCCGAGGAAGCCCATCCAGAGTACAGAATGGTTCGGAGCGATTCTGTCCCATCACCATAACCCAGCATTCAAAACAGACTGAAACCATTTCAATACATGACGTCTACTTCTCATCTGAAGCATTAGTGTGTCAAGCACACGACTGTGGTCAATGGTACCAAATGCCGCGGATAAACCGAATCAAAGAGTTCTGCCATTGTCCAAACGCTTTGACATATTATTGGGAATATGTAGGATGGCTGATTCCGTACTGCACCCTGTGCAGAAACCAGACTGAAATGGAGCTAATCAGTTCTGGTCAAACATCCACCCATTCAACTATGCTGGCTAGCGCTAGGGCACTCATCTGGTAGGGCTGCTTGTAGTGGTAAATGCTAGCAAGTCTACTTAAATTAGTGCACATTTTTGGGTGATAAGAGTAGACGGGGGCTTTTGCATCTGAAAGCCACACACAGCCCCAGCTGGCTACTGACATCAGTGTCTTTTCTCAAGACAATGAAAAAGGGTCACAAATTATGTATCTATTGTATTTGCACTCTGTTACGTGTGAACTTCCATTCAGAATGGGGTATATACAGCTACAAACATACATGTTTCCCTTAAGCTGATTCTATGAGGCCTTGCATATCTGTCAGATTGGTATTGTTATTTCATTTATGATAATAATAGTGACAATTCATAAGGAGACAAACTATAACCAAAAAAGTGATTGGTGGAAGGTTTTGAATTGTTCTTAGCCATTGGCACAGTTCCTGGCAACATTCCATGCCACCCTTTTTACAGCCCATCTGACCAATTGCACAAAGGGACTAGCTGTATGCAAATCAGTGTATTGCTTAGCCACGCCCCTTCTGCACAAAAACACAAGCAAACCCAGACATGTTTCAGCCTTGTTGGGCCTCATCAGTGAGGTGCAGCTTGGTTCCCTAAGGCAGAGAAAGCAAGGGACCCACATCTGGGTATAACCTCTCTCACATTTGGAGACAAACTATAACCAAAAAAGTAATGGGTGGACTTTTTAAAATTAATTTTGACCACTGGCAATGCTCTGTGCAACCCTCCACAATTCTGTGTTTTAGTCCGACTGTGCCATTAGAAAAACGGACCAGCCATAATTAAATCAGACTTTTACTGACACCAGTGGCAGCAGTCCAGTCCAAACTGCTAGGTGACGTCCGGGCTGCACAGATTTGCTAGCATCCCCAGACATGTTTCAGCCTTGTTGGGTTTCATCAGTGAGTTGCAGCTTGGTTCCCAATTGCAGTGGTTACAAGGCATTCAGCAAAATATATTTATTTATTTATTTCCTTTGTATAGCGTGCAAACAGCCCTGAGGCATCGAGGCGCTGTTGCAAGTACATGTGATTTGTGATGCATTCATTAAAAAAAAAGTTGCATTATGTTACAATTACAGTAAATGTGGGTGCCAAAGATCCCCTGCAGCTTAAAGATTAGCAGGAAAGCCGTGTTTTTTTTTTAAACTTTTATTTTTCCAGCTTGGCAACACAGATACAGGTGAGCATCAGCAGAGCATATAAAAACAAGCAATTACAACATCGCATAATCACACAACAAGTGGAGGGGCTCGCCCCGTGGGCAATGGAGAGTAGCAGGACAATGTAGGACCCGGTGGAGGGCCATTCAGGGGGCTGCAGGGGATTGACGAGAAGAGGTTGTTGGGGATGTAGGACCAGAGTTGGTGTCAGGGGAGGACATGAATAATCGGAACTTGAGCCAGATGTTCCTGGGTCTAGAGCAGGCGGGCTGTTGTACCGCCCATGATTCCTCCATATCGGAGGCCCAAGTGACTGCTCTGAGCCACTGTGCGTGAGTCGGGGTGGTAGGTCTAAGCCAACAGAGTAGTATTGCCCGCACAGCCAGAAGCATACAGAGGCCGGCCAGTCTCCTAGAATCTCTGTGTAGGTCAGGAAAGTCATGGAACAAGCATTTCATCGGTGTAGGAGAAATAGGGTGGTCGAGAATGGACGAGATGGTGGCGCAAACAGTGTCCCAAAATTGGGTAAGGTTGGGACATGACCAGATCATGTGGAAATAGTCAGCTCTATCGTGGCCGCATCTAAGGCATCTAGGGGAGAGACTATTAGAAATACGATGTAGTCTAATTGGGGTGTAGTGGTATCTGTGGAGTAGTTTGAATTGAATTAACTTGAATCGGGAATTGAAGGAGACCCTCTGAATACGTGAGCACATTTGGGTCCAACGGTCTTCGGTCATTTCAACTCCAAGATCAGACTCCCAAGCGAGCTTTAATTTAGAGAATGAAGGGGGCGATCTGGATTGTACCAGGGTATATAGTCTGGAAGTTTTCCCCCTCATAGGGAATGGAGAAGTCAATTCAGTGATCGCCAGTTCATCCGGCGGTAATGCCGGGAAGCATGGGTACTTATGTTTGAGGGCTCTACGGAGAGATGAGTATTGAAGCCACACTGAGGGACGCTGTCTGAGGGACGGCGGGAGGTCAGGCCATTCTATGAAATTACCATCTGCAAATATGTCTCGGAGCAATTCAAATCCCGCCTCAGCCCATGTGCGAACAATCGATGGGGGGATCTGTGGGATTCCCGGGAGAAAGTTCCAGATCGGGAAGTTACCATGAAAGGGATGGGTGGTGCCCAGTAATTGCCATGTTTTGGATAAAGCAAGGGATGTGCACCGCAACGGGTCCAATGTGCCCGAGTCTGTTGGGATGGGTGCGATCACCAGGGATCTAATATCGCGGTCACCAACCGATAACTTCTCTAGTCTGACATGGGGAGGGGGATCAGATATGTTGAACCAGTGTGCGATGTGTTGGAGCTGGGCTGCCAGCCAGTACTTGAGAAAGTCGGGTGCACCGAAGCCACCCATCTCCATCGGAGCAGCAAGGGTTTCAAACTTGAGGCGGACTGCACCAGAGTGCCAGAGAAAGGTATTGAGGGTGCGTGTCAATGTCTGGAAGAACTCAGTTCCCGGCCATTGCGGGATATTAACAAATCTATACAGTAGCTGGGGGAGCACCACCATCTTTAGTATTCCCACCCTACCTGCCAGTGAGATCGGGAGTTTGTCCCAACCCTGGAGTTTTTGCGTAAGGTTTGTAAGGTATGCTTGATAGTTCTTCTCGAAAACTCGATCGATATGTCGCGATACCACTACCCCCAAGTAGGTGAACTCAGCCTGGGCCCAAGTGAACCCAAGAGTATCGGGAGGGGGGAGCGTGATGGGGGTGAGCGGGAAAAGAGTTGATTTAGCACAGTTTACTGTCAGGCCAGACATACGGCCAAAGAGAGCAACATCCTCCAGTATTGGGGCAAGGTTGATTTCAGGGGAGCGAATAAAGAGTAGAGCATCGTCAGCATATAGGGACACTATATCGGAGGTACCTGCTGTACGTAGACCTCTATGGGAATGAGATTGGCGAAGCATATCTGCGAATGGCTCCAGCGCTACAGCGAAGATTAATGGAGAGAAGGGACAACCTTGTCTAGTGCCTCTAGCTATTTGGAAGAGGGAAGAGCACCGGTCCTCGGTACGGACCCTTGCCACGGGGTTTGAATATAGCAGCTTGACCCAGGAAAGAAATGTGGGGCCGAATTTACATTTATCAAGTACCCGCCAAAGGTACCTCCAAGAGACGGAATCAAAAGCTTTTTGCATATCAAGTGTGGCGGCCACAGCGTGAATGTCTGGTCGCACCCTGCTTATGATATTAAAGAGCCGTCTAAGATTCAGGGAGGTAGAGCGACCCGGAATAAACCCCGCCTGGTCTGGATGAATGATATGTTGCATGAAGGGGGCCAGACGCAAAGCAAGTAGCTTAGCATAAATCTTGACGTCGGAGTTGATTAGCGAGAGTGGGCGGTAAGAGCCACATTGCGTGGGGGATTTACCCGGCTTTAGCAGGACAGTTATGGTGGCTTCGCGGAGTGTGGGAGGGAGCTGGCCCGTCCCTAACGATTCTTCCCAAAGAGCGACCAGGTGAGGAAGTAGTAGAGACTTAAAGCGTTTGTAGAACTCAACCGGTATACCGTCCGATCCCGGGGATTTGCCTGATGAGAGAGAGTCTATGGCCTCCGAGAGTTCCGAGGAAGAGAATGGACTCTCAAGGGCTCCGATGGTATCGGGGGAGAGAGCCGACAGGGGGAGCTTGTCAAGGAAAACATCTATTTCTGCTATAGTAGCATTATCTGCGTTAGCATAAAGGGATTGGTAGAAGGAGAGGAATTCGGAATTGATGTCACCGGGGGAAGTGGCAAGGGATCCATCAGGTCTCTCAACGCCAGGAATGGGAGGAGCGCCAAACTCACGGCGGAGAAGCCTAGCCAGAAGACGAGATGGGCGTTCACCCTCACCATATCTCCTCGCCAGCCCAGGGTTGTCGAGAAACCTCTGCTCTCGGTCCGCAAGGGCACGGAAGGTGTCCAGCTCCGTGCCGATCAGTGCAAGGGTATCAGGAGTGTGATTTAATGCATATTGGGCTTCCAGCTCGGATAGTGTGGCCTCGCTCTCAGCAATCTCTCTACGGATAGTTCTGAGGATGCCATTTTCTTTAGAGAGGGCGATGCCTCTGATATAGGCTTTAAAAGTTTCCCAGAGGGTGGCTTGTGACGAGACGGAGCCGGTATTGGTTTCAAGAAATTCCTCGATCGCCGACTCCAGCTCCGAACTAAAAACCGGGTCGAGGAGGGAAAGTGGTTTCACCCTCCAGTGTCTAGAACGATCGTGATCCGAGCCCCAGGATAAGGTAATAGTTACTGGTGAATGATCGGAGAGAGTCCTGGGGAGAATCGACAAGCCTGAGATGTTCCTTATGAGTATGTCAGAGACTAGCCATCTATCAATCCGGGAGAAGGAATCATGTATCGAGGAGTAGAAGGAGTAGGCGCGAGAGTCAGGGTAGAGAAGCCTCCATGCGTCGAACAGGGCCAGGCGAGGGAGTGAAGACAGTGTAGAATATGCGGCCCTAGTGAGGTGACGGGGACGAGAGCCAGATCTGTCGAGATCCACATCGAATATTGTGTTAAAATCGCCTCCCCAGAGAATAGGTACCAGTGGGAAGCCGTCGAGGAGGGACGTGAGATGTGTGAAAAATTCAGGATCGTCAATGTTGGGACCGTAGATATTCAGCAGGACCACTTCCCTATTCTGTAGGATGCAATGAAGTAAAACGTATCTGCCCAGAGGGTCTATTGTCGTGGCAATGGGGGTAAATCTAATACTCTTATGAATAAGGGTCATAACTCTGCGGCTCTGTGTGGAATAGGAAGTATAGTATCTCTGTGGTCCCCATGTTTTAGCAAACTTCTCACAGTGATCAGTTATCGCATGTGTCTCCTGAAGAAACAGGACCCCAGTTCCATGCCGTTCAGCCTGGAGCTGTAGCAATCTCATTTTCTTGAAGTTCCCCAGCCCACGTACATTCCAACTCAGGAACGTAAGGGTTTCCTCACCCGACACATTCATGGCAGACATGGAAATAGACCGGTGGATGGAACAGTGCCCCCCACAAGCGGGCCCCATTGCCGTCAGATCTGTAATGGCATAGCGACCCTGGTTTCCCGAACTCTACCTTCACTGCAGTTACCAAGCCTTTTTTAACATTAACTCCCCTACCCCCCACCCCCTCCCACATCCCTCCCCCAATCAGAGGGATGAACAACCCATATGCAACCAACAAAGTCAACAACATTGGCATCAACGCCTGGGGGGCCTGTACGTCGGCCTGGCGGCGATGCTCCGAACCTTGAGGCTATTTGAGGATAAACGTAATGCCTGGCAATGAAAGCAAAATACATACGGGGGTGAACCCGCGGGGGGGAAGGGGGAAGGAACGATCATCAATTATGACCAATGTAGCGAGATAAAATAGAGCAACCCTCCGTCAGCTTGAATGGGATGGTGTATGTGTACAGGCCGGAAATCAGGAACTGGGGATTACCACAGTATTTCAGGATAATCAAACGGGCAAGTGGTGTATTATGGTGGGTAGCTGGGACGCGCAGACGACAAGAAGTCGGTGCCGTCCTTAGATCAGCAGCCAATTCCCTTAGCATCACAACCCAACACCAACAAATGCATCGCTTAGAGAAAAAACAGAGACATAAACATGCACAATCATAACACCAACAGGATGAGATGTGCAGCATCACCCCAGCCCAGGAGTCCACGCAGTACCGCAGCAAAGGATGACGGGGCGCCACTAGACCAATCGAGTTCTGGGTTAGGGCTCAATGGTGGCGACCCCGCAGTAAGAGCATGTTGTGGTAGAACAAAAGTACAGCGAATGGACAATGGGGAAGAGCCTGAGCAATGGGAGAGATCTTTATAAGTATAGTTCAGCCGGGAAAGTGTTCGTCTATGAACCTGGAGGCCTCCTCCGGCAGTGTGAAGAAGTATACTCGATTTGCGTGCTCGATCCGGAGTTTGGCGGGGTATAACATAGCGTATTTAACCTGAACCTCACGCAATCGTCTCTTCACCGCCAGGAAGGATTTTCGCTCACGCTGAACCGCCATCGAGAAGTCCGGGTATAGGTGGATTCTGGCCGCGCCCAACAAAAGGTCTCCCTTGACTCTCGCCGCCCTGAGCAGGGCATCCCGGTCGCGGAAATTGAGGATCCTGGCTATAATCGGGCGAGGAGGAGCGCCAGGCCTAGGCTTCGCCGTAAGTGCGCGGTGTGCTCTCTCGATTGCAAATTGTGAGGAGAGTTTTGGGGAATCGAGGAGTCGAAGTAGCAAGCTCTCGACGTAGTCCTCCATGGGTTCTTGTATGCCATCCTCGGGTACCCCGATTATACGGAGGTTGTTGCGTCTTGAGCGAGACTCAAGATCCTCATTTTTCTTCTCCACCTCTGTTACGCGTGCGGATAATGTGGAGACCTCTGCCCGAAGGGAGCCCAGGCCGTCCTCTGCGGTGCTAACACGTGACTCAATCTCAGTTACACGACCATCAGTTCTCTCCATGTGTGCCTTAATGGAGGATATCGTACCGTTCATGTCGTCTAGTTTGCTATGGATCGCGGTGAACCCTTCGCGGATGTATTCCATCATTTTCTGAGATTCGGATGGTTCCAGCTCTTGTGCAGCGGGTGGTTCCTGTGTAGGTGTCTCCGCGCCAGATCCTCCCGGAGGCTTCGCAAACATGTTGATAGAGGATTGCTTCTTTCCCATCCTCGTTGACATGCTGTCAGTGAAAGGTAAGACAAGTCTAGTGGATCGGAGGGTAGGAGGACGAGAGGGACGCCGAGAGAGAGCGCCAGGTATGTGTGTGGCTACAGCCGGCTGGCAATACGAGATGCGGTGTTTCAAATCGGATGGGGGAGACCAATCTATGTTGGGTCGCTAGGGCAGCTGATGTATGTGGTGGTCAGTGAACCACGGGAGCTCCCCCGAGAACCTGAGGATGCAAGGGCCAAGGAGGCAACAACCAATAAGAGAGACAAGAGGAACCTCCAGCAGCTGTCGCGGCGAGATGGAATAGCCAGGTGGTTAGCACTTTAGTGAGCGATAAGGCAGGTATGATTCAGCACGGCGGTGCCTCCGTACAATGGACTCGAGGGTCAAGCATTCCACGGTGCAGTAACATGAGCAGTATTAGGTAGGCGGGGGAGAAGCCACTGCCCCACGCCGCTCCTATGGATCCAGGGAGCGGCGCGTTCGATGATGAGATGGAGCAGTTAGGTAGCTAGGGCTCCAATAGAGCAAAAGGTGGGTATGGTACAATCCGGTGGTGTTACCATGCAGCAGATCCGTGGGGGTCAGGGCACACCACGGCCCAGCGAAGAGCGCAGTATAAAATGAGTGGGGGGGGTCGATGTCCCGCGCCGCCCCCACGGGCACAGAGAGCGGCTGAGGATGAGATTCGTCGGGGGATGGGCTCGGGAGGAACCTGCCCCCCCCCCGCAGGGTATCAGGATGCTGGGGGGATGTATTAATTATCCCGGAGTCGAAATCGTGTGATCGATTCTGTCGAGCCGCGGCTCGTGGCCACTAGTCAATGCGGAGAGTGGCGCGGAGGTCAGGGGCTCCACTCACCGCCTGGATCCACGGACTGGGTGGCACGATTCACAACAGCACGCCGCCTAGGATGGGGCAGCGGAGCGAAACGCTCTCGGATTCAGTAAGCCGCTCCTCCCGAAGTCAGCCAAGAGCGGTCGCGCAGGGCGGGAAGGATGCCCCTCCCCCCACGGAAGGCCGTAAGCCGCGGAACACGGCCGCGGTCCTCTGGAGCTCTGCAGGGGATCGGAGGAAGCGCCCGCTCCCGGTCCTCACGCAGGGGCCAGCAGCTCCGCAGCAGAAGGAGTTAGGAAGGCGGGACGGGGCCAGCAGGATCACGGACACACCAGCTTCCCCCTCCGACAGCTACGAGCTGAAGCGCCAAGGCAAACGGGAGGATTTCGGCTCATGGAGCGCCTCTCGGCTCGGAGCTGATCAGCAGGCAGCCATCTTCGTCGAGCGCAACAGCGCCCCCCGGAAAGCCGTGTTTTGAGTGCTTTATGGAATACCCAGTAGGATTTCGCTGCTCTGGGTGAGGGAGGAAGGGAGTTCCACTGTTTGGCTGCATTGCTAGGAAGAGGAAGCTAGAGCCGCCTACTATGGTGCATTTTACATTGAGAAGGAGTAGGAAGTCAGTGTATGGTGTCCTAGTGAGTCCTGTTGAGCGGGTTTTGGCTAGTTTCCCAGAGAAATAAGGGGGGGGGGCTGTGTTGATAAGCACTTGTGGGTGATCGAGAGAGTTTTGAAGGTGATGCGAGCTTGGATAGGCAGCCTGTGTGCTTCCTTTCTGGCTTCAGAGATGTGTTCCATTCGTGGGATGTGTAATGCTGCTCAAAGGGCGTTGTTTTGAATAGTTTGGAGTTGTTTGATATTGCTGGAGGAGTTGCCTGCAAAGAGGACATTCCAGGAGTCTAATTTGGAGCCAGTGATAGCTCAGGCCACAGTTAGGCAGCTGTTTTTGGAGAGGAACGGTCTGGCAGCATTTAGGACTTTTTTTTAATCTCAGCTGCTGAGGAGGCGATGGCGTTTACTTGGCGTGACATGGTAAGGAAGGCATCGCAGAACACCCCTAGGGTTTTAACTGAGGCTGAGATAGGAATTGAGATGTTGTCAATCTGGAATGCAGCGTATTCTTTGGAGAGAACAGGGGTGGGTTTACTCAGAGAAGGTGCTAATTCGGGTGATCGGGGACCTAGACCTGGTTCTGGACCCGAGTCACAGCACCAGAAAACTGCGGAAGTGGGAGACAGGCCAAAATGGGGGAGGTCGTGTGGGAGACCCCAGGCAGGGCCACAGTTTTAGACCAGAGAGTCAACAGACCCGGTAGGGGTGGGTTGTTTATGCGGACGGATTGGGACCCCTCTCTGGCAATAACAGACAGGTTACATGGAAAGGTGGGAACACAATGAATGCACCAAAGTCTTTGTAGAAACCAAGAACAGGTTTATTACAGGAGGAGGAATAACCTCATTGCCAGCAGGATACATTAGACACACGGGACTAGCTAGGCACACACACTGGCATGGAACCCGGCGCCTAGGGTGTCCCCTTTGATGCAAAGGGGGATACCAAAAGAGAAGGGTTGGAGAAGGGGGGCTGGTAGAGCTGGTGAGGGGGGAAATGAGAGCGAGGCCGGTGCAAGGAGGCACAAAGAGACACAAAGGGGGACAGAAACACAGGGAACTAGGGGTACAGGTGGACAGGGGCACAGGGGGACAGAGAAGCAGAAGAGGGACAGGGGGGCACAGAGTGTCAGGCAGGTAGGGGAAGGCTGAGAGGCCAGGAGAGAGAATCAGAGGAAGAAGAGACAGAGAGGCCAGGAGAGCCACTGTTGGAAAAATACAACAGGCTTGGGGAGGCAGGGAACCAGGGGAGAAGGATAAGGCCAGACACGGGAAGGGTACTTGCCAGAAGGGCCTCTGCAGCCTCTGCTCCCAGCCCACATCAGCACATCACACTGCCAGCAGCCAAGAAAAAGCGAGTAACCCAATCCTTTCTCCACAGGTTTATATAAGGTTGCAAGGCCACAGCATGTGGTTACCAGGGGAGATGGGGTGCTGGCAACTAGTCTGTCTGTTTGCTTGGTTATCAGGGACAAGTTGCTGTTGGAGGTTAATTGTAGGGAGGTTAGCTTGGTGACTTAGGATAATTACAGGGTGTGCTTGCCAGAGCCCCCCACCCCGGCCCACCCATGATGGATACAACAAGTGGACTGGCAGGGGGTAGAAATCAGGGCAAATGTCACTGGGTAGTTGAGGAGGGTCCCAGCTCAAAGAGACTGCTGAACAGGTTTTATGACAGGGGAGTTGGAAGGCCTTTGGGAGGAATAAGACCCCTTTGTTACTGGCTGTGAGCCGGTTGCCTGGGAGTGGACAGGGGAAACTGGTGGAGTCCTTTCCAAGGGCTGGAAGAATTCCACAAACGCCCTAAAGACACAACGTAAACAGCGCAGATGTCAGAAGGAAAAAAAAAGTTTTTGCCGTTTTGCTCACTTTTCAGGGGAGCTGGAGCCTCAAAGCAAAGCAGGAAACATGTCCTTTGTTGACGGATCATGGCTTGGGTAAAAAGAAAACACCCACACAGTACAGGGGACACAGAGGAAAATGTATTTGGGAAAATAAGTCACCTAATACTTTGGAAAATTAAGTTGTGCAATACTTTGAATACAATGGGGAAATTAAAAGTCATATACTACATTGCAAATGAAAACGGACATAGAAAATGCCATTTCCACAGTGGTCCAATAAGTGGGATTTTGTTTTGTCGCTTTTCAGGCAAAGATGGTTGGCTTCCATCCAGGACTGTATCAGAGAGCAGGTATTATCAATGGTGTTTGAGTCCTCTGCATAATTCCCTGCGAAAGGGATCAGAATGTGGGTATCGTCAGCATAGTTGGTATGCCCAGGGTGTCCAAAATGTCAAAATGGGGCCTGGTAAAGATGTTGTAGAGGGTCGAGGAGATGTAAGATCCTTGTGGTACCCCACAGGAGATGGGAGACGGGGGCATAAGCATTTTCTGCAAATACCTTCATGACTCTTCCTTCCAGAAAGGAGGCAGTGCAGGCGGTAGACCTGGAGAAGTGGGCTGAGGTCATGAAGTAGTGGAAAAGGATTTTATGGTTGATCAGGTGAAATGAGCCAGACAGATCTAAGAGGAGGAGAAATGCTGACTTGCCCTTGTCTCTGATCTCGTTCAGCTTATTTTTCCGATCTAGAAGGGCTGATTAAGTGCCATGGCCAGGTCGGGAGCTGGATTGGCACAATCCTATGATATGATTGGTTTCCAGGAAGTTCTGAACTTGCAGGTTGGCTGCTTGATGCAGAGTTTTTAGCAGGATGGGTAGAGTGGTGTTCTGTCTGTAGTTGGTGGCAATAGCAGGGTCTAGGGATATTTATTTAGAAGGGGGAGGACCCAGGCTTCTTTGAGGCTGGCTGGCACTTGTCATGATCACTGCTTCCAAGGAGCCAGGACCAGCCCAACGTCCTTGGAAGCAGGCCCCTAATCCTAAGCCTAGGCACCAGCCGGTCCCTACTGGGACCTTTTGGACCTTGTCCTGGCGCCGGTGGCACCAGGCTCATCAAAGCCATCGGTCCCGGCACTGGAAGCGCCGGGCTCATAATATGTGTGAAGATGCTTGGGTGGACTTACCTGCAGCAGACCATGCTGCTTATTTACCAGCTACATAGGAATCCTCTGTAAGCCGGAACTATTTTCTTACCTGGGTGGGGCAAGCTCCACGCCCTGGATACAACACTGGAACTCTTCTGGAACAGGAACTCTTTTCTTACCTAGGCGGGGCCGTGGAGGAAGACGCTTCATCACTCCTAGGCTATTTAAACCACACCCGATTGATGAAGCGTGCTTCGCGTTATTCTGCATCTGCAGCAGAACGCTCACCGAGTCTGTTCCAGCTTTTCTTCTTCCGATCCTGTACCTGCAAGAACAATACTTACCATTCCAGTATCCAGTCTTCAGCAGCGCCTGTAAAAGACAAGAAACAACAGGTTAGCACGACGACTTCACATGCAACGCATTCCTTACCTGGTCCATCGGCAGCGATCATTTCTTCACGCTGCACCTCCGCCTGTGGAGACAAAAGCAGAGTTATTACTTACTGGCAATCCGCGAATTCCGGATGTTTTCAACACTGCAACCCAGCATCTGAAAGACAAAAGAAGAGACATTAGACAGGTATTTACTTACGCCCATCGTGCTCTCCACAATAGAGCGCCTGCAACTACTCCGGCGTTTTCCATCACCTCTTCAGCACGAACTCACAGCTGTGAAGGAAAGAGACAGTTAAAGCGCTTGCATTTACTCACGCATTTCCAAGCGCTTCTTTCCAAGGCTCTGGCTCCAGCTTTGGCTCTCTTCATTCCATCTTCTAACGCTAGAGCCCTGCAAAACAAATAGAACAAAGCATTATTCCGAGCCCTGTTCAATACTTACGTGTCCACGCACCTAAAGACTATATGGACTAAAAGGTGTCCAGAAACTCACCGCTCGTGCTGTTAACGGCGGTTGCAATCCTCTGATGTTAAAAGGCCTACGTTTCACCCAGTGAAGGAACTGGCAACGGCACCCTGCACCAGACGCAGATGGAGAGCCCAGCATTCACCTATCTAAGGTGAGCACGTTGGCCTGGGGGCTCTATGGAGAAGCTTAGACGAGAGAGAGAGAGAGAGAGAGAGAGAGAGAAGGACACTCAATTGCCCAGATCTTTAACCCCATATATTCTTTCATCTGCAGAAATCTCACCCTTCGAGTTTGACACACACTGCGAAGAGGCTCAGCTCCAGAAGCCAATCAAGTCCTGCACATCACTTTTCGAGTCACAGACTCCTTCCTGCCTAGACCAGCGCCTCCGTGGGAATCAGGTGAGCATTACAGAACGCGAAGCCCACCACAAAACTCCTACCCAGGCGCAATGGAAACCTCGGACACAGACCAACTGGCCCGATTGCTTGGGGAACTACGAGCAGAGGTACATGCAGCTCGTCAGGAAACAAACTCTTTGAGAAGAGAGCTGATAATATCCAAGGAGCGAACGGAGGACCTCGCTAGGCAATTACTACAAACGCAGGCAGGACAGACTCCTTTGCCCGCTCCAGGAGTAAGTTACCCTTCAGCATCCTCAAATCCAGTGCAAATCAATCTACCCGGTAATGTGCCTTTGGCTCCACCCGAACGCTTTTCTGGTGACCCAAAGAAATTTGCAGTGTTTATCAACCAGTGCCGCCTACACTTCTTATGTCGCCCAGCTGCCTTTCCAACAGACCAGACCAAGGTGGCTTTCGTGCTTTCTTATCTCAGTGGCAGTGCCGCAGATTGGTCGATCCCTTTGGTCACTCAGGATGATCCGGTCCTTCACGATTTTCAGGCCTTCCAGTCCAGCATGGAGAAACCGTTCGCAAGACATGCCCAGGGGCAGGCCTTGGACAATGAACTCCTTTCGTTACGACAGGGTAATCAAGACCTCTCGACTTATATTGCCTCATTCAATAGACTTATAGTGGAAACTCAATGGCCGGAGGATAAAAGAATAACGCTTTTCTACAGAGGCCTGCGTGGAGAGCTCAAGGATGTGTTAGCTCAAATTGTGAATCCTCCACAAGAATGCTCAGACTATATTGACTTAGTTGTCCAATTAGACCACCGATTACAGAACAGGAAGGCTGATCGTTCCAAATTTGATACCCGAGTATTTCCTAAACCACAGACATCTACTTAAGGGAGCGGACACCGTGGAACCCATGCAACTAGGGGACATGAAAGGACCTTTAACTCAAAAGGAGCGGGAAAGAAGAAGACAGCTGCAATTATGCCTCTATAGCGGAAACTTGGGGCACTTTCTTCGAGACTGCCCAGTGAAACCAGCTAAGAAGGCTGTAGGAGCCGCAGATACCTGTACCCAAAATTCTGAGCAGGGAAACGACCTAGCCCGACAAGTGTAGAGGTCCTCTTGCCGAGCGTTAAAATCTGTCCCGTGACCTCGCATTTCGTGGTGCCTATGGTCCTCATTAGCCCAGAACGTCCGGATCGTTTGCATGCAATTGAAGCTTACATCGACAGCGGAGCAATCGGTAATTATGTGGACTGTGAAATGGTATCAAGGATGAATCTACCTCTTGTCCCTAAGGCAGTAAAAGACGTCATTACTACAGTGGATGGCACGGAGATAGCCTCCGGACCAGTAACGCATGCCACCCAAGAAGTGACGTTAGTGAGCCAAGATGGACACCGGGAGAAAATCGTGTTCGATATGATCAAGGCCCCTCAGTTCCAGATCATTCTGGGAATTCCTTGGTTAGAGAAGCACAATCCTCAGATCGATTGGCGAGCAAAGACGGTTCAGTTTCCAGAATGTTTTACCACTTGTTATCCTCGGCCTGATGTTTCACTGGCAGCGATCTCTTCCGAGGTTCCCAAATTACCTCCCGAATACCAGGAATTCCAAGACGTCTTTCGGAAGGACCAAGCTAACACCCTGCCTCCTCATAGGTCCTACGACTGTCAAATAGACCTGATACCCGGAACAACTCCTCCTTGTAGTATGATTTATGCCCTCACCGAGCCAGAGAATCTTCACCTCAGACAATATCTGGACCAATACCTAGCTAACGGGTTTATCCGTCCTTCTAAATCTCCAGCTTCCTCGGCTTTGTTCTTCGTTCCGAAAAAGGAAGGAGACCTTAGGACTTGCATAGATTACCGCGCCCTGAATCAAATCGCCGTTAAAAACAGATACCCGTTACCTTTGATCCCTGAACTCCTGGACCAAGTCAAAGACGCATGTATTTATACAAAGTTGGATCTCAGAGGAGCCTACCACTTGGTACGAATAAAAGAGGGCGATGAATGGAAGATGGCATTCCGCACCAAGTATGGGCTGTTCGAATATCAAGTGATGCCCTTTGGTCTTTGTAACGCTCATGCCGCTTTTCAGTATTTTATGAACGATGTCCTTAGAGAACTCATAGATGTGTGTGTTGTTGTCTACATTGATGACATCCTCGTCTATTCATCATCTGAAGAGGAACACCAGAGACACGTCAAAGAGGTTCTCGAGAGATTGCGTCAACATAACCTTTTTGCTAAGCTCGAAAAATGTGTTTTCAACGCAACTGAAGTTGAGTTCCTGGGATTCATATTGTCACCTGACGGAGTCCATATGGATTCAAAGAAAGTCGATGCAATCATTAAGTGGCCATCACCAACCTCTGTAAAAGGAGTTCAAAGCATGTTAGGCTTCGCTAACTTTTACCGCAGATTCATTCCTGAATTCTCTCGGATAGTCCAGCCCATAACCGCTCTGTTAAAGAAGAACAAACGTTTTGAGTGGTCTACTGAAGCAGAACAAGCTTTTCAGGACTTAAAAGCTAAATTCATTTCTGCACCTGTTCTAAAACATCCTCGCCCAGAACTCCCCTACATCGTGGAAACGGATGCTTCTAGTCTTGCTATGGGGGCAGTTTTATCACAAAGAGATCCGGTCACACACCAATTACATCCTGTAGCCTTTTGGTCCCGCAAATTCTCGGCTCCCGAGATCAACTATTCAATTACAGACAAGGAACTTTTAGCCATCAGATCGGCCTTTAAAGCCTGGCGGCATTATCTTTTGGGAGTCAGACACACAGTCACCGTAATGACTGATCACCGCAATTTACAATATCTGAAGACAGCCAAAGCTCAGTCTTCCAGACAGCTTCGCTGGGCTCTGTTTCTGGCTGAGTTTGACTTTATAATTACTTATCGACCAGGCAGTAAAAACGGAAAAGCAGATGCTCTCTCCCGGATGGGAGTAGATGAACATTTGACCAATCCAGAACCAATACCCATAATCCCAGAACAAAGGATTTTGGGTTTGGTCAGCGCTCAATCCCTTGAAGACATCAAGACTACAGTCAAATCACTCCTAAATCCGGCCGATTTGCAGGACTGGCAATTAAAGGGAAAAGAATTCTCAGTGGATCAAGACCTACCATATTTCCGAGGACGATTGTACTTGCCCAGTGAGAAAATACAAAAACAAGTAATCTCCTGTTATCACGACTCTCTAATGGAGGGTCACCCTGGCATTACCAAAACCATGGAAAAGATAAAAAGACATTTCTGGTGGCCATCATGGAAGAAGGATATTAGAGACTTTGTAATCTCCTGCGGTGTGTGTGCCCAGAATAAAAGTAAAAAAGAGAAACGAGCCGGCCTATTACACCCATTAGACATCCCTCCCTGTCATGGCATACCCTGTCCATGGATTTCATCACGGACTTACCTCCATGCTCAGGGTATAATACCATATTAGTAGTCGTGGATCTATTCTCCAAGATGGCTCACTTCATTCCCCTGAAGGGCCTACCTTCAGCTTCAGTATTGGCCCGAGAATTCTTAGAAAACATCGTTCGGTTACACGGTTTTCCCTCGGTTTTGGTCTCCGATAGGGGAAGTCAATTCATCTCCCACTTTTGGCGAAGTTGCTGTCGTCTAGCCCAAATTGATGTAAGACTTTCAACCAGTCACCATCCCCAAACTGACGGACAAACCGAGAGGACAAATCAGACTTTAGAGCAATATCTACGTTGCATGCTCCAACAAACTGAAAACCCTTGGAAGGATATTCTTTGGATCGCTGAATACGCTTACAACAATTCGACTCATTCTGGAACCGGGAAGACTCCCTTCTTCCTATTATACGGACACCATCCTAGAACCTCTAACCTGGATCCTCCCCAAGAATTCGAAACACCTGCTGTGGATTACTTGCACTCGGAGATCACTCGTGCTTTTAAGGAAGCCACTGCCCATCTGCAAAGAGCTAAAGCTCAATTCAAAAAAGGAGCAGATCGACATCGTAAAGAGGCGCCTCACTACGCAGTAGGAGACCAGGTCTGGTTATCCACTAAGCACCTGCCTCTAAAAGGACCCCGCACCTTCATCCCAAGATACCTTGGACCCTATCTCATCTCTGCCATAGTTAATCCGGTGGCTGTCAAATTGGAATTACCTGCGCATATGAAAATACATCCAGTCTTTCATGTCTCCTTATTAAAACCAGTACAACCAGAAACCCGATTGACTAAACTCCCAGAACCTGTTTTGGTAGAAGTAGAACTTGAATTCGAAGTAAAGAACATCCTAGACTCCAAAATCGCCAAATCTAAATTATATTACCTGATTGATTGGAAAGGATACGGCCCCCAGGAAAGATCTTGGAAACCCTCAGAATATGTCCACGCACCTCGTCTGGTCAAGAAATTCCATCTGAATCACCCCGACAAGCCAAAACCCCCAGAGAAGACACGCTTAGGAGGGGCCTTGAGGGGGGGTGCTGTCATGATCACTGCTTCCAAGGAGCCAGGACCAGCCCAACGTCCTTGGAAGCAGGCCCCTAATCCTAAGCCTAGGCACCAGCCGGTCCCTACTGGGACCTTTTGGACCTTGTCCTGGCGCCGGTGGCACCAGGCTCATCAAAGCCATCGGTCCCGGCACTGGAAGCGCCGGGCTCATAATATGTGTGAAGATGCTTGGGTGGACTTACCTGCAGCAGACCATGCTGCTTACTTACCAGCTACATAGGAATCCTCTGTAAGCCGGAACTATTTTCTTACCTGGGTGGGGCAAGCTCCACGCCCTGGATACAACACTGGAACTCTTCTGGAACAGGAACTCTTTTCTTACCTAGGCGGGGCCGTGGAGGAAGACGCCTCATCACTCCTAGGCTATTTAAACCACACCCGATTGATGAAGCGTGCTTCGCGTTATTCTGCATCTGCAGCAGAACGCTCACCGAGTCTGTTCAGGCTTTTCTTCTTCCGATCCTGTACCTGCAAGAACAATACTTACCATTCCAGTATCCAGTCTTCAGCAGCGCCTGTAAAAGACAAGAAACAACAGGTTAGCACGACGACTTCACATGCAACGCATTCCTTACCTGGTCCATCGGCAGCGATCATTTCTTCACGCTGCACCTCCGCCTGTGGAGACAAAAGCAGAGTTATTACTTACCGGCAATCCGCGAATTCCGGATGTTTTCAACACTGCAACCCAGCATCTGAAAGACAAAAGAAGAGACATTAGATAGGTATTTACTTACGCCCATCGCGCTCTCCACAATAGAGTGCCTGCAACTACTCCGGCGTTTTCCATCACCTCTTCAGCACAAACTCACAGCTGTGAAGGAAAGAGACAGTTAAAGCGCTTGCATTTACTCACACATTTCCAAGCGCTTCTTTCCAAGGCTCTGGCTCCAGCTTTGGCTCTCTTCATTCCATCTTCTAACGCTAGAGCCCTGCAAAACAAATAGAACAAAGCATTATTCCGAGCCCTGCTCAATACTTACGTGTCCACGCACCTAAAGACTATATGGACTAAAAGGTGTCCGGAAACTCACCGCTCGTGCTGTTAACGGCGGTTGCAATCCTCTGATGTTAAGAGGCCTACGTTTCACCCAGTGAAGGAACTGGCAACGGCACCCTGCACCAGACGCAGATGGAGAGCCCAGCATTCACCTATCTAAGGTGAGCACGTTGGCCTGGGGGCTCTACGGAGAAGCTTAGATGAGAGAGAGAGAGAGAGAGAGAGAGAGAGAAGGACACTCAATTGCCCAGATCTTTAACCCCATATATTCTTTCATCTGCAGAAATCTCACCCTTCGAGTTCGACACACAGTGCGAAGAGGCTCAGCCCCAGAAGCCAATCGAGTCCTGCACATCACTTTTCGAGTCACAGACTCCTTCCTGCCTAGACCAGCGCCTCCGTGGGAATCAGGTGAGCGTTACAGCACTGTGCTGGAGGCAAAGGACTCATTAATGAAGGTAGTGATGATAGGGGTAAGAATTTTTGCACAGTCCTTGATGAGGGTGGCTGGGCAAATATCCCCTTTACATTTTGAGGGCTTGAGACTTTTGATCATTTTTAAGGCTTCGGTTTCTGATAAGACTGTGAAATCAAACTGGGGGCACGAGGTATTGGGGGAGATGGGTGGAAGGCGTGCAGCAGAGGCCGGGAGGATCTTGTGGTGTTTAGCTGGGTGACTGAAGATTCTATTGTTCAGTGTGTTCATTTTATTTATCATTGCCTTTTGGATGTCCGAACACCATGCTTCATCCTTGGTGAGGGTGGGGGAGGAGTGGCAGAAGTTTCCAGTTCCCTGAAGATGGAGAAGATCTCTCTTGTGTGAGATTTGTTGTTGTGTATTCTGAAGTTGAAGGAGTTGGCTTTGGCAGTTATGGTGGCTGTTTTGTAGCATTTGGCGAGTTTGGCGATCGCCTTCCAAGGAGTCAGTGGGATTCTTTTGCTACAGTAGTTGTGCTTGTCATTTAAGGTTGCACAGTTCTAGAAGGTCAGGTGTGAACCATGAGCTACAGTGTCTAACAGGTTTGGCTTTCTGGGGAACTAGGGGGGCAATGGTGTTCACTGCTTTGGCTAGGGTAGCGGTGTTGACGTCGACTAGTGACTTAGGGTCAGAGAGGAATGGGGTCTTGAGGCATGGTGTGTCAAGCAAAGGCAAGATGTTTGCTTTGGTGAGCTTACGTGAGCGAGTCACTGCTGCAGGTAGTGGACACATGGACGCATGAACACATGAAAACTTTCCATTTGCAACATGGTCTCCAAAGAGTCCGTGTTCACTGTGACGAATCAACTTCCGGGGAACCAGTGGTACAGGGGTGAATATCAGTTTCTAAACCATCAATCAGCCCCACACCTCTAATAAACCACAAGTGATCTGAACAGATTGGAATAACAAGCACATTATAAAACTTTATGTCCAATTGCGGTAAGGTGGCGGAACGGCAGGCTTATCACTGAAAGGTCATGTATCATTGGTTAGTTGCATCACAGTGAAAATACAATTATTGGCCAATGATAAAAGGGACTATCCAGTCATGGTTGTATCAAACATATCTACTTTATTCATATCACAACAGACACAACAGTATGAAATACAGCCAACCCTGTAAAGGAATGCAGAAGACAGACATTTTCAAAGAAGGAAAAGGAATGCTCTCTGGGATTATGACAGGAGGGTAGTCGTTATGGTTAATAATCACTACAATTTTAGGTTACTTGGCTTTAGCACAAAGGTAGAAATGTCTTTAGGGGCCTTACGGGAACGACAAGGAGTATAGATCCACAACGTATCTTGTGCTGTAGGTGATTTTGGTGCTCGACAGGGTCAAGTCACCATCAAGCTTCAGTGACACAGTTCAGGACTGGAGTCAGCTGCGGGTATCAGGCACCAAGACGGTTCAGCGAGCGGAGCTGAACGAATGTCTGCAGAATGCCCAACACGGTGGCTCAGGGTCAGAAATCATTTTCTCTGTGCTGATCGGTAGTTTTGAAACACTGGTCGAGACGTTTTCGGAGGTCCTTAAGCGACTGCGGCTTGACAATTGTCAGCGTTGCAGTCTGTTGCAGCTCAAGGAATTTGACTGGCTTGAAAAATGTCCTTCAAGGCAGACGTCAGTAGATTCTTTGTCAAGGCACTTCTCCCAGCATCTTCAAAGGGCTTGTGTTGTCCTTTAAGTTGCTATTGAGCAAGAATGAGCGCTGGTGCATACCTGATTTAGCCTTCTGGGGATCTGGAAGCACCACAACGAACTCCGGACTAGTACTGTGTTAATGTGAGGCTGGAGTACCACCCTACAATCACCAACCAAGCAAGTAATCCCTTGGAGGTAAAGGGCAGGACGATTCTCCCTACACCATGATAAGGGTAACCCAGGATTTTACTTGGTGCAGAGACAGTGCCATTCACTGAACTGGGGTGCCACGTTGGAAGGCACAAGAACAAGAAGATATGGCTGGGCACCAGCAGGCATAAGGCAACAAGAAGCAAGAAGACCTTGGTCAGAGAGGAGAAGAGACAAGAAAAGGAGCAACAGGGCAGAGACCAGCGCAGCAGGGAAACATCCATATCAGAGGCACAGAGAAAAGAAGAGGAGCGATGTAACAAGGAAGTTGAGATGCACAGAGTGACTAGAGCTGCCTGCTTTGGTACTTGTGTGCGAGAATTAGGCCATTAGCCTCTAGTTGCCAGGCAACCCTGAGTGCGCAATCAAGCGTCAGCCTGGGAATGCCCACTGCAGAGCTGACCATGCCACGAGAAAGATGGCGGCACCCTGCTGCACCGAACCACCGTGACTGCACTGTCCCCTGTGCCTGTAAGGGGCAGGTAGCACCGCCGTGGCAATGTTGTAGCCAGGGCAGCCACACAGCCGAGGAGCCACAGAATGACCCTGCACGCGCCTCTGAAGTAAGCGTCACGAGGGATACAGCCTCCACGGCCATATCGGGAGTGTCGGAAGGTAGGTACGTGGAGGCATGACACTCTTCCCACCTCCAAGGGTCAGAGGCACCCAGCTTCCAGGGAAAACGAAGATTGAAAGCACGAACCAGACGTGGAGCATGAACCTGAGATGCCGGCTCCCAAGAGCGGTCACAGGGCGCATAGCCCTTCCAGTGGATCAGGTAATGGAGAGGGCCCCAATTTTACCGAGAGTCACAAACCGCCTCTACCTCGTATTCCAGTTGTCCGTCCACCAGGTGGGGACCTGGGCGTTGACTAGAACGATGAAAGGTATCCGGTACAAAGGGCATGAATAGTGAGACATGAAAAACCGGATGAAAGTGCCAGGTAGGGGGAAAGAGGAGGCGGAAGGCTACATCAGAAATCTTTTCACTATCTGGAATGGGCCCATAAATCGAGGTGCAAAATTCCTATGACAATTCTGTAGGAGCAGAAACGTGGTAGCTAACCATACCTTGTCACCTACAAGACAAGCCGGAGCATGCTTCACATGGACACTGCGGGAAGCATGGTGCACACGGACACTGTGAGGAACATGGTGCACACGGACACTGTAAGGAGCATAGCGCACACTGACACTGTGGAGAGCATGGTGCACACTGACATTGGGACGAGCTTGATGCACAGTGACAGTGCAAAGAGCAGGGTGAACACAGACACTGTGGAAAGCATGGTGCACACAGACACTGTGGAGAGCATGTGCACACGGACACTGTGGAGAGCATGTGCACACGGACACTGTGGAGAGCATGTGCACACGGACACTGAGGAGCATGGTGCACATGGACACTGTAAAGAGAATAGTGCACACAGACACTGTGGGGAGCATGGTGCACACAGATGCTGTGAGGAGCATTGAGCACACGGACACTGAGGGGCATGACGCATATATGGACACTGTTGAGAGCATGGTGCACACGGCATTGTGAGGAGCATGGTGCACATAGCCACCACAGGAAGCATGATTGACATGGACAGTGTGAGAGCATGCTGCACACAGAATGTTTGACAGCATGGTGCACACAGACAGTGTGGGGAGCATGGTGCACACTGACAAGGTGCGGAGCATAGTGCACATGGACACTACAGTGAGCATTTTGCACACGGACAGTGTGAGGAGCTTGCTACACATGGACAGTGAGAGATGCATGGTGAACATGGACTGTTTATTTACCATGGTGCACATGACACTGTGATGAGCATGTTGCGCATGACCAGTGGGGAAAGCAGGGTTCCCATGGACACCCTCATGAGCATAGCACGCATTGCAACTGTGAAGTGCATTCTGCACGTGGAAGCTGTTGGGAGCATGGTGCACATGGACACTTTGAGGAGCCTGGTGCACACTGAAAGTGTGAGGAGCATGCTACACATGAACAATGTGAGGTGCATCGTGAATGTGAGGAATTCTACCATCCGCAAGGCGGGGGTGCACTCACTTGTTGTTTTTTTTTAATGTTTAATTAAATTGAATGAAGGTAGACAACCCCAGGAAAATGTGTGGGGCTAATCCACACACATTTTCCAATGCTCACACCACGACAAACGCATAGACCTGCGTACTCTGGGGGGCACAGTTTATAGGCACAGTCCGTCTTGTCATATTTTGTTGGAATGCGACAGCCAGGATTACACGGTAGAGGAGGTCCCAGCATTGGCCTGCACCCCTGCCCCTCATTCCGAGGTACCAGGAGAGTACTCACCATGGTATGTGACGTATGAGGAGCAGATGAACCAACAAAGAGCTGCACTGGGACTCTGCCCAGTGTACATCAGAAGATCCATACCTATTGAAGCGCCCATAACCAGACAGCCCTGGGCAGCACGATACCCTATTAGACAGCCGTACCAGCCGCTGAGACGAAAAGAAGAGTACCTACAGACGGTCCATTAAGAGACCCAAAGAGCCTTAATGGAAGGCCTTAATGGAAGGCCAGGACAGTCTCGCGAATGAACGAAAACAGCTATCGAAGATAGCACGCCAGTGGGAGTAGCTATGAAAATAGATGTAATGGACACAGGAAAGGGACGATGTTAAAACGTAAGGAAACGTTGTTATGAGACAAGATGGAAGCAACCAACCAGTTAAACGCATGCAAGTTGGCTTGGAACGTGAGAAGCTAAGAAAACGAAACTGCTTGCAATGCTTAATAGAAGAATAGAGTGGCAAGCGCCAACTAGATCTACCTCAATAAGGCACGCTGTACAAGTGCGACTCCATTTTGTAAAGCAGAAATGTACCCAGGCTGCCAGAGGCCTAACAGGCCAAGTTTCATAAACTCAGCCAGAGTCAAGAAAAGGAGCGGAATCAAAACTCAAGAAAGAGCGGTTCATGCCTAGGAAATCGAGGTCATCCAGAGAAAGGGAGGAGAGCGTCAGCTAACAAGACTCAAACTTCAGAGAAAACCAGCCTGCCCCATGAAGGTCAAGATAAGGGGGGCCCATGCAGGTGGCGAGGCCGAAACAGAATTAAATACACTAAAAGCTGGAAACTGAAGCAGATTCATAGTGAACTAACACGTGATCAGCCAGGCGCGAAGAGGTACCACCGCCTGATGTCACCCAGAACCTGAGGATGCCATAACTTTTCCTGATAAGAGGCTACAGTTTCGAGGCCATACCCAGCCAACTAATTGACACATAGCCCAAGACACTGATTGATGGAAGGGAGGCAGGGTGAAACTTGGGACACTAGGCACAGGGGAGTCCATTCTGCATGCTGCTAATTAAAAGTACCGATTTATGTCTAGGGGTGTAACCTGCCCAATCACAATGGACCAAGTTATCTAGGGTCCTATATATCGTAGAACCAATGAGACGTCATACTTGTAGTGACGTCTATCATTGTGATGGGGTGCTCCATGACATTGTATGTCGAGCACTCGTTATTCGCCATACTAGAGAAACCAAAGGGCATGCTGACATCTCAGAGAGCATCCGCATATGAAGTGATTATCTCTAACCCATCGATCAAAATAGTGCGATGTAAAACTGTGAATCCAGCTACGTTCATAGCTTAACCAGTCACAGAGGGAGAACCCGTACATGACTGCGCGAATTATGAGGAATTCTATGATGAAATCCCCAGGGTAAAGGAAAATGCCCTGGCAGGTGGTGAGATTGTGTTTATTGACGGCTCAACAAGAATCGACCAAGAAGATGGACAAAGGTACACAGGCGTGGCCGTGATAAAACACCTAGCGAATGCAGAGTTCCAGGTACTCGTCAGTGCACGAATACCATCTCACTATTCTGCACAAGCTGCAGAACTATTGGCGCTGATACTCGCAATTGATAATCATGCAGACCAGGAAGTAACAGTGTACAGTGACTCTGCCTATGTGACATCTACCGTGCACGCAGGCTTAGAGCGCTGGAAAAGGAGGGGTTACCTCCGAGCGGACGGCACGCCATTGCAACATGCAGCCTTATTGGACAGGTTGATAAACGCACTACAGCTCCCAGTGGGCATAGTGGTTGTGAAATGAGCCGCCCACACCAAAGGGACAGATTTCGTGTCTCGTGGAAATTATGAAGCTGACATGGAAGTCAAGCGCATGGCATCCAAGGATGAAACAATCATGGACGTGGAGGTGGCACGTACCCATGAGCGTATGATGGTAGCACGAGCCACGCCAGAGGCCTATAGCAACATGGGACAGACTCAGCTAATGGAACTCCAAGGGGAGGCACCTCAGGAGGATAAAAATTTGTGGAAGCATCGAGGGTGTTCCTTAAACCCCTCTGACAGGTTGTGGAGGCAAGACAGCACTGGTAAACCATTAATGCCTGTCGCCCTACTGAAAGTAGCATTGGAGTAATTACACTACCCTATACATATGTCAAAAGAAAATCTCACTGCAACGCTTGCAGAAGACTGGTTTACACCAAATTTAAAAGAGCATGTTGCGTTCTTCATGGTGAACTGCATAATCTGCCAGCAATTCACCGCTCGGCACACACTAAAAGTAGTAAGTGGAGTTATCCCCCGGCCAAATGGGCCATTACAGGCACTTGCATATCGACTATGTCGACATGATTTCAGTGTGCAATGGGTACAGGTATTTAATTATGGTGGTGTGTCCATTCTCTAGATGGATAGAAGCAGATCCCTGTGCACACCCAGACTCTACCTGTGCTGCCAAATTTCTAGTGAGGGAAGTGTTCCCTAGATGGGGTGTGTGCGAGGTAACGAGATCAGACAACGGGGCTCACTTTGTTAATGCAGTTTTCGAGCGGATCAGCTTGTTGCTTGGTATAAAGCACAAGTTCTCATCGGCGTAACATCCGGAGGGGAATGGTATATGTGAGCAGCTCAACGGCCTGTTAAAGGAGAGGATAGCCAAGTTGAAGCTTACATTGAAAAAGGGATGGCTGCACTGTCTACCACTTGCATTGTATGCACTTCGGAACCAACAAGGCTCCGACCATCATCTCACGCTGCACAAGATACTAACAGGCAGAAGAATGAGGACCCCTTTTACCCTCCCGAGATAGAGCTAGATGTGATGCCCAGCCAACAAAAGAGGTCTTGGGGACAGAGATGCAGGACTACTTGAATTGTATGACATCCAGCGTCTCTGTCATTTCAGGCCAGCTGCAACAACAAAGAAAAGGGTGCAGCGCAGCACAAAATACAACAGGAAGTGCTGAAACAGACTCTGCGCAAAGTCTATGTGTGCCACCCGTCTTCCCTGGTGACGCTGTTCTCATAAGGAACTTTACAAGGAAGAAGTGGGATGAGCCACGATTCAATGGCCTTTTCATCGTGGAGGACTGCACTCCTTCAGCTGTCAAAGTCCAGGGCAGAAGGGCATGGCTCTTCCTGAATGACATTAAACAATTTATAGGAGAGAGCCCTCCAGCTGCATCCACCCAAAAAGAAGCCCCAGACAACGGGGGAGAACCTCAGCTCGTGCAGACAAGATCCATGGCGAGGAAGAAGGACGCATGAGCAGGAAAACAATGACAAAGAACTCTGTTTTAATTTGTGACTTTTAAATAAGAACATTTCCCCAAACCAGAGAAAGGTGATAAAGAACAATAATAGGGACACTGTGTGCACCACAGTTGCAGGATAAAGAAGAGAACTACATACACAAAGCCACAACAACGCTGATAAAACAAACTTTTGAAATAGCGTCACGCTCAAGTAGTATAAAGAATCAAGACTCTGATAAACTGAAAAAAAAGACATTTCTTAAGAGCGTAACACAGCGTCCTGAAAGCAACCAGTGTTGAGACTTTGTTTACAGAATTTATGGTATCTCCCAGCAGAGACCTCAAATGGGATGTGCTTTCCTACTTTCAGCTGGTGGTAATATCATATCCGTCACTCATAGGTAGAGAAACTAGTGTCACAGACTTTATTCAAGATCCTGCGAACAAGAAAATAATCTGGCAACTGCTGACTGTCATCACGGAAGCCTTTGCCGAGCTCCCTGAGCACAGTGAAAAGGACACAAATGCTTCCAGCACCAGCAGACATTGAAGAGCTCACCTTCACTTTGTTCTTTCAAATAATCGAGAAATGCCCAGGACTCGTCGGGAGAACAACTGACACATGTACTTTCATCAGAGACCCAAGAAACCTAGCTCAGTTGAACCAGCTGTGGACTAAACTAAATCACCTCATGGTAGTCCACGCAACAGGAAGGTGCAGAGACTGTGCAAATCAAAAGAAAAGCCCATGACCAGGACCCAGCCAAACAGGACAAATGTCCCTATCACCCGAGGATACTCGGCTGGTGCACAAAATCCTGCTTAGACTAGTCAGACACTATCCGGAAATGGTGGGGAGGCCTGCAGATGTTGACATTGTGACCTTCCTTAGAGATCCAGCCAACGTCCCGCACATGGGCACACTCCTCCACGGTATAATGCTCCAGGTGGAGCTATCTAACTTCCAGCGAGAATACCTCAGGAGGTTCCAGTGAGACTTTCCGCCGTGGGACAGATCGTGGAGACAGAGAGACAGTGCTTTATCTTCCGCCGTGGGACAGATCGAGGACAGAGACACAGTTGTTCAATTTTCCGCCGCAGGACAGATCGAGGAGAGCAGAGACAAGAACTACACCATCTTACTTTTTCCTCTATTTTTCCTTATTTTTATTTTTATTTTCACAACATTTTATTTTGTGTGATTTTTAGCAGTTCCACCTCTTCATTCCTTCGTATTGAACAGGTTCCGGCATGTCCTCAGAACCAAGGCAAATTCGAGGAATGCACTGGGACTTTACCTACTGTAAATATAAATTATGAATGTGATGTACCAGAGTTGCTAGCCTAACCCTTTTCCATAGTCTAGCACAGGAACTGTACTGTATACCCAGAGATTACCGACAGCACCCGCAAGAGGGGCAACACATGAAAAGCACTCGTCACTTTAGTAGTAATGAACTCATGAGCTATGAGATCAGAGCAAGAAAAGGAATAAATAACTGACTATGGACTTGTTTGAAATGGGGGCACAGAACAGTAACTTGGTTTTACCACCAGCACAGGGGCGCCCCTGCTTCCCTGGAAGGAAATGCTGCCAGATGTCCTACAAGTCTATTATGTGTATATGCATAGTAATTATCATTGTCTTTCTGTCATTGACTATCAGAACTGCTTTCTTTATTGGTGCACGAAGTGTCCCAATCTCAGTGCACCCACCAGATAATGAATGTCTGGGGCCTACGAAAGCACCCAGACCCTATATTGTCATCCCAGTCCCAAGAAAACCTGATGGTAAAGTCAACAAACTAAAATTAAATATAATTAGCAGTGATTCAGACACACTTGTGGTAACGAATGACGAGAAAAGCTGGAGACAGGGTCAGCACGGAATGAATGAAAATGCGGCACTGACCACTGCGCGCACCCACACATAGAATGCGCACAGACAAGGGCAAGTGACTATGGCTACAGGGCCTCCAACGAGGGCAGCAGAGAAGGGGAGACTGCCTGCCGAACAATCAGTTCCAGAAAATAGCGGAAGCAACCAAGGAGGACCAAGTGAGAAACTAATGAAAGAGGGCATAGCAAAATCCCTCAAAAGAACAGGAGTAGCCACAAAGGAAATCACAGACAAAACACAAATGCTAATAGATTATTTTATTTGTTCCCATTTATAGTCAGAGCAAAGAAACTGCACAAGGAGCTGAAAAGTAGAACTACAGAGACTGTAACGGCAAGCACGCCAGCTCGAACACTGCTAACAAGCACCAGATCTACGACACAGCCACACGTTGGGGAGTTGGTGAGCTAATGGCAGCCAGAGAACCTCGATGAAAAATTATAAAAGGGAAGGAAGAGAAACTCAAAACCTTCTTCTATCACTGCGATACAGCCAAGGCAGCCCGCTCTACCAAGACGCACAGAGTGGAAAAGCAGCACAGATGCTTTTAAGGACATAGTAATAGCAAACTACAAAAGAGTGTTGAGAATCAAGAGAAACCCGCATGAAGATAACAATGAGCTCAACGATTACCTGGACAGCACAGCCCATCTCGAAAAATAACATATGGTACCAGCACATGAAGGAAGTAGGACGAAGACAGTCTGAAGGAGAATGCTTCGTCTGTGCTCTTATACCATACAGCATGGGAAAATCCAAGATCTTTGTGGCTGTAGAAATTGATTTACCCACAGCACACTGTATGCCACATGTCACAATTTGCAACACCAGAGGACAATTTATGGGAAGAGACACCTCGATGATATGGACCAACGAAAAGGATTACCCGGATAAAGATGGCTACATCCAGGACATTAAGACAAGAAACAGGGCGCACACAAGGAATCACATGATCAGATACAAGAATCCTGACGTCAAAGGATCAGGAACACGTTGGGTAATAAACCCAAGATTGAACGTTCAAGGAAAAACTGCAGAAGAGGCTCAAATCTGGAAGAACAGGGGCCAAATGCAGATTTGGGGAACAGTGGTTTCCCCAGATGGATGGGAAGAAGGAGTAGTAATATGCCGAGCTTGGATGGTCTTTGGAGCCTGCCGTGAAGCAATAGAGAATTCACAGAGGTTATGCAAACCTCTATGGCCAAAACTGGTAAAGCTGCTAACATGGGTCAAAGACAGAGGAGGACCCCTGAAGATAATACCACTGGAAAGCCCAAAACTCTGCTTCGGAAGTAATGGCATGAGGAAGATGGGAGGGAATGTAAACTGCGGGCGAATCTTTGAAGCCCCAGGAATGACGCAAGGAACCGCATTTATTATGGACCATTACTGGGCGTGTGGATCCAAGGCATACATAAGGCTGCCGAAAAACTGGGGAGGCACATGCACCCTGGTGAACATCCACGTTCCCGTGCTAGTGAGCCCTAAGAATGACCTGTGTATTGACAGTTTCCTGAGGACAGATGCTCATCTAAGAAAAAGGAGATCTGCGGAACTGATATCCAGGATGAAGAGAGAGAATTACTTTTCTACCAAATCAGAAGAAGCATTCCATGCAATCCCTTATGAGCACAGACTGTTTAGCCTCACCTCAACAGTATTCACAACACTACTCCTGCCCCACGTCCAAGTTGGTGTAAATATGAAATGGTTGCAGATAACCAGATGGGAGTTATTGCAGACCATCAGTACCACTATAAAAGGATTTAACACAATCAAAGAAGAACTGAGAGCAATTAGACTGATGACCCTCCAGAACAGATATGTGCTTGACATGATCACAGCGATGGATGGAGGTGTTTGTGCAAAAATCGGAGAATCATGTTGCACATTTGTACCATTGCATGATGAAGAAAACGGAACCCTAACAGAGGCCATAAATATGTTGACAAACTTGAAAAACCAGATGATTGATGAAAGTGATGAGGTGGACGACGACAGCTGGTTTGGAGCCCTATTCTCATGGGTCCCACAATGGATGGCGGATATATTCAAGTTTCTGGGAGCCTTACGAGCAATGGTACTGCTAGGAGGCTGTGTTATCAAGATAATCATCACAAAGTGCCAGAAAACTGTGAAGAAAGCCATTGGGATGAAAATCATGGTCAATGTCGAACCAGGATGGAAGCCTAGAGATTTGACTGAGGAAGAAATAAGAGACTTTGTGAAGGCTAGTGAATTTGCACCAGAAGGAACAAAGTTCACATATCCTAAAAAACGAAGAAGGTATGAAGGAAAATGGATCTACTGCAGTCCAAATGGACAATGTCAGCTAATGACATGGAACTAAGACGAACATGTGAAAACAGCAGGGAGTTTGAAAGGGGTGATAAACATATGGACTCCAAAACTCACGCATTCACACCATCATGTACAAACCCTGAAAACGATGAACATGACACCGAAGAATCAAATAAAATAAATGCAAAAGAGATCGCAGAAGTGGTCAATGAACCTACCAGAGGGGGGAGTAAGAGGAGGTCCCAGACATAGCCTCCACCCCTGCCCCTCATTTCGAGGTACCAGGAGAGTACTCACCAAGGTAAGTGACGTATGAGGAGCAGACGAACCAACAAAGAGCTGCACTGGGACTCTGCCCAGTGTACATCAGAAGATCCATACCTGTTGAAGCGCCCATAACCAGACAGCCCTGGGCAGCATGATACCCTATTAGACAGCCGTACCAGCCACTAAGACAAACTGAAGAATATCTACAGACGGTTCATGAGAGACCCAAAGAGCCTTAATGGAAGGCCAGTGGAAATGACACAAGGGCCTGGACAGACTCGCGAATGAACGAAAACAGCTATCGAAGATAGCATGCCAGTGCGAGTAGCTATGAAAATAGATGTAATGGACACAGGAAAGAGACGATGTTAAAACGTAAGGGAATGTTGTTATGAGACAAGATGGAAGCAACCAACCAGTTAAACGCGTGTAAATAGGCTTGGAACGCAAGAAGCTAAGAAAACGATACTGCTTGCAATGCTTAATAGAAGAATAGAGCGGCAAGCGCCAACTATATCTACCTCAATAAGGCACGCTATACAAGTGCGACTCCATTTTGTAAAGCAGAAATGTACCCAGGCTGCCAGATCCCTAACAGGCCAAGTTTCATAAACCCAGCCAGAGTCAAGAAAAAGAGCGGAATCGAAACTCAACAAAGAGCGGCTCATGCCTAGGAAATTGAGGTCATCCAGAGAAAGAGAGGAGAGCGTTAGCTAACAAGACTCAAACTTCAGAGCATACCAGCCTGCCCCATGAAGGTCAAGATAAGGGGGGCCCATGCAGGTGGCGAGGCCGAAACAGAATTAAATACACTAAAAGCTAGAAACTGAAGCAGATTCATGGTGAATTAACATGCGATCAGCCAGGCACGAAGAGGTACCACCGCCTGATGTCACCCAGAACCCTAGGATGCCATAACTTTTCCTGATAAGAGGCTACAGTTCGAGGCCATACCCAGCCAACTAATTGACACATAGCCCAAGACACTGATTGATGGAAGGGAGGCAGGGTGAAACTTGGGACACTAGGCAACTGGGTGTCCATTCTGCATGCTGCTAATTAAAAGTAGAGATTCATGTCTAGGGGTGTAACCTGCACAATCACAATCGACCAAGTTATCTAGGGTCCTATATATCGTAGAACCAATGGGATGTCATACTTGTAGTGACGTCTATCACGTGTGATGTAGAGGGAGGGGCGTAGACGCCCACCCAACAAGAATTATCCAATCCGCATGCTCTATTATCATATACAGATATAGCACCCATAAGTTACCTTTCCTAACCAATTATATTGCATGTCGAGTTTTTTGTAGAATTAGACGTCAATGATGACGTGTTTTATGCATAAAGGTTGCTGTTCAACTGAAGTTTGAGGAAGTTGGAGCGAGACAGGTGGTCGCAACGATGCTGATTCCCAACTGCTCCCCTGTTTGATGTACTTGTCATTAAACGGACTTCCCTTTGCCAAACTACTGAGTCATCATTATTGAGTCGTGTTGGAGTAAGTGAATCCTGCACCCCCATCCCTCACGTGGTGCAGCTATCTTGTCTTACAAGTACTAGAGGGTGAGCACTGACCTGTGGGCCCATCAGTGGATATCTTGTCCTCGTTTACAACACTATGTCATCTCCAGGTAGGGGGAGGACCAAGCTTCTCTCTGCCTTGGCCACTCTTATTAACTAACAAAGTCTCCATGGATGCGCCCTGCTCTTTTGTTCGGCCATGCAGTTGGAGGCAGCAATTAACATAACAATTAGATGGAACTTCAAACAGGCCCACATAGGGCCTGGCTGCATAGGTTAACAAAGAACACAGGAACCCCAACAACCTTTCATATGTAACTGTGTCAGCCTGAAGCCAGCTCCCACTCTCAATGACAGTGAGTTGTCTTGTCTGGGGCTTAGTGTTTACAGTAGGCCACCCCGGAAGGGGGACCCCATTCATAAGGTACAAGAATGTGATTTGCAGGAGCCAGAGAGTCTGGTCTCATAGCAGCTTCATGGGTGACCTGCCGCTTCAATCAGGAACCACAGAGAGATCCATTAACCAGATAGACTCTTTGATCGACAACAGAGAGGAACATGGATGGGACTTAGTATCACAAGGTTTAACCCTTTACCTTTCCTGTTGCAAGCAAATGCTCCCCATAGTGTCCCTGTGCATCATGCTCATCACACTGTCCATGGACACCATGTTCTTCACGGTGTCTGTGTGCAGCATGCTACTCGCAGTGTCCATGTGCAGCATTCTCCTCACACTGTCAGTGTACACCATGCTCCACACAGTGTCTGTGTGCACCATGCTGTCAAACTTTCTGTGTGCAGCATGCCCTCACAATGTCCATCATGCTCTCTGCAGTGTCCATGTGCACCATGCTCCTCACAGTGCCGTGTGCAACATGATTTCCACAGTGTCCGTATATGTGCCATGTCCCCTCAGTAACCATGTGCAACATGCGCCTCACAATGTCCATGTGCACCATGGTCAACAAACAGTCCATGTTCACCATGCACCTCTCACTGTCCATGTGAAGCAAGCCCCTCACACTGCCCATGTGCAGCATGCGCCTCACACTGTCAGTGTGCACAGTGCTCCACACAGTGTCTGTGTGCACCATGCTGTCAAACTTTGTGCAGCATGCTCTCACACTGTCCATCGTGCTCCCTGTAGTGTCCGTGTGCACCATGCTCCTAACACTGTTGTGTGCAACATGCTTTCCACAGTCTCCATATATGCGCCATGCCCCCTCAGTGTCCATGTGAACAATGCACTTCACAGTGGTAATGTACACTATGCTCATGAGGGTGTCCATGGGCACCATGTTTGCCCCACTGTCCACGTGCAACATGCTCCTCACAGTGTCCATGTGCACCGTGGCCAACAAACAGTCCATGCTCACCATGTACCTCACACTGTCCATGTGCAGCAAGCCACTCACACTGTCCATGTGCAAGATGCTCCCCGTAGTGTCCATGTGTACTAAGATCCTCACATTGTCAGTGTGCACCATACTCCCCACAGTGTCTGTGTACACGATGCTGTCAAAGATTATGTGTGCACCATGCTCCTCACACTGTCAGTGTGCACCGTGCTCCCCACAGTGTCTGTGTACACGATGCTGTCAAAGATTATGTGTGCAGCATGCTCCTCACACTGTCAGTGTGCACCATGCTCATCACACTGCCCATGTGCACCGTGTTCCTCACAGTGTCTGGGTGTGCCATTCTCCTTACAGTGTCCATGTGTATCATGTTCCCCAGAGTTTCCATGTGCAGCATGCACCTCACACTGTCCGTGTGCACCAGGCTCCTCACAGTGTAAATGTGCACCACGCAAGTCATACTGTCCATGTGCACCAGGCTCCTCACACTGTCAGTGTGCGCCATGCCCCCTCAGTGTCCATGTGAACAATGCACTTCACAGTGGTAATGTACACTATGCTCATGAGGGCGTCCATGGGCACCATGCTTGCCACGCTGCCCACGTGCAACATGTACCTCACACTGTTCATGTGCAGCAAGCCACTCACACTGTCCATGTGCAGCATGCTCCGTAACCTGTGCATGTGCACCAGGCTCCTCACACTGTCAGTGTGCACCATGCTCTCCACAGTGTCCACATGCACTCTCCTCCTCACACTGTCAGTGTGCGCCATGCCCCCTCAGTGTCCATGTGAACAATGCACTTCACAGTGGTAATGTACACTATGCTCATGAGGGCGTCCATGGGCACCATGCTTGCCACGCTGCCCACGTGCAACATGTACCTCACACTGTTCATGTGCAGCAAGCCACTCACACTGTCCATGTGCAGCATGCTCCGTAACCTGTGCATGTGCACCAGGCTCCTCACACTGTCAGTGTGCACCATGCTCTCCACAGTGTCCACATGCACTCTCCTCCTCACACTGTCAGTGTGCACCATGCTCCTGGCAGTGCCCGTGTGCACATGTTCTCCGCAGTGTCCATGTGTATTATGCTCCTCGGAGTGTCCATGTGCACCAGGCTCCTCCCACTGTCAGTGTGCGCCATGCTCTCCACTGTGTCTGTGCACTATGCTGCTCACAGTGCCACCGTTCACCATGTTCCTCAGTGTCCGTGTGCACCATGCTCCCCGTACTGTCTGTGTGCACTGTGCTTCTCAGAATGTCCATGCACACCATGCTACTCCCCCTGTCCGCGTGCACCATGCTCTACACAATGTCTACTTACATCATGCTCTCTGCATATGCACCATGCTCCCATTGTGCACCGTGCTCCACACAGTGTCTACTTGCACCATGCTCTGCAGTGTGCATATGCACCATGCTCCTCACACTGTCAGCGTGCGCCAGGTTCCGCACAGTGTCTACTTGCACCATGCTCTCCAGTGTGCATGTGCACCATGCTGTCATTGTGCACCATGCTCCACACAGTGTCTACTTGCACCATGCTCTCCAGTGTGCATGTGCACCATGCTGTCATTGTGCACCATGCTACACAGAGTGTCTACTTGCACCATGCTCTCCAGTGTGCATATGCACCATGCTCCTCACAATGTCAGCGTGCACCATGCTCCACACAGTGTCTACTTGCACCATGCTCTCCAGTGTGCATGTGCACCATGCTGTCATTGTGCACCATGCTGCACACAGTGTCTACTTGCACCATGCTCTGCAGTGTGCATGTGCACCATGCTCCTCACACTGCCATTGTGCACCATGCTAACCATAATGCCTAGTATGCTGAGCACAGGAGAGAGTAGCAACATTCATCCTAGACTCTCGCACCCAGGAGATAGTAGTTAAACATATCCGAGGCTCCTGAACTCGGGAGAGAGCAGCCAACCCCGTCCTATTCTGTCTTACAGAGGGAAAGGAAACAGGAGCCATTCCAGTCTTCTCGACGCACGAGTAATCAGGGAAACCTGTCCTGGTCTCCCATTCACAGACGAGTGCAAGGAAACCAATCCTTGACACCGCCCCACCCACTTCACAGGGAGAGCATTAGAACCCATCCTAGTCACCCGGCGAGAGAAGTGGAACCCATTCTGGTCTCCTATATTCAGGAGAATTCGGCAGAAGACCGCCTAATAGTAGTACACAGGTGACAGCAGCAGAACTCATCCCACTCTTCTGGAAACAAGAAAGAGAAGTGAATACCATCCATGGTCTCCAATGTTCAGGAGAGCGCAGCAGAGCCCAGCCTAGAACGTACAACACAGTTGAGAGTAGCAGAACACATCCTGCTCTCCTGGACATAGGGAAGATAAATGAATCCCATCCTAGTTTCCTATGTTCAGGATAAAGCAGCAAAACCCATCCTAGAACGTAGTACACGGGAGAGAGGTGCAGAACACATCCCACTCTGCTGGACACAGGGAAGAAAGGTGGTACCCATCGTGGTCTCCTATATTTGGGAGAGAGCAGCAGAACACGCCCAAACCAGCCATACACAGAGGGCAACGGAGCCCATCCTTGTCCACTGTGGCATGCCTTATCTAGGAGAGAGTAGCATAACATATCCTAGCCTGGTATACAATGGCGAGAGCAGCAGAACACATCCTGCTCTTCTGTCGTACCCGTTGCTCTTGAGGTGCATGGGGTCGGTTCTTCCTCTTGATTGGTAGTCTCTCTTTCCGCGTCTGTTCCTGAGCTCAATATTTCACTAGTGTAGTTCGTTTTCAGTTTCCTTAAGGGAGGTCCATACTTTATCCATCCAACTATACACTTCATCTTTTAAATATTCATATGTATCTCGTTTCAATTTTCGGATTTTCTTTGTCTCTAATTCTGCCTTGTATCCAGACAGTTTGTTGTTGATGTCTTCCAAAATGGCATCTACTTCTTCCCTGTTCAGAGTTGACACTAGTTCCTTTTCTATTTCTTGAATCTCTCGACCCCAAGCACCTCAAGAGCAATGGGTATGACAGAAACACCCAACAGAGGCAGAGCTCCTTTTTTAGAGAAAAGGAAGAAGAGAACAAGAAGGGGGAAAGAAAATAAAAGGAAAAACCAAACACGGGACTACCGCAGAAGAAAACATAATAAAAATCATCAAGAACCTTAACACCCAAAGAAACACAGACTTTGCAAAAAGGTTTAAGTTTCGTCCCCACTTACGATAGCACTTTATTTGATTCCAAGATTGAACTGTATAAACTCATTCGAAAGATGAAACTTAAGGTGCTTTTCAGCGAACTTGAACAAGAGCATCCTCAAGACATAGATACTTTAGATCTCAAGGAATTCAGGGGGAAGAGCAACTTCATCCCGCCAATTACGGTACCATCAGTAGACATTTTTCAGAAACAAGTGACGAGAGACCTTGAGAAAATCAGATTTAAACACCCGAAAAACCAAAACATGAAACCACATGAGCTCAAACTGATTAAGAATTTATATGGGGATGAATCCATAACCATAAGGTCCGCCGATAAAGGAGGGGGTCTTGTGCTCCTCAACACCAGTGATTACGAACAAGAATGCGTGAGACAACTCAGTGATACTAACACCTATGCTCTACTTGATTCAGAGCCAACAGAGGAAATCAAATGCAACCTAGAGAAACTTTTAGAGAGAGCAGAAGAACTGAAGTGGATCAATCACAACAATAAGAAAATCTTGACTAACTTGAATAATTCATCATGGCACTCTTGGAATTCATTGGCAACAAATCATATTTTTAATATAAAGATGCATACTACCTACAAGTTGCTGGCGCAGCAATGGGAGCCAACATGGCCCCTTAATATGCAAATGCTTTCATGCATAAATTTGAGACTGATCATGTGCTCCTTAACCATTTGTGGCACCAAGATCTAGCCATATGAATCAGATATATCGATGATATTTTTGGGATATGGAAGAACACAGAATCTAAACTTCTCGAATTCTTTAATTTCCTAAACAACATAGACCCAAGAATTCAGTTCACACATGAATATTCACGTAACACCATACATTTCTTGGACGTTGAAATTAATATCACAGATACCAAATACCAGACTACAATATTTCGCAAGAGTACTGATCGCAACAACCTACTACAAAGACTCAGCTTTCATCAACCGAGTCTGATCAAGAACTTGTCTTACAGCCAAATGCTACGAGTCAAACGGATAGTTAGTAACCCACCAGACTACCAACCTGCGGTTAAAGAGATGGGCAAAAGGTTATTTGATCGGGGCTATTCAAAAGAAGAAGTGGTGGCAGCTGAATCACGTGTAGCCACACAGAGCAGAGAAGACCTGTTGAAACCCAGAACGAAGAAAGACACCACACCGCCTTTGGTTTTTGTATCCAAGTACTCAAGACAAAGTAATCGCATCAAAGCAATAATGAAAAAAAATGGACTACAGTGACATGTGACCAAAGAGTCAAACACCTATTCAGAGAGATCCCCACCTATGCCTACCAACGCAGTCAAAACCTTAAAGATAAATTGGTTAACACCGAACCTCCACAGAAAAGGAAAATCACTGAGCGCATTGGGACATTCCCTTGTTTGAATTGTAGTAACTGCAGTTACATTATGAAAGCTGAATCAGTGAACCATCCATACACTGGAGAAAAAAATCAGACTAAGGAGCTATGCTACTTGTGACACACATAGCATCATTTATGCGATTAAGTGCCTGTGCGGCCTCTTTTATGTAGGCCAAACACAACGTACAGCAAAGGTGAGGTGGAACGAACACAGATCCTGTATAAGGAACCATACTGCCAATTCAGCAGTAGCCAGACATTAGCAAGAAAAACAACATAATCTGGCGCAAATCAAGTTTGTGATTTTAGAAACAGTCCAGAGAAGAGACAAACACGAAAACGTACAGAAAAGACTAGATCAACGTGAAACATTCTGGATTGATAGACATAGCTCTTTGGCACCAAAAGGGATTAATGAAGAGATTAATTACATGTGCTTTCTCTAACACTCAATGCTTCACAGGAATGGCATTGAGTGTCCATTCTCCATATTTCAGACTTGACAGGGTCCTAATTTGACTATTTATGAGTGTTTGGATTTATTTGATTTGATGTATATTTCTAATTTATGTCCCTCACAAGATTCAGATTTTTTCCTTTTACATGTATCAGATATTCTAGTTGGAGTGTTAGACTTTCACTAATTGTAAAAAATATGTGCAACAAATACATCATATACAGTTTTATATTTGACAAGGGTTGGCAATAATATGTAAATGTTACAGCGTGTTTAATTACGAGACATGCTTCTCGTTCTGCGACCTCAGTATCAGTGTAAACACACGCGCAGCTATTACATCATTTACGGCTTTTTACTTGCAAGAAATCGGCAAGAAAATGTAAATGTCACAGGGGGATCAATTACAAGACACGTTCCACATTTCTCGCTCCTCCTACAACTTTGCTGTACATAGAATCCACAGTGAGCCCATTGCTTTGTTTTTTAAGCAATACATGCTTAAACCATTTTTTACTAGGTCCTCATAGCATTCGTGGCTACCATGGAGACAACCCCGCCTCTCCGTGTTCGCACGGGGAGGTAGGGCCCAAAGCGTAAGTGCAGCGGCTTTATTGCTGCAGCGCGCTGCCCCACCCCCATCTCCATGGTTACGAATAAATGCTCAGTCACGCGCACTCGTGAATCCGCGGATGCGCCTGACTCCAGAGCGTTAGCATACTGGAGAGAGGTGAGAAATCCATCTTATCTTACACTTGAGACTGCATACACAGACTGTTACCTTTATTCACACGCTCCACCTTTTCCTGGCAGGAGCTGTGATCACAACGTGTTTTATACACGATCGAAGAAGTTTTGTATGCAACAAAAGGTACACCTATGAATCTGATTAGGTTTACAAATTATGTGAATTTAAGGAATAACAGCCATGTTGACATAGATTTTCCTCTCTCCTATATTTACGTATTGAGACATATTGGTGGACATGAAAACTATTGGTATGTGATTTACTTTACTATCGTTTATGCACTGCACTGACTATAACCTGAATTATGCTTGTTGATGAAAGTGAATGTTTGGCAAATTAGAAAACAAAATCTATCAAATATGTACAGCCCTGAAGATGGTTTATGACCGAAATGCATTGGCACATGTACATTTAAAAGCCTACCATTATTTTTGTTTGGACTCACAATACAGAAGTACTATTTTAAATACAAAAATAGGAATGTGAATAAAACTATTCCTATGATTAACTGAAACTTTTTTTGCAAATAAATTATTTTTGAGTCATATAAGTACAAGATCACATACTTGTGCAGCCCTGCCAGGGGCCAACTGAGAGCACCAGTTTTAATAGGGTGGAGTCACCTTATTTATTTCTTTTGTGTAATTTTTGGGTCCTGATGCCATAGGACCTTTTTTGACGTTTTGCTCCAGGCCAAAGCTACCGTATAAATCCGAATTCCAATAGACTTTGAGTGTTGAAACTAATAAGTTTAACAAACAACGTGGTTCCCACCATCACCCTGCATTTTTTTAACTATTTCATACACCCGAAATTATATATGAAAAACCTGCCACATTTTTACGCTTAGTTAAAACAAAATGTATTCATAAGGTACTTATAAAAAAAAGATATTGGTCCTCAGTGCTTTTCACAAGGCACATTATACACCAAAATCAATAGAAAAGACAGATACACTTTCTACAATGCCAGTGACTGTGGTTAGTATGTGACATGAATTGGTTAATAACAGATACTCATTACTCTCAGATTTATGTAGCATTTAATTATATGAGGAGCTGTAAATATGAAGGAACGTTGTTATTGTCCGTATTCAGATTTAAACAAAGTCTCTTAGGATGTCTACATAAGTTTCGGCTAAGATTCTGCATTGACACATCCCTGGTGTCTTGCTCTTCTAAGTTTAGCCCTCTTCAGGACGGTTGATTTCTTAACAAAATGACATGATGTTCAATGATTCCCCAATAATTCAGAGTTTACAGGATGCTGTAAGACAAATAACAAAGTGTGAAAGATGTGTATTAGTGTTTTTTTGGAAAAATGTTTTAAAAATCGTGGCGTAGATCATATATTATAGGACTTCTGTTACCATTTGTATATCCCACTAACCTTGTCGGTATCTTGTGGTTAGATTTACGTTGCTGTTTGTAGTGCACTAACCTTATCGATTAGGTATCCAGTGGCGCCAGGTGTGTGGTCGTTTTAGGAGTTCAATGCCGTCTGTCCTGAACGAACATCCCCGTTTTTTGCAGGTTTATTTAGCATGACTGTCAGGGAGAGAGAAATGCAATATATTAAAAACATTGCTGTTGTGAGGACAAAGCTACGTTTTTAACAGTATGCATTTCCCTCACTTGTGTGCATCTCTGCGACATCCTTAGTCTTTCTTTTGAAAAAGCACTCGGCTGTAGTGTTCATACTTACAGGGCGCAGTGTCTTCATTTTATTTTCCTTCTTCTTCCTGTCGCGGTGTAACTCACCTAGATGGATACTTTCCCTTCCTGGGCTTGTTTGTTTCTGGCTGCGGTTGATCTCCGCCTTTGACTTCAGTTTGCATCCTGCGATTGAGCACTAGACTGGATCCCTCCTTCTTGGGTGTGCTGATTGATCTGCAATGTTGAAGGGATAGTTAGCGTGATGGACAGGTGTAACGTGTTCTTAGTTCTTCTTGCTCGGGTATTACGTTTTTTTTTTTATATAATTCACAAAGGTGCAGCTCCGTGGTTGCTTATTGTAACACCCTGTTGTGCTCATCTTTTACACGCACGTTACCGATGTTCGGTTTTTGTTCCCACAGAGCCACACTGGGGATGTTACTTAAGAGGGGGAGTGGTACATCTTGATGTGAAAAAAATATGAAAAGAATATATCCGCACATAAAGCACACAAACCGGCTCTAGTTGGTATTCCATATTTCGATGTCTAACCCACAATAGGGTTATTTATGTATAAAAGTATAATATTTGCTATTGCATTTCAAAAAATAATTCAGAAAAAAAATTCAGAAAAAAAATCCCCAATCGACTGCCGTGTTTAAACCGTTTTTTTACAGTGTCCAAGTTGTAAATCCATTTTGCTCACATTTGCAGAGTGCCAGGTCTCTATCGCCGCCTTTGTTGGAAATCTGTACTGTCTGGATAATGAACCAGAACATTTTGCTAGGTTTGTGTTTAAGGTGCACGTAAGTGCCACAAGTGGTTTATTGGGAGTTAGATTTCTGATGCTTGATCTATGCTCACCAAATCGTTGTTTGATTTGCCTTTTTGCTTTTCCAATATATAAAAGTTGGCAGGGGCATTCGATGGCATACACAACCCATTGAGAGGAGCAGTTGGTGAAGGTTTTCAACTGCCAACTTCTGCCTTTCAGAGTTATGTTTTTCAAATTTTTCAAGAGTGGACAGACGGAACATTTACCGCATTTAAAAATGCCCGACCACTGGTGGTAATTCCCATAGCGTTCTTTGTGGGTCTCTGATGCGCATTTCTTTTGGATAGGTGTGGACCAAGCTATCTTTGAGGTGTTTTTGCCTCTTGAAAGCAAACCTTGGTAGGGCTGGATTAAAGTCCTTAGTTTTAATGATGTGCCATTTTTTTATGACCAACTTTCGGAGTCCGTGACTGATTGGACTGAAGGTTGTGACACATGTTATTTTGTCGGCAGTTGTTTTGCTTGTTGGATTTAGGCATGTGTCTCGATTTGCGTTTTTGGCCCTTTTATCGGCTACATTTCTTTCTTGGGGTAGCCCCTTGCTTTTGACCGTTGTTTAAGATGTTTTCCGTGGGTCTTGTAGTCCTCCAGCAAGGTGCGGTTTTGTCGGACTCTTCAGAATTAGCCTATGGGGAGGTTGGCTTTTAGGCTGGCTGGATGGTAACTTTGATACTCTAAAAGAGTAATTTTGTCCGTGGGCTTCCTAAAGAGTTTGGTGGTAAGTTTTCCATCACCTCGATTTTCTATTTCCAGGTCCAAGAAAAGCATGGTTTTGGTGTTATGATTCATCGTGAAACTAATATTGACATTTTGTAGATTCAGCCATTGTTGAACACAAAGAAGAATGAAGAGACTCACGGGTCAATAACTGTAAATACGCGGAAACGCAAGGTAGAAAGAATAAATACAAGCTTACTTATAAGAGGTATATATTCAACCTTTAGGTTGACCATCAGAAGAAAATGGAAGGCGGCTTATATCAGTGCACCCATTTACCTCAAAATATGGGTTCAGGATCGTGAAGTGAAAAGATGATGAAGAAGCTCTTTTCCTTTGCAAAATAGAGGAGTACATTGGCTTGGAACCAAGGATGCTACTTCGAGAGATGGAGGAAAAGCACAAAGGGAGTCTATGAGCAGACCATGTGCAAGGAGATATTTCCCAAAGATTAAGAGGAACAAGAACATTTATGGATGCCAAATATTGGACAATGAAAAGGGTATCAGGTTAATATGGGATAGGGTGAGCAATTCTCTAAAGGTCCAAAGGAGCAATTGCACCCAGTATAATTGAATCAAATGGTGTTTAATGCACTGTTGAAATGGAAACATGATGCAGAGCTCGCAAAAAAGGGCTATTCATTAATTCTGGACCTAAGATAATGGTGTACATACACTCCTTCCAATGCCCCGAGACAGTGCAGAGTGGCAAGGGCAGCCTTCAAACAGAAGACACTGGCATGAGGCCTACCAACGAGAGAGGGTGGACTAATTGGGAAAACAAGGGGAAAGCTGATGTATCTCCAGCCAGATGGGTTTCGTTTCTATGTAGTGGAAACAATCCTTCTATTCCATCTGCAGGAGACAGTAGTGACACCTCTGCTAGTCCCCTCTACCCAGGGGTGAGCAGCAGATCAGCAGATCCCATCCTAGTCCCCGTACACCAGAGAGAGCATTCAAACCCATTCGGTCTCCTCCATCCAGGAGAGATCAGGCAAACCCATCCTGGTCTTCCATAACCAAGATAGAGCAGCAGGCCCCATCCTAGTCTCCTGGAAGCAGGAAAGTGCAGCAGACTCAGTCCAACTCTGCCATACCCAGGAGAGAGCAGCAGGCCCCATCCTAGTCTCCCATATACAAGAGCAAGCATCAAAAACCCATCCTAGCTCCCTGTACACATGAGAGAGCACCCAATCCCATTCTGTCCCCTCCATCTAGGAAAGATCAGGCAAGCCCAGCCTGGTCTCCCATAACCAAGATAGAGCAGCAGAACCCATACTAGTCTCCTGGAAGCAGGAAAGTGCAGCAGACTCCCTCCAACTCTGCCATACCCAGGAGAGAGCAGCAGGCCCCATCCTAGTCTCCTGGAAACAGGACAGTGCAGCAGTGTCAGTCCAACTCTGCTATACCCAGGATAGAGCAGCAGACCCCATCCTAGTCTCCTGGAAGCAGGAAAGGGCAGCAGACTCAGTCCAACTCTGCCAGGATAGAGCAGCAGGCCCCATCCTAGTCTCCTGGAAACAGGAAAGTGCAGCAGACTCAGTCCAACTCTGCCACACCCAGGAGAGAGCAGCAGGCCCCATCTTAGTCTCCAAGAAACAGGAAAGTGCAGCAGACGGAGTCCAACTCTGTCATACCCGAGAGAGAGCAGCAGGCCCCATCCTAGTCTCCTGGAAACAGGAAAGTGCAGCAGACACAGTCCATGTCTGCTACACACAAGAGAGAGCAGCAGGCCCCGCCCGACCTGGTCCCCCATATACCAAAGCAACCATCAAAAGCCCATCCTAGCCCCCAGTACACACAGGAGAGCACTCAACCCCATTCTGTCACCTCCATCTAGGAGAGATCAGGTGAACCCATCCTGGTCTCTCATAACCAAGATAGAGCAGCAGAACCCATCCTAGTCTCCTGGAAACAGGAAAGTGCAGCAGACTCAGTCCAGCTCTGCCATACCCAAGAGAGAGCAGCAGGCCCCATCCTAGTCTCCTGAAAACTGGAAAGTGCAGCAGACTCAGTCCAGCTCTGCCATACCCAAGAGAGAGCAGGAGGCCCCATCCTAGTCTCCTGAAAACTGGAAAGTGCAGCAGACTCTGTCCATGTTTGCTGCATACAAGAGAGAGCAGTAGGCCCCATCCTGGTCTTCCATATACCAGAGCAACTATCAAAAGCCCATCCTAGCCACCCCCCTCGCCCCTCTGACACACGAGAGAGCACTGAAACCCATTCTGTCTCCTCCATCCAGGAGAGAACAGTCAGACACGTCATGGTCTCCCATAACCAAGATAGAGCAGCAGAACCCATCCTAGTCTCCCGCACACAAGACAGAAGTTCTAACCACCCACTCTCCTGTAAACAGGTAAGAACAGTGAAGTCCATCACAGTCACGCACACACAAGAGATACTCTTTGAACCTATCCTTGTTGCCCGTAACCAGGGGATAGTAGTGGAACTCATTCTGGTCCCATCTAACCAAGAGAGAGCAGTAGAAATCAGTCTAGTCCGCAATAGTTTTGGGAGGATAGCTCAGGGGCAACGTGTTCGCCTTGGAAGCAAGACGACATGGAGCACCACAGGTTCCATCCCCGGATCCACGCGTAGAAACCTCTGGGTACTAAGCGCGTTATAAATAACCAATCATATCCTATCACATCATAAACAGGAGAGTGGACAATGGAACCCATCCTAGTCTACCGTAGAAAGAAGAGAGCAGCAGAACATATCTAAGTGGCCTGGACACAGGAGTGTACCGCTCTGTCCTAGTCTACCTTACATAGCAGAAAGCCGCAGCACCCATCCTAATCTTCAGGCTCTCTCCTAGTCTACGGTAGAAGAAATCCTCTAGAGAAATCCTCAAACTCCACCATGGTCCACTGTGCACAGGAAAGGGCAATTAAACCCGTCCTGGCCTTCCATACACAAGATAGAGCAGCAGACCCCAATCCTAATCTCCTGCACACAAGAGAGACAACAGTTCAACCGACCCAGTCTTCCATAAACAGGAGAGAACAGCGGAGTTCATCACACACTCACAAGAGAGAACAGTGCACACAATCCTTATCACCGCACCAAAGGACACTCTAATCTCCTGCAGCCATGAGAGAGCAGCATCACTCATATACTCGACTTCCACATACAGGAGACAGCACGTGAGCCCATCTTCTTCTCTCATCCACAGGAGGGAAAAGTGGAACCCATCCTATTCACCTTCATCCAGAAGATAGTAGTGGAAACCATCCTGGGATCCTGTACCCAGGAAATGGGATCCATCGCAGAGATAGTGGTCCATGATACCCTAAATCAGTGCAGACAGGGGGTGTGTGGTGGGAGGGTTGACTGGAACCCCAGTGTACCGGGCCAGTATAGAGGGGGAAGGCCTACCATGTTGAACCTTACAAATTCCTCTACCCCAGCACTGCTCGCCCACCCTCCAAGACACTGGCCTATAGCCTCCAAGACACTGGCCTATAGGATCTGCACGGGGGTCAAATGAGGACACTCCTGCATGAGGGCGGGGTTCCTTCTACAGACCTCACCAACCCACTAATGCGTGTACCTGAGAGCCCCAGAAACCTGCCAGACTCCGAACGCTTAGAAGCCCTATGAGAAAGCCTGTGGCGCTATAAAAGACACTGCCCTGCTAGTTCCGGGTGAGGCTTTTCTGGAGATCCGCTCCATATCCCGCAAAAGTCCTCCTTCCCTAGACTCCGCCGACAGATTTCCCGCCTGCCCCCCACACTCACTCCCCTCCCCCACATGGCCACTGCCGCCCCACGCATACTCCGGACCCATCAAGGCTTTCATTACAACCCAGGCGGTAAGTTCCCTACTTCACCACCATGGTGTAAACTCTGTTTACACCATGGTGGATGGCGGATTTACCGCCCCATTCCAAGGTGAGTGGGGCGGTAAATCCCCATTCCCCATTTACCCTTCCCCATTCCCATTTTTGCCCCATAGGGCATAATGGGAGTGGGGAAGGCGCTAATTACGGCACCGTAAATTACGGTGCCGTAATTAGCACCAAGTCGGGTTAGCGCCTTGCATTTTAACGCCTGCTAAAAGCAGGCGTTAAAATGGTAATCAGGCGTTAAGGGTTAACACTTTTGATTTGAAAAAGGTGATTCGAAAATATTGGCCCATTGTAAAACTACAGCTCGTGGACGAACCCATTCCTCGGTTCGCCTTCAAAAGAACGAGGAATATTAAGGAACACCTTGTTCATTCTTCATTTACACGAATACCACCACGCACAGGTCTTTGGAACCTGCGTAAAGTTACTGGCCATTACCCCTGCGGGGCCTGCTCGGTATGCAAGTTTACCAAGAAAATCCAAACGTTTAGGATTGGTGATAGACAATGGGTGCTGAACAATCAATCCAATTCCAAAAGCAGCCAAGCGGTATATTGCATTGAATGCCCATGTGGTCTGCGCTATGTCGGCCAAACCATGCAGAATGTTGGCACCCGCATATCAGAACATCGTTCTAGAATCCGATGCAAGAACATCACTTCCCCCCTGGTCACACACTATCTTTCCCATCAACATTCCCCTGATGACATCCTTTGGTGGGTTCTGGACAGGATACAAACAGGTCCCAATATTCACAACAGACTTTTGGAACTAGAAAAGCTATGGATCTACAGATTGGATTCGTTGGATAATGGTCTCAACGAGCAATCTCCATTTTAACCAGGGATTGTGGGCCTTTTGACTTATCCGTAACTACACACCAGTGGTTTCGGCTCCTTCCCTCCATTTTTTCGTTTGAGACACCCCCGGGGGTTTCTCTACTTCGATAGTGGATGGGGGCGATGTCCGCCTTTCACACACGCGGTCCACACTACCCTCCCGCGATGTCAGTCATTTTTTACATCCAATTAGGGGTACCCGTTCCAACACTGTCATCATGTGCGGGACGCGCCCCAGACGGACGAATATAGGAACAACGTCTGATGTAGAGGGCGACGGTATTTCCTACAGGCACTTTCATGTCTATATAGTTTAATGCTTATAAATATATACACTTCCCCTCTAGATTTTGCGATGTGGTACTCACGAAGAACCAAGCCGTTTGTTTTCTGGTTCATCCCGGCTTCATGTCTCCCCGTGTTCCTCTTCTTTAGGGCACCTCTGAAGCCTAAATTCCGAGATGTGGACGTGCCGCACTTTGATTGGCTATCCACAACACACCCCCGGACCTGGCAACCCCATAGGGTCCTTGGATTGGATACCTTTCCAACCAACCAATACGGGCCCTATCTTGCGAGCCCTCCCGAACGTGACGTCGTTGCCACAGCAACGGACGCCGTCAGCTCGCATTTTCTCAGTGCAGTCTGTAGCTGCATTTCCATGAACGCAGCGCACGGGACACGACGGCATTCACAGCCGCTCCAGTTCCCTCGATACGACTCGGAGCTACTTCCTAACTCGCTCCCAGGTATTTCACCCTCTCTCACACACACTACAGGTCCTCTACGGGCCCTGACGGCGATGTACTTATCTCACAGCAGATGCGGTTCTTTTGACTGCCTCATAGACTCTCTCTTTTTCTTTCTCCACACTTCAGAGCCAGCACATCTGAACGTGCCCTTACATGAATTAAGACGCAGCCTCCATGTTATGAAAGACACGGACGCTCCCTTTGCGCGGAGTAAGCTCTCGCACTAACACTTTCTTCAGAGGATCCATTTCAAGGTAACCTCCTCTTTCAGCGCATCAGAGTACCCCTTATGTATTTCCTGCCCCTCGGGCACAGGAATGCTTACCATTCATGATAAAATAACAAACATTTTTTGTCGGTTCCTTTAGGTCCAGCTTCTCCGGTTTTCCCACAATTAGGGTTTGCGCTCTTCCCAAACGGCTACCTTCAGCTCACCAGCTGGTTTCGACTCACATCCCATCTTCTCGTTTGAGCACATGAGAACCGATTTATCTACAGCGAGTTCTCCTGGTACCACTCTAGGTAAGCTACACCCCCCCCTTTTTATTTTTAATCCCGCATGATTGGATATTCCCCCTCTCCCGCCTCCCTTCGTGCCCTCAGACCATGGGGACTACCCGGGGATGCATGTGGTGGGCCGGGGCACTGGGTGGTTTAGGACCCCTTGGGAGGGACCAAGGGCCATTATTCATATTTTATCAGACAGGGATTCATCTGCAATTTGTCAGAGTACTCCCTGGATAAGAGGCTCAACCTTACATGGCCCTTAATAGTTCAGTGCATACAGGACCAGGGTCTTATACTTGCACACATACATTTGTGTATTTTCCCTACACTTGAAACTCAAGTTTGTATATGTTTGTCTCATAACCTCTTTACATTGTATTTCTATTGACAGCAATTCGTTTTCTTTTTTCTTCTATACCCTTATGCACTTGTTTTCTATTTTTTTCCTTCATCTCACTAGAACAGAGTTTTGCTACTTATTGCCCTGACGAAGGCGGAACAGTCTTTCAACTGTGAAGATTCCACTTTCTCCGCACTGTTACCACTGCCGAAACGCACTTTCTTGATCAGAGGACATTGGAGGCTCTTAACTAACACGCCTCACCCATTTTGGGTCTCGAACCCTGCCCCTTGTGCTTTATCTGCTTAGGACACACAGCAGTGGCATTTATTACTTTGGGTTCTGAAAACTCCCCTCTGGTGCGTTGGCAGACACAATCCCAGCTTCCTAATATTTTCAACCTGGGATTTCATTTTCAAAGGAATATGTATTCTAGGAACTCTTATTGTTGTTAAGTAATAGTGTAAGCTTGAAAACAATTTAAGAACTCCTACTTATGTCCGGCATCTTCCCTTTTCTTCTTTTTTTCTTTTTTCTCCTGTATTTTGCCCTTTGGCCTTGTTTGGTTAAAAGTGTTGATTTGACAGTTAATACAGGGCTTCAATGATTTCACCTATTGTTATATACATGTGTAGTATATGGCTTCAACCAGTTAGTATATGATTTCAATGATTTCACTTATTGTTATGTATGTGTATTACATGTTTGACTTAATTGTATGTATAAATATCTTGTATTAAATATGTTTTTTATCTTACACAAAACTCAATTGTTATGTGAGGTTATGACTTTGAAATATACAAATGGGTGTAGTGTTCTACATAACCAATGAGGTTATTTCGGGAATAGGACCCATACAGGACTTAACTCCCTATGAGGTTTTAGGGGCCGTCCCCTGCGTTACCAGTACCCCTTTTGTTGTATATATAAGTCTTACTAGCCCTTCACTGGTACGCTACCCCAAGGGCAGACCACTGCCACCCCTGAGTGCTCCCCCCCTTCGAAACATATGTTAAACCCTTAACGCCTGGGTTGTAATGACTTTCTACACTAGCTTTGCTGGCTCGAGCTCAGCCTATATTCAGCTCCCCTGCAATGTCCTTGTGCCCCCCTTCCTCCTCATCTCTTATAGAGCCTGCTAGTGCGTAGGGTGTGCGAACCCACCCTCCCGCCAGGAGAAGGTTAAAAATAGACCACGTGCAGGCTAAAATAGCGCAACATTTCCGCTGAATGCTTCAGAATCTAAGCGTACGGAGTCAGACATGCCAACCCTTCCCCAGATCACTAAACCCTGATGGACTGGTCTCCCTATGCAGGGACGGACTGGCGTACCAGTAGATGCGGCTGGTAGAACTAAGGGCCAGCCAGCGTGTGGCAAGAGTGCGCAAGAGTCACCGGCTGCTCTCTCGACAGGCCAGTCCGCCGTATTCCCGCTTCCATATGCCCGGGTAGGTCTTAAAACGGGTAAATGTTTGCTTAAAAGTTCCACCCATCGCGTTCTGGTTTCCTTAGCAGGTCTCCCTGGATGGGGAGGGGTGCACAGGCCCTGGGTTTCAAACTCGCTCTGCACCCACCCTCCCCCTAACCCCCAAGCATTTCGGGCTGGGCAAAATCATTGTTCCTGCAGACCAATACTGACTTCTATAGGGTTGCCCCCAGTGGATGAAGAGGGAGGGAACAAAACGGTACGACGTTCCTCTACTTTTTGGGGAAATTCGTGATCGTTCCTTACTTTTTATCACCCAGCGCACAATATCAGGAAGGCATCCTAAGGTCACCTGTTTGTTGCTTCCCCACTACAGAGCACTGCAACCTGGCAACTGCTGGGAATGCCCTAGTGTCATATCTCGCTGAGCTATCTTGCTGAAGAATTGTTTGGCTTTATTTCAAAAGCATGCTTCGGACATAATGCTCATTCCCCACCAGCCACATAGCCCTGCTCCCTCAGTGATCGGCGTGTGTCTTCTTTATTCAAGCATGGCCAATCTGAAATTGCTACGGGCACAGCTGTGTGTGCAGGTAATGTGGCCACAGTCCTGGGCATGTTTCTGAAGAGGTGAAAATGGTGGGTGATTAGAAAGGGGAGGGCACATGTAGCTGCATGCTTTGAGCGACAATGACAGAAGGTAATGGGGGTCTTTTAAGTAGCCTTTTCTTTCACTGTGTTTCATTCAGTCGTAATGGTAGCTTTGTAAAACACAGTGCTGGGCGGTGGAGGAGGACAGGCAGCACCCAGGTATGGGGTTTGTATTTGGAGGACAGTGAGTGAGGCTGTTGATTGGTTTGGTGCGGGTTGTTGGGTAGGCGGGCATGGGCAGCAGAGGGGAGCATCGTTGCAGTGTTCTTTTTGCACAATTCTACCCTTAGTGGGCCCTATTTTGAAACAGTGCAGATGGACTAAAAAAGCATGAAATTGTCTCAAAAAGTACAATTCCCAGGGCTTCAGCTTTTCAGGCACTTTGGAACAAATCTTAAAGGAGGATTCTGGAGCAAAACTCCACACCTGGCAGTTGCCACCTTGGGCCCTGGTCATGCCAGTTTGTGTCCTCCTCACCCAGTCCTGGACATTTAGCCAACACCACTCTGCATGCTGGGACTTGTAGTCACACGCCAGCCATGAGAAAAGCAGAAGCATACACAGTGCTGATGACTAAAAAGCCATGCCTGGAAAAGGCAGTCTTTATTAAATGGGGCTCGTTGGACGCCATGAAAGCATGAACTTATGTTGCTACCTTAAATGTGACGCCTGCATTTTGTTTATTTGCCTCAACCCTGCCTCAAAAGAAGGGATTTCGATGGGCTCAGCCCCAGCAGTCTCCAGAAATCGCAGTGAAAGCTTAGGCCCTGTCAGAGCCCCCCAACTCCCCGCCCCCCGCACCCCTTCCCGATGTGAATCCCTAAGCGTGTTAAAGTAAATATCTTTCTTGTTTGGTAACGTTTCCGTTTATTTATTTAATTACAGGGAAATCCCATTCCCTGCTCTGGTAGAAGGCCTATCCAACGTTCACGAACGGCTCTATCCGAGTACAGCAGAGCTTTCACTCCTTGGCCCAGGATGCTTGTTAAACAACCCCCACTAGGCACCCAGGCCACCTTCACTTTGTCGGCTCCCGCCCCTCTTACGTGAGAAACGTAGGGATCATGTGGGGTGCGGCTCTATCCTTTCCCACGCAGATTAGTGACGTCACCAATACTTTCGGCTTCGACAGTTGAAAAGAACTTGGCCGATCCTTCCTAAAGATAAGTTATGCCTGCTTCCTGGAACCCGTGCCTGCTTCTCGGAACCCGTGCCTGTTTCCTGAACCCGTGCCTGTTTCCCTGAACCCATGCCTGCTTCCCGGGAAACTGTGCCTGCTTCCCAGAACCCGCACATGCTTCCTGGAACCCGGGCCTGCTTCCCCCGCACCTGCTTCCCGGAACCTGTACTAACTTCTAGGAACGCACACCTGCTTCCCGGAACCTGTGCCTGATTCCTGGAACCCATGCCTGCTTCCCGGAACCCGCACCTGCTTCCCGAATCACATGCCTGCTTCCTGGAACCCGGGCCTGCTTCCCCCACACCTGCTTCCCAGAACCCGCGCCTGCTTCCCAGAACCCACGATTGTTTCGTGAACCTGTGCCTGTTTCCCAGAACCCGCGCTTGCTTCCCAGGAACCTACGCCTGCTTCCCAAAACCCGCACCTGCTTCCCCGAACGCACAACTGCTTCCCGGAACCCGCGCCTGTTTCCCGGTACCTGCGTCAACTGTTATATTGACTATGGAAAGGCCTTAAAAGCGACTATTATGCCCGCAACAGATGAAAAATGCGGCAATACGCTTACCTAAAGGCGCACCTATAACACCTTCCTGACAAGAGCTTCACTGCCTGCCAGTCCAGCAGAGGGTACAGTTTACAATCTTCTACTGGGTCTTCAAGTGTAGACCTGGCCTGGCCCCACCTTACTTGACTGTGCAACTAAAATGGCCTCAGTCTGTATGAAGACTAAGATCAAAGCACAGAAATCTTCTGGTCATTCTTGTTCACGTTTTCTATCTATGGGAGGATGCATGTTTCTCGGTTATTGGCCCCACCCTATGGAATGAGCTGCCTGGGGACCTTTGCAGCATTTATTCACGAACAAAGGTAAAACCTTCTCTTCCTGGTGATTTCTTCAAGGTTATGTAGTTGGAGCTCTTTATTAATATCTACGCTTTCCCATTCGATCCTCAGGTATTAGTGCATGATAAATGCAAAATAAAATGCAAAACAATGGATTTGTGGCACAAAATGTCTTGCAAAACATTTAAACATTGATTTACAGAGCAGAGTATCAAATAAGAAATTATATCGTGCCTCCTATTGCAATGAATATATGTATATTGGCCTACGCCAAGCTGCTTATAAGTCACTTGCGAAGAAATCTGTGTTGCAAGGTCCTGACCTTAAAATCAATGTAAACCGCCATTTTAGGTCGATCCGCCATTTTAGGTTCGCTTTGTAAAGTCACCCTGTGAGTTAAAATGGTGGACGATGTCATTCCGAAATACAACATGGCCGTCTTGACCTCTGGATGTAGCTAATATGTAACTTGCCTGCAGGCCACTTGTTGAGGTCGTGAACTGAGACCTTGTCCTTCGTTGACCTGTGTGTAAAGGATTACTCGTGCAATGAAACGAATCCACGAGCATATGTTAAGAACAATGTATTCAAATACTGAACGTAGAACACTTGTTTAACTACATTGTATTAATGTTTGAGAAGACCTGCATGGGAAATCCTAGAATACACAGTTGCCGTGTAGGCTTGTTGATATATGTATTAAAAGCAAACCAGTTACATGTGGATATGCGAACTAGTCATGAACCCTAAATCAGTAATGTATTAGAGGAATATTAACCTGAAGTAGGGTTGGACATCGTGTTCACAAATAGTATAAATGAGCCATGAATTCTAATTTACAGCGTCTCTCACTGAACACACTGAACCACGCTGGAGTTTGCTGTGTTGCACTGAGGGCCGATAGCTATCTGATTTTGTTCTGTTCTTTGTAACTGAATGCAGTATAAAATAAAGTACTTTGTATGTTCCTTTGTAACCCGTGTTCGAGGTATTTCCTTTTGGGGTACTCACAGTTGGCGCCTGAATAGGGACCCTCAAGATTGATGCCGGATTATCGAAGGTTGACCTTCGCTATCGGACGGTGTGACAAAAAGGGGCCCCACTGAACGAGACGTGACACCTCAGCAGCGCTGCACGACCCGATCCCTGGACGATTAGCTTGTGGTCCGAGAACGGCATCTTGACGAGGGTCCACTTATCAAGGCGGGCAGATTTGCCGAAATCACCATACACGAGGTAAGATTAGTTAGGTAAGATTCTTTGAAATCCGATCGGACCTCCTTAGGCTTCATCAGGTGAGTCGTGACCCGACTCTTAATATAATCCTGATAATTTGTTTTTGGCGTATTGTATCTGCAGACACAATTATTGACCAGGTAACACCAATAATTTGATATGCCTGGGAAATTGTCTACCTGCTTAAGGGCATTGTTCCGGAGCGATATGCAATCTTTGGAATTTAGCCATCCGGCACCACAGGAGGGGTCGCCGGCGTGTACTATGTACTGTAAGCATGGCATTGGAAATATAGTGTTTAATGACATTTGGCACAGACAAACCAGACATGCCTCCGAACTTCAGTGGCCAATCAATGGTAGTTTTGAAATCCCTCGTATTGAGTATTTAGAGTCAATTCTATTAAAGAAAAAGGCTAGACCTGCAGCATTTAATGTTTTGCAGAATTGGAAAAAAGAAGCGTTACAGCAACTTAAAAGTAGAAAAAAAATGCGCGCCGTCATAGGAAGAACGCTGAAAAAGCATTATTGTATGACCAAGATAAACATTCCGAATTGACTACGGATATGGATAGGGCTTTCTCAGTTGGAATACAGAAAATGTATCCTTCTTAAGACCTTCATGTTTCCGACAAATTCATAGACAAATTGTTAAATGAACGAAGGCCTGTGCCTCTGCACCACCTCCGTATGTTCCTCTTCCTTCTGCTTTGCCTCTTCCTCCTGCTATTCCTGCTTTACATGCTGTTGGTCCCATTGTTCCTGTTCCTCCTAATGTTCCTCTTCCTCCAGCTCCTCGGCCTCTTCTTATCGCACCAGTAACAGTACCCCCATTGAATTTGCCTGCTCCCTCTCTTCCAAGTGGTCCTGAGCCGCTTGTAGTCGATCAAGGTGCAGGGTTGAAGGTTGTCACTCGCAATACTGTACCACCAGAGAAGAAAAGTGATTTGATTGCATGGGCTAAACATTGTATGGAGAGGGATGATCAAGCTAATGATTTTGCCACACTTTGTAATATGGATAATTTTCCTGAGAAAAATGTTTTTATTGAAGGTTTAGGGATTCATTTATGTGTAATGTGGGGTAAATTAAATAATGCAATCTCCCGCAAGGGTTAAGGGATCTAAATACTTTAGCGTTTTCTAGAGACACTGTGGAGAAAGTAATTGAGCATGTCGAGAGGTTATTTGGGTATAGAAAGGAGTTGGAAAGGTTACAGAATGAGGATGACGAGGGGGAAAATATGTATGTACATAAACAGTTCCTTCCTTGTCGTAAATCGATATCTGAGGAAGCACGAATTTGTACGAAGGATGCGCTTAGATGGATTTTAGATATGTCGATAACTCCAGTTGAAGTATATGACACTTATTGTCAGTATACGCCAGAAATGCAGAGGAAAGTGATACAGGTAATGATAGAGTACCTACAGGATGATTGTGTAACAAGAAAGATTAGTTGTCCCACAGAGTTATTGAGTATTTTATAAGAGAACTTTCTCACTTGACACTTCTTCGACTGCTTTAGCGCTCGACTTAGCTCTGTTGCTTAGTAAGCGTTTGGAGTCACTTACTTCTCAGTTGCCTATGAGAGAGGTTCTTCCGACATTCGTCCCGAAGGTTGAGATTGCGGCTGATCCTGCAAGAAATGCAGTTGCTGTGAACATTCCTGCACATTATGTATCACAGTTTGTCCACGTCCCGTTCTCAAGACAGGAAGTGAATACTATTAGGCAATCAATTCCTGATATTAGGAAAAATCTGACAGGATTCTATAAAGAAATAGAGTCCGTCTTGCAGTCCTCAGTGTACACCTTAGGAGATATTGATCTGTTATTTCCTGTACTCCTGCCCGTAGATTTGTGGAAACAAGTTAGAACTATAGACAACGTGCCAGGGTTGGGAGATACATGGGCGAATATAACTAGACTCGATGGAGAAAGGCCAGCTGGTGAAAGACCGCCTCAGGTGATACTAACTTTGCCTGATAGAATCATTGCAAAATTGAAAACTATAATTCCCAAGAAAAGAATTATTTGGGACAAACTTATGGCCTGTGTCCAAGGGAAGTCTGAGGGTGCTACCGAGTTCTTTAATCGGTTCGAACAGGTATTCTCGGATTTCAGCAGACAAGACCTAGGCACAGAGTCTGGGAAAAGATTATTTGTGGACAAATTTGTGCGTGGGTTGCTGCCTGACATCCAGTCATAAATTATGTCTTCTGAGAGAGCTTGGCAGGCGAAGTCCCATTCAGAAGTACTGCATATGGCTCAGTACTACGAGAATCGTGTCAATAATGAAAAAGATAGAGTTGAAAAACGAAAAGGTGATTTAAAGACTAAAGTACTATTACAGCAGTTTGTTAGAGGCCCCAGAGGGGGTAGTTCGGAGATTAGAGATCAGTATGTCCCACAAGGAAATGTACCCTTGGGTCCTGTGAACATTAACCAGTGTGCCTATTGTCGTCAAGAGGGTCATTGGCGTGCACAATGCCCTGTCCTTGACAAAGGTTGAATAACACATTTGGGAATATGCGTAGACGATCCAGAGGTCGCCTGTGTGTAGGGGGCCCTGGTAGAGGTCAGTTTGCACAGGATCCTCTGCAACCTTTTTCGTTGGACAATCAGACTTCGAGTGTGGACACTAGGAACATATTTGATTATCCTTCTGCTGCATATCTATCTGAAGAGCTCCCTTTTGATGACATTCTGTTTCGTTAGGATCGCCCGAAGCAGGGTTTGGAACCTATACCTATTTCCATCAATCAGAAAGGTCCCTACGTTGAAATGGTGGTGGGAAATAGGAAACATCAGTTTTTGATAGATACTGGAGCACAGAAGTGTTCCATTGATCATTCATGGGTTCCAAACATTCCACTGTCAGGGCAAACCAATGTTTCTGTAGGGTTTTCTGGCACGCCAGTTGTTTGTCCGGTTTCTTCACCGGTACCCATTTCTTTGGGTCCCTTTACGGACCAGACCACTGTCCATTTCTGTTGACTTTGAATTGTGGAGAGAATTTGCTGGGGTTGAACCTGTTAAAACAATTAAATGCAGTGATTTATTAATCTTCTGATGGAGTTTGCTTGACGATTTCATCCCAGCAATTTTCTGTCTTGCAATTCTTGACTAGACCTTTGCTGCTAGAATTCATTAATGTACCAGAGAGCTTATGGGCTGTTGACAACAATGATGTCAGTGTTTTACAGATTGAGCCAGTTAAGATAGTTTTGAAACATGGAATTGAGCTGCCACACATTCCCCAGTATAAGATTTCAGTTGAGGTTGAGCAAGCTTTGAAATGCATTGTTTCCGATTTTGTGCATCGCGGGGTGATTGAAGAAATTTCAGGAGGTTTGTGTAATAGTCCGATTTTACCTGTGTACAAGAAAGGCGATAATGCAATTCCATTCCGTTTCATAATTGATTTACGTGCCATTAATAAAGTCGTCGCTCAGCAATTTCCAATTGTGCCTGATGTGATGACATTCGTAACCATGATTCCAGCTACAGCTACTTACTTTAGTGTTGTGGATCTAAAGAATGCTTTCTTTAGTATTCCTATACACAAGGATAGTAGATACTTGTTCGCGTTCACCTTAGGGGGACGCTCGTTCACATTTACTCGTGCACCTAAAGGGTACACAGAGAGTCCTAGCATCTATAGTAGGGCTTTGAAAGAACAACTTGATACCCTTGAGTTGCCCTCTACTTGTACATTGCTTCAATATGTTGATGACTTGCTTTTAGCCGCTGACTTTGAGAGCGCCTGTAAGGCTTTGACAAAGAAGGGCATTTCTTCGCCATTGTCGTGGAACGCGGAACACCAGCAATCGTTTGATTTACTCAAGACTGCATTATGCTCTGCACCAGTTTTGGGCACACCAAACTATGAAAAGGCCTTTGTGTTGTTTGTGCATGAATGTGATGGATGTGCTTTGGCTGTATTAACGCAGGAACATGGAGGAAAAATAGGCTGTGCGGTTACTTTTCTTCCGCCCTTGATCCTGTAGCATATGCTTTGCCAAGATGTTTGGTAGCTGTCGCTGCTGCTGCTGCATCTGTAAAACAGAGTGAGGGAATGGTCCTAGGCCATGATCTAACCCTGATGGTGCCTCATTCTGTAGATGTTCTACTGAACCGAACCCAAACGCAACACCTCACTTCCGCACAGTTGACGAGATATGAATTGATCTTGTTTGCTCCTCACATTCAAATTAAGAGGTGTTGTGTTCTTAATCCGGCTGAACTCCTACCTTTCCCGCAAGGCACTACTTGCGGCGATGAAGAGTCACATGACTGTCTGTATACTATCGAACAAGAGACAAAGGGTAGAATTGATTTGAAAGACACTCCTTTGGATAATCCGCAAGGAGAGCTGTTTTGTGATGGCTCCTGCTTCAAACTTCCGGATGGTACATCCACAGCTGCTTATGCAATCACCACATTAAGCACGGTCGTGGAAACTAAGAGAATCACGCATAACTCTGCGCAGGCCGCAGAGATTATAGCATTGACCCGAGCTTGTGAACTTTCCGAAGGGCTTGCAGTAAACATATATACTGATTGTCAGTATGCTGTTGGGGTGGTTCACAACTTTGGGAGACTTTGGTCAGAGAGAGGGTTCTTAACTTCACATGGCACTAAAATCCAACATGGCTCCCTAATAGTACAACTACTCTCATCGCTTGCACTCCCTACTCAGTTAGCTGTTATGAAATGTGCAGCACATCGAAAGATTACAGATGACATAGGGAAAGGGAATGCTTTCACTGATCAGAAAGCTAGACAAACTGCTACCGATCCCCTTACGGAGATGTATATTTCAAGGGAGACTGTAAATGCTTATAGAATGGATGAGGGTGTTGGGTCTGTACGGGATATCCAAGCTGATGCCACATTAGAAGAATCCAAGAAGTGGGGTGAAGGCTTGGGGAAACTTGATGATGACGGGTGTTGGGTGGACGTAGTTGAAGGGAAATGGCTACTCCCTGACGCGTATGTAATGATGATGGTCATCATGGCCCATGGTCCTATGCATGTATGTGCCCAGAAAATGACAAAAATGTTAGAGAAATTTTGGGCAAATGACAAAATTTCGAAAATTGCCCAGTGCTATGTCCAGGATTGCATGATTTGCCTACAACAAAATGTGGGAAAGAGGACAGCAACTCCAAGGGGAAGTTTTGGGACACCCTCTGTCCCCTTTGAAGTTATCCACTTTGATTTTATTGAAATGGAACGGTGCAACAATATGAAATACGTGCTGGTGGTCATCTGTGCTTTTAGTAAATGGGTTGAGGCTTTCCCCGTCAAAGATGCTACAGCCATGACTACTGCGAAAACCATGTTAAAGGAATATTTTCCTCAGTTCGGGCTACCAAGAGTTATCTGGTCGGACAATGGTCCACATTTTGTCGCTGCTGTAATTCTGCAGATATGTGCAGCATTACAGATCGACAAATGGTTCCATTCGGCCAGACATGCTCAGAGTGCCGGAATAGTAGAAAGACACAACGGTATCATCAAGAACAAGCTTGCTAAGACGTGTGCCGGCACTAAATTAAAAGGGCCGGACGCCTTACCGATCGTGTTATTATCCATGCATACAACCCCTCAAACTAAGACTGGGCTCTCCCCATTTGAGGTGATAATGGGGAGACCTGCCAATATCTGGAACCTTCCTAAATGCAGATCGTTAAGAAATGTTGAAAATGTATTGCTTTCAGATTATTGCAGCCAGTTGACTAAAAACCTCTATTTGATTTATCACCAGGTACGAGAAGCTTTACCTGTGCGATACGAGGTCCCGGGCCACAGCATACAGCGTTTGAGCGCTCTGCTTGCCTTGCACCTCGCTGGCGGGGCCCGTTCCAATTCCTGTTGGTCACCCAAACAGCGGTGCAGGTTTCTGGAAGAAAGAATTGGATCCACGCGTCCCACGTCAAGAAACTTCCTCACCCTGTGCCACACGATAAAAGAAGCAACAGAACCCCTTGCTAACGCTGCAACCAACGATCCCAAAGCAGTAAATAGCATTGAGAGTCTGTCGGAGAATCTTTATGAGTCTGTGAGGCTTGGGGAAACAACCATTTTGTCTCCACACTCTCCAAAAGTTTTGCATCTGGAAACTGTTGTTTCAAATTCAGCATCTTCACTTGTTTCTGATACGTTGCTTCCAACAGGTAGTGAGGACACATTGTTTCCGTATGAATCAATACTGGGAAAAGCAAGGTACAATCTGCGTCCAGGGAAATAGACTTACGGCACGATTTTGCTGTGCATCTGAGAGACTTACGGCATGGTTCAGCTGTGCATTCGGACAAGGAAAGGATCATTGAGGGCTTGTTTTTGCCCAAATTTGAGAAAGGGGATTCTGTTGGCTAGGGTTGTGGAAGGACTAAGAAGTCACGCGGCCGGAAAGTCGCCAGCAACGAACATTGGGGTTTCCGTTTGAAGACTACAATGCCTGCCACCGCTACCGCTCGTATGGGACTTGTAAATGATGGGGTGACCAACTGGGACAATGGACAATGCACCTGGGCCCCGAAAACGTATTGCTGTGTTTTTATAATTATATTTGGTTTTTAATAGTCACTGTCCTAGGTTTGTGGTACCTAGAGGAAACACATCCTTTAGAATCCTTGTTGCCTACTGAAAGTGTACCTACTGTTCCTTCTCCATTTGTACATTTGCATACTCTGTCCCCTAGGGACTCTCAGCATAGACAAAGTTACCACAATAATACTCAGCTACTTATCATGAATGCTACGCATGCCATTTTTAATAAGTCTAACTGTTGGGTCTGCTCACATTTACCGCAACACGGGGATAAGGGGCTAGGTTGGTATATTCATCCTTTACCTTTGACAACTGCTTGCTATGCTTCTCTTAGAGCACTGTTCTTTGGCCGTTGGAATGATAGCATCTCAGGGAACTTTGATGGCACCAATTTGAATAGTTTTGAGAAACATTTTTGACTCCCTTGGGATGCTCGCTTTTCGCAAACAGGAGTAAACCTAACGTTGCTTCTATTAGGCCTTCTGATAGACTGTCTCGTCCTTTTCAATCTCTGATTTCCTGTAAGATGGCTCTGATAGGCAATAAGGATGCCATGCCTCCTTCTTACACTGTTAATCATAGCCCCGATTCAGTTTCTTTTTGCATACAGAGGAATGGGACTCAGTCAATGGGAGATTTTCTAGGTTGTGCCAACGTTGCAAATTTGACTGGGGAAAACAGACTTTTGTATGTAGGCAAACCTGTCTACTTTGCGGTAATGTAGCATTCCCATGGTTGTCCAGGGATTGGCAGGGAACCTGTTATTTAGGGATCCTGTTACCTGGGGTGTTTATAGCTAGTACAATAGAAGTTTCAAAGGCTCGACCACGGCGGGACGAGAATGGTGACACTCTAGCACAAATCCTGGGAGATATAGCAAAATCAGTTGTGCCATTTTGGGGGCAGATAGCGAATTCCGAAGATATCAGAAGACTAGCGAGAGTACTGGAGAGAACCATCAACCGGACCACGGACATACTCTATAATATGACATTAGAACAGAAGGTGATAAGACTAGTAGCGCTTCAGAACCGGATGGCATTAGATGTCATTCTGGCTGAACGTGGTGGAGTGTGTAAATTAGTGGGGTCCGCTTGCTGAGTTTTGGCACCAGATTCCTCCCCAACTATCTTCAAGGCAATACAGAATCTGCACGTCATTAGTTCAGAAGTGCATGTTCCCGAGGGAAACTGGGATCTTAGCGCTTGGTTCTGGGACTTCTTGCGATCTTGGGGTTGGAAGGTACTTTCGGTCTTACTGATTATTTTGGAAATTCTGTTGTTCCTTTGTTGTTGTATTCAGTGTCTACCTAGTATATGTTCGATGCTAGGGGGATGTTGCGCACAAGTGATAGGTACGATAGGACATAAAGTGCATGCCCCAGATAAAACTTCCAAAGAATATGTGTTAAAAGAAATTCTAGCGAATGACCTAATGGCAATAGATATTTCCAACAGCGATTCAGGGTGCATGGACGATGATGCATGGAGTTATTTGCAAGGAGATCAGAAGTAGTTTAGCACTTGGCATAGGCCAAAAGGAGGGTTTGTCAAATGAGAAATTATATTGTGCCTCCTATTGCAATGAATATATGTATATTGGCCTACGCCAAGCTGCTTGTAAGTCACTTGCAAAGAAATCCGTGTTGCAAGGTCCTGACCTTAAAATCAATGTAAACTGCCATTTTAGGTCGATCCGCCATTTTAGGTTTGCTTTGTAAAGTCACCCTGTAAGTTAAAATGGTGGACGATGTCATTCCGAAATACAACATGGCCGTCTTGACCTCTGTATGTAGCTAATATGTAACTTGCCTGCAGGCCACTTGTTGAGGTCGTGAACTGAGACCTTGTCCTTCGTTGACCTGTTTGTAAAGGATTACTCGTGCAATGAAACTAATCCACGAGCATATGTTAAGAACAATGTATTCAAATACTGAACATAGAACACTTGTTTAACTACATTGTATTAATGTTCGAGAAGACCTGCATGGGAAATCCCAGAATACACAGTTGCCGTGTAGGCTTGTTGATATATGTATTAAAAGCAAACCAGTTACATGTGGATATGCGAACTAGGCATGAACCCTAGATCAGTAATTTATTAGAAGAATATTAACCCGAAGTAGGGTTGGACATCGTGTTCGCAAATAGTATAAAAGAGCCATGAATTCTAATGTACAGCGTCTCTCACTGAACACACTGAACCACGCTGGAGTTCGCTGTATTGCACTGAGGGCCAATAGCTATCTGATTTTGTTCTCTTCTTTGTAACTGAATTCAGTATAAAATAAAGTACTTTGTATGTTCCTTTGTAACCCGTGTTCGGTGTATTTCCTTTTGAGGTACTCAGCCCCGATATTTTGATTCTGTTTTCACAAGAGAAGCAGTCCCCTTAACAATGGGTGAGAGGATGAGAATATAAGACCAGATGATACAGGGGAGGTAGAAACATGAACCAGGGACAAGGACATTAGAGCATGATATAGTAACGGGATAGTTGAGGAAGTGTTAAGTTTTATGGTGGAGCAAACGTGCTGCGTGTTCGTCGTAGAGAGATCGGGGGAGAGGAGAACAGGGTGATGTGGTGGCGTAGAATGCTATGCAAGTCGTTCTTCAGAAAGGAGGAGAGCTAGGAGGTTGGATTTAAATAGAGACAGATTTAAATAGTGGCTAGAATAGATGCAGAGATTAGAGATTGCGGCTATTCTATAAAGTATCAAGAAAGTATCAAGGATAAGTGACATCTTGGGATCGAGGTGAAGAAGCTTATGCCATAAAATGGTTGAAGACATCAAATCAGTTTACATGTGTACAGATGCAAAAGAAATGCAAGCAGACTAAGTATTGTTGAGGCAAGCTTTATAGTGAATAGATTGCGGCAAGCGCCAATGTATACATAAATGCATAAGGAGTAAAGGATGGATGTTTCCACTACGTATTATGGCAGAGTTGGACTAAAAAAGGAAGGCCTCATTTACAGTGTGGCGCAGTAAGAAAACACATGAATTAAAAGTGATTCTCGAACAGACGAGGCTGGATGAGCCATGAAGTCAAGCCAAGAAGCAAAAGTATTATCAGGTTGGAATGAGCTGACATTGGATACAGAATCGTGTGAAAGAAAAGCTCCTGTTCAGAGGGCATGAACAAAACACGGAAGACGTCAGAGGTCTATTAAAAAATAGTATTTTTAAGACACTAAAATCTTGAAATCCTGGTCTATAGTCAGGGAAAGGATGAAGTTGGACGAGCAAGATGCTCACACCTACGCATGAGGGCAGACCGTGCCTTCACTCCCCTGATTCTCCACAGTACAGAACAAACTCAACGACGAGCTTCAAAGCTTAATTGACTACACTGACCATAGAGCTTATGATAGATTGCTATGCTAATTGATGTGAAGCTGGGGCTAAGACGAACTCACCAGCACCTGTAGGTCCTATCTGCGTGCTGCTAGACGTAGGTGGAAAAGTACTGACAAAGGTTAGAGTGCCAACCAATTGTAGGGTACCAAGTAATTAAGAGTCCTATAGTTTGTGTAGCCAATGGGATGTCATATTTAGTGACGTTCGTAGTGGCCATTTTGAAGGGAGGGCTTAGTTGCCCCACCTGATGTTAAAAACCCTATCACTTCCACTTACTATGCCATACTAGTATGGATCATATACTTAGATATTCACTCAGAGCCTATCATAGTTGTTAGTAGGTTTTGTAGTTTGCCACGTAGGATGACATTGGTAGTGATGTAGGTCAACGTCAATGATGATGAGTTTTTGATACATAAGCTATGGTTTTTATGAACTGGTTGGAGTAAGAGGATCGAGCGAATTCATTGATGTCCGTTGTGCTCCCTGTTGTAGACAATTGAAAATAAACAGTTATCCATTTTCCAACTAACTGAGCCATTTTGATTATTGATGTTTGAGTAACTTCTGCATCCCCAGCCATCTCCAGGGTAATTGCTACTTATCTTGAAGGGCTGAGGTTATTCAGTTCAAGATGGAGCACAGGGGGATGAGAGTTGGCAAGGTGGTGAGCCCAGGATGCTCGTAGCGAGCGGTGGGGGCAGTAGGGATTGAGATGGGCCGATAAATAGGGTGAGGCAAGTCAGTGTTTAGCTTTGAAAATGATGAGTTTATACGTTGCCTTCTGTTTCATAGATAACCATCCTTACTGGCGACAGGCTGGGGTGGTGGAGGTGAATTTCAGGGAAGGTTGAAGAGTGCACGGATAGCAAAGTTGAGGACGTTGGCGATAAGTGAAAAAGCATAGCTGGGAAGGCCATGGTGTAGAATGGGACTGTAGTCGGCTCGAGCGAGAGCGTATCAAAGAGGAGATTATGTGCTTAGCAGTGTTGGAGGGAAGATGAGTTATTGTTTTGACGTTGAAGATCTTAAGCCTGGTCGCAGCAGCAGATTTGAAGATGAAGAGTTAGAAGTTGTGAGATGAGTCGAAGATGACACCAAGGTTGCGAGCAGAGTCGGGAAGGCGATCAGGGGAGAAGAATGGAAGAGGGGGAGAGGAAGAGATAGGCTGTTTGAATGGGAAGCAGAGAACTTCGATTGAGCCTGAGTGAGTGAGATGCCAGCCATTATTTGGTGGCAGAGAGACAGGCATTTTCGACTCTAGCGCATCAGATAAGGAGGAGACGGAGAAGATCTGAGGGTCATCAGCGAAGAGGAGATAGGAGAAGCCATAGAAGGAGATCAAGGTGCCAAGAGCAGAGGTACAGAGAGTGAAGAGAAGTGGGCCCAGGACTGACCCTTGGGGGGGAGGGGGGCAACACTTTAGCTGGGGGTGAGCGGGGCAGTAAGGCTGTTCCAGCACATCTGGAAATGTCTAGGGGTAAGATATGAAGCAAACCAAGCGAGGGCCTTGTCCGTTACGCCAAGAAGAGATAATGTTGAGAGAAGGTCGGAATGGTCAGAGGTTGAGCAGAATAAGAATACATGAACTGGAAAGATGAGAGACAATAATGCAGCTCCCCAGTAGATGTCGCCATCAGCTCTGATTAGAATCATATCATAGTAGTAGATAGTTTGAGTTACATTAACACTGAAAAAGAAGAATGAAAAGTTTAATATAGGGGCCAGTTTCTTTGATTTTGCAGTATATTATGTTGAAGTTTTTTTGTCATTAGAATGATCTGCAGTGAAAACATAAGAAATACACATGACAACATTATCCATTGCGTTTGAGAGACAGTAGTCCAGTCCTGCTTTTAACTTTGCATGCTGGGACTAGTAGTTCTGGGTTTATAATAGGAAACTCTAAGACTACACGTCCCAGAATGCAAGGTTAAAAGCAGGACTTGACTGCCATCTACTGAAAGAAATGGATACTGTTGGCAGTCTATTGGATTGGAACATGCATTGACGTACTGTCTTGTGGTTTGTATTTTGTATTTCAATATCTTTATTTAAGTGTTTGTTAACTGTTCATCAATTATAAATAACCCACCTTTTGAATTAGATGTTACTCCCTTTCATAGGAAAACTTGATCTGGTCTGTTAGTGAACTAATTTAATTACATAAACCCAGTCGTTTAAAGGCCCCTTCAGTATTTGAGCTGCTGAGGCATGTATGCCAAACGTAGCCATTAAATGTGTGAGGCAATGGTCAGGTCCAGGTTTTAACTTTGCCTTCCAGGAGTTGTAGTCCTGGGTATATAATGGGGCACTCAAGGACTACAAGTACCAGAATGTGAAGTTAAATACAGTACTGGCCTGCTGTCTTCCGAATGGAATGGATAACGTTGGCATGTAGGGTGAGGCCTAACCAAATATATTTTAGGTCCCACATAGAAATGCCAGCAGACTCCATGTCAGGAGGGACGCCCTACTCCACTACAGACCTTTACTTTTACCTTAGTTTTAACTTTGTCCATTTCATTCAATCGAAGTGCCCCAGCACTACAACTCCCAGCAGGCAATATGTGTAGAAGTGAAAGCTCGGAACTGGGACATAGTATCCCTCCTGACATGGGGTCATCTGGTAACCCGGCTCCTGCACCCAAACATTGATTGCCGGTGCATTGGAGCCCCTTTCGATTTCCTGTCCCACTTAAAGCACTGCTCGGAAGGGTGCTGTGCACAGGCTGCAGAGCACAGAAGGGTGCAGTGGCGCGGCGGAACCAATCAGAAGGCGCAGGAGAGGGCGGCGAGTGAGACACAAAACACTAGAAGCAGGGCATTAATCACCCAAGTTAAGGACTTGCGCAGCCCAGCCTCGCCTGATTATTAACTTTCTCAATTTAGCATTTCTGCAGTTGTCAGTATTTTATTATTTGAAAACGGGGGGTTTTAATCTCGGTATCGATCCCCCCCTTTGTGTCCATCTTCCAGCCAGCTTGCTTTCCATAAATCCCCGCGCGCATTTCCAAGGAGTATGCATTTTTCAGGCACTTTATTGGCGGGTTCTAAATTGGGCACGTGAGTCTCTGCCGCACGCGCCTGCCCCCGGATCATCTAATTGAGCTCTCCCTCCCCTTCCCGCACCCCTCGCTGGGATGTCCGTTTATGTGCGTGACGATGGCCACACTTCCACACTCAGACCACCCCCCACCAAGCCTCCGAGGAACGCTTTGCTCCAGTCCGGCACATAGGCGCTTCTGCACACTTCACTTCTAAGCGCTATAATGTGTGTGTGTCAGTCACTGTGAGCGGGGGGGAGGGGGGTTGACCGTGGCTAATGTGCGCGTGTGGAGCCTGAGTATTGATGCGTGTGGAGGCTGGGGTGGGGGCTGCCAGAGGGCTCGGTGACTAGGAGGTTGAGCTTTGAGGTGGAGTGGCAGCGAATTGGGAGGCTGGCAGTGGGAGACGCGAGTGTGGACTGTTAGTGGGGGCTAGTAGCGGGGGGCTGGCTGGGCTGATGAACGCTCGGCACCCATAGTAAACGTTGGCGTTCCCACAAATCTATCCACTGGCTTGGATGTGAGTAATGTTTTTATGCCGCCAAAACGAAGGCCTCAGCAAAACGCGATGGCAGGGATTCTGCGGCTTGGACGCTCTCGAGTAACGGGGGTGTTTCTCTGCCAAGAACGACGCTTCCCAACCGCCCCCTCCCCCAGCCTCCTGGGCCAGCCCTCGACCTAACTGAAGAGTGCCCCGGAGCTGCACTCTCCTCGAGGCGCTGGCCCCAAAGCTGTGTGGGAAGTAGGCAGCCGGTCACCGGAGGATATGAAAGGGAATTCTGAGAGAGCGCCCAGTGAGTGCCCCTTAAGAGTGCCCACAAACCTCGGGTAAGGAGTTCATATCCTAATGGTCCACATCTATGCCAGGGATACCTCCAACATCCCAGTCAACCCAAATGCCAGAAAGGCGTCCTATGCCCACGTTCAGCTTTATTTTCTAGTGTACGCCAATATGCCAGTAACATCTTCATATGCCCCTGGTCAAATGTCCTGGACCCATAGCCAGGCGCACCTTCATGTGCTCAGGTTTAACCTTATGTTCACATATACGTTTATCATATGGCCAGGTTCAGCCTTACGTTTCAATGTAGGTCAATTTGCCAGGAATATCTTCATATGCCAAGGTTCAGCCTGGTGTTCCAACATACATCCATCATAGCCATGAACACCTTGAGTATACCCAGGTTTTGCCCTACGTTTTCATCCACATCAATTTGCCAGAAGCGCTTGCATATGCCCAGTTCACTGCAATAGGAACTTGTTTTTGTACTGACCGCTCCCAGCCTTGCTGCTTTGCTGCAGTCTGGATAACAGGCGCTGCAAAGAACCCTTGCAGGCTTGCTCCTTTATCACCTGTGCAGGATGAGTAGCGCAAACAGCTCTGCCAGAATTCTAACATATGCATGCATTGTGTGCGCAGATCTCTGCATATCCCTGGAGACCTGGATGCAATGGAGCCTGGTGGGACCCCTGTCCTCACCCGTAGGGTTTAATGCTTTGCTGCACTACAGTGGTCTGCAGGCGAAGTGCCACTCCTGTGTGCACGCATGCAAAAGCCCCTGAAGGTTGGTAATGCGGGCAACATCGCAAGTCGGAGAAGCAGCAGTGATGACACCGCTCTCAGTAAAGCATGCACGTCATCGGCAATCCCAGTTATTTTAGGATGGGATTTTTTTTTTTTTGGTCTTTTAGGTGGTACTTAAGCACTACTTATAAACTGAAACTATTATATTGCGAAAGCTAGAAGGGTGATGCCATGTTAGGAGGGACACAGATTGTGGGCAAAGGCGCAACAAAACCTACATTTCAGGGGGGGGCTAAGTGGTGATGGAAGGGGCGTTTGAGAAAGAAGGCAGGGCAAACTTCGAGGCTCTACCCCCACTGTTCTACTTCCCCACCCATGGTCTGGTGTGGGGAGCAACTAACAAATAGTACATTTTGAAGCGCAATATGCCGAGAGGCGATGGGAGTCTTTCTTGAAAGTTGCAGCTTTAAAGTTGTACAGCGTTTATTTAAGCACGTTTTTCTGCATAAACACAGTAAAACTTTAACACCGCCACTTTCTGGAAAAGGCTTCCCTCACCTATCTGCCTAACAAAATGCAAGTGCGCACATCCAGGGGTGCACCTGGGCTAAAAAGTAGGCGGGCGATGGGAGTGGCACTAACTTCAGAGATGGTGGGCGAGTGGCAAACGTACTTGTGTAGGGGCATCTAACGTCTTTACGCATTGTGATGAGACTATTCTAGTGGAGCTTCAATGTTACAAGCAGTTAACTCTCTCCTTTAAGTCTGAAGACACCCACTTAAGGACTGCTGTGAGAATGAGCGGGCTCCTGCTCCTTCTACCTTACAATCACTCGCGGGCATGTAAGTACTAACCCCACATCACAAATTCAATTGCCTAAAAATGCATGCATATGAATGCAGGTGCTAACAGTGAAATGCTTTATGTAACTAAGCACTTCAAGGGATCAGACTTCGGGTTCTCCGCAGTTCATGACATATCCCCAAACCCATTGAGAGGATCATCACTCAAGACTCGGGCGCTCCTGACCTGCACCCGGCTGTCGGCAACGTCAGTCCTGATGCACGTCACAAGGCCTTCAAATTCCATACAAAGCTTACATGAGATTGCAAAACCACACCTTCTTCGAATAAAACACTTTGCAAGTGTGGAGGCAATTTCAAGTAGAGACCGCACTGCATCCTGTGCCAAGAAAGCTGTTTATTCGTGTTAAAAGTGCTATATTCAGAACAGTGGTGGAAATGGAACAAGGAACTCGCGGTACTCTGCATCAAAAAAGGAGGGAGTGGGATGGTGGTAGATGGGGGAGGGTAGGACGGTGCCAGATGGGGTTTGACCTTTGGTTTCCCATCTACAATGTCTCCTGTTGCTTTGTGGCTAGATTAGACATTGCCTGGAATAATAAACAAGCACCGGCAAAGCCAACAGTTTGGGCTTTTGTGCAAGTATGAGATAGGCACTTATATAATGGTATAACATTGCGATAAGATAGCACGTGCTGAAAAATGTTGTGATTACCTAGGAATGTGATGGAATTAACTGGCAAATGCCTTCTAATACCTCAACCCAACACGGTTGGCTTTGCTTTGCGATTGCTTGTTTTTAAAAGGAGTTCAGTGCATGGAACAGATCTAAATCAAGTGGCTGAAGGCACACTTGGTTGAGGCTTTTTTACTACACCAGAAGCCATTTACAACTGTAATCAAGCCATTAACTCTCAGCAGACTGTTTAGAAATAACATTTGAAGGCTAATGGTTGATGTTAATGCTTGATAAAGCTAGCCCAAAGAGATCCCATGAGGATGTGTTTTGGGAGGGGCAGGTAGTGGAATTAGCATGGCCATGGGCAGTCATTGTGCTGATAAATAACAAAACACCCTCAAGCTGTGTGTCCCTCCTCCCAAGTCCTCTCCCTCCTAATTGTACTTCAGTTCAATTTTTTTGGCTTAGAGCCAAAATTAAAAATAGAATAAAGTAAAACTAAGATAAAAGTGAACCTCTCTGGTCAGTTGCCCCTTTGGTCCTTGGCTGCTCTGGTGAACTCTCCTCTGTCTTGCTTGCTTTAACTGTCACAGATTTGCAAGGTGACTGCTGGTCTTTCGGGTGGAAATTTACCATCATGCATATGAAAGGCTTTGCTGCCGATGACAAAAGAAATGTGTTGTCGAGTTTATTATGGCACTGGCTGCAGAGCCATGGACACAGCCTGTGTGTCTCAGTGGGGCTCTGCCTCGGAAATGGGCAGTGCTTGATCATCTGAGCAGAGCAGATCGTAGATTTGCGGAAGAAACAAAATGCGCCCAGAATCATTCCTGATCCTTTGAACTGTTAAAGGCTCAGCACGGAAGGTCCGCCCCTCAGCTCACATTTCTGGGATGGGGGGGATAAGAGTGGGGGGCCTGCAGCCCGATTGGTTCAACAACTTTGCCTGCCTGCTTGTGGGTGTTTGTTTATTTACCTATCCATTGACTGCTCATGGCCATGCCAAGCCCTATAGCAATGTCCTCCCACTACCTGGCGCTCCCCGCCCAAAACACATCCTCACGGGATCTCTCTGAACTGGCTCTAACTGGAAGCAACATCAAACGTAGGCCTGCCAGTGTTATTTCTAAGCAGTCTGCTGAGACTTGATGGCTTAATTGCAGCTGTAAATGTGATACTGGTGTGTTTAAAATGTCTTACCCTGGTGTGCCTTCAGCCACTTGATTTATATCTTCTCTGAGCACGGAAGTCCTGTTAAAAGCAAGCATTGGCAAAGCCAACAGTTTTAGCTTGTGTATAGGTATCATTCATTTTTTCAGGCACAGCTATCATAGGCCCAGGAAATCACAGTATTTACCATCTGTTACCTTGTGGTCAGGTAGTACTCTTGTGGCAGTGCCTGGCAAATACCTATCTCGTGCCAACGCAAAAGCCCATACTGTTGGCTTGTTCATTCTTGTAAAATAGTTGCAGTGCCTTCACAATCGAAAATGCAGGACTGGAATGTGAAGGAAGCCTACATGCCACAGTGTGCTGATTATTTTACACCTATGCGAGAACCTGTGATGCTGTAAACTGCCCTATGCCGTCTTTTTCCTGCCAACCTACTGCTTCTGCAGTGCTGGGGAAGGGACAGATGCCTGTCAAGTGCCAGGTCCTGGACGTCCCCCAAGAACTGCCCAGTAGAAGTCTGGCAGCCATTCTCCAAGGTCAATCACTACCATGCATATTGGAGGAGCACAGAATTGCGTTCACACGTTTCATACTCCCTGTAATGAAGTACACATATTTGAAATGCCATGAAGTACCACTCCGTATATATAACCTTGCCTGATCAGCAAAGAGTCCCAAATCCCGCTTCCAGCAACAGTACACCATGTTTGATCTTGGGCAATTCAGTGAGATAATGGCGCCTGACTTGTCAGAGAATGGCGTGCCACCTTTTCGCAAATCAAAAATGCTGACTGCCTGAGCAACTCCCAGTTGCCACATTTTCTCCACACTGACGCACGCAGCACTCATTAATGATCTCGCCTCGCCGTGTGTGGCATGCGCTGGCCAACTCATTGTATATTTGCAAGACTACAGCAGTGATGCAGTTTAAAAAAATAAATAAATAAGGTTAGAAATAAGAGACCTGCATTTTCTGAAGGACTTCTTTAATACATAAATTATGTCCAGAAGATGTGTTTTCACGCAATCCGTGTTCTGCAACTAGTGAACGCATGGTTGGTGCTCTTTCCCTGTAAAACATGGCACTGACGCAAAACAAATCTGCCTGGGAGGACAAGAGAAAACCAACACAATTGCACAAAGAGAAGCATTAGTGTTACCTTCTATTGTGTTGTGCTGCTGACCTTTGACGTGTATCATTCAATGCTAAAAAATAAAAAAAAAGTGGCTTGCATAGCCACAAGTCACTCCTATTGGTCACTCAAGCTTGGATATTTTGAACTGAGTCTGTGGGCCTCATTACACGGATGGCGGAGAACCATGGCGCTATTAGCGCCATGGTTCATGCCGGTAAAATACCGGCACCGCCTTGGCGGAAAGGGGAATTACCGCCCCATTCCAAGGTTGGCGGGGCGGTCATTCCCCCGTCATTCCCCCTTCCACCATTGCCCTTCCCCATTCCCATTTTTGCCCCATAGGGCTCAATGGGAATGGGGAAGGCGCTAATTACGGTACCGCAAATTGCGGTACCGTAATTAGCTCCCTGGGTCCCTTTGCGGGTTGGTTTTTAACGCCTGCAAAAAGCAGGCGTTAAATCCCCCAACCCGCAAAGGGACCTCGTAGTAAGGCGGTAAGGATTTGCCGGTGCCAGCATTTTACCAGTACCGGTAAATCCTTACCGCCATCCGTGTAATGAGGCCCTGTGTGTCTACAGTAGCGTTGCTGTATCACCACTATAATTGAGGTCACATGATACTTTTTAGTGTTGCTGTATCAACACTATAATTAAGGGTTACATGATCTTTTTTAGTGTTGCTGTATCAACACTATACTTAGGTTACATGATACTTTATAGTGTTGCAGCAACAACACTATAATTGAGGTTACATGTTACTTTATAGCGTTGCTGTATCACCACTATAATTGAGGTCACATGATACTTCATAGTGTTGCTGTAGGTTACATGATACTTTATAGCATTGAAGCATCAACACTATAATTGAGGTCACATGATACTTTTTAGTGTTGCTGTATCAACACTATAATTAAGGGTTACATGATCTTTTTTAGTGTTGCTGTATCAACACTATACTTAGGTTACATGATACTTTATAGTGTTGCAGCAACAACACTATAATTGAGGTTACATGTTACTTTATAGCGTTGCTGTATCACCACTATAATTGAGGTCACATGATACTTCATAGTGTTGCTGTAGGTTACATGATACTTTATAGCATTGAAGCATCAACACTATAATTGAGGTCACATGATACTTTTTAGTGTTGCTGTATCAACACTATAATTAAGGGTTACATGATCTTTTTTAGTGTTGCTGTATCAACACTATACTTAGGTTACATGATACTTTATAGTGTTGCAGCAACAACACTATAATTGAGGTTACATGTTACTTTATAGCGTTGCTGTATCACCACTATAATTGAGGTCACATGATACTTTATAGTGTTGCTGTAGGTTACATGATACTTTATAGCATTGAAGCATCAACACTATAATTGAGGTCACATGATACTTTTTAGTGTTGCTGTATCAACACTATAATTAAGGGTTACATGATCTTTTTTAGTGTTGCTGTATCAACACTATACTTAGGTTACATGATACTTTATAGTGTTGCAGCAACAACACTATAATTGAGGTTACATGTTACTTTATAGCGTTGCTGTATCACCACTATAATTGAGGTCACATGATACTTTATAGTGTTGCTGTAGGTTACATGATACTTTATAGCATTGAAGCATCAACACTATAATTGAGGTCACATGATACTTTATAGTGTTGCAGCAACAACACTATAATTGAGGTCACATGATACTTTATAGTGTTGCTGTATCAACACTATAATTGAGGTCACATGATACTTTATAGTGTTGCTGTAGGTTACATGATACTTTATAGTGTTGCAGCAACAACACTATAATTGAGGTCACATGATACTTTATAGTGTTGCAGCAACAACACTATAATTGAGGTTACATGATACTTTATAGTGTTGCAGCAACAACACTATAATTGAGGTCACATGATACTTTATAGTGTTGCTGTATCAACACTATAATTGAGGTCACATGATACTTTATAGTGTTGCTGTAGGTTACATGATACTTTATAGCATTGAAGCATCAACACTATAATTGAGGTCACATGATACTTTATAGTGTTGCAGCATCAACACTATGCTTGAGGTCACAGGATACTTGATTCAATTGGCCTCTAGAGACTTGCTCACTCAATCTTACATGGGTTTTCTGCATCTATAATTCTCTAATACTTGAATCTTGCAGATATTTCCTCCTTCGCTTAATCTAAGAGAAATATCTCTTATGTGCATGGCCTATCCTTTTGACTCCCCTCGTGCCTTGCAAGTATTCCTGGATGTGGCATCCTTGATCCCAATCCAATAGACGCCTCTTTGCTCCTCACGCTAGGCTGTTTTTCCAGGGTCTCCTGGCTCTGCAGCCCTGATCTGTCTATGAGGTAGCTTGATTGGTTTTAATACGAGTCCGACATCCCTTCTAGACATGTTATGTTTTCCTCTGCAGCAAGCTTCTATATGTCTCATCTACCTTTTGCGTTTCTGCATGTATACACTTAATAGTCAGCAGGTTCCTTTAACTTTTTTTGCATATATGATTTCTTCATATTGGATTACATGTTTCTCTTGTTACTTCAGTTACATCTGTATTCTTTGAGTATTAATACATAATCAATTGCAAAGTATTAATTGCACATCGTTTCAGTGAGTCTCAGTATCTTTCCTCTATGACGTCACTCTGCACTTGTCAGATTTCACTTATAGCTCTATGATGTTCAATTGCAGGAATCCTTCCAACCTCTCAGTGTGATAGTCATTCAATACGGTTGTCTGAGTGCATGTCGTCTCTCATATACTCAATGCAGTATTGTGATGATACCTGGTGTCCCACATAGGACTCTTCTCCTACTGTTCCAGTATGACGGAGGTGAGGGGGGGGCTTAAAATAACATGTCCACCCAGTCCTCTACATTCCCCCTTCTGGTCCAGTCCTCAACCACCTCCTCTTCCATCTTCTACATCCTCTCTTCCCATCTAGGTTTCTTTGGGATCCATTTTTTATCACCCCCCCCCTCCATCAGGTTGCCTACATTCTTTATATGGTAATCCACATTTCAGGTCATGTGACAGCATTCTCCAGTTGGTCGACAAAATACCCAATGTCCAACATATTTCTTTTGATCCTTAGGGTTGCAGAACTTTGTTCCTGGTGGGTTCCAGAGGGCCTTTATGTATGTTCTCATGGGTAGTGTCTTCAGTCTGTGGTATATGATCTCCATTTACATTAATCATGATCTTCGTCCCAATAGCTTTCTTGGCAGTTTTCTGGCACTGTCCCAAGATGATCCTTATGAGACAGAATCCTAGCAATACCAACACTAGTATTGCTCCAAGTAATTTGAAGGCATTTGCAGCCAGGTTGGAATCCACGAAAGTAGAGACGGAAAGCAGTCATCTCCTGCTGTCTCATCAACTTGATCCTCCATCTTTGTATGCAGGGTTGTCAGCATAGTTATGGTTTCTGTCTGGGTTCCATTTTCTCCATCATGGGAAGGTGTGACGGTACAGCAAGAAGGCCAGACCTTGGAACAAACGCCTCATTGCATTACTATAATTAGGACCTGTTCTGGAGAGTCATCAGCATGATGGCTCAAATTGTTCTCTGATAACATTAAATCATTTTATTGTTGCATTAATTGTTTGCAGTAGCCCCCATCTGGTGATCTGCAGCCACTTGGCATTCACTGCAGTTTGAAGTCCTGGCATAAATATAGGTGTCAGTATCATTACCATCTTGCTGAATAATGTATGCTCATCTGGCATGTCATTATAAGCTTCTATTGACTTTGGTGAGACATAGTTCTCCCCCTTCAGTCGGCGGAGTTTGAACAACCTTTTTCTTCTCTGCTGTTCATCAATTTTCAGAAATTTGTCAATATGGGTGTCACTTTAAGGAATCAATAATGCAGGAACGTGTATGACCACAAAGGAGCAAACTCCACCCCAAGTTTAGGCAGCTGCATGTAAGCTCTGGAATCAAAGGCCCAATATCGATCTATCGGCAGGGCAGTTCCACCATTCATTCCTGGTACTTCAAGCACCTGCTTACATCCTTTATTTACGCCACCCAGAACCAGGCCTTCATTCTTGTTGTCGCATTTGTTAGTGGTATTATAGATACTGTTGGGTGTCCTGACCCACGTTTGAGCTATCATGCTGCAACATTTGGTGCTGTGGGCTTAGAAAATACAAGATGGCCAAAAAGCCCACAAGTGCGCCAGAATCCAGGAGAACCACGCAGTTTGTGCGCACACCAAAATGGTTACCTCACTTGCCACCCACCAGTGTAAAGAAAGATCTTTGTTAACAAAATCCACTGTTATTGATGTCAAAAAGTTGCTGAAATCGTGGCTCACCGGACCACCTTAAAGATTCAACCCTTTTGTGGGGTTCCACATAACCATTTTACTGTAAGGAGCCCCATCAAAACAATGTTAAGCAAGGATTTACTACCATGTAAGAACCATTCCTGTTTGGAATGCATTAATCCAAGAAAAATCCCAAAAATGGTTGCATTACCAGTACTCACCACTATCAGAAAGCCGGCGTTTTAAAACAACACCAGACATTTGTGTAAAACTGAATAAATGAACCCAAAGCAGGTCAAAGAAAGACTTACTGAGAGGTGGATACAATGTAAAGTTATATTCTGAAGTGACTTGAAGGTTTATAACAAGACTGGCTGAGCTCTGCAGGTCTGCAGCGGCTTAAACTGAAACTGGATTTAAAATTACCAAAAATCGAAATGTGTAAATAAACTGAGGGACAGACTTGTGACTGCCACATAGTTTGTCACTGTTAAAATGTCATAGTTTTGAACTTAGAATCAGCATTCTAGCTGCATATGTAAAAATTGTCTTGACTTAAACTGGGGAACAAAAAGTGACATTTTATCTGAAACCTGGCTTAATGAAACTGAATTCTGCCCACCAGCTACCCCCGACAGGAGTTGAGACTTGCACAACAGCTGTGTTCCCAGGCCTAGCTGCCTTTTGCTGTTCCCACCAAAAGGGATATGACACTTCTCTGATTGAATTACCTGGGCTCTGCAGGAAATTGAACAAAGCCCTGTCCTGACTCAGGCAAATGTTTTATTATGGGGGTCGTAAAAGTGGCTTCCTCCTGGAAGGAAAGGGGAGGAGCACTGCCTGTGAGAGCAAGCTGGCTTGGCAGAACTGGAAAAACCAGAAATTCAACCTTGTGCTGGGGGGAAACCACACCCCTTTGGGGCCAGAACATAAATCTAAAAAGATGGATCATTCATAGAGCGGACTTGTGAAAATTTTATAAGTGATATCATTATTCTTGTGATTTTTCTGTGCACGTTTGAAGACGTGGTAGGAACCGGTGGTATGTTCAGGGGGGTTTTAGCAGAAAAGAGGATATTACTCTAAATGTATGTATGTTAAAAATCTGACACTCCACCACCTAATGCCCACACACCATGGGCACATCTGTGTAAATGCGGGGAAAAATCCAATATTGGTAACCCGACTAAAAAGTGAAATATGTTGCCATTTTTTAACCCAAGCTCCTAGGAAGAGCAGATTTGGGACAGCAACTACGTCATGTGATAGGTAATATGTACATGCAATGACAAACCACTATGTATTTGAGAAATGTGCATTTTGAATCAAATATAGATTTGTGGGCAAACTGACCAGGGGAGGATCCTCTGACCCATAAAACCTACAGCATCACTCTGACTCACAGTTCCTTCCCCAATCGTGGGAGAGGGGAGAATTGGGCCAATGACAAGTTGAAAGAGGGGCTGGCTAGTGATGCTGCACACACACCCACTTTCAAAACACATAAAAGCAGACAGTCAGGACAGATAGAGACATTCAATTCCATTTGCTGCGGAGCATGCTGATCGACGACTTCACATCCAGAGATCCAGACTTCAAATCCACCAATCTCCAGAACCTGTAGCAGTACCTAGAAAGCAGAGCAGTATCCAGAATCCAGAGAGGCTAGACCAGCAGAGAAGAGCTGACCAGAACTAATCTCTTAGTTAAAATAATATAATTCAATCTATTTTAATCTAACCAGAACTGCCTAAAAGCTGTCACCTGTCATTTTCTATCTGCAAGCTGTAACCTGTCGCTTTGAACTTTTAAAATTTCAAATCCGAAAAACAACCTTCACAAAATCGTTCATAACTCTGGAACCATTTGTGCTAAAAAACCGTTTGGTTTAACTTTCCTCTGAAAGCTTAGAATCTTACCTTTCCAACAAGCCTAGAACCGACTTCCTACTCCTTATACTTTCTCCGTAATCACGATTCTCGCACTCGCGAATTTTACTGCGATTTGTGATTTGGTTAAAAACCCAGCCACGTGTGAAAACAGCAGCTTCCTTGCTAAAAAATCGTTTGCCTCTTAAGAACCATCCCTGAATCATTGCTAGAGTGAGCCTGGACTAATATTAACTAGATACCACTCACCCTGAACCTCTAGAGGGAATTAAAAGCATTTTAGCATATTTTTCACTTCATTGCCAGCACATATAAAAGCATTTTAGCATATATTTCACTTCATTGCCAGCACATATAAAAGCATTTTGGGCCTGTGTTTCAAACTTCTGTAGTCTAAGCTTGCTGGGGTGAACTGAATTACATTTGATTGCATTTCTGAGAACTGTGTGCTTTCCTTCCATTTCCTTGCATTGCATAAAGGGGGGAGTGGATTGCCAGAGAAAAGTGATTACATTGTTTTGTTGAAATCATATTGAGTATTTCTGTACTGCAATTTAATTCCACCCTGCATCCATTTGAAACCATAAAAGTGTTGTTGCTATCTTATCCATCCTATAACCACTCATCATTGATTATAAAGAAGTGTGCTAGTGCCAGACTATCCATTATTGATTACTGCTCAGATTAAGTGTGATATTCAATTATTAATTTATTATAAAGTGTGATATATATATATCTATTGTTTAAATTATCAAATAAACCCTTTAAACTTGCAAAACAGAACTACTTCTTGGCTCAGTGGGGTCAGGGGGATTCCAAGACGGGGGTGTTAAATAGGGGTAGTCATCCAGAACGCATGAACTAGACGTAAAGATATATCAATAAGGGTTTCCATTCAGTATCCCAGACTAGTCATTGACTTAGCTGTAGTGTTGAATTGAATCCTCTTACAAATTGGGGGCTCGGGCCAGACGTTTGGGTTAGATCTATCACTTGTGCAGATTAATACAACGTGCTAGCTGACCAGATACACATATCCGGTCAGATCACCACGCTGTGTTACGCTGTAAAGCACTCCTCAAAGGAACGCTCTAAGGAAAAGGTCTGTTTTGCAAAAATAAAATATAAACTTCTGTAAGTCAGGACAGAGACCAATCTCTAGAATGACAACCTTAGTAGACATGAAAATAGCCAGAGAGCACTTCTTACATAAGTTATTTGTGAGAGGTGAGTGGACTCACCAGGACCGCATGGTCTGGTTGCAGGCCATCACGCAACAGGTCACTGAAACAGGGTCAGATATATGGAGAGATCAGGGTCCCTTACATGTGGCCCTGAGTGAACTATACATGGCTCCTAAAGCTAAGGATGAACAAGACAAGATGGTTAGGATAGCGGCATACCTGTACCTATATATGGGAGACATGCAGGATAAATGTATTGAAAGCCAAGATCTGGCGAATAAGCGACAGATGGCGTTAGAGAAGGTCCAATCTGACCTGGTCTCTTCTGAGCAGAGGCTGCAGGGGAGCCAGGAGTCAGAAAATGATAGTAGGCAGTATATCATTAAAATAAAAGAGGACATGGATATACTGCAACAGGAAAAGACAGACCACGATACCAGAATTCTGGCTTTGCAGAAGGAACGCCAAGACAGTTTGGACTCCCTACTGCAGAGCCAGAAAAAGCTGGAGCAACAGATCAATTTCAACAGGGCATGTACAGAGCAGGTAGCCACCCTGCAAATCCAACTAGACAGAGAGAAAGAGGAGAGCAATAAACTGATCCTGAAAGACCTGGATACCCAGGCAGAGTTTGATCAGGAGCGCCAGAAAGCTGGTGCCTCCCAAAGGCAAAGGGACAACCTGGCGTCACAAATTCAAGCTCTTGGTCAGGAAAGGGACACCTTAGGCCAGGAAGTCTGCCACTTAAGAAGAAAAATGGAAGAAAATCACCTGGCCCACCAGGGACTGGGTGACCTCCAAAAAGAACACCCGGACTTGCTAGAGCACACCAGGAGGGTGGAGGAGGCTCTGGCAAGACAGGAGCAGGCCAATAGGGACACAGCTCAGGAGGTAACCCTCCTACAGCAAAGACTGGCCCAGTGCTCCAGGACCAATCAGGAAACGCAGAGAGAGAATGAGGCTCTCTGCCAGCACAACGATAGGCTCCAACAACAGGTAGCGATGCAGGAGAGACTGATAGAGTCTAGTAAGGCCTTAACTGAGGAACTGAAGGCGCAGGCTCTTGCATTGCAACAGGTAGCAGGGGCGGATAGAGACCAGGTGCGCTGGGAAAGGGAAACTCCTGAGCATAACCTCAGGAGCCCTAGTACCAGAGGCATTTATCTCTCTCAGTCCCTGGATTCTGCCACCCCCCTGTCCCCTGGCGCACATGAGCACCGGGCCACAGGGATGGCAGATTACTATCCAGCCAGAAGCAGGGGCTCATAGGCCAGTACCTCCCAGGAATGGATGGGCGGGCATCCGGGTATGGGCACCCAAGCACAGTGCAATTTAGTGGGGAACCCCAGGAGAGTAGGCCCATTAAGGGCATCCTGAAAACCTCTGCCCAGTTAGGTCAGTGGGGGGGTACCCATCAAATCCTGGCAGCAAAGAGGAATCTGAAGACTCCTCTGAACGGCGCAGGACACAGGAGACCAGGTCCCCACATTCTGCCAGCCATTCCCAGGCTCGCAGAATCCGGGAAAACCCGGAAGATCAGACAGGAACCTCTGGGAGCAGTGCCTCTGAGTCAGAGGATGAATGGACCAGGGTTACCCGAACCAAAAAGGCCAATAAGGCAAAAAGGGCCTTGCTTAAGGACCCATTGAAGCAAATAAAGGCAATAAGGAGTGTCATCACGCCTTATCACAAGAACGCCAAGTATTCTGTTTGGGAAAACTTGGAGCTTTACGAGCAAATGATGGAGACTTTCCATTTGAAGGACAGCAGTAGCTGCATCCAGTACGTCAAATGGACATTCTCCCCAGAATACTCCAGTTTCTTTGCGGGGCTGGAGGACCAAAATCATTTAAGATGGTCCACCTATAAGGCGGCCATCTTGAAACATTTTTCTGTTCACAGAAATCCTCAAGAGGCTCGCAAGGCAGCCTACAATTTGCAATGTGGGGAGGATCAGGCCCCACAAGAATTTGTGCAAGAACTGAAACGTGCCTTTGTGCAGACCACCAGAAGGGTGCGCACAGACAGCAGAGAATTTGTCAATACATTTTTTCATGCCTTGCCCAAATATATAATGACCCAGCTCGTGAGAGATTTTCATGAGAAAAGATCTTTAGACTGGGTCATTGAAAAGGCTACTCGGATCTATGAGGTACAGAAGCCTATCGAAAATAAAAATAACGCGCCGAAAAAGCTCAAAACCAACAGCCAGCACCCCTGCTGCTGCCAAGGTGGCAGAGGTAAAGGTCACCCCCGTTTTGGATTTGGAGATGGGGGGCCCTAAAAACCTACCTGCACCTAATAATCCTAAACCCAGAAATCCCTCGGGCCAGTCACAGACAGGGAGTCGAGGAGGTAGTCCCACAAATGGGGTCCCTCGCTCCCCTGACCATGTAAGTCCCCGCTACAAGGGAAACCGACCCATCCTGGGTTATGTGTGGACTCCTCCAGCCCAAGGGGGGGGATCCAGCCAAGCACCTAACCCAGGGAACTTCCCTCCCAACTTCCCACAGGAGGGCAGAAATTCTCCAAATCCTGGGCAGAACTTTTTCCCCAGGTATCCACCCAACTTCCAACCCCAAAATCATCCATCCTTCTTTCCCTAATTCCCTGAGCCCAGACAACCTAATCCGGGAGAGGGGAGGCCAAGGGTGGAGGGGTACCCAAATCTTCCCAATCCGGGATATTACCAGAGAAGGGATAGCTACCCTTCCCGGGATCAGCCCAGGGGAGAAAACAGGGCCCCGTATCAGCCTGAGCGGGTTTCCCAGTTAGAGCGCCAGGTTCAGAACATGGCACAGGAGCTGGGTCGCGTGCTAAGGGCTCAGCAGAACCCTCAGATGGGCATGCCGGCACAGAATGCACCAAACTCTGGGCCTGGTGCTCCAGAGCAATGACGGGGGCAGCACCCCGATAACACACCGGTTCCCAGGGAGGAGGCACAAGGGGAAGGGGGGTGTAAAGCCTTGGAGGAAGCTTCCTTCCCAACTTGTAAACAGCCCCTGGAAAACCAGGAACCGGAAACAAAATCTCCTGCCCCTGAAAGCCTGCCTCCCAAGGAGCAGAGGGGGGGTAGGAGAAACAAAGGACCCAAACAGACCCACTTTGTGGAGGAAGTACAGGTCTTCCAATTTGAGGGAGAGGGATCCTCAGAAGATCCTGGGAAAAGGATCTTCTCCTTCAGAGATGGGGGAACTCCTCCCAAAGAAAAATGGGTCCCAAGGGATGTCAATTCAGACTGGGGAGATATGGAGACTGAGCTACCGCCGCCCATCATCTCATTCCAGAACCCACAATACCGAAATCCCCTGGTTCAAACCCATCCTGATGACTGCCTCCAAAAAGGGGGGGGCGGCCCAGAACCGGAAACAGGGGAACCCACAATGGCTCTGATCTCCAGTTGCCAACTTTTTCTTTCAGATTCCCAAGGCTCTTCACAGAATTCTGCCCAAATATCTTCTCTTGCAATGTCCAAAACCAGAAAGTTAGCCCACCAGTTGTCCAAAAATGTGCATTATCTGTGCCCCCTTGAGGAGAAGGAGGGAAGATACTATGCCCCGGTACAAGTACAGGGGCAGGGTACAATTTTGGCACTGGTGGACACTGGATCCGAAGCTACCCTTCTGTCCAAAAGGGCCTTTGAGGAACTAAATGCAGGAAGGGGGGAGAGTTACCGAATTCCTCTCACCTCTCTTCCTGGACAACTGCAGAACTTTGACGGGAAGGAAATTCCCGTTGAGGGGACTGCGGACTTGGACATTAAAATTGGGCGACACAAGGTGAAACACCCGGTCATAGTAGTGACTCCAGAGGGCACCCCTTGTTTACTAGGGAATGACCTCCTGAGAAGGTTGTCACCCCTAATAGATTGTGTAAACAAGGTCCTCTGGACCCAGACTAGCCGACCAATAAAATTAAAACAGAGTGTCAACCATGTTAGTTTAAACGGCACATGCCACATGGTTGAACAAAAATCTGACCAAATAGAATTCCACTTCCAGAATAACCAAATTCCAGACGTGACAGTAATAGCAGTAGGACAACAGACTGGTGATGAGGGGTCCTCTCTATTTCTGAAAATCAACCTTCCGTCCAGTCTAAAGTGGTATTCCATGCTGGAAGGAAACACTCTGAAATTCTATACCAATCCACAATCAGAAACTCCCCCTCCTATAGTCCAGAAAGATGTGAAATCAGCTCAGAGCCTGGCTGATATTCAGCAAATTGGAGAGCAGTTGTTCATCCCTGTTCAGTTAAATGATGGGAAGGACTCTGTTCTCGCTCGAGTGTGTGTGAACAACGGTAAGAGCTTCATCAGCGAAGCCATGTTCCGCCAACTCCCAAAAGATCCAGCCATTCCCACATTCAAACTGATAGACAAATGGGAAATGGACCTGGAAGCACCCAATTCCAAACATCTCCTGCCAAGCAGGTGTATGCTCAAAATCTCCATTGGCAACAAGAGCATAGTCCACAATTGTTGGGTCGTGCGAGACGTCACTGCCGCTTTTTACTTAGGCAGTGACATTCTCAATCGCTTTGCCATTAGTTTGGACCTAATAAACTTCAAAGCTTGGTCCCGATTAGCGGATAATCCCATGGGCTTTGATGATCCAGAAAAAGTATTTAGGTCAGCTCAATTGCTACCTTATGCAGTTGAAATTCAGATCAAAGAGGAAGTCACCATTCCAGAAAGGACCCGACAATTGTCCCTGGAAGTGAAAGCTAAAAGAGGACAACATTTGAAAAACCCTGATGCTTACATACATCTAAACGCTTCTCTCCAACAGCAAGGGTTGGGGGTAAACCCAACTCCATTAGTCAACATAGAACATGACACCATTCTAATAGAGGTGGATAACAGCGACTTAAAGAGTATTACTCTAGCCGCAGGCACCATTATTGGAATGGCGGTTGATGACCGACATTTTTCCATTGATTTAGGTAATGAACTGTTATGGCCAATCCCCAAGGACTGCTTTGACAGTGACAGTGATGACAATACAACACCAGACAGGATTTTTACCCGGCAAGGGGGGAACTTCCTGGTGTACACTTCTTGCCCTTATGGTAAGGAAGATGTGACTTGTGACTTCAGGAGGGATGAGGTGATTTTCCAGGTCCATGAGGGCTGCCTTTCCCACCTGAAGCCTCCAGTTCAAAATCAGCACTCTGACCACGGCCTTCTCCACCCAGCTGGAGGAGGCCGCTGAGATAGCCAAACCAGAAGTCTTTCCAGGCTTCAGGCAGATGGTGGAAGAGAGAGTCAACCTAGCTGATGCCTGTGTGACTCTGGAACAAAAGCAAAAGTTGAAACAAGTTTTCTTGGATTTCCAAGATCTCTTTGCGGTAGACTCATATGACTGTGGCCGCACCGACATCCACACAACAACAATCCCCACGGACCCTGGCATGACTCCTGTGTTTGTGAAGCAATATCGCTTGCCTCTCGCATCAATGGAGTCCCTTACTGAAATAATTAAGAACCTTGAGTCCAGGGGAATAATCCGTCCCGTCCACAGCACCTTCAATAATCCGGTGCTGGGAATATTGAAGCCAAACGGCCAGTGGAGACTCTGCGCCGACCTCAGGGAGCTCAACAAACGGGTCCATACTTCCCGATGGCCTCTGCCCTACATTGACCAAGGGCTGGCCCAGATCCAGGGGTCACAGGTATTCACTGCAATAGACCTGACCAATGGATACTGGACTGTGCCTGTCAGCAGGGAGGACCAATACAAACTGGCTTTTACCTTTGGGGGCCAGCAGTACACATGGACCCGGACTCCCTTCGGATACCTCAACTCCGGCAATGAATTCAACATTTTCCTACACAAGGCCATGCCCGACCTGGGTGCAAGGGGTAACCTGGCTTATGTAGATGATGTCCTCATCAAAAGTTCATCTGTGGAGGAACACATAGCGGAGATCCGTTATGTTCTGACGCAGTTGAGGGCCGCCGGAGCAAAACTTTCCTTTCAGAAAGCACAGTGGTGTAGAACCCGTGTTAATTTCTTGGGGCATGCGATTACTCCTCAGGGTCTCTGTCCCCAGGAAAAGAAGGTGGAAGCACTCCAAAAACTGAAAGACCCCACAACTCTGCGGGAACTAAGGAGCCTCCTTGGACTGACTAATTACAGCAGAAATTTCATTGAGGGCTACGCAGAGATCACCAGACCCCTGATTCATTTCCTGAAGGGGGGGGTCAAGTGGGAATGGGGTCCAGAACAAGCCGAGGCGGTAAAATAACTCAAAAGAAGCCTCTCACAAGCGCCTTGCCTAGCTTACCCTGTCAGAAACAAGGAGTTCTTCCTGGAGACGGGGTTCTATATGTCATGCCGCCGGCGTCTAGTCGCCGGTGGAAGCTATGGAACGCCTGGCGTTGGCGGCGCCATTAGGTCATCCATTGCTTTTCCCTGTTCCTTTCCCAGGTTGCCGCTCTAGTCTTTCCTTTTCATTTTCCCGGCTTCACTATTTAAGCACCGCCCACTTCCGGGTTCGGTGCGTTGCAACTTTGTTTCTTTCCGAGTTGCTTGCTCCGTTGTGTTTTTCCTCGTTCCAGCTTTGCTACCCTTTGATCTCCAGTCGGCGTCACCTCGCCGTTCGCCTTCTTTGTTTCTTTCCCTTCCTTGGCGCCTCGCCTCTTTCTGGTTTTCTCTGTGCCCCTTGTCCTCCTCTTATCCATCATTTTTCACTACTGGATTCTTCCAAGGACCTGCTTTGCTTTCCATCGCCTGCTCAAGACCCTCGATCCAGCCATTCTTGAATTGCTGCACTTCGCTCACTAAAAGCTACAGGATCGTGACTTTGTTCTCCGAGGGTTTTTTTAAGCATCCGCTTTTTTCCCTCGTTACCCGGTCCCTGCGGGAAGGAAGCCTCTTGCTTCCCTGCTTGGCAGGGAATCAGGGTGGCTTCCCACCGCAGACGACCATACCTCTTCTCTAAAAAGAAGAAGACTGGAAAAAAGGTATTCCGCCACGACACTTCGCCAGAAGACTCAGGTGAGGAGGAAGCCAAGGAGGTAGTTAACATCATTGATAAATCTACCGAGGTTCCGGAGGTTGACAGTTTGCAACGCCAACAGTTAAGAACCATGGCCTCACCTGAGCAGGTGCAAGAGCTGCTAACTGCTGTTCATAACCTCACTCAAGAGTTACAGGCAGTAAAGACGGAGAACACTACCCTTAGACAGAGGTTAGACCGCTTTGAGCAGTCACGCAGTGATCTCCCTCCTATGCCACTGTCCTGTGGCAAATACGACGGAACACCTAACAAATTCAAAGAATTCATGGAGGCTTGCGTGATCTATTTCACATTTAGACCTCAGTCCTACGCCTCAGACCAAGCCCGCATAGGGTTCCTCATTTCCAATTTGACCGGGAATGCCCTGGCTTGGGCAGCCCCTTTAGTAACCAGTGCCAGTCCTCTTCTTCAGGATTATGCTGGATTTACCGCCCAGTTCAAACTTGCGTTTGAACAACAAGAGACTACCATATTAGCCAGTGAACAGCTACTGGATATCCGTCAGGGAAGCATGGACCTTTTGTCTTATATTTCCCGATTTAAAAGGGTGGCGGCTGATGCGGGTTGGCAAGAGAATGCCCAATACACAATCTTTCGTCGAGGCCTCAGAGAAGACCTTAAGGATGAACTTGCTAGGGTTAGCCGCCCTTCTACGCTCACGGAGCTTTGGGCCACGGTACTCCAGCTGGACTTTCGGTTATCGGAAAGACGGTCTGAGCGGCGGAGACAACGTGGTTTTTCCGTTACCTCCAACCCGGCTACGTCCTTTTCCGTTCCCTCGGGTCCGGTAAGAGACGAGCCCATGCAGATCGGAACTACCAGGGGACCGCTTGCCCCGAAGAACGGAAGCGGCGCAGAGACCTCAATCTATGCATGTACTGCGGTTCCAACACCCACGTTCTGAGGGACTGTTCGGACGTACCCCCCCGCAGGTCGGGAAACGCCATACCTCGGAACTAGTAGGGACCAGTTACCGAGGGGGCTATCCTTGTCCCTATGTCTCTTTGTCCATAACACCTACCATCAACTCCTCCGAAGATAATCGGCTCATGGTCATTGCAGTCCAGTTGAACCACCTACATCAGACATTCGAGGTCCTGGCTCTATTAGACTGCGGAGCAGCTGGATGTTTCATGGATGTCGTCTGGGCTGACAAGACCGGTATCAGTCGTCTGGAGAAGGAGGAAGACCAAAAGGTTGAGGGCGTTGATGGTACACCGCTAAGCTCCGGTCTAATCACTCATGCCACCGCACCTATGACCATGAAGATTCTCCATCATACTGAGACCATCCAATTCGACTTGATTCGAGCCGCTCACTTCCCTGTCATCCTGGGAGTTTCCTGGCTCCGGAAACATAACCCTACGATTGATTGGACCAAGAACCAACTGTCTTTTTCTTCTAGCTTTTGCAAGAAGTCTTGCTCAATACAATCCGTGGCTGCAACTATCCATACTCTTCCAGACCCACTTACCCTGACTGATATTCGATCCGTGAACAATATTCCTAAGGTGTGTCTTCATTATCCGGAGGTCTTTGAGGGAGAAGGTCCTCAAGAACTACCCCCACATCGACCCGAAGATTGCCATATCACCTTGGTTCCCAATGCAGTGGTTCCGTTTGGCCGCATGTTTTCTCTTTCACTCAAGGAGAAGAGAGTTCTCAAGGACTATCTGGACTCAAATTTACAACACGGTCTCATTCAACATTCCCATTCGCCTGCGGGGGCATCTTTGTTTTTTGTTCCGAAAAAAGGTACAGATGAATTAAGACCGTGTATTGATTACCGGGGCCTAAATCAAGTTACAGTAAGAGACCGTTATCCCATGCCTCTCATGAAGGATATCCTAGAGGCGGTGCAGGGAGCACGGATCTTCACTAAGATCGACCTTCGAAGAGCCTACCATCTTTTACGCATCCATCCTGGGGACGAATGGAAGACAGCGTTCCGGACTCCGTTCGGTCATTACGAGTATCGAGTAATGCCGTTCGGTTTGGTTAATGCTCCGTCTATCTTTCAGCGTTTTATGGACAGAACATTCTCTGATCTTCTTTTTCACAGTGTCATAATCTACCTTGATGATATCTTGATATTCTCAAAGACCGCACAGATCCATAACACTCATCTCATTCAGGTTCTTAAAAGGCTACAGGACCACCATCTCAAGGCCAATATAGAGAAGTGTGTCTTTGGAGTTTCTCAGGTGATCTACCTTGGGTTTATTCTTTCTGCGGAAGGCATCCGCATGGATCCAACTAAGACCGAAGCTATTTTGCATTGGCCTACTCCGGTATCTGTTAAGGACATCCAAAGATTCCTTGGGCTTGCGAATTTCTATCGCAAATTCATACAGGGATTCTCGGAGACGGTTCTCCCTATTACTAGTCTACTCAAGAAGACGTCCAAACCCTTTTCCTGGACTCAAGACGCTGATCAAGCCTTCTTATTGTTAAAGGAAAAATGTTGTTCTGCACCCATCCTTCGGCAACCCGACCAAGGATTAAGGTTCATCGTTGAGACCGATGCCTCGTCAGCTGCTTTGGGTGCAGTCCTCTTACAGGAACATGCTGGTCTTGAATACCCAATAGCCTATCTTTCCAAAACTTTGAATGAAAGTCAATCACATTACTCTGTTATCGAGAAGGAACTTTTGGCCATGAAGACGGCTTGCGAAGAATGGCGTCATCTACTACAGGGAGGAACACACCCTTTTGAAATAAGGACGGATCACAAGAACCTCAAAGTCCTACAAAGTATGGAGTGCGTCAATTCACGTCAGGCCCGTTGGGCCCATTTCTTCTCCCAGTACGACTTTCTATTGACCTATCTCCCGGGATCTAAGAATATTCTCGCAGATGCACTCTCTCGGAGGCCAGGTTCCGGTGTAACGAACAGGGAACTTCCCAGTCTACTGCTACCTGACGTAAGATTCGTATATACCGTAGATGCCTTTTTGGAGAAGGTACGTAAAGGCACACAATCTGAGGGTATTTCTCATACCGTTCCTCACTCAGATGACATCTCCATACAGGATGGCCTGGGATTCAAGAAACATTGTCTCTACCTACCTGATTCCCAGACACGACGCACCGCACTAAGATGGTGTCACGACGATCTTGTGGCTGGTCACCGAGGGGCGAAGAACACTCTGGAACTTCTTCGGCGGAGTTTTTGGTGGCCAGGCATGTTGAAAGAGGTGGACTTGTATGTCCGCTCTTGCCCTGTATGCTGTAGATCCAAGCATTCTACCCAACGACCCATTGGTTACCTACAGCAGAGTGAGGTACCGAAGAGACCCTGGAGTGTTATCTCCACAGATTTTATCGTAGAACTGCCCGCTTCAGAAGGATGTTCCTGTATCATGGTCACGGTCGATTGTTTCTCTAAAATGGCCCACTTTACACCCTTGGCTGGGTTACCCACGGCAGCAGAGATGGCAACCGTGTTTGCAAGAGAGATCTTCCGTTTACATGGAATCCCCAGTAAGATCATCTCAGACAGAGGATCCCAATACACGTCACACTTCTGGAGAGAACTTTGTAAGAGACTGGGGATTGAGCGTGCACTATCGTCTGGTTTCCATCCCCAGACCAATGGACAAACAGAAAGGACAAACGCTACTCTTGAGCAATATCTACGTTGCTTCACCAACAACCAGCAGGACAATTGGGTTAGTTTACTCTCGACTGCAGAGTTTGCCTACAATAACGCTGTTCACAGTGCCACTGGTCTTAGCCCTTTCTACTGTTCTTATGGGTATCATCCCAGTTTCACTCCTTCCTTTTCTCTTGTCCCTTCTACGGTCCCTTCCGTAGACTCCCTTTTCCTTTCTTTGCAAGAAGCCCATATGACTGCCATCAATAGTCTTCGGGCAAGTAGTCAGCGCTATTGTAACCAGACTAACCCCAAGCGCTTGCCTTCCCCCACTTGGCAGAAGGGAACCAAGGTGTGGTTATCCACTAAATACCTCCCACGTTGGCTTCACCCCTCTAAGTTGTCTCCCAGATTCCTGGGCCCGTTTCCCATCCTACGTAGGATAAACCCAGTTGCCTATCGGCTTTCTTTGCCCAAACACATGAACCGCTTACACCCTGTTTTTCATTCCTCTCTTTTGAGGGAGTTTAAGCCAGATCCCTATCACCGCTCCATTCCGGCTGTTCCGTCTCCGGTTACTCTACCCCCGGAAGAGTACGAGGTGGCCTCCATATTGGACTCCCGCTTTCGGGGTGGGCGCCTGGAATACCTCATCCATTGGAAAGGTTACCCCCATTCTGAGGATTCCTGGGAACCTGTCTCCCATGTCCATGCCCCGTCTTTGGTTCAGAGGTTTCACCGTCTCTTCCCAGGCAAGGCGGGGAGATATCCCATTGGAAGGGGGCATACTGTCATTCCGCCGGCGTCTAGTCGCCGGTGGAAGCTATGGAACGCCTGGCGTTGGCGGCGCCATTAGGTCATCCATTGCTTTTCCCTGTTCCTTTCCCAGGTTGCCGCTCTAGTCTTTCCTTTTCATTTTCCCGGCTTCACTATTTAAGCACCGCCCACTTCCGGGTTCGGTGCGTTGCAACTTTGTTTCTTTCCGAGTTGCTTGCTCCGTTGTGTTTTTCCTCGTTCCAGCTTTGCTACCCTTTGATCTCCAGTCGGCGTCACCTCGCCGTTCGCCTTCTTTGTTTCTTTCCCTTCCTTGGCGCCTCGCCTCTTTCTGGTTTTCTCTGTGCCCCTTGTCCTCCTCTTATCCATCATTTTTCACTACTGGATTCTTCCAAGGACCTGCTTTGCTTTCCATCGCCTGCTCAAGACCCTCGATCCAGCCATTCTTGAATTGCTGCACTTCGCTCACTAAAAGCTACAGGATCGTGACTTTGTTCTCCGAGGGTTTTTTTAAGCATCCGCTTTTTTCCCTCGTTACCCGGTCCCTGCGGGAAGGAAGCCTCTTGCTTCCCTGCTTGGCAGGGAATCAGGGTGGCTTCCCACCGCGGACGACCATACCTCTTCTCTAAAAAGAAGAAGACTGGAAAAAAGGTATTCCGCCACGACACTTCGCCAGAAGACTCAGGTGAGGAGGAAGCCAAGGAGGTAGTTAACATCATTGATAAATCTACCGAGGTTCCGGAGGTTGACACTATAATACGTGCTTGACAGCAGTATTATACCAAAAGCATGACAAGGTCAATAAAGTAATCTCCTATGCGAGCAAAACTTTATCCTCTGTGGAGGAAAAATTCAACGATTGTGAGAAGGCACTCCTGGCAACGGTGTGGGCATTGAAGAATTACCGCCCGTTTATCCAGGGGGAACACATCATAGTGGAGACCCCACACCAGCCTCTGCAATATCTCCAAAGTGACAGAATCCGGGCCGGAAATGTGAGTAATTCCCGAATTACTTCCTGGATTCTGTCAATGCAAGGCTTTCCTGTGGAGGTCAGATATGGCCAAAACAAGAAGAGTCCCCTCGCGCAAGGTCTGGCTGACTTGCATGATTGTGCCAGAGAAAACTGTCTCGAGGACGAAAGTCTAAAGATCAAGGACAACGCGGAGGCATACCTTAATTCCCCACACAAAGTCTTTGAAGAAGACAAGTGTGAGGGAATGCCCACTGTCTATGTGGATGGATGCTCTTACCATGTTGACAACGACGGGGAGAAAGAACTGGTGGCTGGCGTAGGGAATGCATGGGTGAAGGAGTTTCCAGAACCCTCCGCTGGATACAAAATTGGTCCCCGAAGTAGTCAGGTGGCAGAATTGATGGCTGTGCATCAAGCCATCCTCACTGCTGTCCAACATCAACTCCACGAACTGGTCATAATCACAGATTCTGATTATGTACGGAACGGGTTCCTGGAGCACCTGGTTAATTGGAAAACCAGAGGCATGTTATGTGCTAACAACAAACCCTTGAAACATGGGAAGTTGATCCAAAACATTGATGATCTGGTCACCTCGAATGAGATGACCATCTATTGGAAAAAGATCAAGGGTCATTCCAAAGTAGAGGGACCAGACAAAACTGGAAATGACTTAGCTGATCAGCTGGCCAAAACCTGGGCCATCCAAGGGGATCTAATTGAGATTGAGTCCCTGTTGGGGGAAATCCAGGTCACTGCTATCACTAGGTCCCAGACAAATGCTCACAATGATCTTTCAATTGCACAATGGAGTAAGGAGACCCCTGATGCTGATTTGATTACAGCTCAGAAGGGGGATCCAATTATTGGTAAGTTTTACCAACACCTTGAGGACCTTGAGAACTTTCCCCTGACGGATATCGATTACATTGGGAAAGAGGACCTAAGAGTGTTGATGAAATGTCCAAAAAATGTTCCGAATCCAAGACGGTTTGCTGGTAAGGAAATCCAAAGCTGGCCTCGATCAGTGGGTGGTTCCTACCTCATTCCGAAGCCTGATGTTAAGTCACACCCATGATGCGGCCACCGCCGGTCATAGGGGGTTTCACACAACACTGGAAATCTTAAGAGAGGTTGCATACTGGCCACACATGGGGCAGGACCTTGACCAATACTTGAAGGGGTGTCTTGTGTGTGCACAATTTCAGCCATCATCCCTCACGCACCGTGCACCTCTCCAAAAGAGGGGGATGACACTGCCATGGTCAGATTTGCAAATCGACTTTGTAGGCCCCGTGATTCGCTCTGCTAGGGGGAATAAGTACATGTTGACTGTGACATGCTTGTTTACCAAGTGGGTGGAATGTCTCCCAGCCCCAAACTGCAAGGCAGAAACAGCAGCTGCCCTGATGATTAACCACATCTTTTCCCGTTTTGGTCTACCTCAAAGGATTGAGTCAGACAGAGGTAGCCACTTCACCAGTGAAGTAATGACAAAGATGTGGGAGATACTGGGGGTCAAAAGGAAGTTGCATATTGCTTACCGGCCAGCTTCTTCTGGGGCAGTAGAGATATAACCGAACCATTGTGAGCATATTAAAGAAGTTTGTGGCAGATTCGGGGCCAAGTTGGGATATCTGATTACCTCTGGTCCTAATGGCCATCAGATCTACCCCTTCATCTGCAACCAAAATGTCACCATTTGAGTTGATGACTGGACGCAAGATGGTGCTTCCTCAGCATTTGCTCTACAGAACCCAAGAGCAAACGTTGATAAATGCCTCCACAACTCATGAGTATGTGGAGAATTTAAGGAAACACCTTCAACATGCTTTTGCCTATGCTCAGCGGAATCTAGAAAGATCAGCTGAGAGTATGAAGACCCACTATGACCTGAAAACTTCCAGGAAGGAATATCAGGTGGGGGACCGGGTCTATCTATACAATTTCCAAAGGAACCAGGCCAAACAGCGAAAATCTTTGCCTACATGGAAGGGCCCCTTTGAGATTATAGACAAAATCTCCCCTGTGGCCTACAAGATCCGCATCCCCAAAGGCGGTTTGGCAGAGGGGGAAGACAAGTGGGTCCACATTAACCAGTTGAAGTGTTGCCATCCCAGGCACACTCTGCAACAACTGGAGGAATCCTTTGGAATCCTAGAGGGTACTGTCTCAGATTAATTCAATTCAAACCCTAAAAGATCCTACATATAGCCTATCAAATTCTGTGTTTTTCAAGTTTATGTGTTCCTGTCTCTTAATTTAAAAAAAAAAAAATGTGCATGTTCATATCGGTTGAGTTCTAAAATATATATGCCACCACACTATATCAATGGTGGGGGAGAAATGTCCATGAATAGGTATTGCCACTCTTCCTTTGTCGTCCTAGGAGAAAGAAAACCTTGAGACTGGCCAAGGAGGAAGATCCGGAGACCGGGAGCAGAGACGCAAGGGGCCCAGGGTACCGCCCAATATTCTCATCAGGACCGGCGAGGAGAACCGATCGATCAGTACCGGATGGAGGAAAAGATGCTGAACTGTGCCATTTGCAGAATTGGAAGAAGATTATGCGGACAGACCAGTGCGTGGGTCAAAACCCTTGTGCACCCAACTCCCGATCGACTCAAATTCAAAGGGCAGTCATGTGGGGGGATTTGTTGGGTGTCCTGACCCACGTTTGTGCTATCCTGCTGCAACATTTGGTGCTGTGGGCTTAGAAAATCCAAGATGGCCAAAAAGCCCACAAGTGCGCCAGAATCCAGGAGAACCACGCAGTTTGTGCGCACACCAAAATGGTTACCTCACTTGCCACCCACCAGTGTAAAGAAAGATCTTTGTTAACAAAATCCACTGTTATTGATGTCAAAAAGTTGCTGAAATCGTGGCTCACCGGACCACTTTAAAGATTCAACCCTTTTGTGGGGTTCTACATAAACATTTTACTGTAAGGAGCCCCATCAAAACAATGATAAGCAAGGATTTACTACCATGTAAGAACCATTCCTGTTTGGAATGCATTAATCCAAGAAAAATCCCAAAAATGGTTGCATTACCAGTACTCACCACTATCAGAAAGCCGGCGTTTTAAAACAACACCAGACATTTGTGTAAAACTGAATAAATGAACCCAAAGCAGGCCAAAGAAAGACTTACTGAGAGGTGGATACAATGTAAAGTTATATTCTGAAGTGACTTGAAGGTTTATAACAGGACTGGCTGAGCTCTGCAGGTCTGCAGCGGCTTAAACTGAAATTAGATTTAAAATTACCAAAAATCGAAATGTGTAAATAAACTGAGGGACAGACTTGTGACTGCCATATAGTTTGTCACTGTTAAAATGTCATAGTTTTGAACTTAGAATCAGCATTCTAGCGGCATATGTAAAAATTGTCTTGACTTAAACTGGGGAACAAAAAGTGACATTTTATCTGAAACCTGGCTTAATGAAACTGAATTCTGCCCACCAGCTACCCCCGACAGGAGTTGAGACTTGCACAACAGCTGTGTTCCCAGGCCTAGCTGCCTTTTGCTGTTGCCACCAAAAGGGATATGACACTTCTCTGATTGAATTACCTGGGCTCTGCAGGAAATTGAACAAAGCCCTGTCCTGACTCAGGCAAATGTTTTATTATGGGGGTCGTAAAAGTGGTTTCCTCCTGGAAGGAAAGGGGAGGAGCACTGCCTTTGAGCGCAAGCTGGCTTGGCAGAACTGGAAAAACCAGAAATTCAACCTTGTGCTGGGGGGAAACCACACCCCTTTGGGGCCAGAACATAAATCTAAAAAGATGGATCATTCATAGAGCGGACTTGTGAAAATTTTATAAGTGATATCATTATTCTTGTGATTTTTCTGTGCACATTTGAAGACGTGGTAGGACCCGGTGGTATGTTCAGGGGGGTTTTAGCGGAAAAGAGGATATTACTCTAAATGTATGTATGTTAAAAATCTGACACTCCACTACCTAATGCCGACACACCATGGGCACATGTGTAAATGCGGGGAAAAATCCAATATTGGTAACCCGACTAAAAAGTGAAATATGTTGCCATTTTTGAACCCAAGCTCCTAGGAAGAGCAGATTTGGGACAGAGACTACCTCATGTGATAGGTAATATGTACATGCAATGACAAAACACTATGTATTTGAGAAATGTGCATTTTGAATCAAATATAGATTTGTGGGCAAACTGACCTGGGGAGGATCCTCTGACCCATAAAACCTACAGCATCACTCTGACTCACAGTTCCTTCCCCAATCATGGGAGGGGGGAGAATTGGGCCAATGACAAGTTGAAAGAGGGGCTGGCTAGTGATGCTGCACACACACCCACTTTCAAAACACATAAAAGCAGACAGTCAGGACAGATAGAGACATTCAATTCCATTTGCTGCGGAGCATGCTGATCGACGACTTCACATCCAGAGATCCAGACTTCAAATCCATCAATCTCCAGAACCTGTAGCAGTACCTAGAAAGCAGAGCAGTATCCAGAATCCAGAGAGGCTAGACCAGCAGAGCAGAGCTGACCCAGACCGCTGTTAGCAGAACCAGAGAGCTGACCCAGATCACTGTGAAGAGACCCAGACCAGACCGGAGTCCAGGCCAAAACCTGACCAGATCCGTGGCGAGGCCTAATTCAAAAATATATTGTGAGTACCTAGCAGAACTGTGCAGAACCAATCTCTTAGTTAAGATAATATAATTCAATCTATTTTAATCTAACCAGAACTGCCTAAAAGCTGTCACCTGTCATTTTCTATCTGCAAGCTGTAACCTGTCGCTTTGAACTTTTAAAATTTCAAATCCGAAAAACAACCTTCACAAAATCGTTCATAACTCTGGAGCCGTTCGTGCTAGGAACTTGGTTTAACTTTCCTCTGAAAGCTTAGTATCTTACCTTTCCAACAAGCCTAGCACCGACTTCCTACTCCCTATACTTTCTCCGTAATCACGATTCTCGCACTCGCGAATTTTAACGCGATTTGGTTAAAAACCCAGCCATGTGTGAAAACAGCAGCTTCCTTGCTTTCCTTGCTAAAAATTCATTTGCCTCTTAAGAACCATCCCTGAATCATTGCTAGAGTGAGCCTGGACTAATATTAACTAGATACCACTCACCCTGAACCTCTAGAGGGAATTAAAAGCATTTTAGCATATTTTTCACTTCATTGCCAGCACATATAAAAGCATTTTAGCATATTTTTCACTTCATTGCCAGCACATATAAAAGCATTTTGGGCCTGTGTTTCAAACTTCTGTAGTCTAAGCTTGCTGGGGTGAACTGAATTACATTTGATTGCATTTCTGAGAACTGTGTGCTTTCCTTCCATTTCCTTGCATTGCATAAAGGGGGGAGTGGATTGCCAGAGAAAAGTGATTACATTGTTTTGTTGAAATCATATTGAGTATTTCTGTACTGCAATTTCATTCCACCCTGCATCCATTTGAAACCATAAAAGTGTTGTTGCTATCTTATCCATCCTATAACCACTCATCATTGATTATAAAGAAGTGTGCTAGTGCCAGACTATCCATTATTGATTACTGCTCAGATTAAGTGTGATATTCAATTATTAATTTATTATAAAGTGTGATATATATATCTATTGTTTAAATTATCAAATAAACCCTTTAAACTTGCAAAACAGAACTACTTCTTGGCTCAGTGGGGTCAGGGGGATTCCAAGAGAGGGGTGTTATATAGGGGTAGTCATCCAGAACGCATGAACTGGACGTAAAGATATATCAATAAGGGTTTCCATTCAGTATTCCAGACTAGGCATTGACTTAGCTGTAGTGTTGAATTGAATCCTCTTACAATACCGGTCCTGCTTCATTGTCAACCCATGTTAGAAGCTTAAATTACTTGGCCCATGACCCTGAACACATATCATTCACTATTTGTACTACGCTTACTGGTTTCTTCTTCAATACATGTGTGGGGCAAGGTAACATTCCATCTTCCCATCCTGTGCTGGTAGCCACTCATCCATACACCAATAGCTGAGGTCTCTCCCATCATCCTGGTACTCCTGATCTTTCCACTATGTCTGAGCATTCCATCCTCCTCATTTCGACAACCTTTATTCGTTCTCCAATCTGGGATGGATACATACGTTTTTTGCTTGTCCAGCCCATCCCATTCTCCATTTTTTGTATTTTCACATAAGTATCTTCATATGGAAATCTTCTCCTTGATCGCCATGGTAGGGTTGCCCATTTTCCTTTGAATTGTCCTCTGGTTGTGCACGCTGCTAGATGACTAAGGCACTTTGCATCGTATGCAGACATTTCTTTTGCAATACATGTTCTGGCTGCATTCATGGCTTAGGAGATGAGAGAACACACGTAGCATCTTTCATCTGGCATTTTCTCTTCCACCTCCTTCATGTGCTGATAACATAGGTTATTCTTTAAGTGAACTGAATTATCAAGATATTTATTTATGCCTTCATGATCATCTCCAACATCTCTTTTAAGTCAAATAATTTGTTTGGTAAAATGAAGGAAGATGCTGCTCGTGCTTTTGCTAGGGATTATAAAGAATGTTTCATTGTCCCCACAGTACCTTTATTGTAATCATTATGTGTCTGAATGTCATAGTAATAAGGAAGGAAAGACAAATCATAAGGCAAAATGAAATCGCAATTATTATTCCAGAACAATCCATCGACCTTCTTGACGGTAGTGAGCCTCTCATATTTTGGAACCTTCCCATTTTATAATTCAATATGTTATTGTGCTATCTTCTGTAAATCATGCTTTTATATCAAGAACTGCAAAATAATTGCCATAATAATTCTGAAAATAATGTGATTGTGTTTAGGATTGCCCAACATTTTTATAATGTCCACCTGTCATCTTTTCAGAGCTGGGTAAGGCTGTAATATGTAGGTGAAAACAGCATACAAGAATGTACGTAATGTTATTATGATGGGTAGCATTGAAGATGCAGTGTGTTCCTTGTCTTTTGGCTCCGGTGCATCAACACATTGTTCCTTGTATCTATCTAAAAAAGTTCCAGGATAGCTGCAAGCCCATTCATTCCTTATTAGATTTAAGAAATGTCGATTCAGGGTATTTTCATTATTCCATAAACACCTTTCATCTTTTGCATACACAGAACTTTGAACCCCAGGGGTCCTTAAATCAGTAACACGTCATGCATGGATGGGATGCAGAATAATCGTTACACCAAATAATAAGACTGACTCAGGAAATTGGCAAAAAGTCTCCTCCGACTGTTTTATTGTCAATTGTCTAAAACAGGGAGTTATAACGGACATCACCGGACGTTTGCTTACGTTCTGTAAACACATTTCATAAAAAACAACACTTTTATAATGAAAATTCGCTATATGTGATGTCATACTATGTGGCAACTAAGAGAAACCTACGAGGGGTTGTGATTGGCTTAAGGGGCACATCTAAGTATACTTTCTATATAGGGATGGGTTGTGATTGGGTCTCTTCAGTCAGGTGCACAACTTATGCCCACCGCTAGTGCAAGTCATCTTCAACAGTTATTAGCTACACAATATATTATTGGCTTTCAAACTATAAGGCCCTTTGTTACATGGCCCTCTACAATTGGTTGGCACGCTCGTGCCCTTCTGGAACATTCGGCTCACTAGCAGCACTTAAGCTGGTACCCCAGGTGTCAGTGGGTGGACTTGTCCGTGTCTCCCCACTCAATGAGCCCAACATCTCTCATCTCTCATGTCTTCTGCCATTCAGATTGTCTTTGAACTCAGCCTTGCAAAGATATCTTGTTCCTGGGAATATAAGGGAGTATAGGCACATGCTCATCACAATTCTGGTCTGCACGCCCAACTCCTATTTCCATCCTTGGTTCATGTGACGGCAGACTGTATTTTGGCCTGTTTTGCAGAATTTAATTGTCTTCAATTAATAAACTTGGCACTTGTGGTGTTCTTTCTCTGCACCTTACCCTGAGATGATTCTGTGTCTCACGATTCCTGTTCTTTTCAGATAGATAACCAGTTCTTGGCTACTTCATCCTTTGACAACAGACCAGGCACCTCTTCCAGGCCTTTCCATGCTCTTCGCTTCATTTTGCTGCCACACAGCTTTCTGGTTCTTCCTTCTTAGTGGGTCTGAGCTTACTAAATATGTGACACCGATGTCCAGAATTCTATATAATGGCGGCACGGCCTGCAGTCTATTCACTACATATAGCTAGCCTTTAAGATCACGTAATCTACTTGCGTTGCTACATCTGTACAGTTATAAAATGGCTTGCATTTTCTGCAGTGCTCTTCACACGTGCATTCTTCATTCTGCATATGAAAATGTACTTGATTCTTTATTTCATCATCAGATTCCATAAAGTCTATGCATCCTCTTCTTCAGCCACTCTTCTCAGTGCATCACACACACTTCTTGCTACGTCACTACTTCTCTTTCATTCGTTTTCATATTCCTCCTGGAATCTCCTCCAAGAGATTGTTATCTCTAGGGGGATACCTCATATAGGGTTATATCAATAGATACCTTTTCTCGAAAGCTCTCTGTGGAATGTGTGGAAAAAAGGGAGCAGTCCTACAAAGCTAATTAATTGGGCCAAATAAGCCAGCCAAAAGACATTTTCATAACAAAGGGACATAGATGAGAAGGAAATCAGCATGTGTATTAGACAACAGATTCAAATAAGTATCATGGAGTGAGTATATTATAGATACTGATGCAAAAAATATATAAGGGACATGCAACTAATTAGGACACATCTTCTTGTTTCCCAAATACAGAATTGAGAAATTCAATACAATAAGACGTTTGCAAACATTGACTAGCTCAATAATAATTAAAAGCAACAAAATCCCTCCTGAAGAACCATCCGATAAGATGGGGAAACACGTGTAGATGGGCACAACCGTATTGGAATGAAAAGTTATGGTACACAATGGCAATAACAATCAATTGCAAATAAAGATTCTTGTTTAAAGATGGAGAGATAAACCGATGCATGATTTGATTACAAAAATCTTGTCAATGAAAATGAATTACAGGATTTGACTGACACAAATATAATTAATTTGGAGCGCAGCAGTGGAGTTCTTGTGGTTTTTTCTGTAAATTTTGACACTGGTCAGTCGCAGTGTGACAAGCTCCAGGTGCAGCAAACAAATAATCAAGAAGAATAATTTATCATTTCTAAAATATAGGAAGCTCGCCACAGTTGCTACAGCCTGAGAACTTCAATACGTATTCTCTCTGTGGAATAGGTACAATCACTGGTGCTGCGCATGTCGCTATTTCTGGCTTCCAGGATATAGGAAGGGTGGGGGCGGGACTTCCTGCAGAGGCATTCAGCTGCTCCTCTCACTCCCCCTCCGGTTGATTCACAGACCACTCCTTCATCAGTCTTCACATCTTGATATCCTCTTGAAGAAGTGCTTCTTTGGAGTGGAGATCTTCTTCACTCCTTTCAGAGACCCTGCTGATTTTACATGTTCATCAACACTCCAGGTCATGCAGCTGCACTGTCCATTTGGGTTACAATAGATCCATCCTCCCACATACATCTTGTGGTTCCTTGGATGCAGGAACGTTGTTCCCCCAGGTGCTAAGATGCTGGTCTCCATATTTTTTATGATCTCTTCATCTGTCAACTCCCTGGAGCCAAACCCTGATTCCACTTCGATCATGATCTTCATTCCAACTACCATCTATGCTGTCTTCTTACACTGTATGATTATTATCCTGATTACACAGAATATAAACATCACCATCACCAGTATTGCTCCAAGAAGCTTAAAGATATTCACCATCCATTGTGGAGCACATGAAAAGATAGACGCGAACCAACTGTTGTCTGCAATGTCTTCTGTCTCATCTTCCATCTGATTGTGCCGTTTTGTCAACAACATTATGACCTCTGTCAAGGCCCATTCTTGTCATCGTGAGAAGGAAAAAACGTGCAACTTAATGGCCCAATTTTGGGGAAAACTCCTCCATCCATTGCTGTGACCATATCAAGGTCATATCTGTTCTGGAGGGTCATCAGTCTATTGGCTCTCAACACCCCCCTGATAGCATTGAATCCCTTTATGGTAGTGTTGATTGTCTGCAGAAGCTCCCAGCCAGTGATTTCCAACCACTTTGCATTGTCCATTGTCTGGATCCCAGGCATAAAGATAGTCGTGAAGATTGAAGCAGTCTTGTTGAACAGTCTGTACTCATATGGAATAGCATCAAAAGACTTCTATTGATTTAGCTGAGAAATAGTTCTCTCTCTTTGTTTCAGGAATTCAAATGATCTTCTCCTTAAATGGGCATCTGCTTTTGGAAATTCACCAATGTTCAGGTCATTCTGAGGAATCACTAACGCTGGAACATGGATCAATACCAAGGAAGACATTCCTCCTCTTTTGGCAGCTTCATGTAGGCTCTGGACCCACAAGCCCAATAATGATCCATCAGGATGACTGTCCCTTCCTTCATGGCTGGTACATCAAAAATTCAGCCACACTGGTGATTTTCTCCAACCTTCCTTGTACCATTATTTCTGAAACACAAGGATCCACTCTTTAAAGGTAGTATCTGTAATGGTCCTCCTTTGTCGTCGACCCATGTCAACAATTCCGTAATCTTCAACCAGTGATCCTTGCATTCATTTTCTGCAGTGTCTATAACTGGCTCAAAATGTCAGTTAATGGTGCTGCTTTACACACAATCGGCCTATCAGCCCATCCTTATGGAGTCAGCACTGTTTCTTTGATTTGCAATTGACCTCTTTCCCAGCATCTCAGTATTTCTTCTTTATTCTTGCTGTGACAATTTAGCATCTTGTTTTCTTCCATCCTGATTCCTGCTCCATTTGTTCCAGGCTGTTCGTATCTGATTATCCAATGCCTTGTTTCTAGCTTCTCTCTTGTCTTTAATTCTTGCACATAGTTATCTTCTCTTTTAGATGTCCCTTTAGTTATCCATACCAGGGATTCTGTTCTGCCTTGGAACTGTCCTCTTGTCTGGCAGAGTGTGAGATGTGTCAGACAATGAGCTCCTTGCACTGGTTCTTCTGTAGCTATGAATATCTTGGAGGTTCCCATAGCATATGGTATCAGAGAACACACATAGCAGCTCTTCTTAGATGTTCCGTCTCCTACCCTTTACATGAGCTGATACCACATGTTATTACCCACATGTACTGAATTATCTAGATATCTGATGATCCCATCATTGTCTTCTTCTGCACTTCCCTTGTATCTCCCTCTCAAAATGTTAGCAGCCCATGGAAACAATTCAAAAGCAGCCCTATGATGAATGAGAAGACAACGCAACAGACCTCGGCTCATTTGTAATGGGCAAATCTACAAGAGTTCCTGGAGTGGGGAGAATAAAAGGGACTTCTGCCTTATTTGGATCCAAAGTATAAAAAAGGAGGTGGTATCATGAGAAAAAAAAGACACAAAGCATAACTGTGCACATGTACATCGTGAACCAACATATTAATCCCCACCATATGTGCCATTCTGGAATCTCTTGGGCTTGCTCATTCTCTGAAATAATACCAGCTTCCACATTCCTCATTTTTACTACAGTAAGGAAGGAAAGGCACTTTACTCTGGCAAATGTAATGAATTTGGTAGCTGCAGTAATTCCTCTACTATTGCTACAAGCAACCTTCTGATTACGGGCCATTTTTAGGATCCTGTAAAAAGTGTGTATGTACACGTCTCTTCTAACAAGGGCCAGATAAGCTAGAAGAATAAACCCAAAACAGCAAGCACAAAACAATGCACATCACTTTCTGGGAGGAGCATTAAATTTAGCCAAACAAGTATTCAGTAACAAACAAATCTGGGTACTGCTCACGTTTCCAGTTCTTAACCAAGTGTTGTCATTTAGGCATAATCGTGTTACATCAGCATTTCTCTGAAGTTCATTTTCAAAGATTCCTGTGGCTCAAGCAAAAGAGTTGCACGCCTGCTATAATATCTATAAGGAGTGCCCAGGGGGAGCCACAGTCCAAATGCAAATCTGCATTTATTAATCAGTTAGCCTTATCTTCCTTCTTCTTTGTCATTGATCTAGTCTGTACACGCTAAAATTCTTCTTCTTGTCTTGCTTCTGAATCAATGGCTGGGGTGCTGCAGTCTTGTCGGCGTATAACGTCACGTCGTTCAGGTGTATCCACGCTTGTCTGCCTTGGACGGTTGCTGCTGAGAGAGTGACATTTTCAACAATGAAAGGGCTGTCAAATCTTGGCTCATGCCACTTGCAACAAAAGTTTTTAATTAGCACTGTGTCTCTAGCAAAGAGTCTTGGTGCTGATAAAAGTTCACTTGATCCCATTGCTGAATGGTTTTCATCTGTTTTCTGAGACCAACCCCCATGGTGCTTGAGTTGATCTGAAATGAGAATGATACTAGCAGTCATACATGTCAAATACTCACGTAACTCCTTTCCAAACATTTAGGCTGTACTCTGGGCATCACTTCTACTCCCCGATGGTGGAGTCAATGGTGTTCTCATTCATCTCCCTGTCACTAGTTCATGGGGTGTGAGATGATGGTTTGAACCAGGCTGATACCTTAGGGCATATAAAGCTAAGGGCAGGCAAGATAGCCATCCCTTTTTCAGCATCAGCTTGAACTTGGCAATCCTTTCTTTAAGGAGGCAGTTGAGTCTATCACATATCCCATTCACTTGCAGGTGTTAATCAGAAGAAAACTTGTGCTTAATACTTAACAATAGTCCTACCTGCTCAAACACTACATTAAGAAAATGGGTCCCATTATCGGACCTCAGCACTTCACACACTCTCCATCTTGGAAAAACTTCTTGTACTAAAAACTTCACTGCACAACTGGTGTCAGGGTGTGTATATGGACATGCTTCGATCCACCTGGAGAAGAGAAGGGACACACCACCACTATCAAATACCTGTATCCACTACACACTTGCAGCATATAAACATAGTCAATATGTAAGTGCTGAAAAGGACCATTTGGTCGAGGAATTACTCCTCTAATCATTCTCAGTGTATGCCCAGTGGTAAACGTTTGACATAAGATGCAGTTTACTACATAAAATGCAACGTGTTCTAACAAATTTGGGGTAAACCAATCTTCTGCAATTGTTGCAGCACGACTTTCCCTAGTTACATGTGCAGGGCAGTGCAGCTGTTCAAGCGCTACCTTTAACAGTGCTATTGGCATCACTGACTTTCCAGTGCTATCCTGTCACCATAATGCTTCCTTGGGGGATTAAGAACCCTCCCTTTGCTTCCATAATTCCTGCTTTTCCTGATGTACACTTCCTTGAATCTCCATTAATTGAGCTCTTGGCAAATTATGAAATCCTTCTTTCACTACCAAAATTGTGACTAGTTTCTCTTTGACATATGGAGTATCATAACTTGAAATATCTGCTGGATATGCAACCCTTTTGGTTTCTGCGGCTTCGTTTCTGTAAGAAATAAAGTCTGTATGCTTACTGTGAGGTGCGCATTTAACGACCGCTATGGCTATTGGGAACTCTAGTGCCTTAATAAGCTTGTCCAATAATGATGTGCGCTGCAAAGGAGTGCCATCCTTTCAGAGGTAGCCCCAACTTTTCCAGCGTGCTAGCCTGGTGTGTACGGTTGACATCACATAGGCGGAGTCACTGTACACTGTCACTTCCTGCCCTTCATGATTCTCGGCCGGGACAATGAGTGCTACTAATTCTGCTGCTTGCGCCGAATAATGAGACCGTATTCTTGCACTTGCTACAACCTCAAATTTGCCATTTGCTCTATGCCTCACTACAGCTGCACAAGAATGCCTTTTTCCACTTTTTTGATCAATTTTCGAAGAATTATCTATAAAGGGAATTTCCCCTGCTGGCAATGCATTTTCTTTCACGCACGGTATATCATCATAGAATTCTATATAGTTTGCGCAATCATGTACATGGTCACTTTCTGTCACTGGCTCGGCTATAAACGTGGCAGGATTCACTATTTTACATCTGACTATTTTAATGGCTGGGTCTGAAATGATCACTCCATAAGCAGAAGCTCTCAGGGATGTCAATGTACCTTTTGAGTTTCTCTAAAATGGCAAATAAAGCATGCTCCACAAAAAGAGTTATAGAACAACCCATTACAATGCTTGTAGACTTCTCAATTGCGAAAGCGGCAGCTGCCAATGACTGCAAGGAAAGTGTTCCTTCATAACTGAGTCTAGAATACCACTGTAATATGCTAGAGGCTTGTACCCTAATGTAGTCCTCTGTGTAAGCACTGCTGTCATTATATTCAGAAAAAATGATCTTGGTTTTGAGGCTGGAATAACTCACTACACTTCTGATTCTTTTACAAAAAATAATTCAAAAATGTCATTCAATAGTTATAACATAAAAATCAATAGACACATGAATACCGTACAGCATTAATCCTGTCTCACACTTCAATTAGTTTCCACCTTTCATACCCATTTGTACCAACACACATACATTCTTGTACTAATATTTCCAGTGAACAGGGATCACAGCTCTTAGTGAAGTCTTCCTAGTCAAACTATCTCCAATAGTATGTTCTTTCCTTTGCACCGTTCTTTCTTAATATTGCGCATATAAATCCAGTAGTATTCTCATATGAGCTCTGTCTACATATGTTTCGGTCGATTCATGGCCAACCCATCTGGCCTACAGTCTTCTCAACCTTCTTCAGGACAACAACTGAGAGTGAGTCTATCCTCACTCTCTACGTATTGGTGGACAATGTCTTCAACACTTTAACAGTCTCATACTTTCTATGACAGACTGTCAAGGATTTCAATCAGGCACACACCCAGGTCTCGCCTAGCATGTAGTGTGCAATGAAATACTTATTGTATCTATAAGTTCAATATTCTGAATGATATACCACTCATATCACACCCTTCTCAAAATACCCCCAGGTCACACTGGACCAGGAATCAGGCTAGTTTTGTAAAGGTAAGTGTTTATTTATTTATTTTATATTCAAATCACACATACATTTATAACAACAAAATTAAAACAATTGTCGATGCCGCTGATATCAAGTGGGAAATGGTGATGGCAACACCATAAGTAGCAAAACAAAAACGACGCCAGTGGAGTTGGATACAGAACGCAGCAAATCGAACGGACATGAAGACTTCATTGGACTTAGGGACAGCGGCAAACAGCTTGGATAATTTACCAAAATATCCAAAGCAATTTCCGTCCAGATACCATCGTAATAAATTCTTGAGACTACGCTTAAATGCCTACCACATAAAAGATGTACTTTGGACCAGACATGACATTAATACAACGGACAATATCTGTAGATTCTGTCTGACCACCGAAGAGACCCTGAAATATCTAATAACTGAATGTGAGGAGCTAGTAAGTGAGAGATCTTTGCTTTAGGCAAATATGCTCCTCTCAACGGTAACTCTGTGGAATGGTGGTTCCAGATGCTATCAAGCAATAATGTCCAGCTAACGTGTGCAGTGATTAATTTTCTGGATAAAATTCTTCCCAATGATGAAACGATGTGAAAAGTCGCCGAAATTGGAAGGAAATGCGGCTGGTTAGGCTTCTGCCGTGGTTTCTTTATTTATTTTTTGCGGATATTATTGCTGTGTTCTGGCTTGTGTTTTGTGTTTTGTAATAAAAAGTTTTGCAATAAAAAGTTTGAATAAACTAAAAAAATTACAATAAAAGTGGTAACAATACAATTCAAAAATAAGTAAAACAATTGAATTCACTTATAATAATGTAGAATGTAAAACACAGGAAAAAGAACACTTTTGGTTTGTGAACAGATAGCGTTAAGGTTAATATTTCCCCCTGCAAAGTTTTTAAGGTACAAATGAGCAATCCTACACAGATGTAAGTAATCAGCAGGTATCCAGGAATGAAAGTTAATGGCTAGAGTTGAGTTCAATCTTACCTCCCAAAACAAGAGAGAAAACCGTTTTGGAATTTAGACTTTAAAATGACAGGTGAAAATGGCTTTGTAAAATAATGCAAAAGGGGTACAAATGTTTAAATTGATAGAAATTCTTAGGAAAGCAACACTAAACAGGTCCTAACAAACATGCGCTACAAGATAAACAACAGTACACACTTTAGATCAGGATGGGAGTTTAAGAAACACTTTGGGCCTCATTACGAGTCACCCGGTATGGAAATAACGGTGGCGGTAAATCCGCTGCCACCATTGTTTCCATACCGGGTGATCTCGAGTCCTGCAGGCGGAGGTGTCATTCCCGCAAGGTCTGACCTGGCGGGTTTAACACCGCCCGCCTGCAGGCGGTCGTGGAAACACCGGCACCATCACGAGATGGTGCCGGTGTTTCCATGGTCCCCATTCCCATTGAGTCCTATGGGACTTAATGGGAATGGGGATTTACTGAATTCTGCCTCTGGAATTCCCGGGTCACTGGGGTTGTAATGCCCCGGTAATTCCAGGAATCACGGAGGCGGAATGGTAATACAAGTCCGGCGGTAACCGAGCCGGAAAAACCGGCAGGTTACCACCGGACTCGTAATAAGGCCCTTTGAGTTGGAAAAAGACACATGTAAACTTTTGAAAACTGCAAATTTGCAGCAAAATTTCACTATGCGATTTTTGATTTAAAAGGGTCACATACAAGTTATAGGGGTTTTAGTAAAAGGCGTTTTTACAAAATAGGCGCGAAAATGAAAACAGAAATTTGGTTTTAAAAATGACAGATTGGTTTCATTACACTATATTAATGACTATGAAAAAGAGAATGGCACACATGAATTTCCACAGTTAAGTGGCCAGCGTAACCCTTCACGTGGTGGATACTCTGTTTCTTTCTGGGATTTACTTTAGTTACTCAAAATCACTAATGACTTATGGTTTTGTAAAACAAATGAGAAAAATCAGCGCAAGAATGGTTCTGACAATACTAGGGTTCTGAAGTTAAATATGGGATGGATTGAGATTCGGATAAGACAATGCAAATATACTATGGGTCACTGTTCTTCCTATTAATACTTACAGTCCATTGTTATTAAATTGGGCCGTCACGGTTCTGGTCATTGAATCGGGTCAGGTCTACCGGCAGCAGGGCACTTCTGGAGGGATTGGATCAGCAGTGCGGTTCTGGTAAATTTTGGACTGCACCTCAGACTGGATCTGGATGGGCCCTTCTGGTCACTAGACACGGGAGTTTAGCAGGATGCAAGTTTCAGTGGTCAAGCCTTAATGGTAGCAAGCCAACTGAATCAGTATTAAATCCCCTCAAGTTTTGGGATGGTTGAATTTGGGCCTAGCTAAAAAGGGTTCAGCAATGCTAAGGCCTGGATTCTGCAAAGAAATATGGAGTCAGCTGCAAGTTGAAGAGTTCTGGACAAGATGAAGAAGTCAGGATCAAGACGCTGCACGGAAACCTGGATGTGTTCTGGAAGCAGTCACCTATGTGTGGTGAAGTTCCTATATTTATCTTCCCAAGTGACATCACAAAGTTTATGTTATGGGCAGAATTTCAAAACACACCCCCACAGCTGTGAGTGGCCACAGGCACTTGACTTGTTTTGGTTAGCAGTCAGAACAGAGCTGTCATCTTTATGATGGGATTTAGGAACTCCCACATTGATTTTTATCAAACTTAACTTTTGCACACATGTATATTTTTAAAATGATGTTCCCTAATAAAATCGGACATATACATTGCATATTTGATGGGTTATATTCCCATTCAATCCCCATCTCTGTGAGAGCTGTCTTTCTCCTTCTATAAAATTTTTATCAATTTTAATCATAACAGTCTGGACTAATAATTTCTAATTCAGTACATCTCTGGGCGATTATCACTGGAGCATGAATATACAATCTTAGGTTGGCAACATTAATAGTTCTGCTGCAATTCGGGTTTTTCTGTAACTTTGGTCCTTAAGTGGTACAGGGTTCATCAATGTCTTCGAAGCAAAAGCCTAAAATTAGGTTAACATTTACCAATTTTTAGATGTATCTACTTCAGGTTGCACAGTTAAAGAGTTTTAAATTTAATCACAAATAAGGATTTGAACGTCAAAGTTCTCCTTTGTACTTCCCCTTCACAGGCAGCAGCTGTCACATTCCATTGATCAGGGTGGGGTGCAGAGGGAAGCATCCTGCTCCTCCCCAGCAGAGGTCAATGCTCAGCCTGCCCTTTGTTCTTGGCTCAGCCAAAAGACAAATGTCTAATGAAGTCTATTGTGCTCCATATGCGAGAACCTCCAGCATCCCTTAGCCTTCCTGTAGCAAGGGAGTGTCAAACTGAAGTGTCAAACTTTCCCAGGCTGGCCACTGTCCAATCAGAATTTAGCAGTTACTTAATTCCAATACTGGGTTGCTTTAACAGTCACAATAACGTCTTTTCTTTAACACATATAAAAATAAGCACAGTTTATAAGAGATTTTGACATTTAAAAGTATTAAGCCTTCCACAAAGATGCTTTAAATAGCTGCATTTTGCAATTTCTTCAGGAAAAAGAAACATATTTAAACTGGGTTTGACATCTAATTTCCTTATGCAGCTCTCAGGCAGTGAGGCCTGGATTCCTCTGACTGCACTGGATGATCGGTGGTTCCAGCACACTTTTCATTTCAATAGTTTACTTGGAAAATGCTTGATTTTAGCGCCAAAACAGCATTTTGAGGGTTGCAGTTGATTGGGAAAACTGTATTTTAAAGGCATTTTCAGATTTTAGCCTACTTCTGTAGCCTTGCTTCATGTGACCGGTAACAGCACCCGCTGGCATTTTCCTGCAGGGAGTTCTGTTTTGACTTCAACTTTGCCTGTGTGTGGCAGAGTGATGCAGGCTTTTTGTGATTTATGAACCATGCGCAGTTTTGCAGATTTGGCGTGCACAGGGTTTAGCACATCCATTTTTTGCAGTTTTCTTTCCCCCATTGGCAAAAGGGGTGTAGTGTGGCGCATTGGCATGTGTTGAAATATCCCACAAGACATAAAAATGCCCATTTATAATCCAGCCTTATTTCTTTAGTTTATCAAAACAAATGGTTGTTAAGACTCGTACTCACCTCCACTTAGTAAATGATGGAGGTTGCGCAAGTAAAGGGGAATCAATCCCATGCGTTCGAGAGCACCGGATTCCTAAGTTCAACCGAGCCCGATCCCAACTAATCAGCCGAGTGGCCACACACTAGAGGACCTACAAAGCAAAAGTCCAGAGTAAACCTAGATTCCCACCTCTTGGACATACCAACCTAATGTACAGCCAACCTATGTAGCATAACTTACTTTTTCTTGCTATATGCCTGTTTTTCACTTTACTGCAACGTCTCTGTAATTAGTATCGTCGCTCATGGGAACATCACATTCATCTTTGTCCCACGTGCATCTTTATTCTTCATATAGCACCCACCTGTAAAACAGTGTGATGCAACTTTATGACCATCAACTTACTCACACAGCCCCTCATCTACTACCATTGTCTATAGAACCACTATCAAAAACTCACATTCAAAAGGGTTTCCAGACTGCCACCAATCCGTGGTCAGTGATCAAACGGGCAGCAATGCTGTCATCAATGAATGCAACGCCTCCCAGTCAGCACTGCATCTGTGTAACAAATGTAACCACATCTTATTCAACCATACATATGGCATATCACTCATATTGGCTAATAACTTTGTCTTACACAGTTGTCTCAGTCTATGACTCTTGAAATATCCCATTCCCTGCCCGTAACTGAATCAGACTGAGCCACTGTAACGTTACTGCCCACTATCAGGTAAACATGAGACTCGCCAAGCCATCTGTATTCGTTACTCATATTCCTGTTCAACCCGGGTCAATCTCTTATAGCAAGTTTCCTTGATCTTGTCAAAATGTAAATCAATTATATAACACAATGATTCTCATTTCTATTCCCAGCCGTTAGACTTACTTGGATCCAGCGTGTGGCACATCACAGTCGTAGCGTCCAAACAGAATGCCTCGACTTGGCGTCGTATTTGTAGATATTCTCTCGCCTACAATGGTCATAGAAAGGGGACTGATCATCCCCATAGTACGGAAGAACAGATGGACTTGAAAACCCATCGCACAGAATATGCAATATCGCTCACCTATGATATTCCCTTCTGTGAAACTCACATCATTTTCTGTAGCAACAAAAATTACCGGCATATAATCCCTTAGTATGTTATAAGTCACAGGGCTGTTGCTAACATATACAGTCCACTAAATGCAGCCGTCACTTCCACTAACCCGGTAGGGGCGAGGGCAGGAACTGTCACAGTGCCAGTCACTGCAAAACACAAGTACTGACGGCACACTGCCCCCCACCTGTTCCCGCTCCCGAATGTTATGCAATGTCTATTTTTGACATTACAGACGGAGGTGCCTGGAAAAATACATGAACAGAACATTGTGGGCCTCATTACACGGATGGCGGTGGACCAAGGTGCTATTAGCACCTTGGTCCATGCCGGTAAAATACCGGCACCGCCTTGGTGGAAAGGGGAATTACCGCCCTATTCCAAGGTTGGTGGGGCGGTAATTCACCCTTCCGCCATTGCCCTTCCCCATTCCCATTTTTGCCCCATAGGGCATAATGGTGTCGGGGGGAAATTCTGCCGGGGTCGGCTGGGCCATCCGCAGACCTCCGGGCAGGGAGGCCCCAACTCCTCCCGTATATCCCAAAAGAGATAGAGTATGAGACACACGCAAGAAGCAAGGTGATTCTGCTGTTTATTAGACAAAACGGCAGGGATGGGTCAAGGATCGTACGCGTCCGTCCTGACACACACACAATCGTGGGGCTCGCAGGCCCTTTTTACCTTAGTATGACGCGCTACTTGCGTCACCTTAGAAAGTTTAGCAAAAAACCTATCTCCACTCTGGATTGGTTACTCGAGTGGTAGGGTTAGTATAGCATACGTATAGAGAACGGTGTTAGTGGTTGAGGGTTAGTAAGGTGATATACTTGGGTTGTCCCTTCAGTTTGATACATGAAAATTGTTACATGAAGACCCCTGAGGATTGGTCAATGCTAATGGCGTCAGTGATAAGAGCCCCATGTTCTGATTGGTCCGCTCGCGAGCCTCCCAGTCTGGGACCATCGCTGTTCCCAGCTAGCGGTGTACCTGTCATTTGCAACAATGTTTTACTATGGGTAGGTGCAGACAATGTGAGGATTTATTCATATGCTGGAAGGCCGACCACTCCCACTGTCGCAGATGTCCATTGAGTCTTTTAATTGTATCTGCCTATGTCTTGAAACGTGGGATTCAGGCGTCTCCTTCCTCCTGGGCTTGGCATCCTGTCAGGTTTGGCTTGGTCACGTGAGGTGGGACCGTGTTTGAGGCAGAATTCTGCACAATTAATATTGTTTTTCCCACTGTGTGCCTGGTTTAGTTTGCAGGTGCGACCTTGACGCCGGCTCGCGCCGTGCGAGATTGCAACATTGTACCCTTAGCTGTGTGCTTTCGCCGGGCTCATTCTGCAGGGTCAGCAACTGAGCTCTTGCTCATTTAATGTTCATGGGAGCTTTTGCTTGCGGCCCACTTGGGCCTGGTGCATAGGTGGAACCGTTGGTGCACTGCGCTTTAGGTTACGGTATCATATTGCTCTTTCCCCAGTATCGTGTCTTCGTTATATTCCTCATTATGGTACATGGTTTTAGAAGAAGCGTGAGCAAGCCTTTTTAGATAAATTCATTATGCGTCTTGCGTTTCTGCATTTTGAGAGCCTATGTGGAAAATAATAAAGATGCACGTCCGTGGGTGTGTCCGTCGCCTACGTCATAGCACTGAGTATGTTCTTCGTGTGGATTGGTGTGGGAGTGTCTGGTGTGTATGTTTTGCACAGGCGTGCTGACCGTTGGCTAGGTCGTCATGGCATCTCTAACGATGTGTTGGTTTAGTCGAGTTGATCTATGCCGCAGGTGTCGGCATGGGCAGGTCGGGCTGCTGGGCAGGTGGGTGGGCACATCCGTATGTTCCTGTACCAGGGTATTTGGTCGTCTGGTAGATAGGCAAACTCCTCTCGTGGCGGGTGTCTAGGCCGTGACCCTCTAGGCCAAGCGCGAGAGGGGATTGGCGGGAGCTTGTTCTTCCATTCTCCCACTTCAGTCCCCCCTCTGGTCGACTTGTCGACCACAAACATATCCTTTTCTTTATCTCCTCTCACTCTCCATATTTTAGTTATTCCTCCCAAATGTCCATAGTGGTTAACATGGTCTTCAAATGACCAATACATATTTGCACAGGTTCCTCCAGGAGTGCAGTATACCCATTTCCCTATGTAGCTCCTTGGGTTTCTTGGGTTTTCGAGCTTCACAGATGGTGGGTCCAAATGGTTGGTGATTATCTGGTTGCGTAACTTCTCTCTCTCTTTTATGATTGTGCCTGTGTGTTGGCCGTCATCTGTTGGCATCAAGGGGTGCATACCAACCATTTCCATCATCTCGTCTGTGGTGCGTGCTTTCCGGGCCTTCCAAAATCTTATTATGATCAGTGTAGCTCCAGCCAAAATAGTACATCCAACTATAATCTTCAGTCCATCCGACAGCCAAGATGGCATCCATGACCATAATATTGAAAACCAGCTCTCATCCTTCTTCACACCTTTACTTTCATCCATCATTTTGGAGTGCATCTGGGCCAATTGTGAAACTGCTTCTGTCAGTGTACCATTGTCAGCATCGTTGGCAGGGATGAATGTGCAGCATGATTGTCCTATCTTTGCGCAAACTCCTCCTTCCATTGCTGTGAGGAGGTCCAGTACATATCTGTTCTGAAGTGCTACCATCCTCACAGCTCGCAGTTCCTCTTTTATTGCGTTGAATCCATTTACTGTAGAATTAATAGTCATCATTAGTTCCCATCGAGTTATCTGGAGCCACTTTGCGTTTGCGTAAGCCTGCAGTCCTGGATGTATTATTGAGGAGAAGAACATTGCTGCTCTGCTGAATAGTCTGTGTTCTGGCGGAATTGAAGTGAGTGCTGTTTCCGACCTTCCCCATAGGTAATTTCCTGTCAGAGGTTCTCCTTGTCTTTTCTTTCTATTCAGGACAGTATTATTGCCGTTGTTTTTGTTCTCTGGCCCCTTCTGAGGTTGTACAGATCTCTTCTTCCTCTTGTTCCCTTCATCCATTTTGGGGAAGTTCGCCACATTGACATGTTTCTTGGGTACCACTAGTGATGGTACATTAATATGCACCATTGTGCATATACCATTCCACAGAGGGGGCAGCGTGTGGTATGCTTTTTCTCCACAGGCCCATGAATGGTCCATTATTACTGCTGTTCCTGCTCCCCCCTCAAGTAACTCCATCACGCTTGCACAGTTGGTGTTGTATCCTACGTCCACCTCTCCTTTATGTTGGTAGCATACCTTAGGCGCAGTTAGCGGCAGTATTGTTATTGGGTCTTCATCCTTCTCTATCCACGTGAGCATGGGTACGTACTTGACCCAAGTCATCCAACACCTATGGTTGTGTCTATCAATAGTTGAAATATTTTCTCTTGTTACCATGTTGCTGCCAACCACTCCTATGTCCCATTTGTTGTCCATGTACACCTTCCCTGTTATTGTCACCAGTGGTCTTTCCCAACATCCTTGTTTACCAGGAACTTCAGTGGCGTACCAATCACATGGTAGGTACTGCAGTGTTACTTTCTTTGTTTCTCCTTTTTCAGGACCACTTGTTATGTATCTGAATGCTTCAGCACGTAAACTGCTCTTGTGGTAACTCAAATAAGTCTTGAGGAAGTTGTTTTCATATGGATATTTATCTCGTGTTTTCCACACCAGCTGAACCACTGTCCCTTGAAATCTTCCTTTCGTCTGGAACAGTGCCAGGTATATTATACATCGTGCTACCTTTTCATCTATTTCCGTGGCAACGAATGTTCGAGAAGCGCTCATGGCGTATGGGATCAATGAGCAAACGTAGCAGCTGTCTTCTGTTGTCTGCTTACCTATGTGGGTCATGTGTTGGTACCATATGTTGTTTGAGATGTGTGCTGAATCTTGTATGTAGTTGTCAATACCTTTATTATCTGAGTATGTGCTGCGTTTAACTCTATTTCCCTTGTGTGGGATTTTACTAGTACCACCTGACGTAACACCTGTTGCAGCTGGGGGTGGGGGTGCATTAGGTTTGGGTACAGCAATAATATTGATAGCATAGCTGTACTGCCATACAGAGGCAGCCAAGAAACCGGTGATCATTAAAATCCCTATCAACTTTATTACATATGCTAATTTCAGCTGCATTTTGCTCTTACCTTGCTGCAGTCCGGCAGCTTATTCTTGCAACGTTAAAGTTGCCCGCCTGAAAATTCTCAATATGCTTGTTATTATTGTTAGTTGTTGTTTATTAAGCTCTCCCTATCAAATAGTCATTCAGTGCCCAGGCGAAGAGCTGTTCCCACGCCAATCTAAGCGATCTATCTCTTAGGGCAGGCAAGTATGGTTGGAGGTGGGGCATTGAATGTTCTATGGCCAAGAGGAATGTTGTGTAGTAGACACGTACCCTCCTTCTTTTCAGGTACGTTGGCCTTTTTATTTCATATACAAATTGGTGTGACAATTCTTCTGGGTAGTTATCATCTGAGGGTACCATCTACTCCTGGGCAGTGAATTTGTTATTTATCTACTTTCTTAGCAGTACATTAATACGCTGAACCTGCATGTGCGAGAGAAAAGAAAGAGAACATTCAAGTGTTTACATGTGTATATGTGCAAGACAGTGTCCTTCAGTTCAGTTATTACTGCAGTGGGTAGGGGGTCAATGGGCAGAGGATTTGGGCTCAAATGGGGGAAGTCTCTTGACTCTTTGATCGTGTGACCATGGGGTGGGCGGTATGGGGATCACCCCTTTCTTTTCTGGTAGTTGTCTCTGGGGAATCTGGGGGGTGGCAGGGTATGGGGACACTTTGGCCGTTAGTTGTGCTAGAAGTCTCTTCCTCCGTTGGTGACGCTGTTGTTGTTCTTCCAGTGGCCCTGTCGGTGGCGCTGGGGCGGGACTGGGATTTGTAGATCTTTACGTCATGTAGGTGATTCCAGGCACGTTTGTCTTGTAGCTTTATTGCTCTTGTTGATACCTCCTCTACCAGATGAGGGCCAGTGAAGCGTGGGCTGTTCCACTTTCTGTTGAAATTGCGTAGTAGTACGTGGTCACCTTCAGCAATTTTGCACAGTCTTTCCTTTTCCAGTTCTTTGTCCGCGTCTGCCTGTTGATCGCTGTTAGACCCGCCCCGCGTGCGCTCGAGCTGTTGAGACACAAACACTACACTAGTAATCAAAGAAGACACATATTGGTACATTTCATCACCAAGAACAGTTGCAGTATTCTCGTGATCTGTGAATGCTCTTGATGTTGGCGTTAGGGGAAGGCGCATTTGACGTCCGGTAATCACCTTGTGAGGAGTGAGGTGGTGGTCGGAACCTGGTCTATTCCTTAGCTCAAATAGGGCTAGCGGGAGGCAATACAACCAACTCTTCTTTGTTGTTTGCTGTATTTTTGCAATTGCCTCCTTTAGTAGGCCATTCAGGCGTTCGCATATACCGTTGGCCTGTGGGTGATATGCACATGCAAATTTATGTTTGATGTTCAGTAAGGATGTGATGTGCTGGAACATTTCGTTTGCGAAATGAGGGCCATTATCTGACCGCAGTACTTCGCACACTCCCCACCTGGGGAAGACCTCCCTCACTAGGAATTAAGCTGCTCTGAATGCATCTGGGTGTGAACAGGGCCCTGCTTCAATCCACCTTGAGAATGGGCATACTACTACAATCATATACCTATTTCCTTGACATACGTTGATCATATCAACATAGTCAATATGGAGATGTCGGAAGGGTCCCTCTGGCCGGGGTATAGTACCTTTTATCACCTTCAGCGTGAACTGTTGGCATGTGAGACAATTGCTGATAAAATTTGACACATGGGAATTTAATTCGGGGCAGAACCAATCTTCTCTAATTCGTGCTGCAATTACTTCCTTGCCTGTGTGGGCTGGGTGGTATAGTTGGCTCAGGGCGGTGTTCAATAGTGCCAGTGGCATTACAATCTTTCCAGTGTTACCCTGGCGCCATAGTGCGTCAGTTGGTGACATTGTGCATCCTCTTTTTAGCCATGTTTCCTTTTCTGCCATTGGTGCAGCCGCTTGTAGCTCCATTATCTGTATGGCTGGGAGATGGGTGTACCCTTCTCTCATCAACATCTCCTTAGCCATTCCCCTCCCTCTCCCTCTCTCTGACTCTGGGGGGTTCCATATCTCACCAAAATATGCAGCATACTTCGCATGTGTGTCTGCTGCTGCATTCCCTCTCGAAATGTGGTCTTCACCATTAGTGTGTGCGGTACATTTGACCAAAGCTAATTCTTGGGGGTCATTTATAACTTCAATTAGTTCAGCCAATAAGAGAGCATGTTGTACTGGAGTGCCGTCAGCTCTCCTAAACCCTCTTCTTCTCCATTTCGACAGCCCTGAGTGGACAGTGGACGTAACATATGCGCTGTCAGAATATATGGTCACTCGTTTGTCAAAGCTTTCCTTTAACGCCAAGATCAGTGCGACCAACTCCGCTGCTTGGGCAGAGTAATGCTGTGGTAGTTGTACACATTTCATTGCCACACACACACCGGTACCTCCATCATTTTTACCACCGATGCCCCAGTCCTCCTTATGCCATCCCTTTGGTCAATTGTTGATGACCCATCAATGAACAGTAGCTCACCACCCTCTAGTGCGTTCTCTTCAACCTTTCTAGTACATGAGTACATTTCAGTGATTTGTGTACAATCGTGTGCATAATCTCCTTCCTCAATTACTTCTGCTAAGAACCTTGCAGGGTTGACCGTGCTACATCTAACAATTGATAGTTCAGCCCTAGATAAGATGATCTCATAGCCTGATGCCCTCTCCGTGGTTAGGGTGGACTTAGGTTTATTCAATATAGCAAATAGTGCATGTTCCACAAATAGCGTGGTTGGGCACCCCATGGTGATTGCTGACGCTTTCTCTACCGCAAAAGCAGCTGCGGCGAGACCTTGTTCGCAGGGGAAATGACCTAACATCACAGGATCTAAGTGGCCGCTGTAAAATGCAACTGGTTTGTAGCCCATGCTTGTTTTTTGAGCCAACACTGCTTTCATTACTGCTGAGTCGCAATGTGAAAATATAAAGAATTGTCGCTCATAGTCTGGGGTTGCCAGTACCGGAGCAGTTGACATCGCATCTTTTAGTTCATCGAAAGCCTCATCCATTTCCATGGTCCACCCCAACTTTTTATCCCCTTTGTTAGCTTCCTTTAACGCCTCAAGCAGGGGTCCTATGTATGAGCTGTAATCAAATACCCATGCTCTACAGTAGTTACACAACCCTAAGAATTGTTGCAGTTCCCTCACTGTTTGTGGCACTGGTGTTTTTGAAATGGCCTGTGCCCTTTGTGGTGCAATCTTTCTTCCATGTTGGGATATCAGCTGACCAATGTAAAGTATCTGTTCCTGACAGTACTGTAATTTTTCCATGTCTACCTTGTAACCTTTTTCAGCCAATATTGTCAGCATCTTTAATGTGTCCTCTCTGCATGTTTTTTCGTTTGTGCTGCAAATTATTATGTTGTGACATACTGCAACACTGTGCTTTCCACTTCAATGTTACCTAAATCCATCTGTATTACTCTGTTGAATATTGAGGGTGATTTGCAGTACCCTTGTGGCAATCTGGTGTGTTTCCACTTTGTGTTTCTGTAAGTAAAGCTTGTCAGATCTTGTGAGTCTGGGTGCAATGGTATTGAGAAAAAAGCATTTTTAAGGTCGATAACTGTAAATCGAGATGCTTCTGCTGGAATGCCACACAATATTGTGGCCGGGTTTGCGGCTATGGGATATTCTGCTTCCACTATGTTGTTTAAGGGCCTGAGGTGCTGTATGAAGCGCCAAGACCCTCCTTTAGCCTTGCGCACTGGGTATACAGCCGTGTTACATGGTGATTCTGAGGGGACCAATATGCCATTGTTTATAAGGGCCGTTATTGTTTCATATATACCTTCATCTGCCTCTTTTGATAGTGGGTACTGTTTCACTCTGGGGAGTATTGCACCTTTTTTCAATTTTATCCTTACTCCCCCTATACTTTTTATGCACCCCACGTCGTAGGGGCTGGTAGTCCATAATGATGTGGGTACTTTTGACATATCCTCCTTAAAGAAGGGAACTGGGGTGGATGTGGGTGCCTCAAGTGCCATTGCCATTTTCTGTGCCACTTGCTTGTACGCTACTCTTAGCCATATTTCCACACTCATCATAAACATCATTTCACCTTCCTCCTTTTCTTCTGAGAACAGTTCCTCATCTGACACCTGGGTGAGTCTACATCCCTCTGCTAGTGCTATCACTGCCCTCCATGCTCTTCCTTCTCTGTCCTGGGCATGCACCGCAATGTAATCAACTGTTGCTGTAATGCTTTCTATGTCCACTGAAATCACCTTTCCTTCTTGTTCATTTGCTGGTGTTTCTGGTCTGAACAAATAGGCTGCTGGCCTCCTCCAGATCTTTCCTTCTATCCCTGGCATCCATGCAAATGCCATGTCTGTCCCGCACTGGAATAGTTCACCATCTACTGGCTCAGCCCTAATCGCGGTCTGTCCGCAGTATGCTTGCATAATCTGTCGTGCTGTGAGCATGTTAATTCCTGGAGTAGAGCAAATTATGCCGTCCTCCGTAAAGGAGATCGTCATATTCAACCTGTTCATGATGTCTCTCCCCAGTATATTTACTGGTGAGGCACTAGAATATAAAAGTGGAACTGACATGTCGTAATCCCCTATTGATAAGGGAATGTTATCAGTAAAGGGAACCAACCCCCTAGCCCCAGAGAATCCTTGGGTGTTCATGGCTTCGCCTGACATCTTAAATTTACCTTCCCTTATGCAAGACCGGGTCGCCCCGGTGTCAACAAGGAATGATAATTTTTTGTCACCTATCGTTACCTCTATGCGTGGTTCCTCCGCACTATTAGGGGTTACTGACAGGATGGGACACACCAAGGCCGTCTGTGGGCTGTCCTATTGAGGGTACAACAATTGACCGTTCCCAGAATTCTGCGATTGTACGCGCTTAATCTGAACAGCAGGGATTTATCCCAATGATATATGGAAGCTTATCTTTCACATCTTGTGACAGGGGCCTCTTACATGACCATAAGACTAATCAATAGCCCTGATTTGAGAAAGGTCCTTGGAGGACCGAAACACGTGTCATCAACGTTAAGGGCAATTTTTTCTGAAAAATAAAAAACAAAAAATATAAAATAAAAAAATAAGTCTCGTGTGCAAGAATCAGGCGCAGTCTCCTTCCAGGTCACCTATACTTCACATTAGTATAGCATACGTATAGAGAACGGTGTTAGTGGTTGAGGGTTAGTCAGGTGATATACTTGGGTTGTCCCTTCAGTTTGATACATGAAAATTGTTACATGAAGACCCCTGAGGATTGGTCAATGCTAATGGCGTCAGTGATAAGAGCCCCATGTTCTGATTGGTCCGCTCGCGAGCCTCCCAGTCTGGGACCATCGCTGTTCCCAGCTCGCGGTGTACCTGTCATTTGCAACAATGTTTTACTATGGGTAGGTGCAGACAATGTGAGGATTTATTCATATGCTGGAAGGCCGACTACTCCCACTGTCGCAGATGTCCATTGAGTCTTTTAATTGTATCTGCCTATGTCTTGAAATGTGGGATTCAGGCGTCTCCTTCCTCCTGGGCTTGGCATCCTGTCAGGTTTGGCTTGGTCACGTGAGGTGGGACCGTGTTTGAGGCAGAATTCTGCACAATTAATATTGTTTTTCCCACTGTGTGCCTGGTTTAGTTTGCAGGTGCGACCTTGACGCCGGCTCGCGGCGTGCGAGATTGCAACATTGTACCCTTAGCTGTGTGCTTTCGCCGGGCTCATTCTGCAGGGTCAGCAACTGAGCTCTTGCTCATTTAATGTTCATGGGAGCTTTTGCTTGCGGCCTACTTGGGCCTGGTGCATAGGTGGAACCGTTGGTGCACTGCGCTTTAGGTTACGGTATCATATTGCTCTATCCCCAGTATCGTGTCTTCGTTATATTCCTCATTATGGTACATGGTTTTAGAAGAAGCGTGAGCAAGCCTTTTTAGATAAGTTCATTATGCGTCTTACGTTTCTGCATTTTGAGAGCCTATGTGGAAAATAATAAAGATGCACGTCCGTGGGTGTGTCCGTCGCCTACGTCATAGCACTGAGTATGTTCTTCGTGTGGATTGGTGTGGGAGTGTCCGGTGTGTAAGTTTTGCACAGGCGTGCTGACCGTTGGCTAGGTCGTCATGGCATCTCTAACGATGTGTTGGTTTAGTTGAGTTGATCTATGCCGCAGGTGTCGGCATGGGCAGGTCGGGCTGCTGGGCAGGTGGGTGGGCACATCCGTATGTTCCTGTACCAGGGTATTTGGTCGTCTGGTAGATAGGCAAACTCCTCTCGTGGCGGGTGTCTAGGCCGTGATCCTCTAGGCCAAGCGCGAGAGGGGATTGGCGGGAGCTTGTTCTTCCATTCTCCCACTTCAATGGGAATGGGGAAGGCGCTAATTACGGCACCGCAAATTGCGGTACCGTAATTAGCTCCCTGGTCCCTTTGCGGGTTGGTTTTTAACGCCTGCAAAAAGCAGGCATTAAATTCCTCAACCAGCAAAGGGACCTCGTAGTAAGGCGGTAAGGGTTTACCGGTACCGGTAAACCCTTACCACCTACCGTGTTTGTCTACTGGCAGGAGGAACTTTGTAGATTACCTAGCTACTCATTTATTGCTCCACCAGTCTACAACTTCTGTAGGTACTATAGGTGGCATGTTGCCCATTCATAGGCCTTATATTCATACATCGTCATACTAATGTATAACACTCACTGTAGATGTTACTATAGGTGTTGGTATCAGACCCTGTATCTATACCCTCACTCCTTCTCTTGTAGCTGTGTAGAAAAGCTCCCTCTGTTGAGATCTATGCACTAGCCTATCAAGGCATCAGAGTCTCAATATGTTTGTATTTGTTTATTATTTATATTGCGCACCGAACCCTGAGGTAACTGGGCGCTGGAAAAGACTTGTGAGTTACATACATGGAAAACAATGGAAGTACAGTTGAAGTTAGCAGGACCTGTGGTTACAGAAGGTCTGGAGGCATGAAGCATATATAGCATATATAGCATAACAAAGGCAAAGTGTAATAAAGTGAACATAGAGAGTAGGAGCTGGGCGTGAGCAGGTAAGGACGGGGGTCCTTTTTGGAGAGGCTTGTTGTTCAGACAGTCCTTAATTCCAGATTTGAATGCCAGGAGGGAAGGCTCTTGTCGGAGAGCAGTGGGTATGGAGTTCCAGCGTTTGGCGGCTTGGACTGGGAGGCTTGCCCCTCCAGCAGCTTTTAGGTTGAACCTAGGTACTGTAAGGCAGTTAGATAGGGCAGATCTGGTGGTGCGGGCTGAATGATGCTTGCAGATTTTGTCGGAGAGATATTTTGGGTACTGTGTTCGCAAGGCACTTGTGTGTGATTACTAGGGTGCAAAGAGTGATTCTGTCACGATCTGAAAGCCAATTGGCATTGCGCCTGAGAGTAGAAATGTGGCTGGATCTGGGTAAACTAAGTGCTGCTCTTAATGAATTATTTTGCAGGACTTGGAGTCTGTTTAGGTTAAGTTCAGAAAAACCTACAACGAGTGTGTTACAATAGTCCATTTTTGACAGTGCTAGTGCTCTGGCTAGCGTTAGGCAGCTGTTGGTGGACAGATAGGCTTTGCAACTGTAGATTAACTGATTGGTGTAGGCTGTAGAGCCTGCTACCAAGCTGACTTGTTTCTTGAGGGACAGTATAGGGTCAAGATAGACGCCCAGTGTTTTTATTTCATTTGAGACCTTGATTGGGTTGCCGTCAATGTTGAAGGTTGTGTACCTATGGTCAAGCTTGTTTAGACGTGCCTGAGTGCCGACAATCAGGAGCTCGGTCTTGGGTATCATCTGCATAGTTGGTGTAGATGACACCCAAGTTGTCCAAGCGATCTAAGAGGAGCTTTGTGAATATGTTATATAGCGTGGGTGACACGCACAAGCCTTAGGGGACTCCACAAAGTGTGGGGCTCGGGTCTGCAGCTGCTGAGGGGGAAAAACTCTGGTGGTCCGATTAGAGAGGAAGGAGTTGATCCAGTCTGAAGCACTGGTGGAGAAAGCTGCAGCTGTGGTCAGGTGCCTGATTAGAATTTGGTGGTTGACGAGGTTGAAGGCCCTGGGCAAGTCAAGGAACAGGAGGATCGCTAGCTTGCCTTTGGATCATCCATTTGGATCTTCAGTCTAGGAGGGGTGTCTCAGTTCCATGCCTTGGCCTAAAGCCAGATTGTCGAAGGCCTAAGAGGTTGTTATCCTCTCAGTGCTTCTGTATTTGCAGATATGCCACTCGGTCTAGAATTTTTAAAAGGAAGGGGACGGTGGTGATGGGCCTATAGTTTGTTGGAATACTTGGTCTAGGTTGGGTCTTGTCAATAGAGGCATGACCCAGGCTTCCTTAAGATTGTTAGGGACTTGATTGGACTTGAAGGAGGAGTTTATTAGAGTGGAGATGAAGGGGGCCAAGTCTTTAGCTCCATCTTTAAGGATGGAAGCTGGGCAGATGTCCCCTTGGCAGTGGGAGGGTTTTAGGCTTCTGATTATGTCTTCCACATCCTTTAGTGTTACTTGGGAGAGCGTGAAAGGAGTGCATTGTGGATGGATTTTCTCTACCGTGGGTTTGGGGCGAAGGCAGCTTGAAAGACTAGTCTTTTTAGATTCAATATTTTTTTGTAGTAGGAAATTTTGTCGGCTAGTGCTTGCTGGATTTTTGTGCACCACACTGCATCCTTAGTGCTGTCCTGGGTGGGATGTGCTTGTGATTCTAGCTCCTTTAGGATACTAAAGGACTCTTTGGAGCTTGATTTGTCATTGTGGATTCTTATGTTGTAGGCTTCTTTTTTGGTGGATATGATAGCTGATTTATAGGTGGCTGCTGCTGATGTAAACAGTGTTTTTTGGTGACTGGCAGGTGATTTGCGCCATAAGGTTTCTGCTGACCTTTTGGTATCCCTAAGGATTTTTAGTTTGGTGTGAAACATTTGTTAAGATGGGTGGTAGGTTTAGCTTTTCTCAATTTGAGAAGTGCAGAGATATCAAGTGCTGATTTGAGTGTGACATTGTATTGGTCGACCATCTTAATTGGGTCAAGGTTCTTGAACTTGGATTCATCAAGGATGTTGTTGATAAGAGGCCGGAGACTGTCAATTGAGATGTTTCAGCAGTTTCTAGATAGGGTGGGGGGGCTATGGCCGGGCTGGCTAGGGCGTAGGGATTGTTGGAGTCCTGTAGGCCTAAGTTAAGTTCTCCCAAGAGGATGGTTTGTGATCCTAGTTTAGTGTTGGTAGAGAGGAGATTAGTGATTTCTTCTTCAAATGAAGTTGTTGGGCCAGGGGGACGATAAATGAGGTGCAGTAGTATAGTTTGGGTGGGCGAGAGTGTGAGTTTAACTGGCAGGCGTTCCGCAGATGGAAGGCTGGTAAAGGAGGTGGCTCTGAGGCCAAGGTGTGTTTTAGTAATGAAGGCATCCCCTCCTCCTTTGCCTGGGTTTCTGTCGGCCCTGATGATAGTATAACCATCTGGCAGGGCTAGTGATAATGCTGGGCCTGCTGCTTGGTGGAGCCAAGTTTCTGTGATAGCCAGTAAATCAAGGCTGTTGGCTGTGATGAGGTCTGCGATCTCGGTGGCAAGGGCTTCTAGTGAACAAGCATTGATAAGTGCTCCTTTGATGGTGGAAGGCAAGGGTGCCTGTGTAGGTTCACTTGTGCTCCGATTGATTGGTAGCGGCTGGATGAGTTATGGTGGGGATTGAGAGGTTGGGTAGTTGAGGGGTCTTAGGATCTGCTGTTGGTTGAATAGATTGGTTGCGTTTAGTGAATGGGGGCAGGATGAGTTGATTGCTCGGCTTTAGAGTGGTTTTGTGGTTGGAGAACCGGGAGCCTAATCTCATGTTTCTAGTGTGGATCGGACATGCATGGGATGAGTGGTGTGTGTGGTGTTGCAAAACGCTGAATCCAATCAAGGGGACTGAGCGTGGGGCTGGCTGCAATTGTCATGGGGGGACCGTCAGTTAAGATGCTTTTATTGTTGGTTGGTAGGGGTGGAAGGAAATTAGTAGGTGTAATGGTGTGGAATAATGGCAGGAGGGAGGCCATATTGAATGTGATTCTATGGAATGTGGCCATAGTGGTTGGTGTGAGCGAGGCTAGCTCGCACAGCCTGTGAGAGGGGTTAAAAGTTGCTTGCAGGTGGGTCAAGTGTTGGAATTGGATAGGGCAGTTTGGCAGTGGGCGATGGTATACTGGCGATGAGGTACGCAATATGGATTTGCTAACGGCCGGGTGGGCTGCGTTGTACTCTTTATACCATAATGTTAGGCAGTACGTCTTAAAGCATGATCGCTAGAACACAGTAGGTGATGAAAGGCAGAAAAGCAGGATGTCAGAGCTCTATGGACGAAGCAGTATAGTGGCTGGCTAGTTCAAAACACAATGGCCAAACATGTAGCAGTAGAGTAGGTTGAATCAACGTTTTAACAATGACATCATATCATAAAGGCACCAAACAACATAGCCAATGGGACCAGTATTGTGTCTAAGGTTAAGCAGAACGTACTAAGGTGGAAAAGGCTAACAGGATCTAATCACTGGACTGCACAGGTAACAGTTGGGTGATAGGTAGTGCAGTTAAGTAAAACAGTGGGACCAGCAACGGCAGTTAAGAAGCCTTTGAAATTGTGAAATTGCTAATAGAGAAATGTTGGGCTAGCGAGATGCAAGGTGGCAGCGGCAGCTGTGCCAGGGCGAATTGGAACATATCTCATTAGTAAAATTAGAGACAAGTAATATCGGTAGTGTGCAGTCAGTACAGGTAGTGGGTCTGCATATAACAAGTTGAAGAGCACAAGCGCATTGCGGTAGCAAGTATTGCGGCAGCAAAATCTACGGATTGTACAGATCAATGAACACAGTTGTGCAGACCAGTGAGCACGATTGCTATAGTAATCGTATCAGCGGTGAGGAATATTCCCCATGGTGCGGAATAGGGAAGGTCTCAAGAAGAGGTAATGGAGCAAGGCGGCTCAATTATGGGACGATCGGACCATGTAAGGCCAAACGCATGAGACGTTTGGCGATCAGCTGTGGGGCTGGTGTCGGGTCAGTGCAGCGCTAGAGCACACGATTCCGGAATGCATACATAGTTGTGCCTGGGATTCACAATAGTTCAGGAGGATGCAGAGACAGGGTGAAGGCAGGTAGCGAGTATTGAGGGAGCGGGTCACGGACATAAGGGGCAAGGGTGCAGGTGGATGCTAGTTGTGGCAGTGTTGGCTCTAGGCTGATGCTGGGGGGGAAGTAAGACCACGTCGGGGATGCTCGAATAAAGGGCGTTTACCGGGTGGGTAATGGAAGTCCCATGGACAGGTGAAGCATTAATTCAGGACCGGGGGCAGCAGTGCAGCGTTCCATGTCATGGGCTCTGTCAGCTCCTGTCAGGCTCACGACAGGGTATGAGCCTTGGAGAGTGTGCCTTCGTGGGTGGGCCGGTGCTCGAATGCCGGTGAGGGATAGGCTCACAAGTAGAGCAGCAGGCCAATCATGTCATGTTGTGGATAAAGAAGGAAGTCAGGATGAGGATGTAAAAACAAAGTGCAGAGCGGCCATTTTAAACTGCCTGAGCCTCATGGCAAACAATGGAGGCCAGCACAGTTATGGGCATTTAGAGTGATTTCCTTATGCAGGAGCGACGGTTAATTGCATCAGGCGCACATAGGAAAAATTGTGCTGTACATTTAGAGATTTTCTTGGGGATCCGCAGGGTGAAGGCTGCAATTAGAAATGAACAGTAATATAAGCCCCACGGCCTACCTTTAGGCTCGATGTTACCCCAGGGACTCCTCCGGTGCGGCGGGTACTGCTCCGGCAGTGAGGGAGGGCTCCTGCTCCTCAAGATATGCACACATATCAGTCTGTTCTATTCAACAGCGATGTACATGCCGTGTTCCACCGAGTCCAAAGAGTAAAACCAGCGGCATTCTAGTTTGTGCAGCATCAAACTCATATCACCTCCCCGAGTCTGCTGTCATGACTGTCCCATTCGTGTGTGAAAATAAGAAAAACTCCTCAGCATAATTGGGAATTCCTAAAACAAGAGCTGTACAAATTGCTTTCTTCAACTCTTCAAATCATTCCTCCACCTCCTCAGTCCATTCTATTTATTGACTTTATCTACCTGTGCTTTCTTCAAAGCCTGCAAAAGTGGTCTTGTGCATGAACTGTAATCAAATACCCAGGCTCTAAAGTAATTACATAGTCCCAGAAACTGTTGCATCTGCTTTACCGTGTGCGGTTTTGCAGTTTTCATAATCGCCTCGGCTCTCTCAGGTGTCACCTTCTTTCACCTTTTTTCCTTCATGTGAGATCAACTGTCCTATGTACAACACTTCTTCTTGACAGTGATGCAATTTTTTCTTGTCCACCTTGTATCCCTTGTCTGCTACGATGGTCATCAACTCAATCGAGTCCTGCCTGCACTCATCTTCTGTGGTGCTACAAATTAAAACATCCTCTATATATTGTATCACAGCACTCTTCAAATCAACATTGCCTAGGTCCATCTGCAGGACCCTATTAAAGATAGATGAAGACTCACAGTACCCTTGGGGCAACCTAGTGTGTTTCAGATGAGTCTGGTGGAACGTAAATTAAGTCAAGTCTTGTGGGTCCTTGTGCAACAGGATTGAGAAAAATGCATTTTTCAAATCAATCACTGTTAAATATTGTGCTTCTACTGGGATACTGCATAATATCGTCACTGGGTTAGGAACTAAAGGAAACTCTGCCTCTACAATCTGGTCAATCGGTCTCATGTCCCGTATGAATCTCCACGACCATCCCTTTGATTTTTTCACAAGGTACACCATGGTGTTACAATATGATGCTGATGGTACCAGAATACCTTGTTCCATCAGTGCTGAGATATTCTTTAAAATACCTTCATCTGCCTCTCGGGACATGAGGTACTGTCTTGCTCAAGGTAAAATAGCTCCTGGTTTCTGCTTTATCTTGACTTCCCCTATCCCCTTTAACAGTCCAATGTCATAAAGGCCTGTAGTCCATAAGACACCTGGCACCTTCTCCAAGTCTTCATCAAAAAATGATGCTGGATGCTGCCACATTATCGCCTTTTGCTGTGCAATCTCCCTTTTCTCTATTCTTATGCAGTACGTGATGCTCAAAAAGAACACTACTTCATCATCTGTGGGTCATCTCTAAACAAGTCATCATCAGTAACATCAGTCAACCTGCACCCTTCCTCAATAGCTATTGCTGTTCTCCATGGCCTGCCCTCATTATCTGTTCCTGTGAGCATTGCCATTTTCCAATGTACTAGGGCTGCATATAATTCTATAGGGATAGTCTGTCCCCCCTCTTCGTCCATGGATACCTGTGGTCGCAACAATTTTTTACATTTTTTTTTAGGTATTCTCATAGTTCCTCCCACTAAGCCAGGTAGCCATGTCAGTAGTTGCTCACCCCATAAAAAAACCTCTGGCTCTAATGGAACACCTGGCAGAGCCACGCACCCTGTGAATGACAATATAAATTCACCCACATTCATGTAATGTAATCCAGGAGTGGAACACACTATCCCCTCATCAGTAAAATAAATGGTCATGTTAAGTTTTGTCATCAAATCTCTTTGCAAAATGTTAACTGGTCTATGTCAAGAATACAACAATGGTACAGACATATCACACTCCACTATAGATTCTGGTGTAAAAGAGGACGAGATAACCACTGATGGGCCCATAGGCCAGTGCTCACCCTCTAGTACTTGTAAAACACCATGTGAGGAATGGGGGTGAAGGATTCACTTACTCCAACACGACTCAATAAGGAGGACTCAGTAGTTTGGCAATGGGAAGTCTGTTTAATGACAAGTACATCAAACAGGGAAACAATTGGAAATCAGCATTCTTGGGATCGCCTGTCTCGCTCCGACTGCCTCGAACTTCAGTTGAACAGTAACATTTATACACAGAACTCATCATCATTGATGTCTAACTCTAAAAAACTCATCATGCAATATAATTGGTTAGGAAAGGTAACTTAAGTATAGATGCTATATCTGTATATGGTAACAGAGCATGTGGATTGGATAACTCTTATCGGGTGGGCATCTATGCCCAACCTTCTACATCACGCGTGACAGACGTCATGAGAACTATGATGTCTCATTGGTTCTACAAGCTATAGGACCCTAGATTATTTGGTCCATTGTGATTGGGTGGGTTCCACCCCAGACATAAATCTCCACTTTAATTAGCAGCATGCAGAATGGACACCCAGGTGCCTCATTCCCTAGGACTCACCCTGCCTCCTTTCTATCAATCAGTATCTTTGGGCTATGTGTCAATTAGTTGGCTGGGTATGGCCTCGAAACTGTAAACTCTTATCAGGAAAGGTTATGGCACCCTTGGGTTCTGGGTGACTTCAGACGTTGGTGCCTCCTTGTGCTTGGCAGGTCACGTGTCTGTTCACCATGAATTTGCTTCAGTTTCCAGTTTTTCATGTATTTGAGTCTCCTTTAGCCTCGCCACCTGCCTGGGCCCCCTTATCTTGACCTTCACGGGGCAGGCTGGTATGCTCTTAAGTTTTGGTTTTCTGGAGTTGCCGCTCTCCTCCCTTCCTGGAGTTGAACTCGAATTCTCAAGCATGAGCTACTTCTTGCTGAGTTTCGATTCCGCTCTTCCCTCCTGGTGTCATGACCCATAGAACTTGCCCCTTCTGGACCTCCTGGTCCTTATTGCGCCGGGGCTTGTATTCCTTGTAACTCCCAGCATGGCCGCAACAAGCGACTTGCCTCACACCAGCTTTCACGTCGCACACGGCACGTCCTATAAATTAGCCACGCCCCTGCGGCCCCACGCTATCATTAGGTCATGACTTGACGTGTGTGTGCTGTTCGGCGAATCTTCTATCCAAGATCCTGGTTTCCTTCCTCCTTCCTTCTTCCTTTCCCTCTATTCGACTCCTGGAATCTCTATTCTTAGCCACCACTACCTACTTCCCTGAACATCCTGGAACAGTGGCCTTCCCAGAACTCTGAACGCGCTCTGCAGCCTGACGAGACTCAAGTGAGTCTATACAAGACCCGATCCGTCCACAAGAGGAATCCTCCCGCGGAACAGAGCAAGAAGCGATCTGAGGTGAGACGGGGGGAGATTTTTGACAGTTTGAGACACCAAACGACCGACACTGATACTGCTATGGAGAAAGCAGTCCAGGACCTTATGCGTGGCATGCAAGAGCTCACAATTGAAGTACAGAACTTAAAGGCTGAGAATGCTGCGCTAAAGCGCTAGTTTTGTCTTGCGACCCCGCTAACAAGGACAGTGTTTTACTTGGTGGAGTGGTGGATAAATATGATGGATCGGCAAAATCCTTACGTGGATTCCTGGATTCCTGCTTGGTGCATTTTACCTTTAAGCCCTATTATTTTTCAACTTCTAGGGCGAAGGTGGGCTTCATTATCTCGCACCTCACAGGGAACGCGTTAACCTGGGCCACTCCCTTAGTCAACTCAGGGGATGCCCTCCTGGATGATTATGATGGATTCATTCAGGCACTCAAGACTATGTTCGACCGCCCAGAACAGGATTTTAGTGCTCAAGAACGCTTACTTGATTTCCGACAGGGTACCCAGGATATGCTAACATACGTTACTAGATTCAAACAACTGGTCAAGGAAGCAGATTGGTCCTCTGAAGCAAGTTTCACTCTATTTCGCAGGGGTCTAAACGAGGACATTAAGGATGAATTAGCCTGGGTGGCTCGTCCTAGTTCCTTCCAGGTTCTTATGGATCTAGCCCTGCAGATAGACTTTCGAATCCAGGAAAGAAAGGCTGAAAGGAGAAAGACCAAGACACCTTTTCAAAAGAATTCTGCTGAGACCTCTGTAAAAACTAATTCTGACCCAACCCCTGACACAGATCTGGAACCCATGCAAATCGGAGCCTTCCGTGGGCCTATTTCCCCTCAAGAAAGGATGAGAAGGATCTACACAGGCCTGTGCATGTATCGTGCCTCGGATAAACATCTTGTTAGAGAATGCCCTCTAGCCCCTCCACGGCGTTCGGGAAACGCCAACTCCAGATCCTAGATGGAGCGAGGTGTCCGGAGAGAGATGTTTGCTCCACATCAATTCCATCCTTGAACTCTCCTGGACAAAATAGTTTGGTGATACTACAGTCCTTCCTCTCGCCCTCCAAACAAGACCTATCCCAATCTGGCCTTGGTGGACTGCGGAGCTATGGGAGTTTTCATTGATCAAGACTGGGTTGTTAGTCATCATATTCCGTACGAGACACAAAACACCATGCAGCCGGTGGAAGCAATTGACGGAAGACCCTTCTCTTCAGGACCCATAACCCTGCAGACTAAAGAGCTCATTACCCCATGGTTTTGGGTATGCCCTGGTTACAAAAGCACAATCCGTATATCAATTGGACAGCAGGATCATTATTCCTGGGCTTAGAGTTCTGTATGTCCCACTGTCTATCCCTGGACCCTTCCTCGATAACTCCTGAATAACCTCCAGGAGACCAAGAAACACTGCTCATGGTTTCCAATATCATACAAGTTCCAGAGTCCTATCAGGAGTTTACTGATGTATTTTCTACCGCCATAGTCCAAGCATTACCCCCTCACAGGCCTGAAGACTGTGCCATAGATACAGATCCCTCAGCTGTAATTCCCTTCGGCCGAATGTTCATCCTTTCCGAACTTGAGAAAAAGGCCCTTCGGGAATACCTCGACACCAATCTTGAAAACGGCAACATAAGTCTCTCAGCATTTTATGGCCAGGGTGTTCTCTGATATGTTGTTCCTCTTTGTCATTGTCTATCTGGATGACATATTGATTTTTTCCAAAGATCCTCTATAACATGAACAACACGTAAAGGCAGTACTACAACGACTTTGTGAAAACAAACTGTTAGCCAAACCCGAAAAATGCTTGTTCCACGTTACTTCTGTTCACTACCTAGGATTCATCCTTAGCCCAGAAGGAAATGGCATGGACCCTTCGAAGGTAAAGGCCATACTGGCTTGGCCCGCTCCCATTTCTGTGAAACAGGTGCAATCCTTCCTGGGGCTCGCCAACTTCTACCGAAAGTTTATTTCTACGTTTTCTGAGATTGTTCAGCCGATCGTAGCTCTATTGAAGAAGGACACCCCCTTTATCTGGTCTACATCGCAAGATAAAGCATTCCAACGATTGAAGACTGAGTTCACACAAGCCCCCATCCTGACCCAGCCCGACACAAATCGCCCATTTCTAGTGGACACGGATGCCTCTAACTACGCCATAGGGGCGGTCTTGAAACAGGAACTTGAGGATGGACTGGAACATCCCATTGCTTACCTTTCACGAACCCTGACCCCCAGTGAGACTCACTATTCCGTCCTGGAAAAGGAACTCTTGGCCATCCGCCAAGCCTTCACTGAATGGCGACACCTATTCCTGGGTGCTAGATATCCAGTTCAGGTCTGCACAGATCATCGGAATCTCCAAATCCTACAGTCTTTGGAGTGCAGGGACAGTCGTCAGGCCCGTTGGGCCTACTTCTTTGCCCAATACCAGTTCCAAATCACACACGTTCCCGGATCACAAAACATGATTGCTGACGCCTTATCTCGACGTCCAGACTACGCAGCCACTGAGGACAAGGCCTATCCTAAGATGTTTCCCCAAACTATCTTTGTAGCTCAAGCAATCAACCTCCTGGAAGAAATTCGAGCGCAAACCCAGTCCTCTGACCTCTGGAAGGAACTTTCAAGGAAGAATCCATGGAATCTAAGAGTCAAGGAAGAATATCTATTCGAGGACAATGCACTGGTCATTCCTACGCAGTAATTACAACACAAGGTAATAAACCTCTCTCTGCCATGATACCCCTCATTCCGGTCATCCTGGTATAACTAACACCCTCCGTTTCATACAAAGACAGTTTTGGTGGCCTCAAATGAAGACCGACGTACAACAGTACGTCAAGGCTTGTACTATCTGCAGTCAAAACAAACATGATGACAAGAGACCGGCGGGTCTTCTACTGCAACCTTCGCTGCCAACAAGACCATGGGAGTTTATTGATACAGACTTCATTGTGGAGTTACCACCTTCCCGAGGGTACACGACCATCATGGTAACCATAGACTTGTTCACCCATATGGCTCATTTCACACCTTTGTATAAACTACCATCCTCATCAGAACTTGCTGGAATCTTCCTGGAACATATTTTCCGTCTCCATGGACTTCCTTCCAAGATCATATCGGACCGAGGACCTCAATATATCTCACAATTCTGGAAACATCTCTGTCGTATTCTAGGGATCCAACGCGCTCTCTCATCAGGTTATCACCCACAAACCAACAGAGCCACGGAACGTGTAAATCAAACTTTGGAGCAATACCTTCGTTGTTTTGCCACCAAGGTTCAGGATGACTGGTCTCTCCTCATACCCCTGGCCGAGTTTGCCTACAACAATTCCGACCATTCAGCACTCAAGGTCAGCCCTTTCTATTGCAGTCAAGGTTTTCACCCATCGGTTTTACCTTCTGTTCTTCCACATCCCACTCCAGTACCTACTCTCGACTCTTGGATACAGACTCTCATCAACATTCACAAGGAAGCCAAGGAACAACTGAAAGAGGCCCCAAACATGCACTAAACTCTATGCGGATTCCAAGAGAAGACCAGCGCCCTCTTATTCTGTTGGTGATCAAGTCTGGTTGTCCTCAAAACTATTACCCCGACATCTACGGCCAAAAAAATTGGCTCCTCAGTACTATGGACCATTTTCCATAAAGGAAGTCGTCAATCTTGTCTCATTCTGACTCAAGCTACCCGATTCCTGGAAGAAAATACACCCAGTCTTTCACACCTCCCTATTGAAACCTTACTTCCAATCCTCCCGAAAATCCTGCAGACCCAGTCCTGTTGTTGTGAATGATCAGCTAGAATATGAAGTGTCCCGAATATGTGATTCCAGGTATAAATGGGGTCGACTTCAATACCTGGTTGAATGGAAAGGATACCCTCTTAGCGAGAGAACCTGGGAACAAGTTTCTAACTTAAATACCCCTCGACTGCTTAGAAGATTTCATCTCATACACCCGGGCAAACCTGGTGGAACAGGTCTTCGGAGGAGGCATACCTGTCATGACCCATAGAACTTGCCCCTTCTGGACCTCCTGGTCCTTATCGCGCCGGGGCTTGTATTCCTTGTTACTCCCAACATGGCCGCAACAAGCAACTTGCCTCACACCAGCTTTCATGTTGCACACGGCACGTCCTATAAATTGGCCACGCCCCCACGGCCCCGCGCATCTCAACGCAATCAATAGGTAATGAGTTGACGTGTGTGTGCTGTTCGGCGAATCTTCTATCGAAGATCCTGGTTTCCTTCCTCCATCCTTCTCCCTTTCCCTCTATTCGACTCCTGGAATCCCCATTCTTAGCCACCGCTACCTACTTCCCTGGACATCCTGGAACAGCGGCTTTCCCGGAACTCTGAACACGCTCTGCAGCCTGACGAGACTCGAGCGAGTCTATACAAGACCCGATCCGTCCACAAGAGGAATCCTCCCGCAGAACAGAGCAAGAAGCGTTCCCAGGTAAGACGGGGGGAGATTTACGACACCTGGCTTTAGCTGGAATATGAATCTCAGCCTTGGTGGCCCTCTTGCAGCCTGGGCTTAGTTCTGCTTTACAAAATGGAGTCGCACTAGTATAGCATGCTTCATTGAGGTAGATATATATATATATATAGCGCATGCCGCTCTATTCTTCTACTAAGCATTGCAAGCAGTACCATTTTCTTGTGTTTCAAGCCTATTTACATGCATTAACTGGTTGGTTACCTCCATCTTGTTTCATAGCAACGTTTCCTTACGTTTTAATATTGTCTCTTTCCTGTGTCCATTACATCTATTTTCATAGCTACTCGCACTTTTCGATAGCCGGTTTCGTTCATTCGCGAGTCTGTCCATGCCCTTGTGTCATTTTCACTGGCCTTCCATTAAGGCTCTTTGGGTTTCTTCGTGGATCGTCTGTAGGTACTCTTCCTTTCATCTTAGCTGCTGGTATGGCTGTCTAAGAGGGTAATGTGCAGCCCATGGTTATCTGGTTATGGGTGCTTCAACAGGTACGGCTCTTCTGATGTACACTGGGCACAGTCCCAACGCAGCTCTTTGTTGGTTCATCTGCTCCTCATACGTCACATACCTTGGCGAGTACGCTCTTGGTACCTCATACCGGCGGGGGTAGGGGTGCAGGCCATGTCTGGGACCTCCTCTACACTCCCCCCTCTGGTCGGTTCATTGACCACTTCTGCGTCCTCCTTCGTGTTTGTCTTTCTTGATTCATCTTTGTCTTGTTCGTCATCTTCAGGGTTTGTACACGATGGCGTGAATGTGTGCATCTTGGGAGTCCATATTTTTATCACTCCTTTCAAACTTCCTGCTGTTTTTACATGTTCGTCTTTGTTCTAGGTCATTAGTTGGCATTGTCCATTTGGGCTGCAACTTTCTTCGTTTTCTGGGATATGTGAATTGTGTTCCTTCTGGTGCAAATTCACTATCTTTTACAAAGTCTCTTATTTCTGTGTCAGTCAGGTCTCTGGGCTTCCATCCTGGTTCGACATCGACCATGATTTTCATCCCAATGGCCTTCTTCGCAGTTTTCTGACACTGTGTGATGATTATCTTGATAACACAGAATCCTAGCAGTATCATTGCTAGTAAGGCTCCCAGAATCTTGAATATATCTGCCATCCATTGTGGGACACATGAGAACAGGGCTCCAAACCAGCTGTCATCGTCCACTACATCACTTTCTTCGATCATCTGGTTCTTTAGGTTTGTCAACATACTTATGGCTTCTGTTAGGGTTCCATTTTCTTCATCGTGCGATGGTATAAAAGTGCAACACGATTCTCTGATTTTTGTGCAAACTCCTCCATCCATCGCTGTGATCATGTCAAGTACATATCTGTTCTGGAGGGTCATCAGTCTGATTGCTCTCATTTCTTCTTTGATCACGTTAAATCCTTTTGTAGTGGTGTTGATGGTCTGCAATAACTCCCATCTGGTTATCTGCAACCATTTAGTATTCACTCCAATTTGGATGTGTGGCAAGAGCATTGTGGTGAATACTGTTGAGGTGAAACTGAATAGCCTGTGTTTGTATGGGATTGCATGGAATGCCTCTTCTGATTTGGTAGAAAAGTAATTTTCTTTCTTCATCCTGGATACCAGTTCCACAATCTCCTTTTCCTTAGGTGAGCATATGCTTTCGGGAAACTCTCCAAATTCAGGTCATTTTTTAGGATCACTAGTGCGGGTACATGGACATTCACCAGTGTGAATATGCCTCCCAAGTTGTTCGGTAGTCTTATATAAGCCTTGGATCCACACGCCCAGTAATGGTCCATAATAACTGCGGTTCCTTGTGTCATTCCTGGGGCTTCAAAGATTTGTTTGCAGTTTGCATTCTCTCCCATCTTCCTCGTGCCATTACTTCTGAAGCATAGTTTCGGGCTTTCCAGTGGTACTATTTGCAAGGGTCCGCCTCTGTCTTCGACCCATGTTAGCAACCTTACCAACTTCAGCCATAGAGGTTTGCATAACCTCTGTGAATTCTCTATTGCTTCCTTGCAGGCTCCGAGGACCATCCATGCTCGGCAGGTTACTACTCCTTCTTCCCATCCGATTGGGGAAACCACTGTTCCCCAGATCTGCATTTGGCCCCTGTTCTTCCAGATTTGAGCCTCTTTTGCAGTTTTTCCTCGAATGTTCAAACTCGGGCTTATTACCCATCGTGTTCCTGATCCTTTGACGTCAGAATTCTCGTATCTGATCACGTGATTCCTGGTATGCGCCCTATTTCTTGTCTTAATGTCCTGGACGTAGCCATCTTCATCTGGGAAGTCCTTTTCGGTGGCCCATATCAGCGAAGCATCTCTTCCCATAAATTGTCCTCTGGTGTTGCACATTGCTACGTGTGACATACAGTGTGCTGTGGGAACATCAATTTCCACAGCTACAAAGATCTTGGATTTTCCCATGCTGTACGGTCGGAGTGCACAGACGAAACATTCTCCTTCTGATTGGCTTCGTTCTACTTCCTTCATGTGTTGGTACCATATGTTGTTTCCGAGATGGGCTGTGCTGTCAGGTAATCATTGAGTTCATTGTTGTCTTCATGTGGGTTTCTCTTGATCCTCAATGTCCTTTTGTAGATAGCTATAACCACATCTCTAAATGCGTCTATATGACTCTTTCGTGCTGAAGGATTCTTGGGCATGTTGTCTGAGGAGCAGGTTTCATTACCTGTATCGCTGTGGTAGGAGAAGGTTTTGCGTTTCTTTTCCTTTCCTTTTGTAATCTGTTGTAGATGTTCTCTAGCCACGATTGACTCACCGACTCCCCAATGCGTGGCTGTGCCGTGGGCATGGCGCTTGTTCCTTGCGTTAGAGCTGGCCGTGCTCGTTGTTATAGTCTCTGTAGTTCTTTTATCTATTTTTGTTTTTTTTGTTTTTCGTTTTATCAACTTTATTGATTTTACAAAATTGTTCCTTTTTTCTTCAGATCCCGTTCCTTTTGTGGGTTATGGTTCCTTTATGATTCACGGTTAACAGCTTTCTTCTTTAAGGCATTCTGCTTGGACAGCTTCCAGGATCTTCGCCGCTATGATTGTCCAGCTAGTTTTCTTACTGCTTAGCAGGCGGGTCCACCAGGACTCTTCTTCTCTCAACGATAAGGGTTCAAGTAAAGGTTTTAAGTAGGCTTTTCTTGGAGAGGCGGTTTCTGGGCAATTCATCAGCAGGTGTCTGACCGATTTGGATTCGGTCGAGATCTTGCATAGTCGACAGCTGCCTGATGGAGATTGACCTCTAAAAGCTCTGATTTCATTGGTGTGAAGAAGATTTAGCTTGGCCCTTAGGAAAGTTTGTCTCAGGCATTGTCCGGAAAGTTTCTCAATACTTGTTCGATTTCATTGAGTTTTTTGCTCAGTCTTGGGCGGTGGGCCAGGAGTTTGTTTGAGTCGGCCTTGTCTTGAGTTTCTATCCAGTCCAATTGGATTAGCTTTTTCTTAACTCTCATTGGATTTTGATAGAGGTCCCCCTCATTGTCCCCTGATTGCTCTAATTGTGATTTTTTCTTGGCGGCCCAAGGAGAGAGCATCTTGCAACCATCAGCTGCGATTTCTTCGTTCATTAGTTTGTATTGTGGAGGTGTGTCCATCATAATCACTTTTCTGTATAAGGACATTTCGTTCCAGTCCACTACTGCTTTTAGCGAGAGCAGCCCCAGTTCTCTCCTTATTGCCGGGAGTGATGTTGACTTTGGGAGGCGGAGCACTTCTCACCAAAAATAGCCTTCAAGTTTGTCCCACAAACTTTGTGGTATTGTCGGGATGGCCTCCCCTCCATAGGTTAGGGATGGGATCACTTTAGCCTTTAGCCTTGTAGTTTTTTATCACTGGCAGAAGCGAGAAGCGTCCGTATTTTCTGTTCCTGGCCTTAGCCTGGGCAGTGAGTTTCCTCGTTTTTTCCCATAGTTTGGTCTGCATGCTCCACTCGTTGCCTGAGCTATCAATCATAACTCCAAGGTACTTAAATTCTTTCACTTGTTCAATTTTGACAGTGTCATTTGTGCAGTGGTTCTGTTTGCTTTTTTTTGTTGTTGTTTTTTCGACGATCAAGATTTTCGTTTTTTCTTTGTTGATCTCAAAGGTTGTTTTTTGCTATGTAACTTGCCAGGTTGTTACGTTGGCGGTGGAACCCGATTGGCGTCTGATCAATCAAGGTGATGTCCCTATTTTGGGATGAAATGTTCTCAGATCTTCGCACGTGTCTTTATAGTCCCCCAAGAAAGCTGTGAAAAGCGCAGGCACTAAGGGGCAGCCTTGCTTGACTCCTCTGTCGGTAACAATTTCATCAGAGAGGGTGCCTTTCTGATTTAGCTTTACTCTAATCGAGGTTTTGGTGTGAAGAGTAATGATAGGGTCTAGTATGTGGTGAGGGCAGTTCCATGCATATAATTTGGACCATAAGAGGTTGCGGTCGATCTTGTCGAAAGCCTGGGTTAGGTCGACGTAGGCCATAAAGGTCTTTTTTTGTTGAGTTCTTGAGTTGCTTTTTATAATACTTAAAAGCATTATGTTCACTGTTGTCCCTATGTTCTTAGAGAAACCCGCTTGAAGGGGGTTGTAGCAGGGTGAGTGTTTGGCCCAGCGTTGGAAGCTTTTTAGAAGAAACGATCCGTAAATTTTACCTATCGTGTCCAACAGGGCGATCGGGCGTTAGTTGGAGGGGTCGGATTATCACCCTTTTTGAAGATGGAGACAACTGTCGCTGAGGTTCAGGAACTAGATATTGTTTTAGCTAGGCTGATTTCTTTGAAGACGGTGCTGATGAAGGCTGCCCATACTTCTTGCTGATTTTTCAAATTGATGTTCGTTATCCCGTCCGGGCCTGGGGCGCTGGATGGTTTTAGCTTTTGGATCGCTCTTGCTATGTCAGCTTTGTCGGAAAAATCTTCCCAGGGCGTGTCGTCCAGAGGGTTACGTGCTTTTTGGTTTGGAGATGGGTTCTGGAACAGGCTGTTGAAATGGTTGATCCAACTTTCCTCACTCACGGCGTTGGTTGTTGAAGAATCTGTATTTTTATCGATTCCTTTTTACGAGGTCCCAGAATTCTCTTGAATTTTTGTCATTTACCTTCCTTAACATCACCTCTGAGTCATGTTGATATAAGGTTGCATGATAGAATTCGATCCATCTTGCATATTTCTTTGCCTCCTCTTGATAATGTTTCATGATGGTTGTAGAATTTGATTTGAGGGCTTGACGTTTTAGTTTGCGAAGGGCGCAACGTTTCTCTACCAGGAGTTTGTTGTATCGATGTGTTCTTTTATTTGGTGCTCCTTGGTTTTTGGATGGGCCCACTTGGAATGCAATCAGAAGGGGTTGGTAGTCAATTTCAGATCTTTTGCTGTACTCGGAAGCTCTGAGTTTGTTCTTGTATGCCAAAGACAGATCCAGGATTCTTTCTTTTGTTAAACGGAACCGGTTTCCTTGATTCGTAACTTCCACTGCTTCATTCATTATCGGGTTAGGAGATCTTTGGGAGGTCCACGTGATTTCCAAGATGTTATGGTCACTGGCTTTTGTTCTTCTTATATTGAATGATAGTGCTAGGTTTAGCATTGCCTCAGAGGCGAAGATGTAGTCAATTGTGGCTTTTTGGTTGTTTCTTTCCCAGGTTGGTATTTGGGGTGCTTTTGAGGAGATTAAGTCTGCGTTGTAGATGTGTCTTGAGTCCATCAATTTTACCCATTTTTGTCCCCTAGATTCTCCCCGCCGCTTTCCGTTGTTTGTGGGGGAGGTTACTTTTGTGGTTGTGCAAGACGCATTTAGATCTCTGCATACGATAATCAGAGTTATTTCTGAATTTGCTTGGATGTCATCTATTTCGGATTCCATTGTCCGTAGGAAACTGTCATCCGTGGTGGCTTTGGGATTCCAGTATACCGTTATGGCCATGGAGGATTCCAGGGTCTTCTCAGTGAGAGGGTCCGTTCTGGTCCATTTGACCTGCACAGAGAGGTGGCTTTGGGAGAAAGATAGCTTTTTTTCAATTTCCAGACCACATCCTGATCGGACTGCGATTAGTAGGCCCGCTGATGGGCGATCTACCAAGCCTCTTTTGGCTGGCGCGATTTCTATTGTGTAGCCGTCCATTGCTGGCGCGGATGTCAGCCAGGTCTCCTGGAGTGCTAGGATGTCAAAATCTCCTAGGTTGGTCTCTCCCTTTGTCATCAGGTGTTTTAAACCCCTTGTGCTCCATGATCCCATTTTTAATGAGGCTGGTGTCGGTTTCATTTTTTCTTGATTGCTCAGAACTCTTGTTTATTTTGCCTCACTGCTGGTTGCTATTTATTGATCACTGAAATTGCTGGTTTCGGTAGCCAGGCCCATAGTTGTTTTATTGGGGCCAGGGAAAGAGTGTTTCTTTTGGCTACTGTGCTTTGGGCAGGGTTGTTGATCGTTCCGGGTTTCTTTGTGGGTAGGGTTGTCTTTTCTTGAAGCTGCTCTTTGCTCTCAGGGTGTGTGGGTTTCCCTGTTTGTTCATTTGATTCGGGTTCAGCGGGCTTGTTTTGCTGGCGTCGGTGCTGTGAGTTGCCAAGGTTTAAATCTGACCTGTTGTAGAATGCTGTTTTTGTCCTGTAGTGCGTTGTTTGGCCGCTTGTCATTTTGTTCTCTGAGCCTTTCGTAGAAGGGGGAGTTTTGTCCAGATGTTCTGGTAGGTGGTATCCTTTTTTTAATAGTAATTCGGTGTCTTCCTTGGTCAGAATCGTTCTTGCAGATTCTCTTATATGTATATACGCCTTTGCCTTCCTGGCGTTGTGGTAGGGTTCGACAAGTGTGTGTTTTTTTTTCAGTTCCTTGTGCAGTTTCTTTGCTCTAACTATGAACAGGAACAAATAACATATCAGCATTTGGGTTTTTTCTGTGAGTTCCTTTGTGGCTACTTCTGTTCCTTCGAGGGAATTTGCTATGCCCTCTCTCTTTGGTTTCTCCCTTAGTTCTTCTTGGTTACTTCTACTGTTTTCCAAAACTGGCTGTTCGGCAGGCAGTCTCGTTTTCTCTGTTGCCTTCGTTTGAGGCTGAGTAGCCATTGACACTTGCCCTTGTTCGTGTGCATTCAGTGTGTGAGTGTGTGCAGTGGTCAGTGCTACATTTTCATTCATTCCGTGCTGACCCTGTCTCACGTTTGCCTCTTCATTTGCTACCTTGCATGTGTGAGAATCACCTTTAATTACATTCAATTTTATTTTTTTTACTTCATCATCAGGTTTTCTTGGAACTGGGATAACTATTTAGGGTCTGGGTGCTTTCGTGGGACCCAGGCACTCATTATCACGTGGGTGCACTGAAATTGGGGCGTTATAAAAATAAAAATGATGGTGAACATGAAAAATACAGAATAAAAATAAAAATAGGAAAAATAGAAAAAAGAAAAACAAGATGGTGGAGTTCTCGTTTCCACCCTTCTTGATCTGTCCCACGACGGAAAGATAAAGCACTGACTCTCTGTTTCCACGATCCGTCCCACGGCGGAATGATAAAGCACTGACTCTCTGTTTCCACAATCTGTCCCATGGCGGAAAGTCTCATTGGAACCTCCTAAGGTATTCTTGCTGGAAGTTGGATAGCTCTACTTGGAGCATGATGCCGTGGAGGAGTGTGCCCATGTGTGGGACATTGGCTGGATCTCTGAGGAATGTGATGACGTCAACATCAGTAGGCCTTCCCAACATTTCTGGATAGTCTGTGACCAGTCTGAACAGGACGTTGTGCGCCAGCCGGGTGTCTTCGGGTGACAGGGACATGTGTCCTGTTTTGTTGAGTCCCAATCACAAGTTTTTCTTTTGACTTGAACAGTCTCTGCACTTTCCTGTTGCGTGGATTGCCACCAGGTTATTTAGTTTAGTCCACAGCTGGTTCACTTGTGTTAAGTTCCTTGGGTCTCTGATAAACGTGCGTGTGTCCGTGGTCCTTCCGATAAGTGCCGGGCACTTCTCTATTATTTGGAAGAACAGTGTGAAGGTGAGTTCATCAATGTCTACCGGTGGTGGAAGCATTTGTGTCCTCTTCACTGTGCTCGACTAGCTCGGTAAGAGCCTCCGCGATGACGGTCAGCAGTGGCCGGATTACTTCCTTGTTGTCAGGATCTTGAATAAATTCTGTGACACTGGTTTCTCTCCCTATGGGTGACGGATATGATATCACCATCAGCTGGAAGTATGTGAGCACATCCCACTTGAGGTCTCTGTTGGGAGATACCATAAACTCTGTAAACAAAGTCTTGACACTGGTTGCCTCAGAACACTGTGTTACGCTCTCAGAGAATGTCTTTTTCGCAGTCTGTATTTCAAAAGTTCGGTTTATCAACTTTGTTGTGGCTTTGGATGCGCTTCTCTTTACCCTGCAACTGTGGTGCAGAGAGTGTCTGTATTATTGTTGTTTATCATCCTTCTCTGAGTTTAGGAAATGTTCGGTTAAAAGGCCACAATTTTAAAACAGAGTTCTCTTGCCTTTATTTTGCTGCTCATGCGTCCTTCTTCCTCGCCATGGATCTTGTCTGCACGTGCTGAGGTTCTTCCCCGTTGTCTGTGGTCTCTTCGTGGTTATATGCAGTTGGAGGGTTCTCCCCTATATATGGTTTAATGTCATTTAGGAAGAGCCACGCCCTCCTTCCTTGAAGCTTGACGGCCAATGGGGTGCAGTCCTCCACGATGAAAGGGCCATTAAATCGTGGCTCGTCCCACCTCTTTCTTGTGAAGTTCCTTATAAGTACAGCATCACCAGGAAAGACGAGAGGCGCACATAAACCTTGTGCAGCGCCTGTTTCAGTACTTCCTGTTGTATTTTGTACTATGCTGCACCCTTTTCACCATCGCTGCAGCTGACCTGAAATGACAGAGACGCTGGATGTCATACAGTTCAAGTAATCCTGCATCTCTGTCCCCAAGACCTCTCTCGTTGGCTGGGCATCATATCTAGCTCTATCTCGGGTGGTAAGAGGGGTCCTCATCCTTCTGCCTGTGACTATCTCGTGCAGCGTGAGATGATGGTCGGGGCCTGGTTGGTTCCGAAGTGCATACATTGCCAGTGGTAGACAGTGCAGCCATCCCTTTTTTAATGTTAATTTTCATTTTGGCTATCCTCTCCTTTAACAAGCTGTTGAGCCGTTCACATATGCCATTCCCCTCTGGATGATACACCAACGAGAACTTGTGCTTTATACCAAGCAACAAGTTGATCTGCTCAAACACTGAATTGACAAAGTGAGCCCCATTATCTGACCTCATTACCTCGCACACCCCCATCTAGGGAACACCTCCCTCACCAGAAATTTGGCAGCACAGGTAGCGTCTGGGTGTGTACAGGGACCTGCTTCTATCCATCTAGAGAATGGACACACCACCACAATTAAATACCTGTACCCATTGCACACTTGAATCATGTCGACATAATCGATATGCAAGTGCCGGAATGGTCCATTGGGCCAGGGGATAACTCCTCTCACTACTTTTAATGTGTGCCCAGCGGTGAATTGCTAGCAGATAATGCAGTTCATCTTAGAAAACGCAACATGCTCTGCTAAATTCAGTGTAAACCAGTCTTCTGCGAGTGTTGCAGCAAGAGTTTCTTTTGTCATATATATAGGGTAGTGCAATTGCTCCAATGCTATCTTTAGTAGGGTGACAGGCATTACTGGTTTAACAGTGCTGTCCTGCCTCCACAATCCGTCAGAAGGGCTTAAGGAGCACCCTCAACGTTTCCACAAATTCTTCTCCTCCTGACTTGCCTCCCCTTGTAGCTCCATTAACTCAATCTTCCCCATACTGCTATAGGCCTCAGGTGTGGCTCGTGCTACCATCATCCTTTCAGGGGTACGTGCCACTTCCACGTCCATAATCCTAGTCTTGGATGCCATACGCTTGGCTTCCGTGTCCGCTTCATGGTTTCCATGTGACACGAAATCCATCCCTTTGGTGTGGGCGGCGTATTTCACAACCGCTATGCCCACTGGGAGCTGTAGTGCCTTAATCAGCCTGTCCAATAAGGCTGCGTGCTGTACTGGCGTGCCGTCTGCTCGGAGGTAGCCCCTCCTTTTCCAGCGCGCCAGTCCTGCTTGCACTGTGGACATCACATAGGCGGAGTCACTGTACACCGTTACTTCCTGGTCTGCATGATTCTCAATGGCGAGTATCAATGCCAATAATTCTGCAGCCTGTGCTGAATAATGAGATGGTATTCGTGCACTAACGAGTACTTGGAATTCTCAGTTTGCCATGTGTTTTATTACGGCAACGGCTCTATATCTTTGTCCGTCTTCTTGATCAATTCTCGAAGAACCGTCAATGAACACGATCTCACCACCTGCCGGGGCATTTTCTTTTACCCTGGGGATTTCATCATAGAATTCCTCGTAGTTTGTACAGTCATGTATAGGTTCTCCCTCTGTGACTGGTTCAGCTATGAATGTGGCTGGATTGACAGTTTTACATCAAACTATTTTGATCGATGGGTTAGAGATTATCACCTCATAAGCGGATGCTCTCTGAGATGTCAGCGTTCCCTTTGGTTTTTCTAGTATGGCAAATAATGAGTGCTCGACATGCAAAATCATGGAGCACCCCATCACTATGGATGATGCCTTCTCGATGGCAAATGCAGCGGAAGCAAGATTTTGTTCGCATGGGAAGTGTCCTCTCATAACCGGGTCCAGACTCCCGCTGTAATACGCTAGCGGCTTATACCCCCGTGAAGTTCGCTGAGCGAGTACTGCCGTCATAAAATTACCATCAGTATGTGAAAACAGGTAGAATTCCTCTGCATAATTTGGAATCCCTAAAACTGGGGCCTTACAAATCGCCCCTTTGAGTTCTGCAAACCCCTTTTCCATTGTCTCAGTCCATTTGACTGTTTCCTTTGTCGCTGGGCTTTCTTCAAAGCCTGAAGCAAGGGCTTGGTATATGAGCTGTAATCAAAGACCCATGCTCTGACATAATTGCACAGGCCTAGGAAAGCTCTGCATTTGTTTTATAGTGAGCGGCTTAGTCGTGTTCATGATAGCTTCTGCTCTTTCTGGGGTTATCTTTTTCCCATCGTGGGGGATTAGCTGACCTATGTACAGTACCTCTTGTTGACAGTATTGCAACTTCTCTGTGTCAACCTTATATCATTTCTCAGCCAGTATAGTCAGTAGCTGGACAGAGTCACGCGTGCATTGCTCTTCCGTGGTGCAGCAGATGAGAATGTCCTCTACATACTGCAAGACAACACTGTCTACTGCAATATTACTTAGGTCCATTTGCAGGACTCTATTGAAGATAGCCAGAGACTCACAATACCCCTGTGGAAATCTTGTGCTTTTCAGACGCATTTGTCTGAAAGTAAAGGACGTCAGGTCTTGCGAATCACGGTGCAACGGGATTGAGAAAAATGCATTTTTCAAATCGATCACCATGAAATATTTTGCCTCAGTGGGTATGTTGCATAGAATTGTAGATGGGTTAGGGACTAGAGGGAACTCGGCTTCAACAATATTGTTTAATGCCCTTAAATCTTGGATCAAACGCCAAGACCCTCCCTTTGATTTCTTGATGGGGTAAATCACTGTGTTGCAAGGTGATTCTGACGTCACTAGGATACTGGACATGGGATATTGCCGCGCTCTTGGTAAAATTGCTCCTGGTTTCAATTTAATTTTTACTTCACCTGCCCCCTTCAAGAGGCCTACGTCATAAGGCCCTGTAGTTCATACTGTGACAGGTACTCGGGCCATGTCATCATCAAAGTATTCTGGACGTATCAGTGCCAACATCATTCTTTGTGGCACTTCCCGTTTAATCATTTTGACCCAAAAGGTGAGACTCACTTCCACCCTTGTTTCTTCTATGTCATGGTGTTCTTCATATAGATCATCATCGGTGACATTCTATGATGGCGATAATCGCTCACCATTGTCTCCCTTCATCATCATATCCTTCAAACAATACCACGTTCCCTCGCACTGCGGCAGATTGCATCATTAAGGGAAATACTTGTCCCTCCTCTTCGTGCATAGGTATTCTTGGTCTTAATAGGAACTCATCGGGGGTTCTCATAGTTTTATCTGTGAGGCCTGGCAATCCCGCCATAAGCACCCGCACTCCATATGCGAATACGTCTGGTTCTAAGGTTATAGCTCTCATGGTTATGCGTCCTGAGTATGCTCTAATCATTTTGCATACATTTGAATAATGCATTCCTGGAGTGGAGCACACTATACCATTCTCAGTAAATGAGATTGTCATATTCAACTTTCTCATCAAGTCCCGACCCAGGATGTTTACTGGCGTCTGTCGTAAATACAATAAGGGTACATTCATTTTGCACTCTCCTACAGAGACTGGGAGCGCGTCTGTAAAGGGAACTCTACTGTGAGCTCCCATGAAACCTATGGCCTCGCCGGACAAGGAAAACTTGCCTTCTCACATGCACGAGCGCGTTGCACCCGTGTCAACTAAGAAGGACTATTCTCTCCCCCCTATGACGACATTCACCCTAGGTTCCCTATTAGGGTCTGGTGTCACTGATAGGATAGAGCACATCAGAGTCCCCCGTGAGCTGTCCTATTTCCTATGTAAGTTCAGGCCACTGTATGCCTGTAGATTTCCCCCATTTCCAGGGTTGTCTCCCCCTCCGGAGTTAGTGCCCTGAGGCATTTGCTGCAGTGCCTGCTGGGAATGTCCTTGTGGTGGGTTCCCCATGTTCGAGGGTTGAACCACTTGCTGCGCACCTTGCTGCAAGCCTGACATCTGCTGCTGCACTATGTGATTTTGTGCACAGCCCTGGTCCGGGACCGCAGGCTGGTTCACCATGCCGGTCCCCATTCCTTGGCCATTTTGCCACATGCCTTGGCTTCTACACATGCGCACCACATGTCCTGTTATTCCACATTGCCAACACACCGGTGGTGGTCGGTCCATCTGTCGATCTGGCATGGCTGGACTGCCCATCTGCACATTGTGAAATCCACATTGGTTACCTCGAAACCCACCCTGGTTACTCTGCCATCCTCTTCCTCTGAAACCCCTACCTCTCGTGTAAAATCCTGCGTTACCCTGGTTATGCTGGGATGGGTTAGCTGCTGATTGCGGGCTTGATTCAGCTGGGTTTGTCAGCATGGCTCCCTCGAGAGCATACTTTGAGAGTTTCTTTTGTACCAGCTTTGCCTCCTCACCCTTACGAGTTGCCTCTTTTTTCCGTTTTTTCTCTTGCATCAATCTGCAGTAGTGCGCAATTGTCAACTGTATTTCGGCCCAGGGTATAGCTTCTACTCCTACTAATTTCTTGAGCTGCTTTTGTGCCGGTTCAGGCAACCCCAGGCATAATATGTGGTAGAATACAGGGATAGATTTTGTCCAAGACTCATGTGTTTCGAGCACAAATGTGTCTTGAAAATTCTGGATATAAATCAACGGATCCTCTGACTCTTTCATTTTTCGTGCCATTATGGCTCCCATATCGAAAGTGTCAGGGTAAAGCGTTTGCAGCGCTTTCCACACTGCTGCTCTACAATTGTTAAATGGCGCTCTGTCATGGGAAGTGTCAATTGTGTTTACTCGAGGGTACCCAGCCGTTTCCATACATCGTCTGCCCTTTCACCAAGTATGGCGATCAGGAGGCCCTTAATGTCCCCTACAGCTAAGGTGACGCCCTCTGTCATTTTCTCTAACTCATGTATCCACTTCCCAGCTCCCGATGTCAGCATTGGAAGCTTGTTTTTCAGGTTTTCTCGGTCCATGTGTGGCCATGGAATATATTGTGGTCTTGCTAATAGTGGGAATTGGAACGCGCAGTCTTCCTTCTCTTTCCCCCTAGCTCTCCTGTCTATGGCTGGGGTATCATTCCCATATTGCCTTCTACCTGGCAATGCCCTCAATCTGTCTGCATAGGCTGGTGCTGTCACCCTCCTCCGACTGTGGGGTATTCCTTCATATCGGCCGGGCTGCTCGGCAGACTTTGGTGTCCGAGTTGCGGACTCGCTAGCGTCTGACCATCATTCATAACCCTTGGTTCCCTGGTAGCCGCCTTTCGCGCCATCTCCCTCCCTCGTGTGCCTCGTCCTCCATCTCTCCACCAGAGTCGGATTCTGATTTTTCCCAGTTTACACAATTCCTTGTATCTTCTTCGTTCTGCCCAGTCTCCAGCCTGTCTAGGGACAGTCCCCTGCTCCCACTACTTCGGGAGACATCCTCAGTGTCATATAGCTGAGTGCTCTCTAAGCGCTCATTTTCCCTTCCCCCATGGGATATCTGTTCCAGCCCCATCTCATTGTATATTTTGTCAATCGTTTCCCTGATGCTTCTGGTGTCGAAGTCGTCCTTAATATTTGCCCCACTCGTACCTGGTACTGAGTCATTTGCAGGAATGAATTCTTCTATGTCCTCCCACTGTACAACAGGATTGGGTTTTTTGACTTCCCGCCCCAAATACTCAAGTACTCGTGCCCCTGTCTGCGCTTACGTTCTAATTCCTCATTTATTTCTTTGCACTTCCTCGCTTCTTCTCTAGCCTTATCTACTTCCCTCATCCTTTTGTCTCTACGTTCCTTTGCCCTTCTAACTTCCTCCAACTTTTGCTTATCCTGTCCGTGCTGGTCATAGGCTGCCTTCTGTTTGCTAACGAGCTGTTTCTCTTCGCGATATAGTTGCTCTCGCCTCAGCCTATCCCTCGTTCTTATCCTTTCATCCCTCATATTCGTTTCCTTCTCTTTTTCCTTTCTCTGTACCTCATCAGACCTCTCTCTTAGCCTTATACCATCACTTCCTTTTCCATCAAGCTTCAGCAATATCTGACCTCCCATCCATTTGTCTTTCGCGAATGCTATCTCATCTGTTCTATTTTCACTCCCTTTCCATTTCTTTCCCTCTCTCTCCCTAATGAGAGATGCACAACTCTGTGCCTGGTCCTTCCCTTCATCATTATCGCGTCTCTCCTTGTCCCGCTGGACTCCGGAGGCAAGATTAATTTCCTGCTCCTTCTCTTTTATTACGTTACTACTGTACATAGGTGACTAATATACGGGGTTGCTGTACAATGTGGCTGCCTTTAGTTCTCTTAGCGGGTAGAGTCCCTCTGTCTTACTTCCCTCGATGACTGGCTCAGGCGGGGTTGGTGGTGCGGTAGGCATCTCACCTCCTCCGTGCATACGTTTAATATCCATTCTGCGAGCGGTTCTTCCTCCTGCGTCTGTTAGAACATTTTCCAAAGTTCTAGAACAGCAAGCTGTTTCTTTAGTTTCTTGCCGGTATATGTGGCATGCAGATAAGTCGTCATGTGTTGCAGGACGGCTTTAGATAGGGACCCGTTCTGTGGCCACGGCATAAATATTTTGTGGGCGGTGCACTTAACCCACTCAGTGCTGTATTTTTTAAGCTTGTTTGCATGTTTAGGCAACTGCTTACATAAGTGGGCAAGTGGGGTACTCTCTTCCATTCTAAAATTCCATTACCAACAATATTTTCATGCAATTTCAATACTTTCAACAATATGAGCGAGCACCAAATACGCAAGCTCAAATCCAATCTTTTCCCGCCAAAATTCTATATCATCAATTTGCTCAAAAACATCAATCCATGTGCGATTCCCTCTTAGTTATGGAATCGCGTAAAACCACACTTTCATTTCAAACAATCAATGATACAATTCTTCTTACATTCGGCATGCAACAGAACACATAAGACAGACACTTGACAGACTAGACGGACACCAGCTGGTCACACATATACCTGCCTCCTAATTAATACCCACCATGGGGTCTAAACGAACCCCATTAGTGCCGTCTTTAATCGTCACCGTAGCCTAGTCGTCCCCTATTATATGGGCTCTGGGTTCACGTTTCTTCTGACCGCTGTATTAAAGCGCAGGAACAAGGCAAATCCTTAAGTTTTTCTCTCGGGTGACCCCCCGGTAACCTTACGTTTTCTCTCGGGTGCCCCCCCCCCCAGGTAACCTTACGTTTTTCTCTCGGGTGCCCCCCTGGTAACCTTACGTTTTTCTCTTATACACGAGTCAACGAGTTATTAACCCCTTATATATATACAGTCTTCTCTATTTCTAACTATTTTATTTTTCTCTGCCACCCTCCATTACCTTTCCCTTACTTGTTCCAGTGCCTACAAGACATTTGCCAAAGTAACGAGTTTATTGTTTCACTCACCGATCGCATCTTTTTCCTCTCTGGAGCTTCGGGATCACTGCTCCTTCCTCTTCAGCCTCTTGCGGTCCTTTAGTCCGATCCGCTGCCCGTGGGAATGAGAAGGGTTATGCTTGGAAAGGAAGGTTCCTTCAGACCACTGCAGATTTTTCAGAAATTATACTATCATTGTCCACGGGAAGCTTCTCAGTCTACTCAGCTGGAATGGCGAAAGGACTCGTGATATTGCCAAAGGCCCAGAGTTACTTCATGCCGTCGGTCTGTGGGTGTCTTAAAATGTATAATCAATAATCAATAATCGATGGCCGAAACCATCCTCACGCTACCAAGTGTAAAAGAGGACGAGATAATGGGCCCATAGGCCAGTGCTCACCCTCTAGTACTTGTAAGACAAGATAGCTGCACCATGTGAGGAATGGGGGTGCAGGATTCACTTACTCCAACACAACTCAATAAGGAGGACTCAGTAGTTTGGCAAAGGGAAGTCCGTTTTATGACAAGTACATCAAACAGGGAAACAATTGGAAATCAGCATTCTTGTGATCGCCTGTCTCGCTCCGATTTCCTCGAACTTCAGTTGAACAGTAACTTTTATACACAGAACTCGTCATCATTGACGTCTAACTCTACAAAACTCGTCATGCAATATAATTGGTTAGGAAAGTTAACTTAAGTATAGGTGCTATATCTGTATATGGTAACAGAGCATGTGGATTGGATAATTCTTATCGTCTGGGCGTCTATGTCCAACCCTCTACATCACGCGTGACAGACGTCATGACAACTATGACCCTAGATTATTTGGTTCAATATGATTGGGTGGGTTCCACCGCTAGACATAAATCTCCACTTTAATTAGCAGCATGCAGAATGGACACCCACGTGCCTCATGCCCTAGGATTCAACCCGCCTCTATTCTATCAATTAGCATCTTTGAGCTATGTGTCAATTAGTTGTCTGGGTATGGCCTCGAAACTGTAGCCTCTTATCAGGAAAAGTTATGGCACCCTCGGGTTCTGGGTGACATCAGACGTTGGCGCCTCCTTGTGCTTGGCAGGTTACGTGTCTGTTCACCATGAATTTGCTTCAGTTTCCAGTTTTTCGTGTATTTGATTCTCCTTTAGCCTCGCCACCTGCCTGGGCCCCCCTTATCTTGACCTTCACGGGGCAGGCTGGTATGCTCTTAGGTTTCGGTTCTCCGGAGTTGCCGCTCTCCTCCCTTCTTGGAGTTGACCTTGAATTCTCAAGCATGAGCTACTTCTTGCTGAGTTTCGATTCCGCTCTTCCCTCCTGGCTTTAGCTGGAGTATGAATCTCGGCCGTGGTGGCCCTCTTGCAGCCTGGGCTTCGTTCTGCTTTACAAAATGGAGTCGCACTAGTATAGCGTGCTTCATTGAGGTAGATATATATATATGGCGCATGCCGCTCTATTCTTCTACTAAGCATTGCAAGCAGTACTGTGTTCTTAGCTTCTTGCGTTCCAAGCCTATTTGCATGCATTAACTGGTTGGTTACCTCCATCTTGTTTCATAGCAAAGTTTCCTTAAGTTTTAACATCGTCTCTTTCCTGTGTCCATTACATCTATTTTCATAGCTACTCGCACTTTTTGATAGCCCATTTCGTTCATTTGCGAGTCTGTCCATGCCCTTGTGTCATTTTCACTGGCCTTCCATTAAGGCTCTTTGGGTTTCTTCGTGGATCGTCTGTAGGTACTCTTCATTTCTTCTCAGCTGCTGGTATGGCTGTGTAAGAGGGTAATGTGCAGCCAATGGTTGTCTGGTTATGGGTGCTTCAACAGGTACGGCTCTACTGATGTACACTGGGCAGAGTCCCAACTCAGCTCTTTGTTGGTTCATTTGCTCCTCATACGTCACATACCTTGGCGAGTACGCTCCTGGTACCTCGTACTGTGGGGTAGGGGTGCAGGCCATGTATGGGACCTCCTTTACACTGGTAATTAATCAGTAAAAGGAACTCAACTCATAGCACCAGAGAACCCTTGAGCATTCATGGCAATTCCCAACGTTGGATATTTTCCCTCTCATGTACATGAACGAGTAGTCCCAGTGTCTACTAAAAAAGAAAAAATATTTGCCTCCTATTGTCACATTGACCCTTGCTTCCTCTTGGGGGTCTAGTGTCACTGATAGTACTGAACACATCAATTCGCCCTGTGAGGTTTCCTATTGTGGATACATGCATGCCCCTGTACCTGTGAAAGGATTTCTTCCCACCACAGTGACACCACTATTCTAGGTGTCAATAAGTGTCCTGTGTTTACATTCTTTTGTGTCTACATAGAGGCGTGCTATGACTGCCTTTGTGGTGGATTAATTTGTGCTTGCTGTGGTTGCTCTGCCTGTTGCGTTTGTGGCTCATGTGTCTAATACACTGTCTGATCTTGGGCAAAGCCTTCCCTAGCTTGTGAGCTATATGCTGGAGGATAAACTGTCCCCCTCTTGAGAAATGGCCATTCTGTACATACCCTTTGTTCCCACATACGCACGCAATGTGCACTGTCATCCCCCAAGTCCAACATACACGAGAAGCCCTTCTGATTAGTCCACCTTGGTTAAATCCTCCTTGCGTATTCTGATTCTCATTCTACGTGTTCTGAAACCCACCTTGGTTGCTTTGAAATCTACCCCTTCCTCTATAACCCATGCCTCTACCTCATGGCACACATCCATTGCTTCCGTGGTCCATCGGACACTGATTATTTGCCTGAGATGTACCCGCTGCTTGCTGTACTCCCACCCCAGCCCTTCTCTGCTTGTCAATACCGCCCCTTTTATGGCATATTTTGACAATTTCTTCTGAACTAATTTTTCCTAGCCTCATCTCTCTTCTTATTTTTCTCCTGCAACAGCCATCAGTGATGTACTATTGTCAACTGTATTTCAGCCCATGGCTTTGCTTCCATTCCCACTTGTTTTTTCATCTTTCTCTGCACTTATTCGGGTAACCCTTGACATACAATGTGGTAAAATAATGCCACCGTTTTTTCCCATGGTTCCCTTGCTTGCAGAGTCCAACGCCCTTGAATATCCTGAATGTATGCAAGAGGGTCTTCAACTTCTTTCATCTTACGTTTCATGATTGCACCCATGCCTGATGTCTTGGGATACTGTACCCTGAGAGCCCTCCAGACATCTGCTCTGCAAATATTAAACAGCGCTCCATCATGCGCTGTTTTCTGTGCTGTCACACTTGAATAGCCTGCTCTCTTCCATATGTCATCAGCTCTTCCCCAAGAATGGCTGCTAAAAGAACCTTAATGTCCTCTATGGCTAACGTATTTCCTCCTGTCATTTATTCCAACTCATAAATCCATTTTCCCTCCCCGGATGTCAAACTCGGGAGTTTGCATCTTAAATGATCCTTGTCGACCTGCGGCCATGGAATATACTGTGGTCTTGCTCCCCCTTTTTCCAATAAGGGAACTGAGTAAACCCTAACCCGCAATTGGCTGCCATCTGCAGATGGGGAGCAAGTGCAAGTGGATCTAGGTCGCCTGGCCTGAGCCCCGCCTACCTGGTGCCTTCCTAGTTGCCGCTTTTTTTCCCTTACTTAAGGAGCCCTCCAGCCTCACCTGTCCTAAGCCCTGCCCACCTGGTGCCTTCCTGATTGCCGCTCTTTTCCCTACTTAAGGATCCCTCCAGCCTCACCTGGCCTAAGCCCCCTCCACCTGGTGCCTTCCTGGTTGCCGCTCTTTTCCCCTACTTAAGGAGCCCTCCAGCCTCTTTTCCTTTGCAGATGGGGAGCAGGTACACACGGATCTAGGTCACCTGGCTTAAACGCCGCCCACATGGTGCCTTCCTGATTGCCGCTCTTTTTCCCTACTTAAGAAGCCCTCCAGCCTCACCTGGCCTATGCTCTGCCAACCTGGTTGCCACTCTTTTTCTCTACTTAAGGATCCCTCCAGCCTCACCTGGCCTAAGCCCCACCAACCTGGTGCCTTCCTGGTTGCTGCTCTTTTTCCCTACTTAAGGAGCCCTCCAGCCTCACTTGGCCTAAGCCCCGCCCACCTAGTGCCTTCCTGGTTGCTGCTCTTTTCCCCTACTCAAGGAGCCCTCCAGCCTCACCTGGCCTAAGCACCACCCACATTCTTAGCCCTGCCTCTTCCTTTCTGCTCTTAGATCATGGGTGTCTCTCGCCCGGGTGTTCCAAGTGAAGGGCAGACGAAGAAAAGGTCAATTCTTGTTTGGACCTGTTCGGACCAGGAGGACCCAGGGCCCGAACCTCTGCTCAGACACCAGGTAAGCATGCACCAACATGTGTTTACTCCATCTGTCCACAAAGGCCATCCCCACCATCATCAGGCAACGTCAACTTCTCCAGTGCTGGGATGAGGACAGGTGCTCCGTGGCACAGTAAGTTGTGCAATTGTTAAAGTTTTGTTCTCGTGCCGCAGCATGTGTGTGTGGGCAGTTTGCTCATTTCGCACGTCTCTGACCATGTGGTCCCTTGCAACTCGCTTTCACGTGTGCCTCATGCCCCCCTTCTCCAGCCTCCTGTACTCCTGCACCCCCTTTGCTCTTCCTCATTGACCACCCTGTTTTGCATTGTATTGCTTTGTGATCCACCCTTCTCTAGGTTCTCATTTTAATGACTTCTCTGTTCCCGATGACATGGTAAACTTAATTGCTTACCGGACTGCCCTGTTTTCTGCCTGCTCTTCCAACTGAGCTCTGATCTACTTAGTCAATTGTCCACTATTGCCTTGTCCCTTTCTCCCTCATCTGTTTGCACACCCCTTGTGTCCTCCTCTAGTGTCTCTCCCTCACCTTACCCCTCCACCCCTCTATCTCTCACCTCTTCCTTCACCTACTCTATGGTGATCTCTGTTTCTCCTATCTCTTCAAACTGTTTCTCTATCGTCTATCTGTCTCTCCTCACTAAGTCTGGTAGAAAGAATTTCAACAAGGATATCCTGGTCTACAACCCAGGCCTCCCTATCACTGACACCTCTACCAGTGCTTCATCCAGACAAACCCTCATTGACATCCTCTTTGTCGTTCCCTCTCTAGACCTATTGACTCTTCATATGGTCTCTGTGCTCTCTCCTTTCTCTTCTTCTTTCATTAATGTTGGCACGGTACCCAGTGGGAGATCCTCTTGGCCCCCTTGCACTCCTCCAAGGTCATCATTAATGTTTACCTCACTGGTACTATCTTGGTCCAAGACTCTCAGGCCAACCATTTCCGCTTTGATAGACACTTCCCGCGCCTTATCATTTTCCTTTCTTCTCCTGCTGTCCCTTCTCTCCCCTCTTTGGCTTCCTTGCCTCCCGCTCTGCCTCTCGTTGGCTACCTTGCCCTCTCCTCCTTCCACTTCTGCCCCCCCTCAGGCTTCTTATACACCTCCGTATGGTGTACCTCTGATTTATACCCATCTCTGCAAGTCTTTCAATGTTGGCAACCTTCTCCATATTGCCACTCTCAACTCTCACTCAGCTGTCTAGCAATCCTCTGACATCTGCCGTCTCCTGGAAGAACTTGATCTCAATGTCCTGGGTCTCAACGAGACATGGTTCCTGGCCAGCTCTGTCACGAGTTTTGACACTCTTCTCCCTGATGGCTACAAGATCCTCTCCACGCCCAGATCCAACCATTCCGGTGGGGGTGTAACCTTGATCTTCCCGGTGTGGATCCCTGCCTCTCTCATTCCTATGCAGGTCTACTCCTCTTTTGAATGCCTTGTCTGCAGGGTCTCTCTGTCTCCTGGCCACTCTCTTACCATAGCTATTATCTATTGGCCACTTGGTCAGATCATCTCATTCCTCTCTGAGTGGGTGTACCTCTCCTCCCATGGCCTCGACCACTCAATTCCTCCTTCTTGCAGACTAACATCCACCTGGATGCTTCCTGTCCCTCCTCTGGACTTTCAGGAACTCTGCGACTCTCTCTCTCTTTCTATTCTCCCCTCTGGCCCGACTCATTCTGAAGGGCACACTCTGCATGTTCTCATCTCCTCAGACCTCCCCCTCTCTATCTCCCTTAACACTCCTCTCTCCTGGAGAGATCACTTTCTCCTTTTCTTCCATCTCTCCCTCTCTACCTCTCGGACCAAGCCAATTCCAGCACTGAAACCTACCTTCTCGGTCATCCGACCCATGAAGCGTGTGTCAGTTGAGGCTTTCACCGCCACTTTTTCTACCCCTCCTCCTCCTCTGGCTGACTCACATCCTGACACAGCCCTTTCCATGCTCCACTCTGATATCTCTGATACTCTTGATATCCTTGCCCCTGTCATGAGGATCCGCTTGAAGCCCAAACCCAGGTGCAACTCCTGGTATGACTCTGACCTCGTCACCCTTAAACACAAGTGCAGGGTGGCTGAGAGGAAATGGCTAGCTTCGTGCGCATCCTCTGACAAACTGTTATGCCGCCTGCTCTAAAGGCAATACCGGCTCTCTGTCCACACTAAGAAGAGAGCCCACATCCAAGCCTGCATCTCTGCTTCATCTAACAACTCGGCTGAACCCTTTAAAATCTTCAAGGAGCTGGCCAATCCTGCTGCAGTCTCTACCTCTCCTCTCCGCTCTGCACGGCCCTGGCTTCTTCTTTCATCTCTAAAACCCAGGACATCCTGTCAAGCCTCTCGTCATCTCCTCCTCCTCCCTTTACTCCCTCCTCTACCACTGTCCCCCCTGTGGACAACTCTCCTCCCTCTTTTTCCTTCCTTTCCTCTGTTCTCACCTGACGAGGTTTCTAGACAAGTCCGGTCTAGGAAAGTCTCGTCAAAACAGGTTCTTCCCTGTTCTTCCAAAACCATCAAGGACCACATTGACACCCTCACTCCTGCCCTGGATGACTTCTGCAACCACTCCCTCACCCTACAGCCTTCCCTTCCCCCCGGAAGCACTCTCTTGTGCACCCTCTTCTCAAGAAACCCTCAGCCGACCCCTCCTGGCCGGCTAACTAGCGCCTGATCTCCATTACTCCTTTCCTGGCCAATCTCCTGGAAAAGCTGGCCATCTCCGAGCTTAATCTTCACACTGAATCTGTTGGTTGTCTTCATGACCATCAGTCTGGATTCAGAGCTGCGAGAAGCACGGAAACTGCTCTCCTGAACATCTGTGAAGACCTTCTCTCTAATCTTGATTCTAATCTCCCCTCTGTCCTCATCTTGTTTGATCTCTCTTCTGCCTTGATAACCTGGGTATCACTGATCAGGCCCTGGCCTGGCTGACCTTGTTCCTCTCGAATCCACCCTCCCTGGTCCAACTGGGGCCCTGCCTTTCCTCTATCTCACTCTCTACCTGTGATGTTCCCGAGGGATCTAACCTCTCTCCCTGGCTGTTCAACCAATACCTGCTACCTCTCACCCACCGCATTGCTGCTCTCTGCTCCAACTTTCAGTGCTATGCCGATGACACTCAGCTCGGTCTCAGGCTACCATCAGCCACCTCTTCTCCATCTCTCATCTCTGACTATCTGTCTGCTATCCAGGGGTTGTGTGCTGCCAACGATCTCCTCCTTAATGGCAGTAATACATAGATTCTCCTCATCGGCATACCTGCACCCTGCTTTCCTGTCACTCTCTGGCCAGCCTCCCTTGGCCCTCTTCCTGCTCCCACCTGTGAGGCTAAGAACCTCAGGGTCATCTTCGACTACACACTCTCCTTTTCTCCTCACATCTCTGATGTCTCTAAGAAGTCAAACTACCAGCTGCACCTCTTTAGAGGAATTCTTCCTTTCCTCTTCTTCCGCCAGAAGTTCGCTGTCTCTAGAGCTCTGGTTCTCTATATGCTGGACTACTGCAACAGCCTCTTTCTAAATCTGCCTGCTTCTACTCTCCACCCTTTGCAACTCATCCAGAAGAGGACTGCAAGTCTTGTCCTCAGGGACGTCATTTCATCAAAATGCCAGGGGTAGCGGAAGTGACATCACAGTGCCACACCCCCAAGAGTGACATCACAGGAAGTGATGTCATTTGACCACACCCCCACAGGAAGTGATGTCATTTGACCACACCCCACAGGAAGTGATGTCATTAGACCACGCCCCCACCATGACATCACAGGAAGTGGCCTAATAAAGCATTATCGCTCAGTGCATTAAGAAAAAAATGGTTACGATATCAGTGTATTGTGACATTTCATACAAGAATGGATCATCAAAAGGAGCCAGGGCTGCGGAACCGCCCGGGTAAAGAAAGCAGCAGGTGGCAGAGCCATGCTGTGTAGATGGCCACTTCAGTTTGCAGAGTGGCTGTGCTGGAGGCAACCTGTCTCCAGCACAGCCACTCTGCAAACTGCGGGACAGAGTCCCTAATTGCAGGACAATCCAGCGAAATCCGGGACAGTTGGCCACCCTAGCAGTACCGACCTCCAAGCTTCCCAGAGGGGAGCTGGGGGCTCGGTGATCCAATCTGCTCTGTCCTCCTTTGCCCAGCAGTCACTCGCACGTTTGCAGACTCCATTTGCTCGCCTGTGGTCTTTCTTCTGCCCTGGAAGGGACACCACTGGAATCAATGGCCATGACTATCACTGGGGCGGGCGCCATCATTGTGGAAAGCTGGCTTCCTACATGCTGGGCACACTACTGCTTGCCAACCGGGCATCTTACACTTTCATAGAAAAAAAAGTCATTTCCAAACTCAAAAATGCGCTTAAACTTCCATTCACTAGTGTTCTTTGAAATGTGTATTTTTTTTTTTGTTGGACTATCACTTAGATACAGTGTAATGTTTTGCCCTTTCCTTTGTGTCTCATCATAGGTTAAATTTACAAACATGTTACATGCTTATCAAACTGCTTAATTACAAATACATGCTTCTGTTGTGCTGACAGTAGTTATTAGGAAGTTAAACGGTGGGTTCATGGGTGCCAACTATTGACTTTCACTACAGGGGCAGAAATACCCCGATCTCAGCCCTGAATATAAGCAAACGACTAGCCCAACCCATGCCCTGGCCAAACACATTTTATAGCACTTGTTTTTTTTTTATTATAAGGAATTGCAAAAAGTCATACGATTAACAAGCAATGTTTAATATATAACATCTCAGCAACGGTCTCTCAAATTGCTGAGCTACCCATGTAACATTTTACTGTAGAACATATCTATGGGTCCGTTTATGTACTAAAAATCACTACATTACCAACAGTATTTTGGGTGCACCACTGCCATGGAAAGGATTTAAGGTGGAATTGATGTACAGTGTGGTAAGAAGCAGCATGAAAGAAATTGCACCGTTTAAAGAATTATTGTGAAGATTTCAATTGAGCGGAGTTCAACTGCCAGCTCCGCCCCCTCCACCAAATACCACCCCCACCCCAGCACTTGTGGGATCCCTTTTTTCCATGTTTTCCATTTCCACCACTGGGAGCAGGTCCTGACACCCTTCTGTTCGGTGCCCCCTGTCCCTGCAACCCCCCACGGCCTAACTACAAGCCCACACTGCGAGAGCATTCCAGCCTTTTACCCCTCCTGCCACCGGGCTTCGTGCCCCCCCACACTCCCCACAGCCTCTCTTTCCTTCTACCCCCATTCCCCCACTCCCCCAGGTCTCAGCCTTTCCTTCTAGCTAGCTTTCATTTTCCTCATGCTTCCGTCCATTTGCCTCTTCAGCCTCCACTCGCCCTCCCTCACCTTCCAGCCTCCATTGGCCTCAGCTTCACTTCCGCTCAATACCCCCCCCTCACCCTCATCGCCCTCTCCCCAGACATCTTAAATACTGCTTTGCCTGTAATCAGGGGGAGTTCGCGAACTCCTCACCTGCTGTCGTATCACAAGCTTTCAATTAGTCTTCAGAGCTTTTAATAAAGAAAATATTTCAAAGCAAATCCCCAGATGCCCCCGGACCCGCCCCCCTCGTGCAAATATGTGCCGGCGGCGGCCTGCAAGCTGCCGCCGGCATATATTTGCAATGTAGTAAAATGAATTCGGGTGCCGACGGCAGGCCTCAGGCCGCAGCACCAAATTCATTTTACTGACGTGCAAATATGTGCCGGCGGCGGCCTGCAAGCTGCCGCCGGCATATATTTGCAATGTAGTAAAATGAATTCGGGTGCCGACGGCAGGCCTCAGGCACCATGAATTTGGTGCTGCGGCCTGAGGCCTGCCGTCGGCACCCGAATTCATTTTACTACATTGCAAATATATGCCGGCGGCAGCTTGCAGGCCGCCGCCGGCACATATTTGCACGTCAGTAAAATTAATTTGGTGCTGAGGCCTGCCGTCGGCACCCGAATTAATTTTACTATATGCCGGCGGCAGCTTGCAGGCCGCCGCCGGCACATATTTGCACGTCAGTAAAATGAATTTGGTGAGCTGCGGCCTGAGGCCTGCCGTCGGCGGCGACCTCGGCTCACGCTCGACTCGAGTCTCTCGACTCAGTCACTCACCTCGAAGTCAGTCACTGGCCTGGCCTCCTCCTTCAGCGGGGGTGGATCGACGTGGGTGGATGCAGCTGGACACAACACTCAGCCTCAGCTGGCAGCACTGCAGCAGCAAGACGAGAAAGCACCACACGCGTTTTGCGTGCGTCGTGAAATAATCAAAATGGAGGCCAACACAAGCGTCGCAGCACGCTGTGGCCACGCCCCCTCCTCCTCTGATTGGTCAATGGCCAGAGGTCGCAAGAGATTGACAGGGGTCGCTGGCCAATTGCCAGCGGTCGCTCTTGCGACCTCTGGCGACCCCCAAATGACGTCCCTGCTTGTCCTTGGCCTCAAGCCCACGGATCGTATCTTTCCAGCAATGAAATCTCTGCATTGGCTCCCAGTGACTGCAGGGATTAATTTCAAGACCCACTGCATTGTCCACAATGCCTTCTGGGACCTGGGTCTTCAATACCTCCAACTCTCTCTTCATAAATACCTTCCTACTCGAGCTCTTTGCTCCTCCACCTCCAACTCCCTCAGGGTCAGTCACTTCTCCAAGCAAGGAGTTGGTGGTAGATCTCTGGAGTCTCCTTCTGGAACAGCCTCCCTGCCTCTCTGAAACTTGAGGCAAACCATCTCTGGTTACGGAAGCACCTCAAGACCTTCCTCTTTGCTTTTGTCTTCTCTCTTCCTCTCCCCTGCTGATTTCCTGCCTGATACTGCACTGGTCAACGGGCTACCCACTGATTTCGGGCCCAGGTCCCTGCCCGCTCAGTTGTACACCCGCACTGCCTCCCGGCAACCCTTGCACTTGGGTCTGTATCTGTAACCCTACAGTCCCCCTACCTGCACCTTTGGACACCTGCTGTCTGCACTTACCGTTGTAGCTGCCACCTGCATGCTGCACTTTTTGTTATTGTTTTGATCCCATTTACAGCACTGCCCCCTTACCTTTCCCCTGGCACTTTTCCCCTCCCCTCTCCCCTGCACTTGTGTGATCTCAATATCACTTGATCGTTGTCTCTGTCCTCCCTCTGTTCCCCCTTCTTTGCCTTGTCACGCCTTGAAACACTTCTGTATAGGCACATTACAAATGCCATATTATTTCATATATAATATCATCATCTGCCTATTCATGGTGGGGACAATGGTTCCTGACCGCCTCCTTCCTGGCAATGATCATAACCTACTCTTATATGGCAGTGATTCCCCCTTCTCACTATACGATTGTCCTCTCGGATGCTCTGGATATGCTATGGGATCTGGTGTCCTATCCTTAGGTTGCTCTAGATCAGACCATCTTACTTTCTTATCCGCCTGCAGGCTTCCCACGGGGGCACATGCACCTCCTCCCTCTTCCCCACAGAGGATTCCCTCTCTTTGTCTGATATGTCTAGCCTCCAACTAGTGTGACTCTCGTCCCTTTCACCTTCAGCTAAAGTCAGTCTGTTTAAGGATAAGGCTCTTTTCTCGAGACTAAATGGATTTTCCTATTCGTTCTGTGGTTGGAAGACTATGGTTGGATCTCCTTTCCCTCGTTTTCCCGATTTGCTACTTTCCCTTAACTCTTGATAGGCTTTATCGATCCTATCTCTGAAACTTCCTATATCAAAGTTCTCTTCTAAGGCCCTCTAGAGGGCCCTAGCATTGTTCCCTTTACCAGGAGGAACTCTTCTATACTGCCCCATGGTATTGCGGACTTGGCTCCATTAGCTCCTTTTGAATGAGGTTAATATCTCACTCCCACTGTCTCCTTTTACGTTCTAATTCTTCATCTAATTCTCTTCACTTATTTGCCTCCGATCTAAGTCTCTCCTCTTCCTGTTTTATCTCTTCTCTCCTTGTCCCTCCTCTCCTTTCTTCCTCTCCTCTTCGTCTCTGTATTCTTTTGTCCCTTAATTTATGCACTTACTCCTCTTCTCTTCTGTTTTCCTTTCTTGCCTATCCCGTTCTTCCATTGCACTCTGTTGTCATATTTCCTTTGTTCCTCTGCCCTTTCTTCTTCCTTTTGTTGCTGTTCCTGATACATCTGTTCTCGCCTCTGTCTGCTCTTTCTTTTATGCTCATCTTCCTTTAATCTCTTTTCTCGATTCCTGTCTTTTCTATCCTGCTCATCCTGATCTTCTCTTTGCCTTACTTCCTCAATGCTTTTCCCATCTAGCTTGAGTAATAGCTGTCCTCCCATCCATTCGTTCTGTACAAGCGTTACCTCGTCAGCTTTCTCCTTTTCTCCTTTCCACCTACTAATCTCTTGTTCTATCTCTGTCGATTTATTCAATATCTCACTTTTCTCTACCTTGTCGTGCAAGATCTTAAAGATCTCCTCTTTTCTGTTACTCTCCTCCTGGACTATCGTCACTGCTATAAGCAGGTGGTTTGTATATCGGGTTACTGTACCCTGTCGATGCTTTCAGTTCCTTTAAAGGATAAAATCCTATTTCTTCCATACTATCGTCTTTTACTTCCGGTGAGGTAAGGGGAACTGAGGGCTCAACACCTTCCTCCTTACACTGATTAAGCATCCACTCTTCTGGTGATGGATCTTCCCTCTCTTCCTGGTACATTTTCCAGAGCTCTAAAATAGCTAACCTCTTCTCTAACTTCTCCGTGTATGCAGCGTGCAAGTATGTGTTCATGTGCTGCAATACTGCTTTTGACAATGATCTCCCTTGTGGCCTTGGCATGAACATCTTATCTGCTGTGCCGCTCACCCATTCCGCACTATACTGTTTGAGCTTGGGCAGGTGTTTTGGCAATGTCTTATATAAATGCATCAGAGGAGCAATATCTCCCATTGTGACGAGTCTCAATTGAATGTCAATACTTACCAGAGTTTATAACCTACCTTTGTCACTTTTTGATTAATAAAAACAATACATATGAACGCCCTCCAACAATCGCAGCTCAAAACCCCTGTTTCTCTCATTTTCTGTGTCTACCTCTGGAGTGGTACCAAGCACCTTCGTAGATAGATAGTATGACTTCTTGACTTTTCTCAATTCTCACACAACTGTTTGTGTCACTCCTCTACACCTTAATTCAACATAAATACATAAACAGACAGACTAGTCGACTCTTTACATAAAAACTTAATTGATCACCATCACTCGCTGCCCCTAATTAATACTCTGATCACAGAGTTTAGATTGTCACTTTATGTGGACCTGTCCTGCACATAGCCTAATATACTCTGATTGGAGTGTGAGACAACCTCTTCTAAAACCCCTTGGATTAAGACTCTTGGGCCTTTTATCTCTCGCTTTCTCTCTCTCTTTTTTACACAATATTTCCTGTTACTCCTGTTACTTTCATTACTTTTTAATTTATCATAACCCCATCCCCTTAGTTTGCCATTTCCCTTAGTCTATGCACCATTTGCTCATTCGGCTCAAAGCCCTTGGTAGCGTATCCTCCTCTAATCAACCACTTTTGCGTTCCGTCCGCAAAGCACCTGTGGAAACTAGGTAGGGATTTTGTCAAAGAGGGACCCTGTCCACCGTCTTGATTTACTTTCAAGATTTCTATTTGGCCGCTCTCCACAGGAAACCCCTCAATCTTCCGGCTAGATGGCAGAGGATATCCGATCGTCCGAAGCTCTGGAGTCAACAGGTCCATGAGTCTTCTATAAAAACCATTTAACAATGCTACCACGTGAACCCAGGACGTCCTTAAATAAGTAACATGTCATGCATGGATGGAATGCAGAATAACTCTTACACCAAATTATAAGACCGACTCAGGAAATTGGCAAAAAGTCTCATCCGATTGTTTTACTATCAATTGTCTAAAACAGGGAGTTACAACGGACATCAACGGACATTCACTTAAGTTCTCCCAACGCATTTAATAAAAAACACTTTTATTATTTGAATTCATCATACATGACAGCATACTACGTGGCAACTAAGAGAAATCTACAGGGGTTGTGATTGGCTTAAGATGAACATCTAAGTATACTTTTTATATGGGGATGGGTTGTGATTGGGTCTCGGCCATCTTCAACAGTTATTAGATACAAAGTATACTATTGGCTCTCAAACTGTAAGGCCCTTCATTACATGAACATCTACAATTTTTTTGTCTCGCTGGTGCCCTTCTGGAATATTCGGCTCACTAGGAGCACTTAAGCTGGTACCCCAGGTGTCAGTGGGTGGACTTGACCGTGTCTCCCACCCAATTAGCCCAACATCTCTCATTTCTCATGCCTTCTGCCATTCAGATTGTCTTTTAACTCATCCTTGCAAAGTATCCTTGCTCCTGGGAATATAAGGGAGTATAGGCACACTCTTATCACAGTTCTGGTCTGCAAACCCAACTCCTATTTCCATCTTTGGCTCACATGACTGGAGACCGTATTTTGGCCTGTTTTGCAGCATTGAATTTTCTTCAATTAATAAACTTGACACTCGTGGTGTTCGTTCTTTGCACCTTACCACGAGACGATTCAGCATCTCACGGTTCCTGTTCTTTTCAGATAGATAACCAGTACTTGGCTACTTCATCCTTTGACACCAGGCCAGATAGTTCTTCCAGGTCTTTCCATGCTCTTAGCGCCATGTTGCTGCGACACAGCTTTCCGATCCTTCCTTCTTCGTGGGTCTGAGCTTACTAAATATGTGACACCGATGTCCAGAATTCTATATAATGGTGGCACCGCCTGCAGTCTATTCACTACATATAGCTAGCCTTTAAGATCACTTAATCTACTTGCGTTGCTACATCTGTACAGTTATAAAATGGCTTGCATTTTTTGCAGTGCTCTTCACATGTTCAATCTTAATTCTGCATATGAAAGTTTACTTGATTCTTTATTTCGTCATCAGATTCCATAAAGTCTATACATCCTTTTCTTCAGGCACTCTTCTCAGTGCGTCATGCTCATTTCTTGCGACGTCACCACTTCTTTAATTTGTTTTTAAATTCCTTTGGGGATCGCCTGCAAGAGATTGCCATCTCTATCTGGATACATTATATAGGGTTTTCTCAGTGGATACCTTTTCTCAAAGACTCTCTATGGAATAGGCACAATCACTAGTGCTCTGCATGTGGCGATATCTGGCTTCCAACATACAGGCAGGTTGGGGGCGGAACTTCCTGCTGAGGCATTCAACTGCTCCTCTACAACGTCTTCTCTTGCTTCACTGTCAGGAGGTGCAGGAGGGGAGGACGTTTCTCCCTTTTATGGTTTTATGTTGTGCAGATGCAGGCTCGCTCATCTTTCTTGTAGTTTAACAGCCATAAGGGTAACTACTTCCATCGCATATGATATGATATGATATGGCATTTATAATGCGCCTATACACAAGTGTTTCAAGGTGCGACGAGGCAAGGGAGGGGGAACAGAGGGAAGACAGACAATGATCTAACTAGGCCAGGTGTCATTCAGATCGCGCAAGTGCAGGGGAAGGGGAAAATGAAAGTGCAGGGGGGAGGGGGAAGTGCAGTACATGGGATAATAAATAACAAGATAAATCGGCCAGCTGGTGGCAAGTGCAGGGTGAGTGCAGACATAAGTGCTGGAGGAGCGACTGTAGGGATACACAAAAACAGTCCCCAGGTGCAGGGGTTGCCAGGGAGGCAGTGCAGGCTTGCAACAGGCAGGGCTTGGCCCGAGATCAGGTGGTGGCCAGGTAACCAGTGCAGTCTCAGTATCAGCCAGGACTTCAGCAGGGGAGAGGGGAAGAGAAAGCAGAAGCTAAGAGGAAGGTTTTTAGGTGCTTCCGGAACCGAAGATGGTTCTCCTCAAGTTTAAGGGAGGAAGGGAGGCTGTTCCAGGAGGCACCAGCTGAGGAAAGCTATCTACCACCAACTCCTTGCTTGGAGAAGCGACTAACCCCGAGGGAGTTGGAGGCGGCTGAGCGCAGAGCACGAGAAGGAAGATATTTAGGAAGAGAGAGTTGAAGGTATTGAGGCCCTGTGCCCCAGAATGCCTTGTGGACAATGCAGAGGGTTTTAAACTCAATCCTTGTAGCCACTGGGAGCCAGTGCAGAGATTTCAGTCCTGGAGAGATACGATCCTTGGGCTTGAGGCCAAGGACAAGTCATGCAGTCCTGTTCTGAATGAGTTGCAGAGGGCAGAGAGTAGAAGCAGGCAGATTTAGAAAGAGGCTGCTGCAATAGTCAAGCCTAGAGAGAACCAGCACCCTGGTTATAGGGCCATCAAAGTGGGGGTTATTCCAGGTGCGGACACATTTGTGAACCAGCACATGGTCCCCTGGATATAACATTGGCTCTTTCAATAACCAGTCTGGATCAGTTGGCTGACTTTCTTCTTCAGTCCTCTTTGACCCCTCCCTCTGGTTCTAGATCTGTTGAGAAATAAGAGGTACTGCCATGCATCTCATCACCTAATGTCTTAGCTACACTGTGGGCATCAGTTTCTACCCTAGTTGGAGGAGCAAGGGGTGTTCTCATTTGGCGTCCAGTCACCAACCCATGAGGAGTTTAGTGGTGATCTGAGCCAGGCTGATTTTGCAGTGAATATAGCACACGGGGCAAACAGCGTAACCACCCTTCTTCAAAGTTGTCTTAACCTTCGTTATCCTCTCTTTATTAAGTAGTCCATTTAATATCTCACAAAATCCATATGCGTGCATGTGACAGAAAGAAGAGAACTTAAGTTTTATACCTAATAAAAGATTTATTAGATCAAATAGTTCATTTACAAAAAGTGGTCCATTATCTGCCCGCAGCACTTTGCACACACCCCATCTTGGGAACACTTTGCTCACAAGGAACTTGGCGGTGCATGTGGCATCACAGTGCATACATGGACCTGCTTGATCCATCTAGAAAAGGTAACTACCCCTACCAGCATGAACCTAAAACAGTTGCATGTCTGCAACATATCCACATAATCTATATGTAACTGCTGAAATTCGCCATTGGGTCTAGAAATGACCCCTCTTACTGTTTGCAAAGTATGCCCTGCAGTACATTTTGGGCACAAAATGCAATTCACAATAAAGAGTGCCACGTTATAACAAATTTGTTGAACAACAATCTTCTGCAATTGTAGCAGCAAGACTCTCTCGAGTCATAGGTACAGGGTAGTGAAGCTGCTCCAGCCCTACCCTCAATATTGCTAGAAGCATAACTGGCTTTCCAGTACTATCTTGCCTTAGTTGGGGATACAGAACACCCCCGCTTTCTCCGTAAATCCTACTCCTCCTGTGAGGCTCGACCTTGTATTTCACTTAACTGAACAATAGACGGCATGTTAAAGCCCTCCTTTACCAACATGCATCGTCCTGTCATTTGCTTAACACTTCTTACCTCAAAATCAGAAATATTTGCAAAGTATACTACCTTTTTGGCTTGTAAATCTGCGGCTGTTTCTGTGAGAAATTACGTGAGTTTTTTTAGTATGTGCTGCGCATGTTATGTCTGCGATAGTCAATGGGAGCCTTAATGCCTCAATAAGCTTATCCAATAGGGTTGCATGTTGCACCGGAGTGCCATCTGCATGGAGGAAGCCTCCCATTTCCAGCATGACAAAAATGCATGCACAGTTGGTGTCAGATAGGTGGAGTCAGTGTACACAGTCACTGAGTGTGGCGATAAGTGCTACTAATTCTACAGCCTGTGCTGAGCAATGCAAAGACAATCTCGCGCTTGTAACTACTTCAAATTGACCCTCTCGGATCAGCTTTACTACTGCTGACCCCCCATTATGCCTTTCACTATTAGTTAGGTCAATTTCTGAAGAATAATCAATACAAAGAACTATCCCCCTCCGAGAACATTTTCTCTAACACAGGGAATGTCATCATAAAAATCAGTATATGTTGTGCAATCATGTACATAATCATTATAACCTATTGGTTCTGCTATGAATGTTGCTGGATTCACTATTTTGCATCTAACAATTTTGATCGCAGGGTTTGAGATAATGACCTCATACCCTGATGCTGGTTGTGTAGTCCATGAACTTTTGGGTTTCTCGAGAATGGCAAACAATGTATGCTCAATGAATAATGTTACTGAACACCCCATTGTAATACTTGAAGCCTTTCCAATTGCAAATGCTGCAGCAGCTAAAGCTTGTTTGCAAGTGTAATGCCCTTTCATAACTGGATGTAAACTCCCACTGTCATAAGCCAATGGTTTGTGTCCATGTCCTAATGTCGTTTTCTGTGTCAGAACTTCTGTCATGACTTCTCCCTTTGAATTATAGCCTGGAATTTCTAGCACAGGTGCTATGCTAATTGCCTTTTTTAATTCCTCAAATCCTTCAGTCATTTTATCTGTCCATGTTATCTTACTTTTGTCTACCTGTGTTTGTTTAAGTCCTTTTAAAAGTGGTCAAATGTGTGTGCTTTAATTGAAAACCCATGCCCTACAATAGTTGCATAGGTCAAACAACTGCTGCGTTTCCCCCACTGTTTTAGGTTCTGAAGTCTTCATATTTGCTTCTGCTCTTTCAGGTGTCACTTTTCCCCCCTCTTGAGAGATTAGCTGTCCTATGAGGAGAAAAAAGGCACACCCACCAGCCCTGCACAAGTGCCTTCCGCGCACCACCCCAAAACACAACAGTTTCAACCCTCCCTAAAAAATCTGCACCCCAACAAGAACAAACAACATGTATACGGCCGCTTTCCTGCCTCCTAACAGGGGATTTCACTATTTCATGTGTTCATCCCAGAAGTAATCTTCTTGAGACATTATTTTGCATAGCATGCAGCGTTATACTCCCCGCCCATTCTTTTATCACCCACCAATCGCACCTTTTAAGGGACAATAGTCCTTGCCCAAGCACTCCTGTGTCTGCGTCATCAACCTCTAATATGTTTATTGAAATTAGGTTGACACGAAGCAGCACCTGGGGCTGCTGGGGGAGCAGTGGGGACGGCGCTCTGCACCCCTGCGCTTTTAACTGTGACACACAAAGTGTGAGCCGGGAAGAGATTGGACAGCAGCTCCTGCTTCAGAGGAGAAAGGTCAAGCAAGCGTATTCCTGTATCCAGCTGGCTGTGTGCGAGACAAGAGGTATGGCCCATGATATTGGGACATTCCTGCAAAATGCGGGATGGTTGGCCACCCTACAGACACACCCAGCCCTGCTCCTCGACCTTGGGTTTCATCTGGGCTTGTACAGCTGCCAACTTGGTATAAGGTGAACATGGAGAACTCACACAAAGGGTATTTTCATCAACCATGCGGATGTGTTTGGCCCATTTCAATACAACCTTATCTAAGGGGCTGCATTTTAATTGTTTCCCTGTTCATTTATCTACTGCAGCTGTGACTGCCTATAGGTGGGCAGCCGGGGCAAGCACCTGCCCACCTCGCCTCACAAATATGCTCCCCTTTCACTCCTTTCCCTTTGTATGCAATACAGCATTCTTGGTGCCCGCTCTTTGTTCCTTACTAGCAATTTCCTCTCTACTGTCCCACTCTTTCCTTCTTTTTTATCTCTAAGCTGTCCCCTGTTCTTGCCTCATTCCCTTAACCCTCCTGCCTTTTTCTTTCTCCATTTCCGCCAAAGGTGCTTTTTTATAATATGCTGCTCTCATCCTCCTTTTTCTCCTATTTGCTTACTTGCCTTCCCTCCCTCATTTACCCACATCACACATTTGCATTTCTGCCCCTCACTCCCATTCCTCACTCACATGCCTCCCATCTCTCCCTCTCTCCTGCCCTCCCTGAATCTTTAGACTTCCATTATTCCCCATTCTCCTTACACTCCCGATCCCCCTGCTCTCTATTTCCCCTTCCTTTAATCCTCTTTACCCTGCATTTCCCTCACTCTGCCTCAGTATCTATTGCCCCATTCTCCTGCCCTCGTTCATTTTCTGTGCCCATTCACCCTTTTCCCCTCACCTGGCGCTGTTCTATCACCTCAGCTCCTGCCTTCCCTCACTCTATCTCTCCCTAAAGCTACTGCCTCCTCCACTCTCCTGTCCCATCAGTGGTCATGCTATCTGCCCCTTCTCTACTTGTCTCCCTCAATACCCTTCCCTTATTCCCTCTCCCTCTCCATTCACTGCCCTGTGGAGCTGGAGGAGATATGGAGGTGGTGGGCTGGAGTTAAGGGGTCTTGCAGGTGCCACAAGCAACACCCAGAGAAAAGGCAACCTCTGGTATGTTTTAAGATTATAAGGTGTGCTCCTTTAAGTCTGTGATATTTCGAGAGTGTGGGGTAAGAACTCCAGTAACATGCACTAAATGGTTCTGCATGCTTAGAAATTATCCCGTGATCATCACCTCCTTTAATGTCCCCTCCCATTGCCGCGGACCCTATAATTTCCAACATTAGCTTCAGGCGTGATCATTCAATGTTACCACCATTGACAGCGAAACCTGGAGGGCGGCCACGCTTCTCTAGCTAGAGTCAGACCCCCAAACACAGAAAACTAAAAAAAACACAACTTTAAAAATAAATTGAAACGTGTCCCTAAAGTTCATCATTGTGCAATCATGCCCGCTCTAGGCTCCACCTCCATGACCCGCCCTCCTGGGTCACTCTGTCATTTTTGCCCACGGGGGCCCTTTGCCTTAAATCTGCCGCTGACCAGGACATCAGCCAGGGACGTCATTTCACCAAAATGCCAGGGGTAGTGGAAATGACATCACACGACCCTTGACCGCTAATGACATCACCGGAAGTGATGTCATTTAACCCCCACCCGAAGTGATATCACGGGTAGTGATGGAACACAACCTTTCACCCGTTGACAAAACAGGAAGTGGCATCACATAGCATTGTACACTACGAAAAATATGGTTACAATATCACTATAATGTGATGTACATTTTATACAAGAATGGATCGCCATATGTATCGTTAAGATCAGTGTGTATAGGCCCATATTACCAAATGACTGTAAATGCAAGCAGGTGTCCATGACCAAATGATAAGGATTTGTTATTATATAGCACTTACACTTAAGCGCTTTATATAGAAAAAAATATACACCCAATATCACCCAACCTGTCTTGGTACTCATTTATCGACCTCAGAAGGATTAAAGGCTGAGTTGAGGCGTTTAAGAACAGACTAAATCAGTGACTCACCCCCTGAAGTGTGCCTGGAATAAACCTTTAATGAGTCTAGCAATTATTGTTTAGAATTCCAGAAAGACACATTATTTGTCATTCCTATTCTTTCTTATTTAGGGTCGCTGCTGAAAGTGTTAGACTTGTGGCCCTCATGTTCTTATTTTTCTTCTTTTTTTAAGGGTCCTGAACAAGAAAGCTAGCCACCCCAGAAGTAAAGAGTCACATGGTGCTGGCCACAGCCCAGGAGCTTGCCTTACAAAAAAAAAAAACTATTTTCCTTCTTTTTTTAGAGGTCGCAAGGGAGACCTCAGAGGTCCCCCAAATTACGTCTCTGACATCAGCACGTTACATGGAAAACTGCAGCAGACCCCGAACACCAGGACATCTCATCGCCCTGGCACGCGTCCTGTCCAAGCTGATGACGTCCCATCTCCAAAAAGGGGGCCGCCAGCCACATGCCTGCCCTGGTGCCCTGGTGCCCTGGTGAAGTCCGGCTGAAGTAGAAACACCGGGACGGTTCAGACCTGGCTCTGCCCCCGACCTCCACTCCTCAGGCCGCATGGCCTTCTAATGAGATCATGGACTCAGCCGATGCACAATACCTTCTCGGCTTTCCTGGAGCAGGCTGGAATAATGACTGCCCGAGGCAAGCCTCGAGGCAAACCCCGAGGCACGGCGCGCGGTGCAGTCTGGGGCTTACCACCGCTCTGCCCCAGAGGCGGTCAGATGAAAACAGAGGTTCTCTGCCAGCCTGTGTACTCTTTACAAGTCCCGGATGTCAGGAGTCGTGTCAGAGTGATGCAGAAACACGTATTTTTAATTGTCTGTTTCAAAGGAGTCGACGAGCGCTTGCAAGAGTGGCCGTGCAGTTGTGGGAGTCGCAGCCCGTGCAGTGCGGCGCGCTCGTAAGCCACTCGGCGAGGCTCCGCCGGGGAACCTGTGTTTCTCCATGTCGTCTTGCTTCCAGGGCGAGCATTTTGCCCCTGAGCTAAGGGGCTGTCCAGCACGCTAGTGTGGGCTGTCTTTTGGGTCCAAGTCAGTCAGTTTAGTGAGGTTCTACACTATGCAGCTGGTAGGTTTGGCCAAAGTTACTGACCAAATGTGCTTTGAAAAGCACTGTTTACAAAAAACATTTTCACCAAATGTGTCTATTTAAGTAGTACTGAATGAATTTGCCATGAAAAGTAACAAACTGCTATTTGTAACTATGTGTAAGCATCACTGAATGTATTCGTCGGAACCCGCAATCACCTGGACTTTCAATGTATTCTGGTGAATTGGATTCTGGCAAACTTTTCAGAGATGGGATGACAGTCTCAGGCTAAGCCTATGGCAACCCACGCTGATGAAATGTTGCCGTAAACATTGCCTTTCAGCACCTGTTCAGAGCAATGAAAGTATAACGATAATGGAATAAGCCAGACATTCCGAACCTTTCTTGCCAGGGAAGATCTAAGAGAGTGAAGTGTTTAAATGACTAATGAGTTGCACCTCGCTGTGTTGTTTGCAGTTGACACAAATGTTACGCGTTTTTAAGTACCAAACTCGCAAAAAAGTTATGCAAATCAAAACAATGTGCAGGGGGTGATTTCTTTATTTGCATCACTTTGAGGAGCGTGCAGGTCCCCATTTTCACAAAGGTGGCCTGTACATCTCGAAAGGGCTGTGTTGCAGCACAAACAATGTGCTGGCCGGCCTCCTTGCATTCAGTAGAATCTGGAGCTGGCATGGAGCTCCACGCACCCATTGACCCACTACTGTAGATAGAAGTTAATGTGGTTGTCCTAGCTACAGAGCCCATAACATTGCAGTCCTTCCTGACCAGGTGATATTCCCTTAAGGAACGTCAGAGTCTGCATCATAAATGCTTGCCATGGGATTGACTCTGCTTCAACCTGGACTGGCCTTTCTAAGGTCATTGACCTGCAACCATGGCATCTCCATGGTATTACTCAAATAACCTCAGAAGTCCTCATGAAAACAAACGTAGCAGGATGAACTTTCATGAAGCCCTAATGTATGACTGCTCTTCTCCAGCCCCTAAATGGGCTGAAAGCAATACAAAATAAATCTGGGCCATACGCTACACTAGCTGCTTCATTGCCAAGTTGTCATGGAGATGGCAGGAGGGGCTCAGTTTGAAGCCCCTCTTCTATTTCCATGGCAGATATAGAAGCAGCAGTGCTGATAACTATGGAGGGACACACTTGCATATTGATTGATGTAAGGGGACGGCTCAGGGCTCGCGAGAAGGGGCAGCCGGAGGGCAGAGGGAGACAGGATATGAGGGTGAGAGGTCGGGCAGTGAAGGGTGGGGTCTGACTCACAGGAGGGGGGGGTGAGTCCAGGATGCGGGTGGCTCTGGACCAGGGCTTGGATCGTGTGATTCAAACCGGGTTTGGAGGAACCTGATTGGCTGACACATCGGCTGAAGGTGCTAATTAAACCCGTCTGTCTGGAATTCTCATTAGTAGGAGCCCAGAAACCTGACTTAATGTTACAAGCGAAACAAGCATGTTTAGGATGTCTTTGGGCTCCTAATGCACGTGATTTGTAGCCCCCTTGGGTGCTAAGTATTTTAGCACCCATATGAGGTGGGAAGAAAGGACTCTGAAAAAAAGATTGGGGGACAGCAAGTCTTTTCTCCGCTCCACATTGTTGGGTGATGTGGGTGGGCTGAGAGATGGGGCAACGGGAGGATGCAGCCTCGTGGAGAAGGAATGATGGGTGGATGTGTTGGCGACTGTGAATGTGCCGAACCGCAAACAACCAACCAAAGGGTAGCCGGTGAGCTGGGGGAAGTGGAGAGCTATGGGTGGAGGCAGGATGGAAACTTCTGCCTGGCCTACTGGGCAGGGAAGATGATACCAAACATGGCAGTGGGTTTAATTTGGCCAGAATCCTCTTTTCCGATTGGGTGAAACAAAAGGAACATTCTGAACAGGATGCTGATGTCTGTTGATTCACCATATTACTGTGAGCTTCTAGGCGCTGAAGTCAGAACCTCAGAGCCTGTTTCCATACACAACCTTTAGGATGAGGGAAACTGCACCAAATCTATGGCAAGGCTGTTAACCTAAAAAAAAGGGGGGGGGGGGGTGGGCACAACCTTAGTACTAAATATTGTATTTAAACAATATAAATCTGGATAGATAATGCATGAGGAGCCCTACGGCAACCCAAAGGGTTTTGACTTATGTGTTGAGACTTTTTCCTTTTTGGTCTATTTTGTTTTGCTCTTTTCCTTTGTTTTTCTGGATGTATTGCTCTAGACGTGCCCTGATGAAGATTGCTCTATTACCCAACATGCTTTGGCCATGACATCTCTTCTCCTCTGTTTGTCATCGTTTGATGGCATCAGTCATTGCAACTATTTTCCAACCATGTACTTGAGTCCTTCTACTTTTTTCTAAAGACACTTATGTATATGAGTGGTGCTACTATTGCGTCGCTGTTTGTGAGCACGCAGCCTTGCAGCTAGTCTGCTACACTCTTCATGTATGGAAGGCTGTTGATCTAGGCATGTACGATCGCACCCAAGCACTTGGGATATTTGGGTCACAGCACTCCGAGCACCCTTCTGAAGTGTGGCCCCTGGATGTCCTCCTTCCGGCAAATCCAGGGGAGTTCAGTCTTAGAAGCCTAGTCCCACCGTCTGCAGTTTCTCTTCTGGTTGGGCCCTCATTACGCTGTGACCCCGGCATCCCTTCCGTTTTACCGTAATCACCATCGACCAGTCTTCAGTGAAGATCACCCGTTATGTGTGAAAGATCTGCTTGTCAACCAAAGATTGACTCAATTCAGTAGGTCAAGCATGCACGAGGTGATCCTGGATTTTTAGTTCAATCCCTGGAAGATATCTATCTAGATCCAGCGAATCCGTCTCTCCGTGTTCACCCAGGATTCCAGCCCCAGAGGTCTGCTGCTCTGAGCATCTCCCAGACTTCTCCCGTGCTTGGTAGTCATCTGTGCAAACCTTCTCACACCATCCTCGCCCATCTTCAGGTGCCCTCATGTTCAGGCGCATCCAGTTCTATTATTGCCTCCCAGGAGCAGATGGCTCACTAAGCACGCGGACTTCTCATCATCGCCCACGATATGCCACAAGGTAATCAAATCTCTATGGACAAGCGGGCACATTGGTGCCAGCTAAACGCATTCACACAAGCTGTTTGGCGATGTGAAGACATCACAACTCCCATACATTGGATGCTCAGTTTCAAGTCCAAACTTCTTCCACTCCATTCCATGCATGTATGTATGTATGTGTGTGTACACGTATGGTAGGTTTTTGCCAGGTGCTAAATACCATTTTTAGAACTGCGCCTAAGCATGGGGAGAGACTAGGTGCCAAGAGTCAATGCAATACAGGGAGTCAATGCAGCCGAAGATGATTAACTCTACAGAGGAGAGACACCCCTACAGATGCAGCAGCTCCACTAGTGTCTGTTGCCATGGTGTCTCACAGAAACAAGAGGATACGAGACCGAGAAGCAAGCCTGGGCAGGCGAGTGGGGTCGGCCTTGGGCTCCTGTATGGCTCCCAATAGCTCAAGGTCCAGATGACCCTACCACGTGGTGACCTCTATAGGAAATCAAATCTTTCTTTCTTTCTTTCTTTCTTTCTTTCTTTCTTTCTTTCTTTCTTTCTTTCTTTCTTTCTTTCTTTCTTTCTTTCTTTCTTTCTTTCTTTCTCTCTCTCTCTCTTTCTTTCTTTCTTTCTTTCTTTCTCTCTCTCTCTCTTTCTTTCTCTCTTTCTTTCTTTCTCTCTTTCTTTCTCTCTTTCTCTCTTTCTTTCTCTCTTTCTTTCTCTCTTTCTTTCTTTCTCTCTCTCTTTCTCTCTCTCTCTTTCTCTCTTTCTTTCTCTCCCTCTTTCTCTTTCTTTCTCTCTTCCTTTCTCTCTCTTTTTCTCTCTTTCTCTCTCTCTTTCTCTCTTTCTTTCTCTCTTTCTTTCTCTTTCTTTCTTTCTCTCTTTCTTTCTCTCTCTCTCTTTCTCTCTTTCTTTCTCTTTCTTTCTCTCTATCTCTTTCTGTCTTCCTTTCTCTTTTTCTCTCTCTTTCTCTCTTTCTCTCTCTTTCTTTCTTTCTTTTTTCCTCACATTATTGCTTCGTGTGCCACTTCTTTTCCTTCTGAGCATTCAATTTTTCTTCTGGAACCACACCTGGAGCATCACCCCCTTTAAGTGAATAGATGTGTGGCATAAGACTGGAACCACTAAGCGCTTGTCAATTCTGTAGCTTGCACTATGTAAATATGAAACCTCATAAGTAAAGGTTGACGTTTAGTAATTTCTTGGATAGGGATGCAGCAGGCGGTTGTGAAAATGTGGACCCTATGCCCAGGGTCACCTACAAAGAATTAAGTACAACAGTTTCACCAACACACTGCGCATGCACGTTGAGTTTAGATAGATAACATATTTAATGCAAATAAAAACAGCTGACACGTGTTTCGACCAGAAGGTCTTCTTCCAGGCTTCAATGTGTTCTGTTCCCTAAACTATGGGAACTTAAAGTGTACTGTTTTCCATAAATGATTTGAGCCGCAATGTTGTTATTCTCCACTGTCTCTGACGTCTCTAGCGGATCGCCGCGTATTCAATCTGAAGCTGACAGTACACATCTCTGTAGACGTTGAGTTGGAGGTCCACAATCTATGCCTGATTCACCATTACTAATGTCAGGGCACAAGAACTGCACCTGTAATGGGAGTCAAAGTTTGGTTCAGAGTGTAGTGGCAAACCAAAGCTGCAGACAGGGCCCAGGTCGAGGGTAGATGCCGTCTGCCCACTTTTTCCCGGGGTATTTTAGAGGCACCGTCTAAACCAGGTAACATTTTGGAATTTAAGCGCGATATGGGGATTTGAACTGCAGTCGCCAGTGTACTTCACCACTGCACCATTTAACAAGGTGAAAAATGACAAACGACTAAAGGTGAAATGTCCTATTTCATGACTGCACTCTCCAGGGAAAACATTGGCATCGATTCTTGGGGTTTGAAACGTGCACACCCGTAAACATTTTCCAACATTGTTAGAAGAAAATATCTTCTATTGTTTTTTTTTTTTTGTGTCTGGTGATTTTATAAAAGGCAAATTTCCATTCATCCTGTGCAATTCGAATGGTTATTCAAAGCTGATTGAATGAATTTGACATATTTCGCCTTCTTATGCTAATTGCAGGTGACGTCACATTCCATTACATATGTTAATGAGCCCCCCACTTTTTTTAGGACTTGACCCCTGGGTGAAGATATCCTTAGAGGGTCACACTGCCCATAACCAGTCAATATGGCACAGTGAGGGCCCGTGTGAATCTGAATCCCTTCGAAGATGCCACATTGAGCTTGCCACCCTCAATGCCATCAATAATGATCTACTCACCATGAAGAACGATTACCCCCGTCATTTGGTTTTACCTGACTTGTTGTCCACCATTGGTACAGTCCACCTGAAAGTACGGTTCTCGACATACACATCGGCCGCATGGTATTTCATTCCACAATTCTACAGTGGTTCACCTCCTACCTCAACAGCGGTAGCCATCTCCTCCAGATGGCCACAACCAGATGCCACCATCTCCCTGTAAACTGTACAGTGTCACAAGGGATCTTATCCCCCGTCATCTACAACCTCTGCATGGAACCAAAAAGGCAAACCATGGAATCAAGATCCACCAGCATACACGACCCCGAGAGCCACATAAAAGTCATTCACATTGACGCGTTTCTTCTAAGTCGTGCTTGTCCCTCATTCAAGCATGATTTCCAGTACCTGTCTAAAACTGAACCCAACAAAGGCAGAATTCATCATTCTTGGGGGCTCCACAAAACATGCTCAAAATCAAAACTCGCTGACAGAAAAGAAACACTGAGCCTCATTACAACCTTCGCGGAACAGGTTAACAGTCTCTGCTAATGGAGGCGGACCCGTTAAACCCGTTCCGTGAAATTAAGAGGTCCCCTTGCGGGACCCGGTAAGGACGCCTGGTAAAACGTCGTTACCGGGTCCTGCGAGGGGAAGAGGGAGCTAACAACAGGCCGGTCGTAATCAGCCCGTTGTTAGCTCCCTCTACCATTCCCATTGAGGCCCATGAGGGCTCAGATGGTAATGGGGAAGGTCCGGGCCCGGGTTCCCAGAGGGAGGAATTACCGGGCCCTCCGAACTCGGAATGGCCCGGTAATTCCCCTTTCTGGGAACCCGGTAAAGGAGCCCGGTTTGGCGGCAGCCATGGAGCTAAAAGCTCCATGGCTGACGCCAAACTCGTAATGAGGCCCCCAGTGTCTTCTCTTCTCAGATCGCACCCGTCAGTAAATCCATCTTCTCCAGCATTGACAGCAACCTTTCCTTCAAGACACACATTGGCCCTCATTAGCAGTTTCCTGGTATCCCGCTGGTAATTCCAGCAAGATACTGGGAAACTGCCCCTACCATCTCTGCCGCGTGATATCCCGGTATTATAGGGATATTACAGGTGGCAGAGAGGGTGGTACGTAGGACTCCACGAGATGGGATTGCCAAAATAAGCACCACCTGTAATACCGGTGCCAGTGATTCGGGCATTTATTTGCCAGTAGGGGCCTGAACTACCGGCAGGTCAGGCCTCCCGGTGGATGACTGCCAACACCAGCAAACTTGTATTTCCCTGGTCCGTAAAAAATGCTGGTGCCAGAATTACGGCATTTTTTCCAGACCAGGGAAGTTGTAATGACCCCCCATTGTGATGAATATCCAGCTTTGTGCCAGTCCTATGCCCTTCAGAAGGCTGGGAGATTCATTGCACCCGCGGATCCAGAACCGTCATCCAGGCGGTGGCTCTTTCCCACTTCAACGGTCCCTCACCAGGGCCCCTACCTACATTCTGACCGCGTTCAGACCTCATAGGACTGGAGAAACACGCTCCCACCACCCAGCACCACCTCTAGAAAGGCCTTCACCACATACATGGCAAAGGCAAAGGCAAAGTGGTATCTTATCTGGCTGAACACCTCACCATCCCTCGAGGTTTCCATGGTAACAGATGCCACAGCATCAGCAGATGAGAATCTGAAAGATGCCAGAAGGAAAGAAACAGAGAGCAAGACCTTTCATGCTGCGCACCCTGACACTGCCGTAACATGTCAACACTCATGAGATTAGCCCCATCTCCCCAGAACTTCAGGAAGGAACCAGAGACCCCACTCTTCCAGGAACATCTCATTGCTCATCAATCCCTTGAAAGCACCCTCTTCCCCTTCCCCAGCTCAATGCCCCACCCTCATTGCATTTTTCATACAGCATTGTGTTGCTGGCTAGCTAGATTGTTGCTATTTATACCCCATGCTTACATGCATTCATACTCCCATCGGGCACCTGCTGTGTGCAAACATTGCTTTGCCCTGGTGGCTCATTGGCGACACCTGCCAAATAGCCATAGGTCATGGGGGAGGTCGGTGCGGGCCCCCGTCTTTGGTTCCTGGGGTTGATAAGCTCGCTTCTATCCCTGGAGGGTCAGGCTCCAAACTAGGCTTTCAGTGCCCAGACAACTGGTTAGTGGCGCCTGGCCTTGCTGCAGAATCAGGCACTCCTTCCACTGATTGGTCACTTCTTCAATCTGACAGGCATCTCCTTCCACTGATTGGTCACTTCTTCAATCAGACAGGCAACTCCTTCCACTGATTGGTCACTTCTTCAGACAGGCAACTCGGCTCCAATCATATTTCTGCATTAATACCACGCCATTGGTCCTGCCAACTGAGGGACAGGTCAGTGCATTCAAAGTATTCAGGAAAGAGCCTCTGTGTATATGTATATGTGTATAGTTATCTCTCGGGACCAAAAACTCCCAGAAAGAGGAAAAACATCTGCATGGCTGGCTTTCTAGCGAAACCTAGAAATCCTTCGCTCGCAGCATCCATTCTCTGGGGTTTTGCACAGTTTGACTATTTGGGATAGCTGGATTTTAGTGGGGTGCCCTTTAGCCTACCCCCCCACGGAATTGACATGAAACATCAGAACTCTACACCTCTACAGCCAAGGTATGCACCACACCTAGGATCAATGCACCCTAGTGCAACATGCACTGGAGGCACCCCTTCTGACACAAAAAAAAACCATGTTCTGGGCACAGAACAGCTGGAAACACACCCACTCATGCATCAACACAGCAGTAAAGCTATGCTGCCTTTCCACTCCTAACCTCGCCCGCATTTCCCTCACTCCTCACTAACCTCGCCTGCATTTCCCCCTCACTCCTCAGTAACCACACCCGCATTTCCCCTCACTCCGCACTAACCTCGCCCACATGTCCCCTCACTCCTCAGTAACCTTGCCCGCACTTCCCCTCACTCCTCACTAACCTCGCCCACATTTCCCCTCAATCCTCACTAACCTTGCCTTCATTTCCGCTCTAACCTCGCCCGCATTTCCCCTCAATCCTCACTAACCTTGCCTGCATTTCCCCTCTAACCTCACCTGCATTTCCCTTCACTAACCTCGCCTGCACTTCCCCTCACTCCTCACTAACCTCGCCCGCACTTCCCCTCATTCCTCACTAACCACGCCTGCACTTCCCCTCACTCCTCACTAACCTCGCCAGCATTACCTCCACGTCTACTCTTCTTCGTCCCAGTACTTACTTCATAAGGCCCCTGCCTCCGACACAGGACTTTCTTCTATTTCTTTAAATTCCTATAACTCCTCCCCCACATCCACGTCACTCAGTTTAATTTTTCCTTCCTCCGGCAGGTTGGACTTTTTTTCCCGGTGCGGGGCACTGGGGAGCACCGATTGCTGGCCCCCTAGGGGGGCGGGGCTGTGGGGCGGGGCCCTCGGCTCCCTCAGGTGCGGCGCTCCTCCTGGGCCACCTGCGGGGCTTGGGGTCACAGTTGAGCAGGATTGTCTCGCTCGGTTCTTTACTGGGCTCCGGACTGCAGCATGAGCATTGTGTCCCGGGTCCTGCATTGCCGGGGGAAGGTAAGGAGAGGGGAGGACTGGGCTTGATGTTTTTTCCCTCTCCTCCTGTTTTTGGCCATCTTGATTCAACAGGCCTTTTCCTGCGCTCTGTGTACACATCTTTATTGGAAATGATGGCAAGCACTTGGCAGTATGGGCAAGCCTTCCCTTTTGTTGTGTGGCCTCTCTGCTTCTTGTCGTGATGTGACAGTGGCAGAGAGTCTTTGAAAGTGCGGGGGCTCTGTTCTGTGGCAGGCATGTCACATACCACCCGCTCCTCAGACATATACAGCCCAGGATGCACCGGATGTTAGCTGCATTCACTGGGGGAAGGTAAAGAGAGGCGAGAACTGTGCTTGATATTTTTCATCTCTCCTACTGGTATGGCCACCTTGACTCCTTCAACATGCCGTTTCCTCGTGCTCTGTGTACACATCTTTATTGGAAATAATGGCAAGCACTTGGCAGTATGGGCTTCCCTTTTTGTTGTGAGGCCTCTCTGCTTCTTGTCGTGGGGTGACAGTGGCAGAGAGTCTTTGAAAGTGCGGGGGCTCTGTACTGTCACAGGCATGTCACATACCACCCGCTCCTCAGACACACGCAGCCCAGGATGCACCGGATGTTGGCTGAATTCTTTGCGTGGACACGTCTGCAAGCAGCCGGATGGGTACCGGCCTGGCATAGTCTACACTTCGGGTTCGAGTCTCTACGGTGCTGACTCAGCCCTTCATCCTTCCTAGACCGACGCATTGGAACCATTTAGAGCATGGGGCTACCAGCTACTGGATACAGGGCTCAAGCCACCTCTCAGTCATGTGGCGAGATAGTGGTGTGTTTGGGTCTGTGCTAGCTATGGACGCAGACTCCTTATCCTGTCCTCTTCCTCTGAATTGCACGAGGGAAGGTCAAAGGAGATGATTTTCTTTTCCCTTGACCGGCATGGAATTATAGAAAATGCATCATGGAAGTACTGGCCATTCAGAGGGTTCCCAGTGTCTCTTCTTTTAGGGCCTAGGTCCTCCGGTGCCGACGTGTTGCTTTCATGCCTCCTCTCAGACTTGTGGGAAGTGATATGGCACATGGTGGCACATGTCTCAGCTTAGAGGGGTTCTCAGAGCCCCTGGTGCCGGTGGAGGGAGATGTCACTTCAGTTGGTTTTTCTAGTGTAGGCATACCCCAGGTGGGTGGTTGGCTTTGATGTCTGCTATCCGCGATACTGCCCTTTTGACGCCAGCCTGGTGGCTTCTCTGTCGGCTGGGGGGGCCATGGTCTGCTGGACTTCTGGGCTCTCCTGTATCTTCCTTTTGATAGGTCGGATCTTTTTGTGGGCTGACAAGCATGCTGTTATATTGTGGCGCAGGCATGCTTCAACGTCCTGTGATTTTCCTCTGGTGCAAGTGCAGTGACTGGCGGTTTTCCCTGGCTCCTCGTCTCTATCTTCTCGGAGGTGTATGGGACCGGTGGGGTTCGGCTTCCTGGGTAATGGGCTCCTTCCGGAGGGGGATATCAGTTGCAGTTCCTGTCTTCTCCTGTCCAGGTTTGCATGGTTAGGACTTTGGTACCCAGCTCACAGTCCAAGTAGTTGGCCATGGGATCCGTTCTCTCCGAACGGTTGTTGTGGGTTACCGTCTTGCCCGTTCCTCTCCCTGTTCAGGGTCAAAGTTTCTACTTGCGTGTGTTCCTGGTCTCTATGCCTTCTAGGATGTGTCACCTGCTTATGGGTCTCAAGACCCTGCACTGCTTGTCCGGACGTCAGGGGAGAGCGTACTCTGGATGTTGTGCAGGGGGGGCGCTTGCTGGCTGCTCTGGGCTGGGTTCTCAGAAGGCAGTATGTCTCTGCTCGCCTGTTGCTGAAGTTACGGGGCACGTGGCGTCTTACGTGTTTTCCGGTTCCTTGAGCCCGTCTTCGGTTACGTCCCCTGGTGTCTTATACTCTCTTAATCAACTTAAAGAGACCAGAGGTACTTTTTTACCGACCACTTATAAACAGCCCTCCTTCAAATTTTTGATTAAACAATACACTATGTTTACAGGGTCACTTGCTTTCCCACTATCTATTGTGGTTTCTTCTTTTTTGCATATGATTTATACTCATTATATTATCATATACCACACCAATTAGTATCGAAAATAGTCATTTATTATTTTTTTTAGACACATAGTTAATAAAACACCTTTTTTTTTACAATTTTCTATTCTACAATTGTAGAAATTTGCCACACAATTTTTAAACAACAAACATATATCTCAATAATTTTCAATTTCACTATGCACATCTAATAACCTGTAGTATTTCATTATTTAACAATTTTTCAGAATACAAATTTCATAAGGATCTGTTGGTTGCTCTCCTCTCTCATAGAGAAGTACATCCCAGTCCATCAAACAATTCACTCTATATTCATATCACCCATGCTTACTTTCATACTGCATTCAAACCATAACCGACATGTTTCATTCCTTACACACTTTCATACAACTCACAAAGAAATTCTTCAGGGTGAAAACTTTTTTTAAACCACATTTCATTTCAATGTACAATTATGTTTGTCTTCTTTTAGAATTTTTTTCTAAGGATCAATTATCAATGAAGTTCCATTTGTCCTTCCATGAGGTCCAACCATCAAACGGATAACTGTGGGAAGCAAGAATGGGATATTCAAATGTTTGTGTTCGAATCACATCCCGGTTTACATTTCTATTATGTATAACCTGCTACATTAACTAGCAGCACAAAGGAGTACATTATTTTATTAGCTCCTTCTACACATCTATTGAAAACACTTCGTTTCTCCATCTTAATCAGTGCAGGTCACTCATCAAATATTCTAAAGCTGGGTAGGCTTTAAATACTTCATTCAATAATTCTCAATGTTGCCTCACCCGATAAGTTATTGGTGTCAATTATAACTTATCTAGGATTAATTATCTTCAAATTACCTCAATGTTGTTCACTTCTTCTTTTAAGTCTTCTTGGACGGTCACCTTTAGATAGTTACTCTGCTATGTCGCCCTAGCTGCTGACTACCAGACACTATCTGGGGGGGCATCCATGCTCTTTCCCTATTTAGAAAAGACAGTACTTGTTTATCTTTACAATTTATTAGCCCATTTTTCTTTCATTATTTAAACCCGTCTTACATTGCGTCATTTTAGGACTTATCGTACTCACCTGGTCTTATTGTGGAACCGGTTCCTAATATTGATGTTTACTACCAGCTTCTGCAGTCTAGCTTTCTGCTAGCTGGACCAGAACCGGTCTTCCAATCCTTCCTTTAATGCCATGCGCTCCGCATCTAGTTTTCTACAATGGAAAAACACAGCTGGCACTGAGTTTGACTCTTTTGGCATTGTGTACCATTTACAAGCCTTTCTCATAGCTAACATGCTGTGCCGGTTTGCCGTTCTTACCTGTGTCTTTTCTTTTATTCCCCCGCTCGTTCCGGGTTCCACGATTCAGCTTATGACCCGTCTTTCCAGGACTGTTTCGCGTCTTCTTTCACCGATAGCGTCTCTATCCGCCTGTAGCCATTTCTTTGGTTGCCTTTTCCCTTTTATACTGTTACTCTGATCATGTGACTAATTCGTCACCTGATCGAATGACGCTACTTCCACTATTCACTTTCTTATTAACTCAGTTATTTGCATTGGCTGCCTTCGGCCCCCTGCTCTTTCGACTCGAAAGCTCTGCAACTTGGGTAGAGCGACGCAAGCCGACCTCGCGTTCTAAAAAGACAGTGCAGTGTCCACGTTTGCTACGGTCCCTGCACGGCTTTTCTCAAGCCGTTCTATTTTATGAACCGCCTTTCTGCGCACTGTACTCAATGTACCCTTATGCTGGCACTGCAACACAAAGTTTTATTTTAACAGCTACCACTTGACATGTTTGTAACGCTAGGACATCCGTCCGACCCTCCGGCAAAGGTATGTCGTAAAAGATGTTTCTAATTTATTTTACTTCTGTAAACATTACGGGCTCATTCTTTTCTTCACCACAAGATACTCAGTGATAATGCACACATGATGTATTTTAGTTGGTTCCACTTATGTCCACCTGACTGGCTTCCACATTTCTTCACTCTAAGTCACTTAGAGTACAAGGAAAAATGGTTATAGCCACATTTACTTTTTGAAGATCTGGTCCTTAATTTGATTTTTTTTAAAAAACAGCTTATGACCCCCTATCTATTTTTTCTTCTTACCGTGGTGCCCTTTAGCTGTTTTGCCTATGTCTTATGGGACCGGTCGGTTATCATTCTGTTTTCTCATTCAAAGCCAACTCTGTGCTCTTAGTGAGAAAAATCAGTTCTTTCTCTTTTCGAGCAAGTTTTCTTCTATCAAGGTTAGAATCCTTCGTTTGCCCATCTCAGATCTTCCACTGTATGTCCCATCTCTATAAAGTGTTCCACTAAGGGGGCGGAATGCACTCTATTTTTTATGCAGCTTTTGTGTTCTGTGATGCGTGTTTTGATTTTTCTTTCTGTCTTCCCTATATAAATCTTTTTACAGGGGCTCCAGATCACATACACTACAAAACTGGAGTTACAGTTCGTCAGCACTTTTTGTTTTCATGGGTTCTTCAAACCCAAGTCAATTTCCGTTGTTTTATTAGTTTGCTGACAACAGACACAAGATCCACATGGATAGTGTCCCTCTGGAGCCCGCAGTCCCCACGTTTCTGTTAGGGTCTGCTGTGGTTTAATCTGTTTAGTAATGTCGTTTCTCATAATCTGATCTTTTATCGACCTACTTCTTCGGAATGCCATCAATGGTCTCTGTAACGGTACTTTTCCTTTTTCCAAGATTCTCCAGTTGCGATGAATAATCTTCTGTATTCTATTTGAGAGGTTAGTATAAGTATTAACAGACACTATGTTCTATTTATCTTTCCTTCTAGGGTTTTGTTCTAGGATTGCCTCTTTATTGTTGTTATCGGCTCTCTTCATGGCCCTTTTTGTTAGCCTAGTAGGATAGCCTCTTTTATGTAGATCACTTCTCAATCTCTGTGCTCCTTCTTTGTAATCTGCATTATTTGTACTGTTCTTTTTTAGCCGTAGAAACTGGCCAAAAGGTAAATTATCCCGTGTGTGGGTCGGATGGAAGCTGGTATAGTGTAATAGGGCATTTCTATCCGTGGGCTTTTTATATGGTTTCACATACAATTCTCCCTTCTCTGTGTCTTATACTCTCTCCCACTGGCTCCCGACATTTCGGGTTTCGTAGTTGTGTTTTCAGTGTCCCCAGCGCTGCGAGTCTCCCTGCTGTGGTGGCGGGGGGTTTCAGGTCTACAGGCTGAGGTGTGCATGGTCCTTCCTCCTGTGGCCTCTCCTACTACCAACACCAGCAGAAAGGGTCTACATTGGGGGTCCTCTCAGCTCAAGGGTTGTGAGATCTGGGGAGATCCAGCGATCATCCAATTGGCAAGAGTTGTGCCATTGTCCAAGCTCTGGTGTACTACAAGGAGTTGCTGGACGGTCGGCGGTTTTGATCCGATCGGACAATACGACGGCCTTGGCATATGTCAACTGCAAAAAGGGTTCCAGTTGCTCCTTGAATGCTCTGGCAGAGCTGATAGGCACCTGGGAGAAATCTCATCTGGTGTCTCTGGTGGCCTCACGTATCAGAAGGGTGGACAATGTTCAAGCAGATCTTCTCAGACGCCGGTTTTTACTCCTCTACGGAACTGGTCCTGTTGGCCCATGTCTTTGCGGTGACCTGTGTCAGATTAGGGTCCCTGGTTCTAGACCTGTTTGCATCCCCGGCTTCAGCAGAAATTCCCCTCTTCTGCTCTCGGTTTCAGGCCGGGGGGATTGGGGGATGGACGCCCTCTCTGTACAGTGGCCTTGGGGTTTTCCTTTATGCCTTTCCACCTATTCCCCTACTGCCCCGGGTGGTTTGGCGCATCAGAGTGTCCAGGGTGACTGTGTTGTTGTTAGGTCAGTTCTGGTCCCGCCGGAGTTGGCTCCCCTCTCTGTTGGAGCTTCGGTCCTAGGAACCTTGGTTGGTTCCGAGGTGGCCGTGTCCCCTTCAAGGGGATCTGCGGTTGGAATTCCACCAGATGCAATGGGCAGTGTGGCTATTTCTCAGTCTAGGTTGATATCTCAGGGGTTCTCAGATCCTGTAGTTGAGTACATAATGGATGCTCTTAGACCCCCCACTCTGAAGGTGTTCGGCAGGCATTGGGGCCATTTCCGAGACTAGTATGGGCGGTCTGGGATCCCTCCCCTGCGTTCTGGCCTCTCTGCTTTCCTTCGATTCCTCCAGAAGGGCCTTTGACAGGGGCCTGGCAGTTTTTATTCCCAGGCTTCGCTCTCAGTGGGCCTCCATGAAATTGCTTTTGGGGGACTCTGATGGTCACTTGGATGGGGAGGTGTTGGTGGTAAGTTGCTCCAGGGTTTTTCTTCTTCCCATCTTTGTGCTGATAAAGGGCTTCCCCCTTGGGATCTCCCTCTTGTATTACAGTTCCTTCAAGGGCCTCCTTTTGAGCCCTTTTCCGAAATTGATATCAAACATCTTACACTGAAATTTGCTTTTCTTATTGCCCTCGCTTCTGCCCGTAGGCTTGGGGAGATTGGGGCTCTCTTATGTCACCCTCCTTTCCTGAGGGTGCTGCCAGACTCGGTGGTGCTGAGGTGTGGTCCGAAGTTCCTCCCTTAAGTTGTATTTTGGTTTTCACACCTCTCAGGATCTGGTTCTCCCTGACTTCTTTCATGATCCGAGAACGCCTGAGGAGGTGGCTCGGCTTAACATTATGTCCGGCGGGACGTGTTGGTGTATTTGGCTAGGTTTGCTTTTTTCCACCAATCTGATAGTCTTCTGATTGCTTGTGGTCCGGCTGGGGCTGGGCATAACGCATCTGTGGTTTCCATTTTCCCTGTGGTTCCTGGTTGTGATCTCCAGGGCCTATGTGGCTTCTGGCCTGCCTGTGCCTGTGCACGATCAGGGGCGGTCCGCCAGGGGTTTGGCAGCTTCCTGGGGCCGATGCAAGGAGGGTTTTTCTCTGCAAGAGATTTGTATGGCTGCCGCCTTGGCTGGTCTCGGCATTTTCATCAACTGCTATGGGTTGAGTTTCTCCCACTCGGGGGGTTGGTTCCTTCGTGGTTGGAGTTTTGTCTGTGGGGATGTGAATTAAGAGTTATTGTGGGTTTGTTTGCTGCACTGTTTTTAGCTGTGTCTCATTGGGACCTTTTCCCCGTTGCTGCTTGGTATACCTCATGAAGTAAGTACTGGGACGAGGAAGAGTGGACGTGGAGGTAATGCTCTGATTACTTACTGGTAATCTTCTTTCCTCCTAGTCCTACTCTTCCTCGTCACAGTACTGACGACCCTCCTCACCCTCCCTGCGGGGAAGGTCCCTGGCTCTGGCTTGGTAATATGAAACTGAGTGACCTGTATGTGGGGGAGGAGTTATAGGAATTTAAAGAAATAGAAGAAGGTACTGTGTCAGAGGCAGGGGCCTCATGAAGTAAGTAATGTGACGAGGAAGAGTATGACTAGGAGTAATGAAGATTACTGGTAAGTAATCAGAGCATTTCCCCTCACTAACCTCGCCCGCACTTCCCCTCATTCCTCACTAACCTCGCCCACATTTCCCCTCACTCCTCACTAACCTCACCCGCATTTGCCCTCACTAACCTCGCCCGCACTTCCACTCACTCCTCACTAACCTCGCCTACATTTCCCCTCACTCCTCAATAACCTCGCCCGCATTTCCCCTCACTAACCTCACCCGCATTTCCCCTCACTCTGCACTAATCTTGCCCACATTTCCCTTCACTCCTTACTAAGCTCGCCTCCATTACCCCTCACTAGCCTCGCCCGCATTTCCCCTCACTAACCTCGCCCTCATTTCCACTCACTCCACACTAATCTTGCCCACATTTCCCCTCACTCCTCACTAACCTCGCCCGCACTTCCCCTCACTCCTCACTAACCTCGCCTGCATTTCCCCTCACTCCTCACTAACCTTGCCCACATTTCCCCTCACTCCACACTAATCTCGCCCACATTTCCCCTCACTCCTCACTAACCTTGCCCACATTTCCCCTCACTCCACACTAATCTCGCCCACATTTCCCCTCACTCCTCACTAACCTTGCCCACATTTCCCCTCACTCCTCACTAACCTCGCCCGCATTACCCCTCACTAACCTCGCCTGCACATCTTTCCCATCCACCAGGGTGGCTGAAGAGTGAAAATCCCCAAAACATAACTTAAGGTCAGTAAATGAGTAGCAATTTCGATTGGATAATAATAATAATGTATGTAAATATGTCCTATGTAAAGCGCTGAAGATTTAAAGTGCTATGTAAAAAACACATTATTATTATATTATTATACTAAGGCTGTATCCCAAACACTCTCCCTGCCGCCGTCCAAGCTGGAACCACACATCAGGTCAGGCAATGCCCTCGCCTGTAAAGAAAGGGTATTTTGGTATCCCTGATCCACATAAGGGTAGGTCTTCAAGCCCCCTTGGGATCAGCGCTCAAAGTAATACATTCCAAAACCAAGTGCTTCAGGAATGGAAGGACTAACAAAATGCAGGAGCTGCCAGTTAATCAATGCTTTGGGCATGCTTTTCAGATGATATAAAGAAAGAGCACTTCTTCAAGGTGGGATGCAAGTGCAATATGAGCGTTGGTGTGTCTAGCTGGGGTCTGCATGAAAACTGAGGGGTGCACTGTGATTGATGTGCGCTGCCATGTGAATGCACCCCACTTCACTAAGCAATCATCCTTTGATGAGACAGCAACTGGACAGCTCTGCAAACCAACTTTTATTTTGTATAACACTTTATAGTGGAGTTTATTCTGTATTAATGGACTTTCACTTTGAGCAGATAGGGTACTCAAGTACAAGGGTATTGCAGGCTCCTTCTTTGATGCTTGTTGGGACACATCATTTCCCAGCACCCAATAGTCTCCTGCATCCAGCACCCTTGAACATTCTGCAGTGCCCCTATCCTTCTGCCAGTGTTCCCTGTGGTCATGTGAGATTACGTTACAATTTGGTGGCATGGCCTGTGTGATTGGGGAATGTAGGATATATATTTTGGGTTGTATCTAGTATTTCGCTGTATTTTGTGGTATCTTGCAATGGTGGTATTTTCTTGGCTCTTAATGTATATTGTTCTAAACGCATTGGGTTATTTTTTATATAGTGAGACTAATTTCAGAATACTGCCTAATTATTATTTCACCAGTGTCACTAACAATAAACACATACTGGACTTAATACACTCTGAATAAATGGCTCATGCTCTGCTGTGATACTTTATTTACAACATCACACTCATGCTCTTTTGACTGTGTTTCAAGAAATGTAAAGCAAGCAAAGGAAATACAAAACATTCATTCATCCTCTCGAAGTAAAACAATTTACTGCGGCAAACTTTATTTTGAGATTTTTCTTACCAAACGTTTATCTCTCTATGCATGTCAAATCAAAGAGACTGAATGCAGAAGAAACCGGCACCCAGAAAAGGGCAATTACTGGTGCCAAGGTTTGCATGCCCCGGTTATTGCCCTTTTATAAGCGCCAGTGAAAAATCATTACCGGCGGCAGCCGTGCCCTTAATAAGGGCATGGCTATCACCTGGGTGGTAATGAGGCCCAATGAGACTAAATTACCTCTTTAAACTTGTTCTTTATCATAAACTAGAATTATGCAAGTTACACGGAGTGACACGTACACCCACATTATAATTCACAATGTAAGCAAAGTTTTTCTTGCAATGGCTTTGATAATGTGCCAAGTGTGCCAAATCAATCTTGGCTTCGTAACAAAAGTTGGATAAATATACTTCGAATAACAGCAAGACTTTGAGAAATATAAACACAGATTTAAATGCACATTTAAATTTGAATCTGCAATGCAGCGCCTCAAAATGAACTGAATTATCTAATCTGTGCTATGTAGTATCATTCACTTCACCAGCGCCTCAATTAACATATAATTACCTAGGTTGAACTGGCGATATTCCCTGACTCAGCTTGGCAGTGTTACAGGGTCATTCACAGATAATGTCGCTTGAGATTTTCGCAGCCCTTCTAAAGATTGCCAACCCAGGATAGAGACAGCCTCAATTTCAGCCCAGCGTTCAGCCCGGTACCAGCTTTCTGTTCCTCCATCAGTGAGTGCAAGAAAAGGAAAATACCCCTCTAACTCTGCCTCAAACCCTTTTCATCAAACCTCTTGTCAGTAAAGAGAACCTCCCCTTGACCAGATCATCCCACTAAAGCATCACATAATTTCCTCTGTGCCTTTCCCGTTGTGCTAACTGCATTGCTGAATAGAAAAGTTCTACATGTTTCGTGCACTACCTGTTTCAATACAATGCCATCATTTTAGTATAACGGGTATTCACATTCCTCATCTTACACAAAGATCCAGCCTGCGTGTTTAAATCATTTTTCTTTCCCATTTTCAGAGCATCATGCATTTTGCTCACTCTTCATCCAGCTTATTTCATGGACTAATTTGCACTAATTGTTATTATGGGAATCTGTTACATGTTAAATGGGGTTGGGTTAATTAGTGTATTAAATGCATGTTAGTGTTATCTTTTAGTGCAGCTCAGCCCATTAAAATAGCATCACAGAGCAAAGTGAAAATACGGTATGTGGAAGTGAAGCCCTAGTCAGGAATGCGCACAACTGGATTTTCATGAAAGGAAGTAAAGTAAAATTGTGGTTGAGCTGCTGTCGTGTAGGTAGTGAGATGATCTGCCACTATCACCTTGAAGTATATCAAATTATTGTGAATTACTATCTACACAGGCTGCGCTTGGTAACCAACGTTAAGCCACTGATGTGCAAAATTTAAACAAGAATGATGGGGAATTAATCACAGAGATATTCTACTGGTTTATTAGTAACAAAGAGCAAAGTTGTTCATTCACAGGTAAAGTGTAACACATCAATTGTGTTGAATGAGTCTGAACTTGGATGAATTACACAGAGCAATTTATATGCAATCAATAAAACACCCACAATTTATATGCAATTGCGCAGCATATTTGTTGAGTACTTCAAAAACCAAAACTTGAATGAATCACATTGTTTGAGATAGGCTTATTCGCCAAAACACACACAATTTATATGCAATTGCGCAGCGTATTTCACATTAAAGAAAAGCCAAGAATTTGCCAAAACATGCCAACACGTGTTTCAACCAAAGAGGTCGTCCTCAGGGCATACAAATGTAGTTTACCATTTGCATTAATCTATAATTATTGAACCTTGGCTTGAAATCGAAACAACCAACGTCAGAGGTAGTGGGTCAAAAAACAAGAAAAAACAGGAGAGAAAGGAGAAATAGAAAGAAATAAAAACATACCGTTAGAGATAATATATGCAATTGATTGTTCTATTTCCTAAAATAGGGATAAATGAATCTATCCATACCTTAAATATGATTGAGGTTTCCTAATACTTGATTCAACTTTCAGTAGTTGAGAGATTTAGTGATTTCTACATGCTTGACTGGACAGGGTCTGTAAGTTATAAAGACTTGGTATAATATGACACATATTTTAGTTCAAAAGTCTGCATTGCTAGTAAGTTTAACATCTAATTTGTGAAAAGTATGGAAACTATAATTACCAGTCTTGCAATCAAGAGGTAGTTGTCGTTCGACTGATATGCCGCTGTTGCAGTATAATTGAAATGTAACGCACGTTTTTAGCGTGCCTTGCCTTTAAATTCGGCCGTAATCTGTAACATGGATATGACAACGTATTTAAACACTTGTTATAAGGAACGTGCTGCATAAGCTTTTCGTTTGGTATCGTTAGGGCGTAGAACTGGCTTACCGGCATACGCTCCAAAAGTTGATGTGCTCAATGGCCGGTTGTTTCTCAATACTGAAGGCATCGGCACAATCCGGGGGTTACTATAGTAACCTTCCCGGGTTAGGTCAGGTGATGTAGTCATCTGACCCTGTTGCTTGGATACTCCTTACAAGCCGGAAATGCATAAAACAGACATTTGAGGAAAGCTTCCTATGCGGAAGCTCATTCATTTACGGCAATATTTTTGCAGCGACTTAATTACATATAGATATTTTGATGTTAATACTGTGTACAGCTTTGACATCAACAAAAAGAAAACTGAAATAATCCGTACTAATTCTAATCCTATGTTAGGTGCGGATATTGGATAGTTGGTGCTAAATATCAACCTCAATTAAGAAATCAAAATAAATGTGGTGCGCTCGAATCAGCGTGCAGACATGCAAATAACTGCCGGTTGGGCTGTTGGGACAAATATAAACAGTGACTTCTCACAGAGTGGGGTCACTAGGCTGAATATAAATGCCTCGGGCATAGTCGGTAAGCTGTATCGGTTTGCATGGGTTTGATTGTCTGTTTTTTAGCATTAAATTCGTACAAATTATAGAAACACATTCAATTCATGGTCTTGGTTCAAACCAAGTGACAGGCAACATAATTTACAAATCATTCTTGCTTCCTGTTGTCGTAGGGTCAATTCTCTGTTACCACCTCTCGGATGTTGTTGGATGTGTTTGAGTCCAATGAATTTGATGTCTTTAATATTATCCAGTTGATGATGCTTCTGCCAATGGGAAGCTAAAGGAAGTCTAATATCCTGGCTACTAAGATTGTTGAGGTGTTCTCGAATCCTGAAACGGACTTCTCTGATCGTGCTGCCAATATACATTTTCTGACATACACATAAGATACCATAGATAACAAATTTTGTACGACAATTAATAAAGTCAAATATTTTGGTTTGAAGTCCATTATGGCAGCTAAAGATTTTTGTAGGTGCTAAAGCATGATGGCAAAAATTGCATGTCCCGCACTTGTAAAAGCCTGCTGGCTTTGTGCTTGTAGTAAGCCAATTTGCCTGTCCAATTGGGTCAGGTTTAAGGAAAGAGGGACTGAGGATCTTCCTCAAAGTCTTTGCCTTGGTAAAGATAATACTGGGTCGATCAGTAATATACGATATCAAATCAGAATCTAGGTGTAAAATATGCCAATGTTTTTTCAGTATATACTGTATGAATTTGTGGTCACTTGAATATTTTGTGATGAAGTTGACATGCTTAGGATATTGTTCGCTGGACACTTTTGTCTTATTTATCAGCAATTGTGGTCTCGGTATTTTCTTGACCGCATCAGTAGTTTTCCTGATTAGTTGAATTGGATACCCTCTTTCCCGAAATCTGTGTCCAATTGACTTACATTCTATTTGAAACATTTCATCCTGGCTGCAATTTCTTTTCGCTCTTAACATTTCACCTCTGGGAATATTTTGGATAACACTTTGTCTATGGCTACTAGTTGCATGCAGTATAGAGTTTACTGCAGTTTCTTTCCTAAAGGTGCAGGTTTCGATGTTGTTTGACACAATGTTAATCTTAAGATCTAAAAAAGTAATTTCTGCTGCATCCATATGTCCTGTAAACTTAATATCAAAGGTGTTATCATTAAGGTAAAGCATAAATGCTGCAAAATCTTCTTTACTGCCTTCCCAAATCGCCAGGACATCATCAATATACCTTTTCCACCTGATAATGTTGTGCTTGAACGGATTGTTCTGAAAAATATATTTTTCCTCAAAGTAGGCCATGAATAGGTTGGCCAAAGAGGGCGCATATTTCGCCCCCATCGCAATCCCTTTAATTTGCGAGTAATAGTCACCATTGAAAAGGAACTGATTGTGTGTAAGTGTAAATTCCAAAAAACTTTTAATCATCTGTACATGTGTATAGTGTGAAGCAGAGTAGGTTCTGAAGCTAAAATCAATCGTATCCAGGGCCAGTTGGTGTTGAATTGAAGTATAGAGGGCTTCCACATCTAGAGTCACTAAATAGTATGTGGGTTTCCAGATAGTCCCTTGTAATATTTGCAACGTATGTGTTGTGTCTTTAATATATGCTGGGATTTCCGGTACCAAATGTTTAATACTACTGTCTATATAGTCAGCGAGTGCTTCGGTAGCTCCTCCCTGGCCACTCATGATTGGTCGAACTGTTGGGAGAGTGAGAAACGGCTTGTGGACCTTGGGTAAAAAATAAATTGTTGGCATAAGTGGTTTGGAAATCGATAAAAACGCTTTTTCATCATCTGAAAGTAGTCCTTGGTGATACCAAAACTGAAGTAAAGTTTGTAATTCTTGTGAAGTTAGTAATGTGGGGTTAGTAATAAGTTTCTCATAACATCCAGGCGTGGTTAAATGTTCCATTGACATTTTAATGTAATCTGATTTATTCAGAATGACAATGTTGCCTCCTTTGTCAGCCTCTTTAATAATGATTGAGCTGTCTTCACATAAATCTTGTAGTGCCTGTCTTTCCAACTTGGTAAGATTCTGTTTCCTGCTGCAACAATTTTGTTGAAATCCATCTAGGTGTTTATGAATTTCCTTGGTGATTGCCTTGTAAAAGATATCAATGACATTGTCTCCAGCAATAGGTGGCATGAATTTCGATCTATTCTTATGTTCCTTAATATCCATATTTCGTTGATGAATGCCGAGTTCTACTTGAATATCACTGACAGTTTTAGATCCCTCTTCCATGAGGTTGGAAAGTAAGTGTATATTTTCTATTTCTTGAATACTTTTAGAACTGGTGGCTGGGAGTTGCTCTAAAGGTCTATACATTTCGACTTTATTATGAAAGAATTTTTTAAGTTTGAGTTTTCTTGAAAATTTGTAAAGGTCAATTTGAAGTTCAGTCATATCAGATGTAGCATACGGTGCAAATGAAAGCCCATGATTAAGTACAGATTGTTGTAGTGATGAGAGGTGTTTATCAGACAAATTGATGACTAGACTTTTAGTATAGATTTCGGTTTGGTTTTCTTGAAACTGGAAATCCCAGCATATATTAAAGACACAACACATACGTTGCAAATATTACAAGGGACTATCTGGAAACCCACATACTATTTAGTGACTCTAGATGTGGAAGCCCTCTATACTTCAATTCAACACCAACTGGCCCTGGATACGATTGATTTTAGCTTCAGAACCTACTCTGCTTCACACTATACACATGTACAGATGATTAAAAGTTTTTTGGAATTTACACTTACACACAATCAGTTCCTTTTCAATGGTGACTATTACTCGCAAATTAAAGGGATTGCGATGGGGGCGAAATATGCGCCCTCTTTGGCCAACCTATTCATGGCCTACTTTGAGGAAAAATATATTTTTCAGAACAATCCGTTCAAGCACAACATTATCAGGTGGAAAAGGTATATTGATGATGTCCTGGCGATTTGGGAAGGCAGTAAAGAAGATTTTGCAGCATTTATGCTTTACCTTAATGATAACACCTTTGATATTAAGTTTACAGGACATATGGATGCAGCAGAAATTACTTTTTTAGATCTTAAGATTAACATTGTGTCAAACAACATCGAAACCTGCACCTTTAGGAAAGAAACTGCAGTAAACTCTATACTGCATGCAACTAGTAGCCATAGACAAAGTGTTATCCAAAATATTCCCAGAGGTGAAATGTTAAGAGCGAAAAGAAATTGCAGCCAGGATGAAATGTTTCAAATAGAATGTAAGTCAATTGGACACAGATTTCGGGAAAGAGGGTATCCAATTCAACTAATCAGGAAAACTACTGATGCGGTCAAGAAAATACCGAGACCACAATTGCTGATAAATAAGACAAAAGTGTCCAGCGAACAATATCCTAAGCATGTCAACTTCATCACAAAATATTCAAGTGACCACAAATTCATACAGTATATACTGAAAAAACATTGGCATATTTTACACCTAGATTCTGATTTGATATCGTATATTACTGATCGACCCAGTATTATCTTTACCAAGGCAAAGACTTTGAGGAAGATCCTCAGTCCCTCTTTCCTTAAACCTGACCCAATTGGACAGGCAAATTGGCTTACTACAAGCACAAAGCCAGCAGGCTTTTACAAGTGCGGGACATGCAATTTTTGCCATCATGCTTTAGCACCTACAAAAATCTTTAGCTGCCATAATGGACTTCAAACCAAAATATTTGACTTTATTAATTGTCGTACAAAATTTGTTATCTATGGTATCTTATGTGTATGTCAGAAAATGTATATTGGCAGCACGATCAGAGAAGTCCGTTTCAGGATTCGAGAACACCTCAACAATCTTAGTAGCCAGGATATTAGACTTCCTTTAGCTTCCCATTGGCAGAAGCATCATCAACTGGATAATATTAAAGACATCAAATTCATTGGACTCAAACACATCCAACAACATCCGAGAGGTGGTAACAGAGAATTGACCCTACGACAACAGGAAGCAAGAATGATTTGTAAATTATGTTGCCTGTCACTTGGTTTGAACCAAGACCATGAATTGAATGTGTTTCTATAATTTGTACGAATTTAATGCTAAAAAACAGACAATCAAACCCATGCAAACCGATACAGCTTACCGACTATGCCCGAGGCATTTATATTCAGCCTAGTGACCCCACTCTGTGAGAAGTCACTGTTTATATTTGTCCCAACAGCCCAACCGGCAGTTATTTGCATGTCTGCACGCTGATTCGAGCGCACCACATTTATTTTGATTTCTTAATTGAGGTTGATATTTAGCACCAACTATCCAATATCCGCACCTAACATAGGATTAGAATTAGTACGGATTATTTCAGTTTTCTTTTTGTTGATGTCAAAGCTGTACACAGTATTAACATCAAAATATCTATATGTAATTAAGTCGCTGCAAAAATATTGGCGTAAATGAATGAGCTTCCGCATAGGAAGCTTTCCTCAAATGTCTGTTTTATGCATTTCCGGCTTGTAAGGAGTATCCAAGCAACAGGGTCAGATGACTACATCACCTGACCTAACCCGGGAAGGTTACTATAGTAACCCCCGGATTGTGCCGATGCCTTCAGTATTGAGAAACAACCGGCCATTGAGCACATCAACTTTTGGAGCGTATGCCGGTAAGCCAGTTCTACGCCCTAACGATACCAAACGAAAAGCTTATGCAGCACGTTCCTTATAACAAGTGTTTAAATACGTTGTCATATCCATGTTACAGATTACGGCCGAATTTAAAGGCAAGGCACGCTAAAAACGTGCGTTACATTTCAATTATACTGCAACAGCGGCATATCAGTCGAACGACAACTACCTCTTGATTGCAAGACTGGTAATTATAGTTTCCATACTTTTCACAAATTAGATGTTAAACTTACTAGCAATGCAGACTTTTGAACTAAAATATGTGTCATATTATACCAAGTCTTTATAACTTACAGACCCTGTCCAGTCAAGCATGTAGAAATCACTAAATCTCTCAACTACTGAAAGTTGAATCAAGTATTAGGAAACCTCAATCATATTTAAGGTATGGATAGATTCATTTATCCCTATTTTAGGAAATAGAACAATCAATTGCATATATTATCTCTAACGGTATGTTTTTATTTCTTTCTATTTCTCCTTTCTCTCCTGTTTTTTCTTGTTTTTTGACCCACTACCTCTGACGTTGGTTGTTTCGATTTCAAGCCAAGGTTCAATAATTATAGATTAATGCAAATGGTAAACTACATTTGTATGCCCTGAGGACGACCTCTTTGGTTGAAACACGTGTTGGCATGTTTTGGCAAATTCTTGGCTTTTCTTTAATGTGAAATACGCTGCGCAATTGCATATAAATTGTGTGTGTTTTGGCGAATAAGCCTATCTCAAACAATGTGATTCATTCAAGTTTTGGTTTTTGAAGTACTCAACAAATATGCTGCGCAATTGCATATAAATTGTGGGTGTTTTATTGATTGCATATAAATTGCTCTGTGTAATTCATCCAAGTTCAGACTCATTCAACACAATTGATGTGTTACACTTTACCTGTGAATGAACAACTTTGCTCTTTGTTACTAATAAACCAGTAGAATATCTCTGTGATTAATTCCCCATCATTCTTGTTTAAATTTTGCACATCAGTGGCTTAACGTTGGTTACCAAGCGCAGCCTGTGTAGATAGTAATTCACAATAATTTCACAGAGCAAAGTGATCACTTTCTATTATGTGCTCTGTGCATTGGCATCTATTTAAATCCAGCCTGAGACGAGTCTCACACCCTTGGCCCTAGTTGAAGTTCAAACCATTGCAAAAATGTGAATGATTAATTGCGGAGTCTAGATGTTGAAATGCAGAGCCTACATTCTTCCTACAGGAGAGCGTCACCTAAGGGGAAAGAAGAAGGAAATGCAGCAAATCTGCCTGACCTACTTGACCCCCTGCCTCAGATCTGGACCTGGAGGCAACACCTCCCAGAAGACAACAGCCTCCGTCCTCTGGCTAACCTCCAAGGCTCGAAGTTGCCCACATTATGTTCTCCAAGTACACAGGGTCAGGTGAAGGGGGATGCACTGCTGGTGGGTGTACCCTTTGAACTGGCCTAGCTCCTCCTCCTCCTCTTAAACCAATGGCCCTAGGCAGCTGGCAAAGGGTATTGGGCATAATAGGACACCTGTTTGCCGGCCCATCCTCAACACCTACATCCAACCTCAGGCTCCAGAGGAAGATGACTACCATTTCACATGGACTCACAGTTGAACAGTGACATTCCCACTAGTCATCCCCTAAATGTCATGCCAAGCCATTGGGGGTGGTGGGTGCAAAGGGTATCGCATCCTTTTGCTGACACCCATTTTTCCAATGGGTGTTTTGCCGCTGGAGTTTTGCCGAAAATTCCCATTGAAATTATTTGGGAGGAATGGTAAATAAAGGTTTGGGAGGAGTGAAATAAAACAAATATTAAATTTAAGGAGGGCCTGCGGGAAACCCCCCAAAAATAATTAAAAAAGTATTTCTATAACATTTATCAGCAAAACTCCCACGTCAAAACACCTGTTGGGAAAAATGGGGTCAGTGAAATGACATGGAACCGGTGCAAAGGCACCAATCAGATTCTCCTCATACTTTTAAGCCCTCTCAAGTTGGCCACCTTTTTTTGTGTAAAGCTAATCAGTTGCCCTCACTGGTTGTCCTACAACAGTTGTTTGGAACCCGCGGCTCTCCTGATGTGCTGGACTACCACTCGCATGATCCATTACCATTGACTATGCTGGCTACAGCTAGTGGGAGTTGTAGTCCAAAACATCTGGAGAGGCAAAGGTTGCAGACCACTGCTCTTCAATATGGCCTTTAAAGGTTTAAAGGAATAATTGTACAAAAAATGAGAGTCATCTGAGCTTCACGGATCTTAATCCCCAGGCCGTGGCAGAATTATAGCAAACGAGAAACAATCTGCATTATATGTAATGGTGAATAGGTCAATGAATGTGTGTGTTCCTCAAAGCGCTCTTTGCCACAGCTCCCCTGCCCCATCCGTTTCTCTCCTAGTTGATGGAACATCTGTGGTCTCCTTGTGTCCCCCCCTACCTGTCCTTACACCCCCCTTCCTCTGTTCGAGCTCAGAAATGGACTGCAACCATTGGGTCAGATAGCAAATGTTTCTGCCAGCCCCCTCCCACCACCCCTCCAAATCCCCTCCCCCTAATCTAGCCAGGTAGTGTAATGTTGCGCCTGTCCAGCTGTGGACATCTCAGGTGTGTTTTTTTCTTGTTGACTAGTAGGTGGCGCTAAAAGCGATGCCCATTAGGTGAAACTATTTTCATGGGTAGTGAAGAGGGGTGAGATGTGAGGGAGGACACACATCCTGTGGGTGTTGTTTGGGTATT